>NC_071401.1:177139591-177750841 GCF_017976375.1 Cuculus canorus | reverse complement strand
ATAATACACAGCTCTGCAGTGGGCATTATGTACTGTAGGTAATAAATGCAATGTCTCTCCTAGACTACCAGGAGAGTTGTAAAGCAGAATGCATTAGTTCTGCTTTGTGATAATAAATCATTTTAGTTTGTCAGAAGGCTCTGGCTAACTTTTACTCCTGAGGTATGAAAGAATGCGGTGCCATACGGCTCTGGATGGTTCCTGAAGTGTTTAGGCTGGCTCTGAATCTCCTGGGTAATGTTTTGAGTGAGCGATATGGTTAGATAACAAGTGGCAGTATTTCTCAGGTATCGATGTTGCGATGCCTCCTGTTGTTTTATTGCCTAGAGTGGCTGATCTCATCCTAATTGGAACTGTAGCTCTTCTCTGATGTTTTGTGTCTCTATTTGCAATATGGCTCTGTGTCTCTCTGAAGAGCTGTGTGAGGATGCTGAGTGACAAGCCTCTCTGCTGCTTGAGCATCTTTTGGAAGGGGCAAAGAATTCAATTACACTTTTGTTTTCACTTTACACACCTAAGCACTGGTTTAGGCAGTTATTGTAAAAGCTGCCCTTCTCTAAGCTTCTGTGCACATCAGCTGATCATGCTGCAAACAGCCCAGATGATGGCAACGCAGAGTAGGTAGAAGCAAGATTAGAGAAAAAGCTACTAGTGTAAACTTAACTGAAATATGTGAGTTATCTCAAGTTCATTAATTTCAGCTTAATTTTCAGAGCATTATGTGTTGTGGTGTTCTTCGGAAACATAGCAGAGTCTTTCTAATCCGTACTTTCCTAATTTGCACAATTTGATATTTAGATTTAAAAAGATAGGTTCTTCCTACTTTCTAGACAAGATATAACAGCAGAAAGTATAGTGTAATGTCATTAATAAGTTTTATCATCGGTACAAACTATACTATGTTCTATATACAGCATTTTACAAGGTATTGCCAGAAAAAAATTAAACTACAATTATCTAAACTGCCTAATACTATTGTGGAATGTTGCTGTAGCCTGTCTTTTATTTTTTAATGCTTCCTACTTGAAGAAACCTTTATGAATTACTATTACTTTATATCCCAAGTGAGTAGAAGACCAGTCCTGTATTTCTGGCTATGCCTTGCAGTGTTTTTGTGGGGGTTGATATATCCATAAGGATCTTGAGATACCCCAAATAAAGTTCACATTGTAGAGAAATGTCCCACCAGCTCTTGCAGATGCTAACTTCTGCCTTTGGCACTGTCTGACTGCAGCGTCCTTTCTCTTTTCCTGTCATCAGCAAGAGGGAGCGAGATGTTCCATCTGCAAATTGTACTGTGCTCTGGCAATAGCAGTGCTGGGTTTCCAGAGCTGCCCATTCCATTTTTCCTCATCCTTGGATGTATCCTTTCATGGAATATGATTCTCCATTGTGTGGTTTGCTTTGGAGAAACTGATACCAAGCTCAAAGAATAGTTTTGCATAACATTGCTGCTGATGCGTGCCTGGGATGCTGCTGGGGGAGCAGTGGCACCTGCTATGAGTGTGATTATCAGTGACACCTGTGGGGAGACCTGGTTCCTTGTTTGACCCTGTGTCTGGTTCCACAGAGGCACTGTCAATGCTCAGATTTCAATGGAGATAACAGGGAGCTTCTGCAGGCACTGTGCAGAGCATCGGCTCTTTTCTGCTATCCATAGAAATGTAGGAAGGGTGAGAAGCTCCCCATGTTTACATGGAGGCTTCATGTCTCCTTTGGCCTTGCCTATCATACCCCGTGTTTCCCTGATCTAGAATGCATCTGTTACTTGGTGTATTCCTCTATGTATGTAATCTGTGCAGCTGAGTGTAAAGGAGTCACACGGCTCTGTAGTCTGTGAACAACAGCATCTCCCAGTATTTTCTGTGAGTTGGTGCAACTGAATGCATTTCTCCATATTCTGGACTGTCTTCTGAAAGTAGACTGCCCAGTCCTCAGCTGAAATTTTCCCTAGACGATTTTGTGGCTCCTGAGTTGCATCCCTTTAGAACAATTGCTCTGCTCTTACAGAGTTCTGGATGGCGTGATTAGTCTCATATTTATGGTAGCTGATCTCTAAACCTTCTGCTTCAAATAATTTAGTGATATTTTACTCTGGAATTGTTCATAGAAAGTATTGTGCACTTTAAAGTACAGCAGTATCTTTAAAAAGAATATTTTGCAAACTGAAGTTTTAATGTGATTACTCAAGGTTATAACTCATGGTCTTTCTCTTGTTCAAAAGTTAAATAATGATAACTGATTCCATTAGTGTATTTAACAAACAATAGTGTGCTTTGTCTTACAGAAGAGCGAACAAAATAGGAGGGGTTTTGGTATTGTTTTAAAGCAGCAGTATGCTGTAACTTTTACTTTTCCTTTTACTCTTTTTAATTCTGGCAGCGTGTTCTCATTTGTATATTTTTCTCAACTTGCCCAGCAGTCCCTGTCTGTTCCCCACGGTCCTACATGACAATTTTATTTGGTTTTAAGAAACTGTGTCCCCCTACTGAAGTTCTTAGTTCAAAACGTTCAGTATAATTTCCAGAAGAGTATCTGATGGAATGAATGAAATGTTGTGGTCCATCTTGTCTGTTAACAATTTGCAGAACAAGCTTTGTTATTTCTCGGTGTGTGGATCTTCCTCTAAAAATAAAGGGCAGCTAGTGCACAGAGAAATAAAGCAACATTGCATATCAGTAACTGTCAACCATCATTTCTGTATACTTAGGAAAATGTCCCTAAAGACACTCTGAATGAACCTCTTTTTTATTTTTATTTATTCTCAATCCAAATAAACACCGATTTCTTTGTTACTGGGAATTCATGAAAGAAGGTTGTATTTGGTTGGTTAAGAGATCTGCTAGGGCCAAGTCTCTGTCTCTTCCATGCAGCAGTGTGGTGTGCTCAGTCCAGCATACAAAGGGGCTCGTTAGCAGAGTCCAGATATCTGGGGGCAATGCTGAGGTCCTACCTGCACCTGCCAATTCACTGCGTGTTCACTGCATCACTGAGTTGGCTTTGAAGGGCTTTTTCTCTTCCTTAGAAACTTTTGCCACAATATTTTGCTTGATGGTTTTTTATTTTCCCTTTTGGATACCTTCTAATGTTTTCTGTGTAGCTAAAACATTTTGAAGTCTTTGGTTATGGCTGTGAGCTCTTGGTGAAAGAAAAATTGATCTTTTAAATCAGGCTGACTTTATCATAATGCATCACAAAGTGTAAGAAATGCTTCATCCCTGCCGGAAAGAAGTTGCTTTGGAAATTACATGAGAATGTGACACAGACTATTTGATCTAATGGCTGAATGTACTTTCAGCAAAATGTGGTGTAGACTCTGTTCTTTGATCTCATTTGTACTCTGAAACCTCATTTCTGGAGTATTTCATGTCTGTCTGTTCATTTTGTGTGTCATACAGAGTAATGCAGTGCTGCAAAAATGAAGCCAGCAACCTAAGTTTTAATGCTGAAAACTAAAGCTGCAGAGCATTATCACATGTGAAGAGCTTTATCACAGACAGACCTTTTCTTACAGGTGTTCTGTAAAGCTGTTATGGAGAACAAAACACCTGGAATCTTCAGATCAGAGTTTGAAGACTTTGTCGTTTGGACACAGTTTTTCCTGATGTCTGTGTGCCATTTCAGTTTGCCTTTGTCAGACTGTAAATATGCTACTTGCTATATTTAGTCTTCACAATAAATGAAATGTGTGAGGGAAGGAATAAGCACAAATGTAAAGAAGGTATTTCTGTATGCCTCCATAAGATATCAAGTGTATTTGCTGTCACTGAGAATTTTGATTCCAGGAGCAGCATTGACCAAAGGTGCCTCTTTAAAGCAGAAGAAATAACACCACCTCAAATCTAATACCATAGCATCAGGATAAGTGTTTCCTGATGTGAAGTTCAGGAGAGGGGTTCAAAACAACCCATCCAAATACATGTTAGATTTCCATATGTATATGAGCTGATGTAAATGGAAGAAATAACTAAAATCTTACTAAAAGTTTCCATTTGTGCTTTGTGGATGAGGGAAGAAGGGAGGCATCATGCAAGAGCGGCTGGTGACAAGGAGCTAGGTTAGATGTTGTGAGAAGTTTAAGTCAAAGTGAAGAAGAAAGAAGACCAGGAGCAGATATGTACAGACAGTAAGAAGCAGTGAGAAATAAGAGGGAACTGAGGAGGATGCAGAGCACATTAAGATGTGAGACCTGGAGCAGAGGGGTTGCTGCACTCTCCTGCTCAGTGTTCCACAAAGGATGCTGAGACAGGTTCACACACGTGGAGCTTTCTTCACAGGACCCATAGCCTATGACACACACCAGCTCTTAGCAATAGAAGTTACTTTGGTGAAAACAGAAAGAGGTATAAGAGGGAGGAAGTTCTCCCCAGTGGCCAGCTGTACAGAGCAGAGACAGAGTCCTTGGATCGGCATCTTCCCATCTTGAAGGATATCGAGCAGGAGTTAAGAGACCTGCGCAATAGCAGTGGATAGTTTTGAGTTTTTAAGAGACTAACAGCAATCCAAAAGACACAGCCTAGACTTCTTGACTTAATCAGAAGATTTCTATTAGCAACTTTGTGTACCAGGTCACCAGTGCTTCTGGTTTCTATCTGCTCTTCCTCCTCTGTGGCCTGATGCCTCAGCAGAACTACATTCCCCCCTCATGCTGCACGGTCTGATGTGAAATCCTGATGTCATGTCTAAACTTTTAGAAGTGAAAATGCTTCCTGTCTTCCTCGCTGTGAAGTTGTATCACTCCTCAGGGCCTTGTTCCTGTCTGTGATTCTAGAATTTTTGTCTCCACATGGCTATAATTTAGTAACTATTTACTATGTAAACTTGTAATTTTATGGAAAGATGTCTATTTATAGACACTGTCTTAAATGGTTTCAGAGTATTTTTGGAGCGTAACAGTAATGATGAATACAGAACTTCAATGCTATGGAAGTCTGTCTCTCATCTTTTCTCCCAGCTTAGAACTAAGTTTGGTCTCTGATAATAACAGATTTCTACTTCTGACTTATTACTATTTATTTTCCTTTAGTAAGATTTGTTTATGACTTTTTTTTTACTCTTTACTTCAAATTTTATGCTTAAGATTTTCATAGGAGTTATCTGATAGGACTATGTGCATGAGGAAGAGTACCTAAAACTGTAAACCACAAGAAGAGAAATGAAGATTTGCAGCACAACGTGTCGCATCAGTGCTTTTTCATAAACACTTTGCACTGGAGTAGACTGAGAGGAATCTTACATTATAAGAGTAAAAGAAATACTTCCTAATCCCTAAACTTTTCTAAATCTTCAGCAGGAGTTTGGGAAAGAAATCTATATTGCAACATATAATTAGAGTCAAACTTTTTAAATGGGAAGTCTGTGGACTACTTCCCAAATTACACCTACAGTTTCAAGGCTGTATTTGGGGCTGTTCTTTCAATAGTATTTGCAAATAGCTATTTAAAGGTTTAACACTTTTGTGTGCATTAAACACTTATCCTCTTTCATGTGCAAGCTTATTGATAGTTTATATTCCCACAGTGAGTCTTTTCCAAGTGGTGATGGCAGTACAGGGAAATGGCTCCACCAGATCCAAGGTGGCTCTTGAAATTTTTCTTTGTTAGAATATTTTGGGTTCAAACTTTGAACAACAGACTTGATTAGTTTTTATAAAAGTTGTATTCTCTCAGCTGTTAAGTCTTTCTTTTCTCACTACTGTATCGAGGATATTTATGAAGGTGAGTGAATTAAATCACTAGGCAACTGGAGTATATGTTTGGATTTCACTCTGAAGTGACTTGCAACATCTGATGGCTTCTGGCTGATAGGTAAAACAAGGTCGACCTACAGGAGAAACACTGAAGTCAGTTTTGCCTTTGCATTTTCTGGATTCCTGTGCAGGTGGAACTTTTGGGGACAAAAAAAACCCAACAAACCCCAGTATTTTTATATGTATCTCATCACAAAAAAAAAGTTTACCCTGTAGCTTTGTAGTTAATTCCTACAGTCATTTTTCTTGTTCCTTTGTTGACAATCCTAGTTCTGATTTCTCTATATTCTCTTGCTCTGAATTCTGCAGCTAGTATTGTGTGTAAGCAGGAGGTAACTGGAGCCTCTTACAAAGCTTTTTATAATGTGAGAGCCTTAGAGATGGAACACTACTGATTAAGTATATTTTGTTTGGATAATAGAACTTTCTTTGACTAGAAAGCCAGTATTTTGACCTAAATTTCCATGAAAGTATGTTTAAGTAACTCTGTGCCCAGGGGATTAATTTTTTGTAGTTTACATAGTGTGGAGATTTGGAAATGAAGAATGGCAGGAAGCATTGTTGCAATGACAATTTTCCACTTAAGATATGTGGCAAGACTTGTTTTCGTTTCCTGTACCCATCAAAACACGATCAATTACTTAACTATTTATAGTAGAGAAAGATACTATTCTATAAAGCAGCTGTTCACTTAAGACTTTAATATATTTTATGTTTTCCTGTGAAAAAAAGACTTTATAGAACCATTCATTCTAAGTCATTTGGTCCTACCTGGTCACAGCTCCAATGTGGATGTAGGTTACTGAAAGAGTTCGGCTGGCTTTTCTATTTAAACTTCCATAGCTGTCGCATTCTCCTGTTAGGAGCTCATTTGCACCCCTCATGACATTTCAGTATCTGCCAAGCCTGCAGCTGCTGAAGTTGTCTTGATAATGGCAGGACTTCAAGCTTGGAGAATTCATTATGTAATAAAAAAATCTCCTCAAACAGTGCTCAGCTTGGACAGAGACTGGTTGTTCAGTGGATCCATTATTATTGCCACCATGACCAATGTGGATATTTCTGCTTTGCCTGGTCCAGCACAACTGGTTCAGTTCAAATGGTCCAGTTCTGCAAGGTAACCAAAGCATTAAGAGTACACCTTGTTTGTGCAGAGATAGGGGAATAGTCTTTCTCTTGAATGATCTTGGGAGAGGAAGCTATGCACACCCAAGTTTCGGCTCCAGAAGGCTAAAACAGATAACCACGTAGATGACTGCTGGAAATGTAATGAATAAAAAGAATTTATAATTTTGAAGGTCGTGGTCTCTGGCATTTGTTTATACTGTGGCTATTAGCAGTATTTATCCGATTATTTGTTGTTCCATTAGATCTACAACTCCACCATGTGTAAGGTCAGCAGTTTTTATTGTTAAAGACCATTTAGTCGTTTTCATATATTGATATCCTGCATAATTTGTATTTTCCATCTCCAGACAGTAATAACACAATGTAATGGATAATATTGGTTTCTAATGATGGACTGAATGGGGAAGCTGTGCAGAGCAATGGGTTGATATTATTATAGTAAATGTAATGACTGGATGAGTATCTTCCTTTAAGTGTTGAGCTGTTTGTTGTGACCCACTGCTGACCTCTTTAAGAACCATTCGTTTTCATATGCATAGTTAGCCAGCCTATACATTTTCTAGGTAGTAACGCTGCATGTAGGTAGTGTCCATGACAGGCAGATTGATGAATTGTGACTTGAACTGTTTCACTCGTTTCCAAACCCAGCAATCAGTTTGTAGTGGTGTTTTACAAATGAAATGTGGCTGTAACTGGAATAGGAGCTCTAGAAAATCTCTAATTAAACTAAAAATTTATTATACACCTCGTTATGTGCAACGTTTTACTTGGGAAAAACATCAATGTTTCCTGTTTTCACAGTGATTCTTATGATTTCTCTGAAAATGACCCCACAGAAAAAAAAGAACCTGCGAAGGATTCTGTTGAACTCATACCTTAATTTCAGAAGATATTTTCAGAAATCTCTGATTTCTCAGCTAGTAACCATTAAAAGGATTGTATGATTCTGTTATGTTACGTCTCAGATGTTTTGTCAATTCTCACCATCCACATTAGTAGTCCTAGAGACTTGTTTTTATCCAAACTGATGCTATTTCAAACCATTATTTCTTGCTAATCTTTTGCTATCATTCTTCGAAAGTCTTGAAGAATAATAGAAATCTCTTTTCCAAGCAATCAAAATGGTGAGAGATGAGTTATGCAGGTTACCAGACACAGTTTGCTTTTCTTTGTACTGAGAAGGGAAGGTTTTGTGAAAACTATTTTATGATACATGGAAGTTCCTGAAGGACTGCAGCTATTTGCGCTATTTTGGGATGGCTTTTAAATGTTGGCTTTCCGCTCACCCATGAGGTAGATGAATCTTGAAGATATGTTTCTTCCCTTCCTGTTTCTGATGGAAAAATGATATTCAGAAGGAAACAACTGTTCCAAAGCCTCCTGTCAAAGCTAGGAGAGAAAAGCACTCCCATCTGCATTAACATCCGACTTGAAAGAAGATGCATCTTGCACATTCATCTCATGCTGCTTCAGTGTATTTCTGTGTTTCTGTAGATCAAGCAGGGTAATGATAAAGCCACACACACACACACAAAAGTAATGCTACACCTAACATTGTTACCATTCATATTTCTTTGGGATTAGATAATTCTTTCTTCATGGTCTTTGCAGGGTCTGAAAAGAGTCCTGCATGCTGGAATACATCTCACTTGTTGACATGTTTGTAGTCTGTGTTCTCACTGTTTTTTGTCTGCCTTGTGTTTATTTTCACTGGGTTAAGTGTGTAGTCACAACTTGTGACAAGGTGCAAGGACTGACATTTTTTCCTCTCTAGTCTTCTTCAGCCAGATGATTGTGTCTGGATTTAGTGTTCGTGTGATTCTTGGCCATACACTTGACCGATCAGGATAACGATGGGCAGAATGAGAAAAACTGCCCACCAGCTGACTGTGAAAACTACTGACTGAATAATGTCCTCTTTGCCCCACAAGAGGCAATCATATTCAGAGGGAGAAGTAAAACACAGGGTGCTGAACATGGATTTACAGTGGTTTAGCTGAACTAGTTCATTAAAAGGTAAAAATTCATATGTAGGTGAAACCTTCCTAAAATGGAACATTTTACTTTGTATTTGGAAGAGTTTGCCTTTACGTCTGCTCCTATTTAATTTGAAAACTGGTCCCTGGGTGCACTGAGAGATCTTTACATAGTTATGTGCCTTCAGCTTATACTTTCAGTTTCACTGATGCCGATATTAAGCTGATAAACCTGACACTTCTCTTTTTCCCTTTACGTGGAGATGGTTGGCAAGATGGACATCCTCACTTTTGTGTACTTTGTTCATGTTTTTCATGAAAAGTAGGATCTCTTATCAACTCACTGGCCCCTGTGGGGCCAAACGTACTCCCATACAACAAAAGATAGTGCAGCTTCAGTTCTATTCTTCTGTTCTTTATTTTATTCTTTCAATTTATTTCTGTGCTTACAGGAGTTCCTTATTAGTATTGAAATTGTCTTAGAAGTAAAGCTACTGTGGTGTATAAAATACTATATCTATTAGCTTGGTTTAAACCAAAAGATGAACAACCCCCAAATCTTTTCCTTGTGTAACTGTACTGTTTAAAACTACACAATGAGTTAAGTCATAACTTTTGGCTATATTGGCATAGAGTTACATACAGAAGAATGTTAATAGCCTCTTACATTTTCTTTATAAAACATTAAAGCAATCAGGATTGTAAGTGTGAAGAGAATGCAGAATAAAAATGCAATTATCCTCTCCTGTGATTTTTTTTTCACAAAGTAAATTTGACCTTGAGGATTCACCCATGTCTTTACTCTGCAAATGCTGTCTGATAACCTAGAACAAAGACAGCCAGTGAGTATTGAGTGTGTGAAACAAATTCTATGAAGATCGCAGCAGCCTTCTGAATATCGTCATCTTGTTTGATGTTGTTTTGTGTGTCACTTCACTTGTCTGTAGTGCTGTCTGCATTTCTTCAGTTGTGCTCACTGTTTTATATGTTTTATATAAATTTAGAAGTTTCTCCTATCCATGGAAATGTTTGCCACCCGTTCTCCAAAATGTGGCTGTGGATTACTGTAAATCCAGATGTGTGGCTGAGGAAAAAATTTGCTCTCTTTTAAGACTGGTGTTTATTTTTAAGGGTTTCACTTTATTAGTCTGTCTGTGATGGTGTACATATGGGATTTTCAAATGTTATAAAGCTGTGGTGCATTGCAGAGAGTGATCAAAATTGCCCATGTATTTATTCCTTCATATCTTACAGTTAATGAATTACTTGCATCACCCTTGTCAGTACACTTACAGGAAAACCTTCATTTCTTCATCAGAGTGTTTTCAATACCATTAATGTTGTTTGCTTCTCTTTTAATATCGTTAATATTCTCTACTAAAACAGCAGACAGCTGATTGTTGCTTTTGTCAAGTCTACTTCAGCTCTCCTCTTACTATTGCCTCAAATGAAAGCTTTCAAACTCTGTATTGATTAAAGCAACTGAAGCTTGAATTGAGTCAAACTTTTGCTAATACCCTGCAAAGTACTGAACCGAGTCGATCTAAAGATTGCCTGATAAATCAAGTTGTTTCTTGAGAATGTATGGGACTGATAACTATATGCAAAGGAAAATCATGAATCTTTACTAGATCTAGATTATCTTCTGGGGGTATTATCAGGTATGCTGTGTTGTTGAATCAGGCTAAGTCATATTTAAAGTTTTTTTAAAAAAAACTAAAGAAAGCAAAGACAGCATTATACTGTAAATGCACATACTTAAGGTTATACGTGAGTATGATAGAAGACTTAGCTGGATTTTAAGTCTATGAACAGTCTGTCTGCTGACCTTTATTCTCATCTTTAAAGCTGCATCTAACTCCTTATGAAGATACCATTGCTTGATATTGACTTTGGAATGTAATTTTGCAATACTATGGGACACGTTTCAAATATAAAACTAAAATTTGCCTATCTGCTTATATCACTAAAGAAGGTCACGGGACTGAAGAACTGCATAGGCTTACTTTGAGTAGTCATGTTTAAAATGTTAAAGCAATCAGTTCAGCAGCAGCCAGCCCATAAAATTGTATGACAAAACCACTTAAAACATGGCAAGAGAATGAACTGTGCTTTTAAAATACAGTATATATATATTTTTTTTTTACTTCTGTAGGAAAGTAGTTCGGGGGTTTTTGCCATGACTTCAATTGCAGGATGCAAAGTATCGGGTTTGATGCAGAGATCTGCTCATAAAAAACATGTTGAAGGCAGGACCTATCTGATCTACATGTATGAACAGCATTATATTCTGTACTATAGTCTCTTCCAGTGAAAGTCTTCAACCTGAAAAAAAATGCCCCAAAATAATATTGATATGACTGAAAACAGAAGCAGCTGAAGAGAGGGACAGAGGCAGGTTGCTTGGATGAAAATTTTCCTGGTTTTACACACAGATTTGAAACATTTTTCATGAAGGGGAAAAGAAAATAAACCTCATATGTGTGTCATAAAAGCTGCAGAGAATTACCTCTAAAAATCACCTTTTAAATTTTCTTTCATCATATTTCACTGAAAGTAACAATCAGTTAGAAGTTTATTGATTTATTGTCCAATTTCAACTAAGTCAGAAAATAGTGGGATATTGTGGCAGCTGTCATAAATGCATGCAATCCTTTCCCTGGGTTCCTTGTTCTTTGGTATGCGTCAATATTCCATTTTAAAACCACGCTGATGGGAAAATCCCTCTCCTTGCCTTCGTGTAAAGGAGAACGTTCTTCTGGCTGCTGAGCTGCTGCTCTTCTCATGTGGCTACAACAAGGTCAGTCTTCTCAGCTGTTTGTTCAGAATAGGTTTTTATCCATCACAGATAAATGCCCCAATATTTCGCTATCAACATATTTATTGCCTGAATGCAGAAATTTAAAACAGATATTTTCATCTGAATATAAACCCAACAGTGCAATGCATAAGAATTTCGATATAAGCTTTCACATAAATATTATGAAACAAGCCATTCTAGAAGCTCCAATGTGATACCTATGAAGTGAAAGCCTTTTGTTTTTAAGTATGAGGTGAATAGAGAAATGCTGCAAGCTTCATGTAATTTCCTTGCTGACTTTATACTTATTCACTGTTGAAAGATTTTTTTTGACTATTTTCTTTTGATCCTACAGTCATCTATTCATTAATTCTTAATGTTGACCAAACCCACAACTCACTTTATCTTCCAGCTAGATTTAACAAGTTGCCCCTGTGCTTTGTGGTATGCTGTTGTGCCTAAGCAGTAATCCCTTTTCAGCTAAAATGAAATACTGAATTAGCAGTAATTCAAAGATACACATAGAAATGTGATTTCTGTTACTGCGTTTCTTTTTCACTGGATTGGAGGGAGGGGAGAAGAAAGAAAGAAAGAAATAAAGAGGATGATGACATGTATCCAATGTAAATGAGAGCCCGATCTAGGAACAGCCATAGACACACTGTCCTTACTTTTGTAAGATATGTAAGGATTTTGGAGCCCAGAAGAGACCTCAAGAGTTTATCTCATTCAGGTCTCTCTGTTCCAAGGCAGGATGAGACACATCAGCATCTTTGGCAGATAGTAACCAATCTGGAAAACCTCCTGTTAGGAGATTTTGCCAATGTAGCTAGACAAAATAGCGTTGGGAAAGGTTGTTACTAGAGCTATGAGTTTGGGTTTTTTTCCCCCAAGCCTTTCTCACAGATTGCAGATTAAAGTGAATGCAACTGGTTCTATGATCGATGAACACGGAAAACAGTTAAATGTCGCCTATCTGTAACAATTCCATGTACTGGAAGGCTGTTATTGTCCCTGTTCTTTTTCTGGTAAAATGCCATCCCCCCAGACTTTTTGTAGTGTTGGTATCTAGCCAGTTGTTCCCAATATATTTGTGTGCATGTTTCTCTATTTCATCAAGGTAGTACTTATTTTTAAAGTTGTTCCTAAAATTTTGTCATCTCAGTAGCATTTGCAGGTTTTATACATATACAGACTACTCTGTCATCCAAGCCACTCATGAAAATGGCAGATTTTCCAAGACCTGAGACAAATCCTTGAAGATCTCCTTGATATCTTTTTTTTCAGCTTGATGGAGAACAACTGATAACTATCCTTTAAATTGTGTGCAATTCAATCTTCACTGTATTTCCTCCTTCTGCTTCTGGGAATGTCATGTGTGACAGCATCAGTGACTTTGGTGTAGTGAGGCTATATCACATCTACTGCCTGTCCCTTATCCGCTAGACCAGTTGGTCTGTCAGGGAAGGAAATGAGATTGGCCTGAGTGATTTCTTCTTGGAAAATCCCTACTGTCTGTTCCTTATCGCATTATTATCCTTAAGGTCTTTAAAAATTGATTGTTTAATAATTTGTTTTGGTATCTTTCCAGTTATTGAAAGTAGAGTGACTGCTTTTGACTCATTTCTGACTGCTTTTTTCCATCTGTAAGGACAGGTGCTGTGTTTGCTCTCCTGTCTCAAAGTTCTTAATTGTCTGCAAATTCTCAATGAGTTTCAGTTAGTTTGTTATATAATATACAGTGACCGTCAGCAGGCCTGGCCAACCCGAGAACATCTCTTCTTCACTTCTCTTTCTTTTTTTTTTCCTGTAGCAATACAAAAGCTGTACAGGTATGTTGTTATTTTGTTCTTTTGTGCCGGTGATCTACCTCCTGTTTTGAAGAGGGGATGTATGTGTATGTTTTAAAAACAGATTGAATTATTGTCTGTTAGATCAGTTACATTGAAGATGCTTTACTTGGATGTAAATTGCTACTGAGATAAAAATAAAATTGCTTCTATGGGTATGTTAATCAGAAAAGGTTAAAGAGAGCATACCTCCACTGATGGATGAAAATAGTGACCTCGTATCAACAGATGAGGAGAAGGCTGAGGTACTCAATAACTTTTTTGCCTCAGTCTTCACTGACAACCACTCTCTTCACCCCTCCTGAGTCAATGGGCAACATGAAGGGGACCAGGGCAGTAAAGCCCTTCCCACTGTAGGGAAGGATCAGGTTCATGACCACCTGAGGTACCTGAACATATATAAGTCTATGGGACCTGATGAGATGCATTGCAGAGTCCTGAGGGAATTTGCAGATGTGGTTGCCAAGCCACTCTCTTGATATTTGAAAATTCATGGCAATCAGAGAAGTCCCTGGTGACTGGAAGAAGGGTAACATTGTGCTGATTTTTAAAAAGGGTGGAAAAGATGACCCTGGGAACTACCAGCCTGTTAGCCTCACTTCTGTGCCTGGGAAGATGATGGAACAGATCCTTCTAGGAGCTATGCTAAAGCACATGGAGGATGGTGAGGTGATTAGAGGCAGCCAGCATGGCTTCACTAAGGCCAAGGCCTGTCTGACCAACCTAGTGGCTTTCTATGATAGGGTAACCACAGCATAGGAAAACCAACAGATGTGATCTATCTGAACTTCTGTAAATTTGACGTGGTCCCCTACCACATCATTCTTACTAAAATGGAGAGATATGGATTTGATGAGTGGACAGTTTGGTGGATAAGAAATTGGTTGGATGGTCATATTCAGAGAGCAGTAGTCAACAGCTAAATGTCCATGTGGAGATCTTTGACAAAGTGGTGTCCCTCAGGGATCTGCACTGGGACCAGTGCCATTTAATATCTTCATCAATGATGTAGACAGCGAGATTGAGTGCACCCTCAGCAGCTTTGCAGATGACATCAAACTAAGTGGTGCAGTTGCCACACTGGAATGATGGGTTATCATCCAGTGGGACCTGGACAAACTGGAGAAGTGGGCCTGTGTCAACCTTATGAGGTTCAACAAGGCCAACTGCAAGGTCCTACACCTGGGTTGGGGCAATATGTGGTTTCAATACAGGATGGGGGATAACATGATTGAGAGCAGCCCTGCAGAGAAGGACTTGGGGGTGCTGGTTGATGAGAAACTCGACATGAGCTGGCAATGCGCACTCACAGTGCAGATGGCCAACCTTATCCTGAGTTACATCAAAAGAAGCGTGGCCAGCAGGTCGAGGGAGGTGATTTTGCCCCTTTGTTCCTCTCTTCTGAGACCCCACCAGGAGTATTGTATCCTGTTCTGGAATCCCCAGTTTGAGAAGGGTATGGAACTGTTGGAATGGGTCTAGAGGAGGGCTACAAAGATGATTGGAGGTCTGGAGCGCATCCCGGTTGAGGACAGGCTGAGTGAGTTGGTCTTGTTCAGCCTGGAGAAGAGAAGGCTCAGAGGAGATCTTATAGCAACCTTCCAGTACCTGAAGGGGACCTATGAGAAAGCTGGGGAGGGACTTTTTAGAAAGCCATGTAGTGATAGGACAAGGAGGAATGGCTATATATTGGAGATGAGAAGATTTAGACTAGACTTAAGAAGGAAATTCTTCACAATGAAGGTTGTGAGACACTAGAACAGGTTGCCCAGGGAAGTTGTGGCTGCCCCATCCCTGGAGGTGTTCAAGACCAGGTTGGATGGCCCTTGAGCAGCCTGATCTAGTGGACGTGTACCTGCCCACGGCAGGGGGGATGGAATTAGATTATCTTTAAGACTCCTTCCAATTCAAACAATTCTGTGTTTCTATGATTCCATTCTAAATCAACCTTTCAAACAAGTTCTTCTAAGCCATGACTCCTTTTGTAGGGCTTCACAAGCCAAATTGAGGCATTGTTGTTTTGAAATGTGTTTAATATGTTCCCTATAAAGTCTTTCATGCAACAGCCATCTTTGCTGGAGCACAGTAGTTGAGGTAAACACAGTATAATCTTTAGAGATGCCCATCTCTCTCCACAGACTAGCTGTGAAACCTAGGTATGTTACTTATTTAGGTTTCTGAACGATAAAGATTAGACTGAAGGAATGAAGGTGTTTAGGACGGGCGTCTATCAGCATTTTGGCATGTGCAGAAGTAAACAGGCATAGCACATGTACCTGTCTGCATCTCTCAGTACCAAAGGACTTTAAAGCTTTGTCTGTTAGATTTCTGTGAGCCCATCTATCACCGTATTAGTGAAGCAAATAGAACTAGGCATTCTCACACCCCATCTTGCTCATGAAATAGGGCTTTCTTCAAGTAGGCATGGTGAAGAAAGATAGTATTTTGGGGATGAAAGTATACAATTGTTTGAATATAAGCTGAGCCATTCATGCCACTTGCACTAAGGAGAAGTGGGGTTGGTTGTGGGTTGTTCTGTTTTGGTTTTGTTTAGGATTTTTGTGGGTTGTTTTTTTATTTTTTTGTTTATTTGTGGTTTGGTTTTTTGGTTTTTTTTGTGGTGATGGGTTTTGTATGGTTTTGCTTTGGGATTTTTTTTTTTTTTTTTTGAGTATGTTTCAAATACACCCAGTGAGGCTGGGCCCTAGATCCTTCTGCTGTTCGTACACTTCTGTAAATGATACCCTTTGCAGTCTTATGTAACAAAATATGAACCTTCATGATATAAATTGTTATTTTGATATGATATGTCTGGTCTGCTGCGCGCAATATCTCTGTTTAAAAATCTTGGCCTGTATAACATGCTAACAAGATGGAACGTGACCATTTACTGATTACTAGCTATGTTATTGCTGCATAGTAATATAAAGAAGAAAAAAAAATTAAGATAGTTATCATTGTGGGTTTCTCCACAGAAAAACATTTTTCGCGTTATTTTTAAATGAGAAGAAAGAAAATGGGGGAAAAAAAAAAGTGGCATTGACAATAGTTAATGTAGCACAAAAGATCAGTGGTCAGCAAAACCTCTTTGTAACCTGCTCTTTTTAAAGGTAGGTGTTCAATCTTAACCAGGCCTTACAGCCTTGAAGAGAAGCATTGGGCTGGAAGGGAATGTTGCTCCATTTGAAACAGCTATCTACAGAGTGTAAGTACATTATAACTGCATTGATAGTTCCATTATCACAGCGTGACTCTATCGGACTCAGTGAGGTTGCTAAGTAATCAGTCAACTGCTGATCTTTCTTAAGAAGTAGAGTTCTGAAAAATAAAAGGAATGCTGGATAGAAAAGTATTGCTTTTGGTGTTTATTTCCAGTGGTAGAACTTATTTTAGTAAAATACTGGCATATTTTATTCAGAGATGGAACTGCATGGCAAATCCACACTTACAATATTGATGTTTTTATGTGGAGCTCTGCCATACTGAGTAGCGCTGATGTATAAGGTCGCTTCGAGATGCAAAAGAAAAATGGATAAGAAGAAAATAGAGATGCAAATCTGATGGGCATGAGAGAATGAAATCTATCACATTTGAAACAGGTCATCTGTAGCAATAAACTGCTAGTTTCAAAACTAATACCCTTACGGATATAATGATGGTTCAGAAAATAGCTGCCATATCAGACAGGAGTCAGATTGCCTATTACAGCAACAGCCAGATCACCTTTACAATTGCCTGTTGCAATGTGTCATTAAAAAGATTAGTTGAACTGTTGGGCAATCTGAACACTGATGCCAACATGTGAAAAATCCAGTCTAGAGCCATTTTATTTCCCCTGAAGTATTTCTGGTGTTAATATCACCAGGCGTTTGCTGTTTGGAAATTTGGTTTTCAATCTGTCTGGTAAATCTTAATTTCAGGAAGTTTTAATATAAATTTTAAAGTATTATAAAGAACTTAATCATTGCATCTTAAGGTAGCAGAAATACCTGATAAATATATTAGGCCCACTCTTACTACCTCAGTCTAATGTAGAATGAAAGATCTAGCCAAGTGTGAGGAAAAAGAATCAGGAAATAAAATAATAGACAGATAAAAATCTTAGGGTTATTGTTTAGACTATTGAATGTTCTGCATGATAGAACCTAAGCTACACTTGCTAGCAGACACTGCTTATGGAACAAGGGAATGCAGGGGATGAAGATTTTTGTGTCCTTGAGCTGCTAAGATATTTTAAGCCAACTCATCCCATGGTCTGTCCAAGCTTCAGTTCATATCAATTCATATTACATATTTACATTGGATATTCACTAAGATTGCTCATCATATACATATACTTCTGTATACAGTGAGTAGACAGAGAGTAACTCCTCCAGAAGATGTGTCAGAGCAGCGAAGTTCAGCTTCTTCTCATTGACTTGGGGATAGCCAGGAGGCACATTCTCTAAAACCAAAATTACTCAGGCTTATTCCCTCTTTATTAAAGCGGTGCTTGGTGTTATTTGAATCCAAGCAAAAAGGAAGCTGGTTTTGCTGTTTCAGAAGTGATAATTGTTCCTTGACTGGGTTACTGGAATAGTTTCTTTGAGTGTAGACCTTTTTTACTGCGTTTCTCTAGCATTTGGGTGTGGACTTCTGGAGGAGGACTGTAACTCATATTATGGATTTAGAACTTCAATATTGCCACAGCTGGTAGTAAGACCCAGTTTTGTGAGGTCTTGGTGCATCTTCACCAAGATAACAGGTGCAAGACCACCTTTCCTTCAAGAAAAGGCAAGACCTGCCTTTCCTTCTCTGACTGCACATAACCTTATCATAACTCTGCTCCTGTTATCTTTGTGAGGAAAAAATGACAGGAGATACATCTGTGAGAAGTTTGAAGGTATGGTATGTCACCTCATACGCGTTTTGTGTGAAGAAATACCATGAGAATACAGGTGACTTCTGAGTCTTGAGGTGCTTTCCATAGTCCAAAAGCTGACTTGTGAAGAGCATGAGTGTGTGAAGTAAATGTGCTTTTTGGACTGGATGACATCTCTGTCTGTGCATCTCTGTCTGTGGATCTGATGGCATATGCTGGAACTTGGGTGGAGAACACTGAATTAATAAAAGCTGTTGTGTCATCCCTCCAAGTATTTTTCCAAGAATATTTAGGGGCTTCATATTCCTAGGCAAATACAAATCAATCACAGTGCTTACCTAAAAGTGAAGCCCATATAAAATTTACTACATTTTCCCCATAATTTAAAAAAAACAACCAAGAAAATATCCGTGTGCAGCGTTGATGATGGTAGGTTTTGTTTAAGTGTGGTCTAAGTTAATTGTGTATATTTATTTTTGATACAACTCTACAGTAGTGTTTACAACTTTTAAAGGAATAGAAAAAGCCTTGAAATTAAAAATTGCTGCTAGAATCTTTAAAGATGGATGCTGAAATATGATACAATTTTCTGAGGAAGTATGCATAAGGATTAACCTTTAAATCCATTTAGTAATTGGGGAAAAATATGCATATCAGATAATGTTGTTATTGCTATTAAATAAAATTTGACAGAGATCCTGATTCGTGTTTCTTGTATAAAAACAGTACCATGCCATGCAGTTCAAATCATTTGGCTGTTGTATATGAAGTTCTTGTAAAGTAGAGTTCAGATCATTTATGTTCTCTATATTTTATTTGCCTTTGCTTAGAATCAAGATGTGCATGTTTAAAAGTGGTTTTGGGGGGCAGGTGACACTTCTAAATTCATTAATAAATAATGATGAATTGTTATTTTATGAATAGTACTTCCTAGTAAATTTTCAGTAGAGTATAGAGGAATTTCCTATGCAAGTGCATTATTTTTAAGCAAGAGGCTTAGCAGCCTCCACTTAAAATAGCTTAAAAATTTGTTGTTCAAAGATTTTTTTTTTTTTTTTTTGGTAGCAGATGCTCTAAGTTCTAATGGTTTGCAGCCATATGGTAATGAAGTGAACAAAATGTACTGCAACTTTCTGTTCTTGTTCAGCAGCTGTCTCATAGTGTTTTAATATCAAATAAGCGTCAGACCTCGAAGAGGTGTTTTCCTTCATTATTCCTTATGGTTAAAATAACCTACAAGTATCAATCTCCACTCTTGTGGACTTAAATGCTTGTAATGTGAATATGTATATTATTTTGATGTTCAGGTGGAGATGCATACTGGTGTCCCTCAGGGGTCTGTACTGGAACCTGTGCTGTTTAATATTTTTATTGGTGATATAGCAAAATCGAGTGCACCCTCCAGCAAGTTTGCAGATGACACCAAGCTGAGTGGGGCAGTTGCCACACCGGAAGGAAGAGATTGTCATCCAGTGGGACCTGGACAAACTGGAGAAGTGGGCCTGTGTGCACCTTATGAGGTTCAACAAGGCCAAGTGCAAAGTCCTAGACCTACGTCCAGGCAACCTGTGATTTCAATACAGGATGGGGATGACACAATTGAGAGCAGCGCTGCAGAGAAGGACTTGCGAGTGCGGGTTGATGAGAGCTGGCAGCGCGCGCTCTTTGCCCAGATGGCCAGCCTTATCCTGGGCTGCATCAAAAGAAGCGTGGCCAGCAGGTCAAGGGAGGTGATTTTGCCCCTCTATTCCTGTCTTGTGATACCCCAGCAGGAGTACATGGAACTGTTAGAACGAGTCCAGAGGAGGGCTATGAAGGTGACCTGAGGAATGCAGCTGAGAGAGTTGGGGTTTTTCAGACTGGAGAAGGCTCTGGGAAGGCCTTATAGTGGCTTTCCAGTACCTGAAAGGGGTGTACAAGAAAGCCAGGGAGGAACTTTTTAGAAAGCCATGTAGTGACAGGACAGGGGGGAGTGGCTTTAAATTGGAAGGGGGAAGATTTAGGTTAAGCATTAGGAAGAAATTCTTCTCAATGAGAGCGGTGAGGCACTGGCACAGGTTGCCCAGGGAAGCTGTTGATGCCCCTTCCCTAGAAATGTTCAAGGCCAGGTTGGATGGGACCTTGGGCAGCCTGATCTAGTGGGAAGTGGCCCTGCCCATGGCAGGGTGTTGGAATTAGATGACCTTTAAGGGCATGTGATTCTGTGATTTGTTTGTAGTGTGTCATTCTGAACTCTGTCCATCCTTGTTCTCACGTGTTTATTTTATCACAATGAGACAATCCTCTGCTAGACAACTTACAGAAATTATTTTTCTTCTTGCATGGCCATAGCAGTGAAACGAGCAAACTGAATTTGTATTCTTCAGTTGCAGCATTTTTAAGTTTTGACCCACCCTGCATGCATCTGCCTTTCAGGTTGGGCTGAAAACATTTCAAGAGTCTGTCATAAAAAAATAGACTTGCAAGACTCTTGCAATGTAACAAAGAGGTTTCCATGCCCTGCCTGGAAGACAGGTAATTTTACAATTTATTGTCAGATTTTCTAATTGTATTGAAAATGCAGTTATACACAAAAATGTAGAACACGTTAAAATATGCTGTTTATTGCGAAGTGAAATCCTAAGAAATACCAATTCACATTCATCCATGGCGCTTGGATGGCTGCATTACCTGTGCTGGGTAAATATTTTGAGGAATTTTGCACAAGTTAGAACCCAGGCAGGTAAGAATAATAATGAGTGATGTGGAGAAGGTAGGCCAGGTAGTTTTGGTTTTCCTGTTTTATAGTACAAAAGCAAAGGAACACCAGAAGGCAGAGAATTCAAGATGAAGATAGGACATTTTTCTCATGCAGTGTGTGTTTTAGCTTTGGAACCTGTCTCTTCAGAAACTAAGAAAAACTACAAAATTCCATACTTCATTCGTTATCTGGGTCACTATGCA
This sequence comes from Cuculus canorus, assembly GCF_017976375.1. NCBI lineage: Eukaryota > Metazoa > Chordata > Aves > Cuculiformes > Cuculidae > Cuculus > Cuculus canorus. Next base: position 177,729,534 of record NC_071401.1, on the reverse strand, counting down.
AAATATCCAATGTTGCTGCTAACTATGACGGTATATGGTTGCGCAAGCACATTTAAACTAAGTGATACATTCTTTAACCCAACTTGTAACATATATTGGGATAAGACCAGATGTGGCAATGACTTATCAGACATGCTCTGCTGCTCTTAGAAGACCTCTTTAAACGTCTAGTGGTGTCCCTTAGTAGAGGCAAGGAGCGTATTTAGGAGGATGATGATGTTGCTCCACATGACAGTCCCTATATTTCCTTTGTGGGTGAATGGGCAACTGCAAATGTGCATAAGGCAATGAAAGCGTTACTCCGAATCCATTCACAAATTTTTACTAGTAATGCAAACAGAATTGCTGCCATGAATGGTTGTCTTGTAGGATGTATACAGACTTAGAGACTCCTTTGTTGAAGATTATCAGAGTACATAATTTAGAGCTGAGTATGATCACCTACATACCTAGAGACTTTTCTAGTTCTACCCATGAAGTTTTCCTATAGATAGTTGTAAAAATATAAGGAACTATGTTTGTCATGTTGTCTTATAGATACTTAAGAAACAAAATACATTAACACAAAATAGACTTTTTACAGTGTTTATGTAATTCATCATAGGTAGAGATTTGTTTTAAAGACTTAGTAATTTTAACTCACAAGAGAGCAGAGGTGGAGGCAAATTCAATAGGAATTCCAGTTCTTTAAAAATTTCGGTACTGCCTCTGCAACAAAAGAGCTACTTAGTTCTATTTGTAGATGTATCCATACTAAAGACAGAAACTCTACTCTGTATGTAACCTTTTAGTGAATTGTTGCTGTGAGCGTGTTTAGTAAAACACATGTAAAATGAGATGAAAACTATGGTCAGAAATCTTAGCTGGAAGGCATTTTAACACTGCATGGGTTCATTTCCTTTACTGTTGCTGTCTTGCAGGTATTTAGCATTTATACACATCATACCCTTGTAATTGAACTTGCATGAATCATTTATTTACGAGGCTGCACTTACGGGTAATATATGTCAAGGGAATTCATTTTTTATTACAGCTGATGTAGCCATTATGATGTCATAATATATACAGGGATAAAGATATAGCTTGAACAGGACTTCCATCTCTTAAATCTGTGAAGCCTAGTCCTGTTTACATTTCTATTTCAGAAGCAGAAGTGCAAGACTTGGTGGTGTAGCATTCTGCTAACCCTTCACAAAAGCTTTCTGGTCAGGATAAATAAATATTTTATCCTAGATACATATGTGGTGATATCTGCTTGTAATTCAGTGTTGGGTTTTTTTAGAGATAAGATATGGACTTTTGGCAAGTAAAACACACTGTTTTCCTATAGAAGTTTAAATGACAGCATATATCCTTTAAAGTTCAGTTCTAAGAACTGACAAAGGAAAGATGTGAAAACATACGCATTATGTTCCTTAGAGTAACTAAGATGAATTGCTTGATCAAATCTGATCTTTTGTTTTCATTGAGGATGTCACAAAATATCTTGTTTCTGTGCCTTCCAAGCAGACTGCTTTGCCAAGATCAAGACAGAGTAAGAAAGCTGGTGCAGAATGCCTACTGAAGGCTCTCTCCACTGAGAGATTCCTAATTTTTGGGGTCTTTATGTCTTGGAAAGTCCAATGTCTGAGTGAAGCTGATCTCCTGTCAACTAGCTGTCTCTTTTCTCTGTGAATCAGTAGCATGCACTGGCTTACTAAACCACAAAAAAAACCCCAATTAATAGTCACGTTGATGCTTGAATTCATCCAAAGAAGACCAACAAAGCTGGTGAAGGGTCTAGAAAACAAGTCCTGTGAGAAACAGATGAGGGAACTGGGGTTTAGTCAGGTGAAAAGGAGGCTCAAGAGAGCCTATATTGCTCTCTGCAGCTACCTGAAAGGACGTTGTAGTGAGATGGATGTCAGTCTCTTCTCCCAAGTAACAAGTGATAGGACAAAAGGAAATGGCCTCAAGTTGCGTCAGGGTAGATTTAGACTGGGTATTAGGAAAAATTTCTTCACTGAAAGGGTTGTCAGTCACTGGAACATGCTGCCCAGGGAAGTAGCGGAGTTACCATACTTGGGTGTATTTAAAAGACATGTAGACATGTTGCTGGTTTAGTCGTGGATTTGATAGTGTTAGGTTAAGAATAGGACTCAATGATCTTAAGGGTCATTTCCAAACTAATTGATTCTGTGATTCTATGATGATGCTTGTTCATGGCATTCCAAGTCCAGTGGGTTACAAGTGAAACAGAGATATCCCTCTGTTCACCTGAAAAGGCTTCCATCTCTGGAGTAGGTGAGCCTCGGCTGTTTAGTAGCCTGCCATGTCACGACTATAGCAGAATAATTTTTATTGGGTTTATGTTATGCAATGCAGAGAACAACATACCACAAACCTCTGAGCCCCATGTCAGCATGAGTGGGAGGAAGGGAATAAGCGAGTTCCTCTGCACTGTGATATGAGTAGAAGGTCATTTGCTATAGACAAAAGCACCTTATTGGTCAAATTTAATGACATGGAACATGTTCAATAAATCACCTCTATACTTTAATCTCCTCTGCTACTATCAAGCAATACTATGATAGGTAATTAAGAAATGGAGGATGGACACAAGAAAATAAAAAGCTTTGTCAGGCTATACCTACAGATAGAGTAGTTAAAATATCATTTTGTGGACGTAGCAGACATAACTACATATTTAAAAGGAAGGCATTGAAGTAGGATCAACTTTTATTTAGAAAGAAACATACAGTAGTTTTTTTAGAGATAAAAGCTGAGTTTTGAATATACAGTGTCTTCTGATGCTTTTTATTGTCCAAGAGGGATGGGCTTGTGCAGGACGAATGAAAGGTTTGGTGCGTAAGAGAAATATACTTATGTTAGACAAATCTCTAAAGAAGCATTTCCTTAAACGCAGCTCATAAATCTCTAAGAAAGTCTGCTTTTGAGAAGCTTATTTTTTAGTTTTGTATCTCTGATCAGAATATCTTTTTTTTCATTAGCCCAGTGCTATTTTAATTGTTTAATCAGATGCATCCTTTCAGTACTGAAGCTAAACTGCTAGAAAAAACTCTAATTCCCAATAGTCTTTGTCTTGTGGAGAAGTGGATTTCTTAGGTTAGGGTGTGCTGACTTAAAGTTTAAAACATTTTTCTAGACAGGCATACAAGGAAATGTAAATAAGAACTATCATAAATAAAATAATCTGAATAATCCTAGCTTAGAACTCCACCTCTTTTTTAGGAGAAAGCTTGCTGCTCTGTGTAGTTGTTTATGTGGTAGTCTGTATTTCAGTAAAACGTAAAAGCTCATTAAGGCTAACCCTTCAATTTAAAACAGGGAGAGACAGTCTGTTCCTGTTAACTATCTACGATGTTCACACTAGTGTACAGGGTGTCTGTGTTGTGTATCGTTGCACAGGCATAGTATGTAGTTCAGTGTATATAGTGGTAGAATCTTATTCTTTATTTTAAGCCTGTAGTTGTCTAATATCTATTTGGATAAAACCGTACATGCTCACTACTGAATTGTAGCAGAAGTATTATAAGCTTCAGGTATATGCTTAACCTGAATTGTGGGCCAAGTCCAATAGCTGAATCTCCTGAACACTGCTTATGCTGATTACGTTACATTCCAGAAATGCACCGTCTTAGTAAAAAGAGTAGATTTGGAACCAGAAACTGAGCCAGACAAACCTTTAGGAAAGTTTTATGAAAACAACAGTTTTACAAAATTCTAATTATCTGAAGACAGTGTCTATTAAGAAAAAAATCTCAGAAAACCTTAGATTTGAAAGAAGCTCTTAGGCCGTTCACATAATACATGTTGCCAATGTTTAACACCAATAATTACTTTGAAATAAAAGGGAGATTTTTTTTTTTGGTGCTATTTTAAAAGTGGAAACAAATCTAAAGACTCTTTTAGCTGTGGGTTTTTTCAGTAATGTATTTGTTAACCTACTAGGTGCAATAATAATTTATGAGAAAGGGATTAATACATCATCTGAGAAGCTGAGGTAAAATATGTACTTGCTTGATTTCTGTAGCAATAAAATCGGGTACATAAGATATTTTATAACCATTACTTAGTTCCCAGTTCAGGTTAGACGATTTTTCACTTTTCTTTATGGCAGTTAACTATGCTAAAGAGGAGTTCAATGTTTCTAAAAGAAAGAAAGGAGAAAAACAGAAAGAAAATTTAAAAAAAAAAAAAGAAAAAAAGCAGTTTTTCTCCAGAGGAAGGCTAAACTCCATCTAAAATTGCAAACAGATCAATCCGGTGGTTCATCAATAAATATATACAATCTACATGTAGCAGAGCTACATGTGACTTGAGGCTTTGGGAAGCATGAGCTCACTCTGAGGCAGACAGACAGTACAGAGTTGAGTTATATTCACTTATTTTAAAATAAAAAATTGTCTTCTAATTGATTGAGGGAAGGGATGATTAATTCTCAGACTCAGTATAGGAAGCCAAAGAATTAGATTTCCTATTTGATCCCCAAATAAGGCTTAAAACCAGAAGTTCAGAAAGCAAGAGAGTACATAACAAAGTAAAACTGAATTCTGAGGATCATCAGACTTACACGCGAAAGTTCATGGAGAAATCTGTCTGCAGGTGATCTCTAACGCTTGTGTTACTTGAAAAAAAGTTAGAACAAACGAAAAATCTCTTGTTCCATTTTTGTTCCACCCTTGAGGGAAAAGCAGGAGCATCGTTTTTCTTCCATACTTTCAGTCTTCTTATGGAGTCTTGTAGGTGATAATACTGCCAAACTCTGTTTCCACATAGCTGAAGATCTTGATTTCAGAGCAATGCAACTCTTTTGACTGTGAACTTCACGTTTCTGTTTTCATCTGCCTTATCTTTTTAAGTGCATCAATGCTATTGCACACCCGGTTTCTTTGATGGTATGTTTTATCAGCTTAATGGGATAGATTGCAGTGCAGGCCCTCTACATCTCCAGCCTCAAGGTAATTCTCCTCCTGCTGTCATCCTTTTCTGTAATGTAAGAATATACAGAGGTTGTTTCTTATTTGTTAGAACTAAGAAGCAGAGACAATTAGCAGATCTACGCTAAACATGCAGTTCTTATTTCAGTTTTGAAAGCCTAAAAAAAGCACACTATTATCCTTCTCTTTGGAGACTTCTGTTGCAAAAGAATGGCTTTTCTTTACACAACTTTGCGCATTTTTTTGTATCTCTCTTCTGTTTTGATGAAACAACTGGATGAGGGAGAAAACAGAACTCATGCTGGGCTGGAAAAACAAAGTCAGTAATTCAGACAAGTAATTTTCAGCAATGCTGGGAAACCCTAGAACAGCAAATTGTCTTCTATAGACAGACCCAGATTAGTTGTGCTTTGTTTCGCTCAGATCACGATTTCTTCTTGCCTCTCTTCTTTTGGCCTCCTTCAGATTGATGTGAAGTGTGGAAGTAACAGTGTGCCCATGAATTTATCTCTCCAAATGGATAACTTCCTGGTTGGCAAGTTATGAACAGGTAAACTGAAAAAGGCTTCTGCAAAACTTCATCGTTTCACTCTAATTTGAAAGGTATCTTCAAATGACATGCATAGCCTGGGTAGTTTAACATGAGCTTTCTGTGTAGGAATGGAAGCCTAATCAGACCTGTGCATGTTAACTGCATGTAGATTCTCCTCTCTCTCCCCCATTTTTAATTAAACATCCAATCTTGTTTTCAGCAGTCAATTCTCTGTGTAGTTTATGGTAGTAAATTATGTCAGTAGTCATTGTTTTGTTGTGCAATAAGCTATTGCTAATTGGCACTTCCTCTTTAACAGACTCTGTTAAGAATTATGTTAAAATAATTGCTGCCAGAAAGTGCGGTAGAGAACTCTTAATTACTGGCTAACAGTTCTGTCCTTCAGATCCTTCCTCCAAGCTATGCTTTCATAGAACATGTGCTTTTAATTTGAATTCATCTCCATAAAGCTCAGGAGAATCTATTGTCTATCAAAGTAAAACTCATGATAACAAAGAATGTGTCACAGCAAATCAGACCTCAGGTCCCTGCAGTCTGGTGCCATGCTTCTGGCAGTGGCTTTTTCTTGATACTTTAAAAGAAGGTAAATCTCTTCCCAAATTGCTAATGCATTGTATTCATTTGTGTGACACTGCACATTTCTTCTAAACCTTGCAGTTCATTGTCTTACACCCTGAAGCATGAGATTTGATTACCCTTATTATTTTAGCTTGCATAGCTACAAATTTTATCAGCAGTCATAAAATTATTCAGTTATTTTTAAAATGTAACTGTGTTTTTTTATCTAAATGGCCTGATCTGGCAGTCAGCGCCATTGACTGTGTAAAAGAAATGGTTCTTTATATTTTTTTCCTTGTTTACCATCTTTCATTTAAACCTCCTTTTATGTGATAAAGAGAAGAACCTGATCAGATTTTAATATACCCTATCTAATTAGGAATGCTTGTATGAAATTCCCATTAAGTTATGTATCATTTTGGGTGCTGTAAAGTTCTGTACTTTGTTATTCATTTTATTCCTTTGTATTTATTGGTTCAACCTTAGAACCAATCAGTTATTTTTTCTGTGATTTTTTTTTTTCTGTTATATTTTTTACTTGGACACACTAATAGATATTAACATTTACCTGTTGTATTATCTGAGGCCTATATTTTTTCATTTTATATCTCTCTACTGTTTTTCATAGACAAAATTATTTTGTCATTTTTCCTCAAGTTGCAAAGAAATTTAGTAAAAGAAAAAGAATATGTAGTCTGTACTTTGAAGAGTTTTGTTTCTAAGGTAATGACTGTAGGGTAATTATAAATTTAAAACACCTGAAACTGATGGTCTTTTAGTCTCTTCGACAGATCTTTTGTGTCTGGTAGTTGATATGCGATAAACTGTGGGAATTATGTAGACTGTTCATGGTCATTTTGTTCTAATTTGCATCGCCTCGTGTCTGTTTAACTAAATTTAGTCAGTAATTGTGATAGATGAGTTTGCTTACTTAATTCCTAGAAAATAAAAAAAACAGACTAGTTGCTCTATTTGGTATATCCAGAGGTGGATGCAATGACTGCTTGTTAGATAGCATATCTGCAAAAACCTTGCCCGCTTATCATTTTTCCCTTTGAAAAAACTAGTTCACTGTCCTGTAGCATGCGCTGAGATCTGCTTCCTTGTACATAGCCTCATTTTTCATAATGAACTTTAATTTTCTACTTGTAGTGTCATTGTAGTTCTTCAGCTGTTTGAAGGTAGTCATTGTAAAACTTTCCAGGATTTACTTTAGTAAAACAAAAAACTTACACCACTACCATTCCTAACTTGCTTTTCAATTCCATTTTGAAGTCCTTAGTGAATAGTGACAATCTCAATAGCAGTCCCAGGAGCATTCTCTCTTACATTTTCTTCATTTTGAGGAGCAGCCTTTTGCTATTACTTATTGTTTCCTACCACTTAACAGTTTTTGAGTCAGTTCCATGACTCTGTCTCTTGCCTCACAGTTATTTATTTTCCTTAATAGTCTATAGTGGAAGGAAATTATGGAAAGCTCATTGAAAACTCATGGAAATTAAGTAGGTTGGCTGGTTTAAGCTACTATTAGAACAACTGTTTCAAAAAGAGCTCAGGAAGCCTATGCTTTTTTATGTTATTGAGCGTGTTCTGAAAAGAGCCCTATCTATACTGTGGATCTTAATCTCAAGGTGTACGTATATCACATGTCACCTTGGGGCCAGCGTCTGAGCCACTGGGGTGTCCCCAGGACCCCTGGGGTGTTCAGCGCTGTCCGTGGTGCTGAATGGCCACGTGCTGTCCATGCTTGGCAACGAAACCTGCCACCTATGTGTTCTTTTAGGTTTGATGTGGGTGGTGGTCGCACCTAGCGTTCTACAGTCCTGCTCAATGTTTCCTGCAGCCTTACTGGAGAGAAGGATGAACACTTCGTATTCAAGCTGGCAGAGAGTTGCATTAGTAGCAGAGTGCTAATTGAAGTTCAGTAAATGTACCCATCGGCAGCAAAGAAGTTACAAATGAGGTGACCTTAGGATGAGGACTGTTGCCAGAAAGTCGCACATGAAAATAGTCACTTGTGGGGATGCGAATGCTGATTATAGACTGATTTGGCCTTGGATCAGTTTCTGCTCCAAGAAATTCTGTATATTTAAGTTATTAATTTTTAAAATGACAGTGGGTCTTATTAGAATAAAAATAATAATGATAGATGTCTTTCTAAATGCAGATGAACTGATTATTTGCTGATATATTTCTGTGTAAAACTCTAGCATCTGTCTCATCTTTATCTTGCTCTCTTATCTTTAAATCAGTCTTTCTGCCAAAACTGATGGCTGGAACAATAGCAATCTCTTTGGAGCAGGAACTTCCCTAAGAGTCTATGTCTTATCACGGATTTCACTGGCAAAGACTGCCATTCATACTGTCACTCACTGATTCTACATAATAAATGGTGTCTGCCTTGCACACCACAGATAACTCACCAGATTAGGAGTTGGATTTAATTCCATACACTCAGCTGACCCCCAAACCACCCAACCTCGCCAAACAAAACAAAAATTCCAACAACAGCAGAAGATAAATTGTTGATGATTTACAATATCTGAATGTGTGACTTCCTTTTTCACATTGATTGTCCTTGGGAATGCTACCATACCCACTTTTGATTAAGGGCATTAAGTACTGTTTCCCCATCAAAAAATATTACAATATAATCTTATCTATAATTTTCCATCAAGCAAGTAGCACACAAAGTCATGACCTGTGTGCACTTGCAGCGATTATTTTTTATTAACAGGAAATAATTATTCCTTATTTTATTTCCTTCGTATATGTGCCATAAATTAACAAAATACATTTATATATTCACTGTCAATAATGCATAGTATTTAATGCTTTATGATTTCTCATGAGTAAGCCTGTAGAAGTAGTCTGAAGATGGTGTCAACAGTACAAAATTCTTCATAGGATACAGACAAAGTAATAACGACAGTAAGAGCTGCCATTCTGTCACCATCATAATTTTTTGAATTGTTGTTGCTTAACTGATGAAAGGTACACTTAAAATGAATAACAGGCTCATTTTCTTGTACATACCTTTATGTAAACAATAAAACATATTCTTCTTGAAAATATTTTGTCTATGAAAGGATTGAAACAATGTAGGAAATGTAGAGAGAGGAAGTCCTTTAGTAGGTGATTCAGAGCTCTCCCTCTGTGTCACTGATACTTATTTAATTCTTTGTATCAGAAACCAAATTTCAAAAGAGCTCCAGGGATGCTATTTTGTAAGACTAGCTCTAGACAGACTCTTCCCAGTGTTTTTTTTTTTTTTTTTCCTGGATATTGAAACGTGGGCTGAGAGAGGCTGCATGTAGCTCTCCTTCTAGCTGAGCAGAAGAGTGGCTGTTGTGCAATACAGCCTTTATTCTCTGCACCTGCCTCAACCCACAAGCTACTAGAAGAAAAGCAAAATACAGTGCACTTTATTATTTAGTTACAGTAAATACTTCCTTCTATCATCACAGTAATGGAAAGAATTCTGTATTTGAATCACAGTTCCTTCCTAGGACTCATCCTGGACTGATGCTGTGGGCTGCTTATTGTATGTCTTGAGTAAAAGAGGCTTATACCATTATTCAGACTGAAGGTATAGGACCTATTATATTTTCTTCATCATTAAAAATCATGTATATGTACATTATCTTACTAAAGTGTTTATAATTCATATGCATATAAATGGTAAAAAATGGGTTTTAGGTGACATGCAGATGTTAAAGGGGCATTTCAGGTACAAATTTAATAGTTCCTCATTGATCTTGTCTAGTAAGTAATTGCTTCACAGCTGAAAAATAGAATTTTATTTTTCTCTGTGTTCAGCTTAACCATTGTTTATTTTAACCAGTATGTTGGTGTCCTACTTGGTCGGAATGTTGTGTGGCTATTCCTATACAAACATATTTATTTTTTGTCATGATAAATGCACATTTTATCTACAGGTGTTTAAATGAAATTGCACTTGCAATTAATTCCAGTGTCCATCACCCATGGGAGCACACCCTCAGCCTTTCCTAGGGGTTACACTGAAGCCTGTTAAGGGAGAATGGCTGCAGCTCTTCCCTTCTTTGCTAAAAACCATAGAGGTATTTTCTTAGTGCACTACTTTGGGCAGCCATGCCTCCCTCTCAGCTCTTCTGTGGCTTTGACAAGGCAGCTGAAATTCTGTTTTCTGTTTCAGGCCACTCTAAGTACTATCTTCCAGTGGTACATTATAGCATATTGTTTCCACAATGTTGATGACAGTATTTCCACAAAACTCTCTTGATCAGAAATAGCAGACCATGGATTGCTCTTTCCTGTTGTTTCCCTGGGGTCATGGTGGCATAGAGACAGTGTTGTGGCACTGCAGGGCACATCTGACAAAGAGAATAGTGTGATCTTGAAATCACAGTAGTTTTTTTTGGGTGTGTGTTATTTGAGACCTGTGCCTAACAGTGTATGTGGCACAAGATACTTTTTCTTTACTGAAAGAGTGGTGAAGCATTGGGCGTGTTGTGCTGGAGCACACAATTGGTATGCAGAGTTCAGTAAACCTTTTAGTTGTGAACAGTAAATTCATTTTCACCTGTGTAATAAAGGTTTGTCTTCTACTCTTTGCTGCTTTTTTTTTGAGCTCTTCTTTGGGCATCATTGCACTCAAACTCTCAGTAATAAATCTTTTTATACAGAGATTTTATTCTTTCCAGTGATGGCAGTGCAGTGAGTTGCCCCTTGCACTCATTAATTGTTCCAGGTAATCCCAAACTAGATGTGTTTTTGATTGGCAATGATTTTTACGTTCTTTTAATGTCAAAAAATTTATTTGCTTTTTCTTCCATTTTGTAAACAATGGGGGGTTATTGCTATGCAAACAGTAAATGTCCTTGTTAAAGAAATGCAAGTGACTGTGGTTTTGTGACCACATATAATGTAAAAGTATTAAATATGTGTTTCTATATCTGCTTTTAATGTGATCAACAAATGAAGGGGAGAAAATACTCTTCTGGATATTAAACTGCTTTCAAGCATCCTTTATTTTTATGCAAACTAAAATTCTAATAAGATGAGCTAACTACATCATTAAAAACACCTACTGGAAAAACTGTAAAACAACTCACAGTGAATTAAAAGAAAAGAGTTATTCAACTGAGAACCTTACAGTCAACTGAACATATTTCTAACTACCAGGCATTACCTTTTGAAATAAATACTTTTATTCTAAGCTTTTTCTGAAAAGCTGTTATGCTTGTCTCTGTATGTGTACAGATAGTTATATATATGTACACATGCATGCATGTACACCAAGGATATTCTCTCTAGATTCTTTCTTGCTTTCAAGATGGGAATTGCATTAAAATAAAAATTCCATTTGGGTTATTATCTCCCCAGCTGTCTGTGCAGACCATGGGGTTGGCCTGAGAATATTCTCATTACATGTACTGAAGCAGTTAGTCAGTGATTGATGCTATATTAATTCACAGCACAGACACTTTGCCTTTGTTACCAAACATTAGACAAATTAGTTCTTACAAATTCACATCCCACCCCCACTGCATCCAAGCTCACCACTGTCACTGGTTAGTATTGCTGATAACCTTCATTCAGAGTGAACTGAAGCATTAGGAGGGAGGGGTTTGCTGAAGGAAGGGGCAGAAAACGGGCAGCAACCACTGGGGTGTAACAATACATTGCAGGGCTCTAGTCGTTTGCCGGCACAGCTCAGCACAGTTATGACAAATGATCTTTTCATTGTCAGTCCTCCCAAATTAATTTTCCCTCCCACTTTTCATGAGGCCACATTCATCACATAGATTGCGTTAAACGTGCTTTTGACAGGACAGAAAAAGATGAGTAGAAAAATAATTTGATTCTAGTACCTTCTTATCTGAGGAAGTAAACTAATGGGAAAATACCTGGAAAAGTAAATATTTCTGTAAATGTTCCTGAGATAAAGATTTTTCACAACATCTGGGTATAGTCCAAAGCACAAATGAATCAAGAAATCAGTGGAAGAAAGGCAGAGGAACATCCTCGTCTGTTCCTACTGACCTGGGAGTTAAGCCCTGCTTTTCACTAGGGTCTGATGCTCGTTGCACATGAACCACCCAGAGCTTCAGATGTGGTGTAAATGTGAATTAAATATACAGATGCACTTTTCTTCAGGGACTTATGTTCACAGATTGCACTCTTTCACTCATCTGTCCACCTTTCTGCCCCTATGCCTGAATATATGACTTCGCAATTCTTTGGTGGTTAGTATAATGCATTAGCAATAATGTACTGTAGTAAATTTTATATATATATACACACACTCACAGAGAGAGAGAGAATTTATTCTTCAACACTGAAAATTATTGACAACTGTAGCCAGGGTTTGTGTCCCTGCCGTATCTTCTTTGCTTCTTTTCAATAGTAGCATTTGTGTTGTAAGATAGGTGGAAAAAGGAACAACAGAAAAGTTCCTGTGATCTACAGATGATGTCTGTTAATCAGTGGAAAACAAAATCTTTTAACTTCTAGTGATACAGAAGCAGCTTCTAATTTCTGTTCGTGTGCATTTGGAAGGATTCTTTGATTTATGAAGACCATTGTGTCACCATTTTAAAAGTACACATTTTAAAATACATACTTATGATACAGATCAAAACTATTTTTTGTTCTCTGTATTTTCCTTAAAAGTTACAGGAATAAAAACTGTTACATTGTCATAGACCAACAAGTATTTCAGCACTATTTCTGTATTGCATTATTCTTTCACTGGTGACAACTAGATAATACCACATTAGTGAATACAAAACGTGTTTACTTTTATGCACAGGCACAGTATTAAACAAGGCTGTGAAGTCAAGAAAATGGAAATGAAAATAGCTTCCTGGCAAAATTAATAAAAGGGTGGCAATGCAGAATCAGAGTGAGTTGCTTACTTGCTTTAAAGGTCATTGCCCATCTTCTTGCTGGAAAAGACACAGGGCAGAAGAGATCACTGCAAAACTTCTCTGTTTTCTTTTACTGAAGGAGCGCGAGTGTGTGTGTTGGGGTTCTTTTTTGAGATGGAAGGAAGCATTCTGATGTCTTTCTTGGAGTTCTTCTGTTTACCTTTTTATGCTATTAGGCAGACCAGATTGGCATTTAGTCTTGTTCTGACAACAGTAAATTAGGCTTAACTCTTTAATTACAATGAGAAGGAAATCACCTTTCTGATATCCTTCAATTAGCTCAAACAGCTGTTAAGTTATAATTAAAATTTCACATGGATCATTTGAGTTTTTGGAATGTTTCCATTTAATATAAAAAAACATTTGCATATATGCATTTGCTTTTCAACAGCCTTTTCTAATCTGTTGGTACTATACCAGCAATGCTGATACTATATTAAGTAATATCTTCTGGCTTTCTGAATAGACAGCTGAATCTGGGAAAACAGAAATAGAAGCAGATTAACAGAAAATATCATACTCCAAGGTGCATGGGAGCTAGCTCAAAAATAAACTTCCTTTATTCCCATCTCTCTCTTTCTTCATTCTTTTTGACATTCTGATATGATATTTAAAACAGGAAGCAATATTATTTGGAAACGAACAATAACCTAAACACATATATCTACCCTTCTATCACATCTTGCATGTTTTAAAGAACCAGATCTATAGATAATTTAATGTAAGTAATTGTGAAAAAACATTTCACATCCTAAATATGATTGTATTCTGATTTTAAACAAAAAAACATTTTTAAACAAAACCACATTTTACTCAATGGATAAAAGTACGATTTTGTGGTAGCTCTTACTGCTGTCTTGTCTAGGCGCTCAGCTGAGGACCTCAGCAGTGTGCCAAAGTGGATTATATCAAAACTGGCAAGCACTGTTAAAACCTTGCAACAAAACATTTTGGACAGTGAGTTAACCAGAAACTGGACTACTCAGCATGATGATATAAAAAGCTTCTAAATTACTTAAAACAGTAAGTTCAGAGAACATCACAGGTGAAGAGATTTGCCAAGGATAAGAATAGAAAGGACATCATCTATGATAGATAACTTTTTGTGAATCTCTTTTTTTCTCCTCTCCAGTCTCAGTGCTTCACTAGTGGTCTAGTTTGTTGTGATTTAAAGGTGTTTTACCGCATTCTGAGCATGGGCTCTGCAAGCTCTTTATTGTCAGTAATCTCTGTTTCTAAAGAATACATGTTCTACTATTGCACATCTGATACTGGTTTGTCTCTGTGTCTTTATACATTTTCACTCTACTTTCTGCTATTTTCATGAAATAATTCAAGAATTAAAGCTAGGTTTTGTTCATGTCTCTGTGTGTGTGTTGAGGATGGGGGACTAACAAAGTTTAACAAAGTTTTTCTGGACAGAAGAAAGGTTCTTTTATGTGGTTATTTGAAACAGTGGAAGTTCAGGGGTCTGGTAGCATGTGTGGTATCTTGCAGAATTCAGTTTTATTTTGCACATTGACTAGATGGAAATGCACACAAGTCTTAAAGCATGTCATTGCCATCACATTTCTTCCTTCAGTCAATCGCATCACCTTGTTTCTTCATTTCTTTCTTCGTCTTCCTGTAGCTAATGCTGAGATTAGTTCTGTCTTAATTTTCTTTGAAGTATTATCATACCATTGGGTGATATTATTATAAACTAAAAATATATTGACGGCTTAGGCCAAGTCATGCACCACTAGGAACTTCTACTTTACCAGAGATAAGGAGATTATTGAAGTCTTGCTTCTATAAATTGTGCAGTATGATTTTTCAAATTAATATTTTATCAGTTTTATGAACTAGTTGAGTCATTAAATCAATGACTTCTTTATCTTCACATTCTCAGTATGGGAGAATGGTGGTCTGTTTCTCTATCTCTAGTGCGCTTCTACTTGCATTATAACTTTGGTATCTTCTTTCGAGTGTCACATTTCAGAAGTGTGATTGTTGACCGCTATTAGAAAGCTCCCAGATTTAGTTTTTTAAAGCTGTAAGTGTCTCTAAAAATACACTCCCCAAATACTTACCTTTAAAGATTTTATACCAGAATTGTATATTTCTATATATGTAAGGTGTTCTTAAATACGTGGATTTGTGGAAGCTCTGCAGAGGTGTATGCATAAGTGTGTAGTTGGTGCTCTTGGGCACAGCTGGATAGCTGCAGTACAGTTTTAGGATGCTTAGAGGAAGTGTGTGAATAGTTTCTAGTGGCATTCTTTACCTCATAGAAAGAGTTGGGAGCGTTTGTATTTTGGAGGATATCTGTCATCTTTACCGATAATATGAATTCTTGTTCTGTATTTTTTACCGTTTCTGTGTTTTGACCTATTTATTTCAGAGTTATTGAAAGATGCACAGAAAATGACAGTTTGCCATTTGGAGTGGCTGCTTTTATAAGTTTTTCTAACTTGGGCATGGGCTACTGTTTGGGCTACTCAGGTAAATGAGGGAAGCTGAACTTGAATGTAATTGCAAGTGTCTTATCTTCAAAAGCAGAATTTCTTTGGTAAGAGTTGTGAAGAGCCTGTACCTGCATTACAAATGGGTGCATTGTTATGTGTTTACCAGCTGTTGTTAGTTGAGGAAAAAGAAAAAAAAGCAAGAGTAAAGGCTGAGAGAGCAAACATTTATTCAATGAGGCAGGAAGGCTTAGCACCCAACTTTTTGTTTCAGTTATCCATAGCTCAGTAAGTTCAGATATGGACAGGCATAGCAAGTGCAGTAAAAATGCCGCTTAGATTTTTCTTTGGGTTTTTTTTGTTGTTTTGTTTGTGGGGTTTTTTTTGCCCTGGGAGTCATTGCAATGATATTTTACATGAATTGAAAGGAATGCATTATGGAGTTTAGACACATCCGCTTTCTTAATCGTTCCATAGAAACTCTTGAGTTGATTTAGTTATTTAAAATTTAGATTGTTATGTCACCTGGATGTTTCTCCAAGCCTTGTACCACCTAAGCTCTTGTGGAAGAGGATGTTGATGTCATTTTGTCTAAATCAACTTAATAGAGCAATGTTTTTATAGGTGTGCAGGCTGGCATGTAGGCAAAGCCTTCTTTTATCATTGAGTGCTTAGCAAAAAGGTGTCTATTTTAATATGAAGAGAGGTTCAGAGTTATGTTCCCGAATTTGGATTTTTTATGTTGGTGCATAACTTAATACTTTAATATTTGTGTATTATCAGTTTTATCATAGTAACACCATTATGACAAATGTCATTAAGCTAGAGTAACACAGTGGAAAGTCAAATGTGATGTATTTTGTCTTATTTAGTACAAAACTGAAGTGTTTAAAAATACATTTATCAGTGAAATTAAGAGGCATGCACTGGGACTTTGGTTTAAGTCCTATCCAAGAGATAGTTGAAAGTGGTCTGCATGTATATTGTGTGATTAAAGATTTTTAAATAGACTTTGATTACATCTCAAACTCAGTAAAGATCATGAGTAAGTGTAAAACTGCGTATCTTCATTTTCCAGTGCCTACATTGCATTGATTAGCAATACTGTTTGCTGTGTGCCACACAAACTGATGCAGCTAAATTGACAGAAAGGAGAAAACAGCATTAGCTAGTGTCTTGCTATGTTCCACCAGACAAGCTTTTACATTCCTGACATCCAAAGGCTTAAAATATTTTACTAGAATCCTGGCTTGTAATAAAATGTGAGAGGCGGGAATAAGTAATTATGTCTTATATTTACGTTAAGTTGTTGAAAATGCTAATAAAACGTGTTTGTGGGTTTTTCCTTTAATGAATATAACAATAAAACAAAATCATTGCACAAGTCCCCCACTAGCTTTAAAACCCTAAAAGAGGAGGTTCATCAGTGTCTTGATAGCAAGCTTGTTTGTTGTGAATTATGACCGTTTTTTGTAATAAAATTTGGGTTGGTAGAAGAAATGGATGTGCAAGCCTGCTTTTATTAGTGTGACTAAATATTGTGGAACTAAAACAAGGAAATTCTCGCGTACTGTCACAATTTGGGGCCATATGGATCATAAAATCCTTTACACATATTTCACTCACAGACTTCAAATGGCATTATCTCATCAGAGAGGCGAACGAGAAATACACTTAACTTAAATTTAGAAATTGTTCTCGTTACTGAATGTCAGATAAAGGTGAAGCTTTTAAATAGGAGTCTCTCTGATTTACTACCTTTAATGTGCATAGGAAGGGAAGTGCAAAGCACATCATTAGTGTGACAGGGTGAAAGGGGCAGCATGTTTCTTCTGTTACAATGGAAAGAGGATGAATCTGGCACAGCTCTGATGTCAGAACCTCCATCACCTTTCTCACAGATGATGTAGATTTTAATTGTACTCTGGGCTGATTCTCATCGCACCAGCTCCTACGTGACATTGAGATAGATGAAGCCATTTGTTGGCATTATCAGAGCCAGCTGTGTGCTTGGCTGCAGCTACAGTAGGCATTATATCTCATGCATAATCCTCTCATTGAGAGAGGATCACAAGCATCTGAACCATATGGCAAATAATTTTATTATGATCAAAAAAAGGACTCTTGAAGCTAGTTAAACAGAAGAGTCCTTGAAATTCAATCAGAAGAGGTTTTAATTTTCATGTAGCATTATCATCTTAAATTAATTTTTAGTTCTGCCATCATCTCTGAAATACAAGAATTTTGTTTTTCCCCAAAAGTAAGGAATTAATGTTGTTGTAATTATAAGAAACAGCAAGCAGAATTGCATAGCTTTTTTTTTTATGTCTGAAGAGTGCCTTTTAGGTGTTAATGTCTTTTTTCACTAATTACACACTCATATCACTCAGAAGCCTAAATAGGAAGTAGGAAGTGCCTGAAATTAAAAAAGCTGGGGAAGGGGAAAGAATTGCATGCATTAAGCCATGAGAGTGCTGTGTTGATGTCTTAATGCTTTGCTTCCTGAGGGCCATTTCCTAGAGATGGAAACACATGACCATAGTAAGAGCTCATAAGCCATTGTTCTTTACGCTGAAAAAAAAAAAAAAAAGTCATGTTTTAATTAAGTCATTGCAAATGAGTGATGAGGAAAAAGAAAGAGGCTTCAGCTCTGCCCAGAATTACTGCTAGGCAGCCAGGAGGGAATACGGGCATCAGAGACAACAGCAGCCAACCTTTTTAGCCTCAAAATAAGTGATAGCAACTCTCAGCAGGGTGAGGGTATTGCTGAGAGGCCTGGTCCTTTTCCTGTTGAGTATACAAGGAAGAAAATCTTATTCATATCTCTGGCCACCTCTGGCCATACCAGCCATCATACTGAGAGGAAGATAACAGGTCAAGACAGGGGTTCGTGGCTGCATGAGGATGTTTCGTTAACTGGGAGGCAGTGTCTGCTGTTTCAGAGCTACAAAGGCAGAAAGCGATAACACAAATTGTGCCGTGTGTGAATAGACTGCTTCCCTACTGGAAAAGACGTGTGCTATTGAGGACTTGGCCCTGGGGACACAAGCAGTTTCCATGGGGCATCTGGTAATAATGCACATCGCCTATCAGCGACTTTCATGCTGCAAACTTATGGAACATAAATAAAGGCTCACCAGCGCCAAATGGCAACAGATGCCTTATCTGGAGGATACCTTTTTTATTTGATACTTTATTGACAAATAATAAAGCCTTTAATTGGGCTGTGGGATGAATATAGCCGTGTAATTTACAGGATCTTTAATTTTCTAGTGCTGCATGCCTGAAGCAGATTGGGGTAGTTATTGCAGCCTTGTGAGTGAAGCAGAGGTCCTGGCTGAACCACTGAAGTACCGTGAAATGTGCATCTCTGTTCTCACATTTAAAAAGTGTTTATGTGTATCTTGGGGTAAGAAGAGGAACAAGGGGAGGAACTCCTGTTTCTTCTGCAATAATGTGGTGATTAAGAATTTGTGACTTCTGTTACTAAAATGAGAGTCAGCAAAAAATCCCTAATCCCAGCTATCGTTCCAGAGGCTTCCTCTGCAAACTGCTCATCATTCTCAGCAGGATGCAAGGCAGAGCTGTGCTTGCTGAGCGGGCTAACAGGGAAAGATTGCCTTTGCTGCTGCAGCTGCTGAACTGAGACTTTCTGGATCATGAATGTATGTAAATATGTCCAACTGTTTGCCCTTCACACATCTTTGGCAAGTTTGGAGTAAAAAATACTGCACTGTTCCATTAGTTTGCTTGCTTATTACCACAGCAGATGCCATTAAGAGCACTGAGATGTGTTTCTAGGTGAGCCTTCCTGTCTAAAATAGGATAAAGAAAAAGGGGCTAGAGAGGCCCCAGATAGTATCTTGAAATGGATATAAAGCAAGCTTTGTCAGCAGGGCATACCACAGCATCTACTGCAAAAACATGGGAGTGGGTGGCTCTCCAATCCATTACAAAAAGCAGGAAAAGGTTGTGGCTTCTGTGTGTCTATTCCTTTTTGAACTCTGTCTCTGGCAGAATAACAGCTATTTTGGAGAGTTTGTATGGGGTTGATTCCTGACTATCTGCTGAGTGGCTAAAACGGTTGCATCTGGATGCCAAGCTATACTTCATAGGGATTTCACTGGCAATGAAGATTGTGTATAAATAATAGATGAAGAAGGGTGACAGAACCTGAACACTGGGGGCTTGACAGATTATCTTGTGATGTATTACAATTAGGTGCTTCAGTGTCACTTCATTTATTCAACTAGTAAGGGTGCGTAACTCTTAGATCCATTTGGAGGTGGATTTATTAAGAGCCTTAGTCGTGTCCTCTCGAAGTTTGGAATTGATTTTTGAACATCCTTAGCAGCTTTCTAAATCACTTTGCTCTCAACGTATATGTGATTTTTTTTTTCTCGTTTTGTTTTGTTTTGTTTTTTAGAGTACTTAGTATTTTATTAGCACGTATAACAGAAGAGCTTGTTTCTTTTTAAAAATCTGTCATTTTACTTTGCTCAAGACAGGTAGTTGCTAAGCAGGAGACCATTTTGTCACTTAGATGGTCAACAGATCAAATTGGCCTCTGGGAAGGAGTTGTCTGGGTTGTTTGTAAAGAAGCTGGTAAATGTTAAACCCTAGCCACATTATACTAAATGGTATTACTTAGAATTAGGACATCTAACAAATAGGAAATAAGATTAACAAAAATCTTCCATGCCTTTTAGCTTTTTAAATAGTGGTAGTGAAAAAGCCTGGCATGGAAGGATGCAGAGTAAAATGCTGGAGGAAACATGAGGGCTCAGATCTGACTTTATTGCAAATGGAGCCTCTACAGCTGTTGGGATAAAGCAGCAAACTGATTAGTCTTACCACTGCTATATCTTTCGAACCCACCTGAATGCTTTAACTCTACTTTTCTTTCAGATATGTTTCTCTCCATCATAAATACAGATGTATTTTGCCTCAATTACCAGTGGCTCAGATGTGCCCAGCTCTTCCAGGCTGCTGTAGGCAGGACATTTTTTCCTTTGACGTTATCATTTACAAAACAAACTATATTTGTCTGCTTTGAGTATTTCTTGGCAAAGAGAACAGGCGTAGGACAGCAGGTGGCCACAGAACCCAGCAGAAGCTACAATCCTCTAGATAATCAACAAAGTCCCCCCCACTGCCTCCCACACCAGCACATGCCAACCAACAAACATGTTGCTCCATAGCAACCTCCTCATTCTTCAGATAGGAACTTAACGTGGTTTGGGGATAAATTACGCTCATAGCAGAGCTGATCCAAGCCAACAAGGTTTCAGAGTATTTGCTCATTCTTGTAAAAGCTGATGATAATTGATGGACGACCAGCTTGCAGGACCCTGACAGGCTGGTTGCCTGCCCTTTGCACTCTGCCAGTTCAAGCCTTACAAGTGTGAAATAGCCAATTACTGAAATACCTATTGAAAGTAATAGGCCAATGAGCAAATTGCTACTGTGGGACGCTGTGGCAGTGTAGGTGGAAGAATGCCAAGATAAAGTTCTGCTCTGAGCAGCTGCTCCCACCACAGCTTGCTAATGCTATTGGATGACCAAGTGATGAGAGTAAGGTATTTCCCCATTTGAACTGCAAGTGTCCTGCCTTGTATTGACTTAAAGTTTATGATGCATGATACCGTCTTGTTACCCAGGTCCTAATTTGCAGAAATAAATCCTCCTTTTAAAAGGTAGTTAAATAGGTAATAGGGATAGTCACGGCCATAGATTTTGTGCAAAAGCATTAAATACAATTTTTGCTTGGAATGAAAAGTCATATAGTGTGCAGAGTGTTAATACGTGCCAGCCATTTGCTATTGACAGAACAATTTATCTTGATAAAGGACAGTGAAAAATTCCAATCTATTCACTGACATCACATTATCAGCAGTAATATATGACTGCATCTAAATATAAGGTTCAGATCTGATATAGCTGAGGGGTTCCCGGTAATTTTCCTGTAAATATATTGTGTACTGGACAATGAAAAAATGTCGCTTTTACCATGTAATTGGATGACCTATTTTTATGTGATATTTAAAGTTTTACTGTGTTTAATGGGATAGACCATAATGTTTCCTTTTTGGGTAACCTGTTTCTTTTTATAAGACTTTAGCAATAAAATGGGTATTACTATGTTTGACAGAGCAGAAATAGCAGACAAAGAAAGATAGAAGCTTAAATATTAGTTTGGTGAAAGAAAGATTCTGTGACTACAGAAACTTGCAAAAAGGGGGAGAGGAAATCTATCTGACAACACTGTTGTGAAAATATCTGCTGTCAGCAGTTAGCTTAATGTAGATAGTATGTCTTCTTTTTGCCAGCGTAGGAATGTTTGTTGGTAGCTTTTAGGCTCGTGCTTCTTAGATTTCGTAGTACAAAGATATGATTGTATAATTTTATAATTGTATTAAAACCCTGGCTTATTGAATTCAAAATCTGTTAGAAAGAAAGATGCAGGTGGCCAGTAGCTTTGCAGGAAGAATTTAGAAAACATTGGGCAAATTATTTTATGCAGTCCATGATTCTGTAATCAGAAATCAACCACTGTGTAAAGGCCAGAAGTGCAAATGAAGCCAGTGCCAGCACTCTGTATAATCCATTTTTTCAGTTGCCAGTCACTTGTTTGGTGCTGAAAAGATGAATGACATGACATCTTGCTGTTTGCTTTGAATCTCCTATTAACAATTACCAAGTCCATTTTAGATGGAAAGAATAGAAGATTGATTAATTTGATAGCAAACAGGGATCAGCCTCAAAAATAAGGTTATCATTTCAGTCAGGACGAAGTATAAAACAATATATGGGCTAAATACATGGGCATTTTTATCATGATTGCTTTATTACCTTTAAGCATGTGACTTTTTTTAGTCTATACTTAAAACTCCAAGGGAAAAAGTATTATCGGTTTGTATTTTTCACGCTGTATTCTCTCTTGAGAATATCTGATTGTAAAACCCGCTTTGTGTGGTGCTCTGCATGAGGAAGAGAGCCTCTCTGCTTATCTCCTGAAAAGATCGTAGATATAACTCACCTTGTGAAGATTTCCACCAGAGACAGTTATGCTGCTCTGAGGCTTGGAAAAAACCTATTAGAGACAGAGAAATTAAGTTTCTAATGACTGGATCAGTGGAAAAAAACTTGATAGGGAAGACTAAATCTGAATAGTTTGTTTCCATTTCAAGGAATAAGAAGGGTACAGGGGTTTCTATTAAGTCCTCGGTTGTGGACTCCTCTGCATATCTAACTATTTTGTATACTCTAGCAGACTTGTGGCATTTAGCCCCCCGCCTCCTGGGAAAGAGGGAAAATACTATTTTCTCCTTCCCCTCTTTCTTTAACCCTAGAGGGTGTAATATTTCGCTTTCCAAAGGCTTGCCCTCTCTGTCAGGAGAAACAGGCTGATATTGTACCTCAAATCATTTGTCCTCCCCAGTAACTGTGCCTGCTGAGCACTGTTCTATTGAGCAACGCTGTTACCTCTGAATTAGAGTAATCCTTCTGACATTCCCTGGTTTGTTAAATCCTCTCTGTTGCATCTCTGAGAAGTTATGAGGAGGAGCGGAGGTATCATGCTTGCCTGGCTGCAGATCCAGTGGTGAATAGAGGTTCACATTGGGAAGGTTGCCTACTCAGCCATAAAGCAGGGCTTGCTGTCACTGAGGGCATCTATTCCTCAGGAATTGATAGCCTGGGTCTCAGCAGCAAGAGCTTCCTATTCTCCTCTGGCAAATGGGTAGTTCAAGTACTCTGGGGATTTAAGGACTTCTGCTATATATCTTTTTGCTTCTCCGTTTCTTAAAAATATGTGGTAGTTCAGTGTCAATGACATGACATTCAAGGAAGGAAATAAAGGCTGATCCATGTTAGTAGTCCTCTTTGGTGTTAAGGGAAGAGAGAGAGGATCTCAAGAACTCTTCCAGCTGCCTGAGATCTTTTTGTTGAGAACAATAAAATTAGTTTTTGTTTTTTCAGCTTCTTGACACAGGCAAGAAAAATGGGCTGTGTACCCCTCAAATGAATGTCCAGGTATGACAAAGCAGAGGTAGTTACATTTTCCCAGTAAAACTCTGTGTCATCTTCAATGAAAAGACTTTTATGTCTGTCAGGGAGCAAGTTCTGCTCCAAATCTGTTGGAGAAAAATTGTGAAGAACACAGAAAAATGATGCAACCAATCCTGCAAGTAAAAAGGTGAGGAATCCCCTGGACATTTTTGATCTGAGGAGGACAATGGACACAGAAACTATTAGACATGGATAAATGTGGAATATCTTGAGTTATGCACTTATGTGCCTTTAAAAACTTAATCCTGAAGTAGTACTGGCAGTTGTATGCTCTTTTCCTCTGCCATATTATACTGTTTTCTCTCTTCCTTTTCCTGGGTTTTTATACATTTCACCCAACTTTGACCTGATCTGTTAAACAATTTTACCTAAAAGATGAAAATAGAACAAAAGGTGGAAACAGATTGTCATCGTGTCCTTGTTTCTTCATCTTTCACTGAAACTCTCCATTTAATTTTGTAACCTATGAAACTGTGGTGTTGCAGTGGACTTTAGGAAATGTGGTCTAGGAGAACCTCCCAGTAGGTCTTATGGGTGTGACACTGGAGTTGTGAAATGGTGAATCAAACTAATCTTTTTCAACACATGAATTGACCAAACAAGTATCTCGCTTATTTTGTAGGTTACCCGTTGTGAGTACATGTATCTCATGCATGTTGCACTTGGATTGTCAGCTTCTCCCCTGCCTTCTGTTAGAGTAGCACCACGGTGGCACGTTAATGAGAGGCAACTACTTATGTGTGAAGAAGTAGTATGCCGATGACTTACTAAGAAATGTACTTCAAGTTGCGGTAAAATGGTCACCTCATGCCACTGATGCCTAGTGAGTGACATTTTACAGGAACGCAACATTGGACAACTTTTCTTTCTGCTGCTGGAAGGCATTTCTTTTCAAAGAAACCTGGACAGGGCAATGTGGTGTCTCCCAGGGCCGGGCTTTCTCGGAGGCTGTGAATATGGTGGTGGCAATGGGGAAAGCTGCACACTGCAGTGCCAGCACTGACTCCTAGTCTTGCTGGAGGGTGCTCCTTTGACACACTATGTTTTTAAGGAATTAGTCTGTCCCTTGTGATTTGCCCGTTACAGGCACTGTTGAGCCCATTAAGAGGCCAGCATCTCTTGATCTCAAGCATTAAATTGTAAGGCTCTAGTACAGCCTGTTGGTGAAGGGCATTTCAGCAAGGAAATGGAGAGAGCAAAAGTGCTAATTGCAAGATGCTTTGCTTGGGTTGCACTAGAGACCAAGGAGTCACAAAGGCATGTGACTGCCTCTGCCACTGAGGAGGGAACTGTACCGCCAGGCTCTTGGCATCCGGACTCTGCAGCCTGAAGAACTTTTGTGACTTCAGGAGAAAGCAAATTGCTTTCCATCAGGGAAACCTTTTTAAATTGAGATGCTTACAGCGCTGATTTGGGTTGCTCTTCTTCACTTAATAAGCTTACTAATGAAAGATGTTTTTCATGATTTTTGGTATTTGGGAAGTATTCTAGTCAAACCTACTTCAGTTGTCTGCTAGCCTGGTTCAAAAAAAACCAAAAAACAAATGAAACCAAACCCCAATATTTTTAATTAGTTTATGATAATGATATTGTGTTCAAATAAATTATTATTTATTTTTTCTCTTTTAAGCAGTGAATTTCTTCTGCTGAGATAATTTTTGGCTACTGTGTATTAGTTCATGAAAACAATTGAATTGGAGGGATAATTTGGGATAGTCAGCTACTCCTAAGCTTAAGAACCAAAATTTTAAGAACCACCATGACATATAAATTGGAAGAAAAAACATAAACTGCAAAAACCATTAATGCTTGTGAATTTTGTAGTCTTATTCCAGAAATAATGAAGTAATGAAGTAGTTGAGTATGAGTAACAGAGTAGTGGAGATATATGAATGGAGGACATGGGGATTTAGCCAAACGAAAAGCTATTTTAAATCTTATGACTTATCTAAATCTATGTAGCCTGGGTAAAAAAATACAAGCTATATTTATGTCTTGCCTTTCATCCCAATGGCTTACAAACTGCCTTTCAATCTTTTTAGGTGAAGTGATCACTCTCAAACCACTGCACTATGGCTGTTGTAGGGTGGTTGGTTTTAATATTTGGGAGGAGAAAGAAAGCTCATCCTCCTCTAATACAAAATCGGCGGTAAATTTTCAGTGTTTGAAATGAAAAAGATATTAATGTTGCTATGGTGTGAATGTGCACCAATCATTCACTAACGGTGACAAACTTGGATTTTTGCACTCCTATATAACAAGCATGCCCAATTAGCTGCTCTCAATCACCATCACTTCATTTGCAACACTTATTTTTAATTTCTGTATAAGAAGTGTCTTACGCGCTTCTGTTCATGTGGCTCTTTCTCTCAGCCACGAATAATTCGACCATTGATGTGTTAACTCTCATTCTGTATGTTGCCCATATTTTTCATTTCACTCAGTTCCCTTGCATAATTGTGGGTCTGGTTTTTTTTAATCTTTGCAGTGTTGTGACTTCCTCTGGTGTAGTACTGCCTACTTATGACACTAACAGGGAGTTTCATTCCTTTTCCCAATACAAATAAAGAAATCACTTTAAAAAGAGGGCATAAAATCCTAAAATATTTATTCACACTTCTTCTATCACTTGCTTTGTTTTGATTTTATGCCTTTTTGCATTCATCCTTTTATTTTCACTGTATAGTGTTCAGACCAATTTAAAAATATTTTCCGGAGTTTTTTCACACAGTGTCAGAAGTGGAGAAGAGGTGTGGGGGTCCAGCTCCTCCTGGCCTAGCATAAATGGGCCTGGCAGATGATTTCCTCCTCTTCCTCCCAGCCTTTGTGTTGGCACATCCTTGAATCCTGTGATGAGGCTCCCCTAGATAAGCAAGAGTGACAAAACGATTAGGCTTTATGCTGTATATAGAATTAGAGCAGGTGTTCATCAGCTGTGCCATGGCTGACAGTCTGCTGCATCTTTGAATAGAAAGTCTGTCTCCACTTACAAATATTTGTCAATTTTTAATTAAATTAATTGCAAACAGTCACTTGATACAGGATGATATTATTTCGTATTTGTTTGTGTATGCATTCAGTCATGTATACCCCCCTTATGTCAGTACTTGACAACTGCCATCTTTTAAGGAGACAGTTGCTCTTCTATGAGGTTTTTCAAAGAAAAATTAAGCTTGAAAGTAGTGCTTCCCTTTGCATGTGATGAAATAAAGTGCCAGTTAGCAAAAGTCCTTTCAGAAAAAGTACTTTCATAATAATGCTATCGAAATGTGGCAATTAGCTTGGGAAATCTTTGCACACACAAAAAAGTTTAAATTTGTTAAGCATTTCTGGATGAAATAAAGCTGAAGTCTGCATTCAGTAGCCTGAACCTAAATGTGGCCTTTTGCAAAAGATAATGCCAAGAGCAGCTGACTGTACTGTTAATGGGGTTGGTTTGACTGCCTTTAGGACTGAAGTGACCTTTTTGGAAACTTTCCAGCAAGTATGTGAGTGCCTCGAACTCCTGCAGTGTGTGCATGTATATTATAGTTACCTTTATATTTAAAATCCTGTAAACTAGCAATCTTTCACACCTTGCCTAAGCAAAAGAATATGGTTCGAGAGCTAATATATACATCAGAGGTTTGGTTTCTCCTGCAATCAAAGGGAGAAGAGAGACTTGCAGTAAGAATTGCACAAAGAAGAAAATTTATCTGTTGAGTGGTTAACCAGGCCTTTTCTTTTAACAAAGCCCATTGTTTGGAAAAGCTGGGCATGATAGATCATTAAAGTACAACAGAAGGTACCAAGTAATAAAGAATTTAAGAAGATTAAAGAAATCCAATAGTTCAGCAGTTTGCACATTAGCTACGAAATAGGAGACAGTAAATGTTGAATGGATGAGTGACGTTAAAAGCCCTCTTTATGGTCCAAAGTTAATTTGAATAACATTAATTTACAGTTGACAAATTGTGTCTTTTTAGTGTTGGTAATCCAACCATTTATTAAACTGTAAAAGCAATGGTAATTAAGTATTACTGCCCAGCAATGGTACTACGGTTAGTTACGGCAGGAATGAGCGTGCAATAACTTGCCTTACAATGTTAGGGAGAATACGAATGTTTGCTCTGCCAGGGAGAAAGCCAGGAGAGATCTGATGCTGTCCTGTGGTCCTTGGCATCTTGTTCCTTTTCTTTTACCCACTGGATCCTTTTGCAGTGGAGTGAGAGAAGGGTGCAGGGGTGGCAGAGGAATAGATGGGTACTCTTATCTTTTGCCTGCTGCTCAATGCAGCATAATAAAACTGGCAAAGGCACTGACTCCCCTTCATCCCTCTATTGCCAAAGCGCAAGGGGAGCAGGGAGCCCTCTCTAGTTGCTTTGAGTAGAACTCAAAGAGGTTGCAAGCAAACCCTGAGGGATGCTTGATTCCCTTCCCCATGCTACCACCCCAAAATATGTCATCCTCTGAAACACAGCAGCCCCAGCCATGAAGGCATGGTCCCTTTGAAGCATCCCCCGCTACTTTTCTTAGACAAGCAGTGATGTGACCTTCTGCCTACACTGCCTCCCCCTGACATGTTGCCCTGCCCTCCTGTAAACTCGGTCTCCTGTGTGAAAATGAAGTATTTGGAGTACATTTGCAGACCGAAACGTCCTGGGGCTGTAGAAAGACAGAGGTGAAGGGAGGGATTTGTGGACACCTATGAGCCTGTTGAAGGAGCCGCTGTGCCAGGACGCTGCTAGCCGGCTATGGCAAGCGTGCATTGTTTGAACTGATAACACTGCTGATGTGTCTTCTCACCAGAATACTTGGGTTTGGCACTGTGTCACTTAACATAGCACTGAACCTGAGCCACAAACCTTCTATTTTTTTCTGAAAGATACTCAGAAGTGTAGTATTTTTGTGATAAGTGTCTGTGTGCGTCAGCCTTCTGGAGAAGTTTCAGGTCAGGGCTTGGCTATTAAATATGTTTATCAATGACCTGGATGAAGGGATTGAATGTACCCTTAGTAAGTTTGCGGATGACGCTAATCTGGGAGGAAGTGTTGATCTGCTTGAGGATAGGGAAGGGATCTGAACGGGTTGCATCAATGGGCCGAGACCAATGGGATGAGGTTTAACAAGGCCGGGTGCAGAGTCCTGGTGCAGAGTCCTGCACTTGGGACACAACAACCCCATGCAGTGCTACAGGCGTCGGGAAGAATGGCTAGGAAGCTGTCTGTCAGAGAAGGACCTGAGGGTGTTGGTTGACAGTCGACTGAACATGAGCCAGCAGTGTGCTCAGGTGGCCAAGAAGGCCAATGGCATCTTGGTTTGTATCAGAAACGGCATGGCCAGCAGGACTACGGAAGTGATTCTCCCTCTGCACTCAGCACTGGTGAGGCTGCACCTCAAAAACTGTGTTTAGTTTTGGGCCTCTCACTATAAGAAAGACATTGAGTTGCTGGAGCATGTGCGGAGAAGGGCAATGAACCTGGTGAAGGGGCTGGAGAAAATTCTCACGAGGTGAGGCTGAGGATACTGGTGTTTTTTGGACTGGAGAAGAGGAGGTTGAGAGGAGACCTTATCGCTACCTACAACTACCTGAAAGAGGGTTGTAGAGAGGTGGATGTTGATTTGTTCTCCCAAGTGATAGATGATAGGATGAGAGGGAATGGCCTCGAGCTGTGGGATGTTCAGACTGGACAGTAGCAAAAACTTGTGCACTGAAAGGGTTCAAGCACTGGAATAGGCTGCCCAGGGAGGTGATTGAGTCACCATCCCTAGAGGTATTTAAAAGACAGGTAGATGAAGTACTTGGATACATGATTTAGTAGTGTGTGGGTACAGTTGGGTTTGATGATCGCAAAGGTCTTTTCCAACCTAGTGATTCTATGATTCTATGAATGCACAGGAAGTTCTGCACACAAAGGTCTCCCCACACCCCTGCATGCTGCAGCCTGTGTTCCAGCCACTGCCAGCTGGGAACAACAAACGTTTGGTTTTTTGTATCAACAAGCATACCAGCAGGAACAACCATCTTCCTGCTTATTTATGAGGACTCTTGTTCACTAAGCTGCTTTCTTTGACCCCAAGGATGATTCCTTAAATAGAAATAAAAATTCCAATGTCATCCTGGGTAGTAAAGAAAGTTTATGTCTCCTAACAATTACCTGTGGGCTTCATGTGCGGTTTAGTGTCAGGGATCAGTATTTTAATTTCCATCCCTTTTTTGCTAGTGCAGAAGTCCCTGTCTCTCATTAAAATTCTGTGCTTGTCTGCTGCATATTTCTTATACCTCCACCTGTATGTCACTCAGACTTCTGATAGAAACTTATTTGGATAATGTCTGCAAGCAAAGAATTTTTCCCGAAAAGGTTGAAGATGGAGACACTCTGACAGGACGTGACAGGTGTAAATTTCTTAATGTATGAGGAGTATATGAAAATACCAATCATCACTGAGAGCCAGCCTGAAGCAGACTGAAAAGCTGTCATAAGCAATTTTCAAAAAGTGTGAGTTATTTGGTTCTCTTCCAGGAGGAACAACTCCACAGGCATAAACTCGTGAATGGTACCTGACAATCTTAACAAGTCCTCCTCTCCCAGTGCTGAGCATGTGACTGAGATGTGATAGGGACTGTGTGCTCTCCTCTCTTCTCCAGCTGAGGAGGAGCTGATGTGATAATCAGGGGATGAATCCTCCTTTCCCAAACTTGAGGCATTCCTCCACTGAAGCACATTTCAAGGAACTGATTCATCTGACAGACTTAGGCCATGATGGAGCTGATTATTTGCCAAAAGACATTTTATAGATCCTATTTACAATGATAGGAAAGCAAATAGCAGGTGCCTTGTGACAGGCACCTTGGCTATTTGGTATGCTCCTCGGTGTTTGTACATTTTTACTTTGGGCATGTGGAAAGATCGTTGCTAACTGGATGGGCCTATTCACTGATGTATGGAAATGAACTTTAAGAAGGGTTGTGCATGACTGGCAAATCGGTTCTAATTGAGTAAACATCAAGGTCAAAACAAACAAGTGATGAAGATGAGAAAGCCCCGGAGTGGTATCTGCTTCAGGTCTTATTAAAGGCTGTTCAGTAGTAAAGTGCTTCAGGGGGACTATGTGAAATTAAACAGCAATGAAGTTGCTGTGCAGTTTTAAAGTAGAAATATCTCTTTCCTTAACTGAAGTTGAAAGCTGGTGCTTAGGAAATGTCCTGATTGAGGTGCCAAAATTCATTTCTCTCTTGTATGTGAGTGGACTAGGGCAGATGGACTGGCAGGTTTCCGACAGGTAGGAAAGCACCTGGCACTCCCTTTCATAGTGCTTTGCACTGGGGGACAGTGGAGCATCACAGTGGCCTTGTGCCTCTCACTCTGATTGCAGTGAACCAGATGCAGTTAACATAATGAACTTACCATGGTGGTTGTAAACATATATCCAATAATGAAAGCTTGTTACAGCATCATACTTAACTACAGTCCCAAATCCTAGAAGAATGCAATGTAAGGATCTGGATTTGTATGGTTTTAAGTCATTGTGAACTTTGCATGTAAATAGGCTACAGGAGACATGCGAAGTTTTCCTGATTCTCTTACTTGCTCATTAATTTTAACTGGCGACCAAGGATCTCTTGTAAACTAGAAATGTAGGTGAATATAAAAATGCACAATCCAGAGCCCAACAAACTCATTTTGTCAATGTGACTTGCTTTGAATTAGGAGTCATGTACCACAGTACATCAATAAGTACAGACTGTGCGTTTTTCAATGTCAAATCTAAATATTACAAAATATCAATACACAAGTTGCCTTAAATCATTGCAGAGAAGGGACAAGAACAAACACTGATTTGTTTCAGTTAGGATACAAAGTGTCAGTTTGAAGAAGTCTTGGAATGATATTTACTGAGTTATCATTGTAATTTTTAAGCAACTAATTGTTGCAGTGTGATTTCAAAGTCATTTGGGCGGTTGGAGATGTATTTAAAGTTCAGCAGGAACCAGTCAAGTACTTAAGAAACTTAGAGTTTTTGAACTTTTAAGTACCTAAACTTCTTACAAAGATTAGCTTTCTGGTATTCAAAGGGAGATTAGTTTTTTATACCTCTATTCTGCAGGTTTTGTTGTGCATTGTGGGGGAGTCATTTGCTTAAAGTCACAATGCCAAGATCAAATTATTTAAGTGTGAAGGATATCAGCCAAGTAATGTCTCATTAGTGGTTGATATTAACAATAAAACATGCTGCTGTCTTTGAGACTTTTCCAGCCAAAGTAGAACTACTTTATATAATTTTGTTGCAATAGTGACAAGCATGTGAAAAGACCCACTTGCTTCATGTGAATGAAATCGATCGTAAATATGGTTCCTAAGGTAGTGAGATGACAGGTTCAATCTTGACTCAATTGTTTTACATTTCTTTTTCTGAAGTCAGTTAATCATTTGGGTACCTGTGTCCTTATAAGAAAATTAGATAAGTTTTCAAACATACAATGATCTGCCTTTAGGGTTCTCTTTAACATTATTTTTACCTTTGCACAAAATGTTGAAAATGAAATGTCATCACTTCATTTCTGTATGGCTGTCAATGTGAGATGAGGTGCCACAGAAATGGAACATAGTGGTTGTTATGAAAGTACTGAATACTTCTAAATTATTACTGAGAAATGCAAATACCTACACAACTGTGTAGTCATCCAGAATATAAGAAATATAACAGGTATAGGTGACCTATTAATGTATTCACAGAATACATTAATTCTATGTTTGGGTCAGAAGGGATCTTAAAGATCATGTAGTTCCAGCCCCACCACCACCACCACGGGCAGGGACACCTTACACTAGATCAGGTTGCTGAAAGCCTCATCCAACCTGGTCTTGAACACCTCCAGGGAGGGGGCATCCACTGCTTTTCTGGTCAACCTGTTCCAGTGCCTCACCACCCCCACAGTAAAAAAGCTCTTCCTAATTTCTAATTTATAATCTACCCTCTTTCCATTTAAAGCCATTGCCTCTCATCCTATCACTGCACTCCCTGATAAAGAGCCTCTCCCCAGCTTTCCTTTAGGCCCCTTTTAAGTACTGGAAGGCTGCTGGAAGGTCTTCCTGGAGACCTTTTTTCTGTTTGCACTCCCATGTCCTGGCACACTGAATGCAAACTGCCCTTCTGAACCACCTGAGCGGCTCCTTACCCGCTTGTGAAGAAGTAGGTATAGTAGGATTTATTATTCTTGTGCAGCATTTGCCATTGCATGTTGTAATGAGCTTAGTTTCAGAAAATGTACCTGATGACAGGTGTAAACTTGATTTTGAAAATCTTGATGTCAGCACTCTTGTGTGGCACTGTAGCATGGTGAGGGAGAGCTGCTCATGCAAGTAGCAGTTTGTGAGATTGTTTTTTATCCCTTCTCTCATAGTAGTATTTGGCCGTCATTAGAGTCCACTTGTTGCAGGCGTGATGTGGAAAAAAGATTGGCAAGTCTTTATAGTTTAGATATTATTAATATTCAAAGTCGTTTATATTTTCCAAGCTAGTTGTAAGCTCTTGCACCTATCTTGTTTATGTTTTCAAATACTTTCATGTCTAATTTGGTCACAAAGGAAAGCTCTGTTTGTTTATCAGTTATATGTGAAAATGACTGCTGATCCTACTGTATCTTTTGAAGGTAATTTCTGCCACTGTAACAAGCCAGAATCAAAATGACTAATCAGCTATAAGCCAGTCCTCATTAACTTGCACTAAATTATTTTCATTTGGCAGATAAAATAGCCACTTTTCCACCCTTAATTAGAATTTGGTCTAATAGGATTGACAAGTCAAGCTGGGGGGGAAATGCCCTTCTTAATTGCTTTTAGAATGGAATAATTTTTTTGATAGCAGATTGAATTTGCTGTTTGTATTATAGGAAAAATCTGCCAAGTGAGCAAATGTATTCTTTTTGGTTTTAAACCTTGCTGGGATTGCCCATAGCAAAATAAGCTTAACTAGTTATCTTTAAACAAGTGTGCTTGTACAGGATTGCACTCTACTCTGTCTGTAATCGGGATTTTAAAATGGAAGTGTTTGAGGGAAGTAGCCTTTTGCTTTCTTCATTCACTTTTCAGTGTCATCATCAAATGAGATCACTTTAAGAGAGTTTCAGTTAGACAAAAAAAGGGTATTCATTAGTACTTTTTTTCCCAACATGGTAGTGTAATTTTTTTTTTTCCACTTATGGCTTCAGGAACACACTGAATCTTTCTTTTGAAAGCTGTTATCCATACATTTTTTACCTACTAACTTGGCCAAGCATATTCAAATTAGTGTATGCTTTCACATCATTGAAAATCTTACCCCTAAAAACTTTGCCAAGTGAGGACAGTTGATGTGTATCCAGATAATTCCAGTAACATCTTTCAAGCGTCCTTTAGCCTATGAATGGCTGGATCCAGAAGCAGCATACTCCCTGCTACCTCAGCCCAAAGGGCAAATGTCACAGAATCTCTAAGTATTTGGAAGGGTTTTCTGCCAGGATACCCTGTTTAGTTGTAGCTAAAAATATTGGAGGTGATCCCCTGCTTTCTGGGACATTTGACTATGAGGTGCCTGCACCAATAGCAGTTAAGCTGGTAGTTGCGTCAATTCATCGCATTAAGTTTTGTTTCAGTATCATACTCTCTTAGACAATTTTTGTAGCATAAATCAATAAAGCAATGACTGTTTCCCTGGAGATCCCACAAATAAGAAATATGCTTATACTAAGGCTTCACAGGTTTTGCTCTTTTCCATTTTTTCTTTGACCACAGTTCGAGTCATTTCTTCTGACATACACTGTATCAAGACAGTACAAAACCCAAAATGAATGCCCTCCCTCCGTAAATTATTGATCTCTTCATCTCTTTACAGGGACTTGCTTCCACCTTGAAGTCTTTTGGATATTTTCCCATGCTATGAGAATTCACATGAAATAAGAAATTCTTAAGAAGAATTGAAATATTTAAGAAATAGTTGGCTGAAATGCTTATGATGAGGTGGAGAAATATTTTGTGTCCTAAACAAATTCAATGAAGTTAGTGATAGCTGGTGTTTTTCTGTTAGTCATCACTATACATCAATCCAAAAGTAGCCAAAGGTATTTTGATTCTCATTTAGGAGAACGTACCTAGTCCCCACGTCTGTGCGGTCCTTAGCCTCCTTGCTGACACTGCCAACAAGGTTATTGAATGAAGTGGAGTGATTTTAATGATCCAAACACCTGCCCAGTAGGAACTGGACTAAAGGTACCAGCTTGTTTCAGATAGACCATTGAACAGCTGTCTCATCATAACAACATTCAGTCACTACCAGCTGGGCTTGAATTCAGACCTGTGACCTGAAGGTGAAGGGCTTTGTAGCCATTAGATGCCTTGAACCATCTAGCCGTTTAATGTCTTCAGAAGGGACACATTTTAGAAATCTGGTTAGAGAGAGGATTTTGCCTAAAAAACTTGTTGCCTTTTCTTCCAAATAAAAATTCCATACATTTTATACTGGTTTTGTACTTGCATGAGAAATTTGAGAAATCCGAATTTTATCAATTATGTCTGTGGTCCAGGCAAGTCCTCACAGTTACGTCACAGTGGTGCTCAGAGGTGGCGTGGTGTTATGCCACTAGATGCATTATTTTTAGCTCAGTCTTCACATATTTGAATGCCTTTCCTTTAAAAAAGAAGAGCGTATTGACATACTGTCTTTGTTTTGTATAGATCCTGAATCTGCAGTTTTGTAGCAGCTTTCTGGTCCCTACTGTGCATTTAACTTAGATTTGACAGAAACCACAGAATGGTTTTGTAATGGATATTATCTGTGCTCCTGGTCCCTGAAATGCCTTTTGGATGGGCTAATATCAGCAAAATTTTAGTGGGTAGTCAGGGAATTACATAGAAAACATGTAATTGGACTTCATGAGAATTTGTTGACTAATACCCTTCTGATGGTACCTTGGTATCATATATGGCTGAGTAATCTATGTAAAGCGATTTGCATCACAGCCGAGTTAGCGTCAAGGGTATACTTTGGACAGAAGGCACACTTTAGAAATTAGGATCTCCTTTTTTTTTTCCATGTGAAAATACTCTACATATGCTCCCTGTTTTTCTCAGGGACTATCACACAGCCCTAAAACATTTACAGCTCTGCTTATGCTAGAAGGAGGGGATGAGAGGAGAGGAAATATGACAGTGGGGGCTGGTGGCAGCGTGAAGCTGCAGCTCTCCATGTGCTTTCAGTGCTTGTTTATTGCTTCATGCAGCACAGCCTAGATGAGGCTCATCAAGAGCCAACTCTAATTGAAGCTGTCCTATAAAAGTGCTGTTATGAGCAGATGTGGCTGTGCCAGGAATATTTTTGTTTAATGAACTTAAAAATATTTTAAGACCTAAAATATTACTGGCTAGAAACAAGATACTTGGCACAGACTGAGCATTTAAGCTTCGTCACAGAAACTTATCTCAGTTTTCTCACTCCATTCGTAGTTCTCAGTTTCTCCTGGGGATCTGTTCAGTACTTGCCCCCATTAATGCAATGTGCTTGAAAAGATTTTATTTGGTGTGATTTTTAATCTTTACATTAACCACACCTTTTGAGACAGATTTTTATGGGAAATTGGAGGAAAAAAAATGTCTCTCACTTGGTAAAGTTATCAGGGAACATTTGGGCATGTTTTAAACTTATATTTTCACAATGGGGCCTCCTTCCAGCTTTCCCAGGTGTAGTTTTCCACCTTCAGCTGTGATAACTTGACGCCTGTTGAAAATACGGTTACATTTCATAACACTTTTCCCACCCACATATCGCAACTCAAATGATGGTGGCATGGGAATAAAGTAGAGCAAAATTCAGCGTGGCCTGTGCCAGCTGAAAAAAAGTAGTAACTGTATATGGTGAAGAGCAGTTAGCAACCTAGTCTGCAAAAGTCAAGCCCATGAGCCTTCATGGCTGCAGCTTTGTGTACCTTACTGCAACCAATCAGATGTTCTTGTTTGTCCTTCAGTAATTCCCTCTCCTGTCATTGTCTTTCTGAGAAACTGACCAGCGAATTAAAATGTGATTGAGTCAGTTTAAGTGATATAACCTATTATTGCCCGTAATTTTGGATTCATGTATAATTTTTTGTTTGTTTGTTTGAAGCAGATTTCTTTAGGAGTCAGAAGCTCAAGAGAGAGGAGTCTTCGAGAATGATCGAAAAAGTTGAGCAAGTGTGATGGCATTTGGAGAATGTGGGTAGCTGGGTTTTATTTTAGGTTATTCAGGCTGTGTCCTGCTAGGAGAAAAAAGACATATAATAAAAAACAAGTGTCGTGACTTGAAGATAAAGAAGGTCTATAGTTGAAAGAAAAGCTTAAGCAGGTATTCTAGGGGTGTAACTCTTTTCTGTGCTTTTCTTTTTCTTTGATCTAAGCCTTTGCAACATCCCTGCTATGTTGTTTTGATGTGGAGTTGTGGTTCTGTGCTCCTTAGAGAGCACTGCTTGTGAATTCCTCCCTGGCAAGGAGGAAAATGCAGGCCATGTGTGCTGTGCGGGGGAAAGGGAGAGTGAGCATAACCATGCTTTGGACTGTGATGCTACTGGTGAATGAAGAAACCATTCTGTATCAAACCCTAATCTATTACAATTTAAAAAAAAAAGACGTAAAGAACTTAGCTGTATTCCTGCAACAGAAGTGACATGTTGGCAAGAAATTATTTAACATTTAGCTGTGCAAGGCAGTGGCTGAGTTGTAAGTGTGGTTCTTTCTAGGCTTTCATTCTTCATCTTGATGTAGAGCTTGCAGTAGCCATGGATTTGGCGTTCTTTGACCTCTTACTTTATCCTATGGGAATCAACATTATCTTGGACAAAAGCATCATGTCCCACCACAGGCAAGGTGCTCTCCTTGGATGGCTGGCAGTGGTGCCATACCCTGGTTGGTGTTTGAGCAGCTGGCTGCAGGTGTGGGGACATTGAGGAGATGCTGGGTAGGGCTGGAGAGGATAAGGTAGGAAGCGAGGAGCTTCTTTTGTAGCAGAATTCTGAGCAAAGACTTCTTTGTCATAAGCACTGTCAAACAGCCTCGTTGCTACGGCAACATCGGCTAGATAACCCATTTGGGAAAATACTTGTAGGACCTAACACTCTATCATCTGTCATTCAATAATTTCATGTTCATAATAACTAGGAAATCAATGGCCATCCTCTGAGACAGTTTGCTGAAAGGCTAAGTGTGCCGCTGCCAGCACGCAGCCCAGCTTGTCTTCGCTTGCTGGGAGACTCACACCAGCCATGGAGAATTGGGCAGTGCTCGCTTGCGTGGACCCACTCAAAGATTAAAGACAGGTTGAGGTTCACAATCTAATTAAACTGTGCTGTTGACATCCATAACAGAGAGAAGCAAATGGCGTATAAAGCTGTTGTTGTAGTATGAGGAAACAAAGGTTTAGGTAGAATTAGCATTTCTTATTTTAAAATACCGAGGGAAACTCTGTGCTTGAGTTATCACATGGCCAGCATGAACAAATTCAGTAACTTAAAGGCATTTTTTTCTTATCTTCACTTTCTAATTAAACTGCTTATCATCATAAAGGCTGTGTTACCTGCATGTTATGCATTGAATATAAAGCAATCACGGCACAGTAATTAAAATGCTTACACATGCACCCGTTGACTTTACATACAATTAGTTTACTGCCGTGTGTCATTTATTAACAGTGCAAGTTTTCAGAACTGAGCCCTTAGTTGGCTATGCAGGGAAAGATGTATTTAATAATTACTTTGGCAATGTTTATGTGTTTTGACAAAAATGTGCTAATATATATCTCCGGAAAGTAATACTATAAATAAAAATCATGTTAAACTGATGGCTGAGGAGAGCGGACGAGTCCTGGCTGATTGGGGTATTATGACCTGAAGAAAAGGTATTTTTTATCACTCTATTAACAATATTTGAAAGATGCTCATTGTCATAATATGCAGCAGTTTGTTTTCACTTTAAAAAATTTTGAGAACAGAGATAAAGCAGTTCTTTTCCAGCTGACTCTTGCAGCACATTTTATGTCCAATTAGCTGACAGTGCAGGGCAGCTGCACACAGGGTTGTGGGATGAAGCTTTGGAAACAGACTTCTTGTTTGTGCTGGGGAATGTGGTGAATACTCAGGTCAGCTTTTATGGTTTTCTGCAAAGAGCCTCTTGAAGGGAAATTCATGTTCACTCTGGAAATGTAGTAGTCATGTGAAGTGATACATAAGGTATTAGCATTGGAAATGAGAAGGCATCACGGTCCTTCTTGTTTTGTAGCCAGAGGTCAAACTGAGAACTTCCAGGGTGGTGACTTCAAGCTCTTCGTTATGTGATACCCTGCTGTGGTTTCCTGAGGTAAGCATTTGCTTCTGCAGCTTTTGAAAACTTGTTTGATTACAACACATCTAATTACAGGCTCAGTGGGTGCTTTCTGCGTAAAATATTTTCAGTTGTTCACATCAGTAGAAATACTTGCAAGTCCTAATTCCTGGCTCTGAGTTGTATAAGTTATGTCTCAGAGGCAGGGTGTATTTCATTCATCTACTTTTAGTACATTACATTAGGTTTGGAAAAATAATTTCTTAGAAGAGATCTGTTTGAAAGTGAGAGAAGGTACCTATTCTTTTGATGTTCTCCAACATACTGGGTTCAGAGGAGAAGATAGATGTTCATGAGAGTGCCATGTGTTACAGCCCAGCTGCGGAGAAACCCAGAACATAGTTCAGGCAGAGGAGGAGCTGAGATTCCATTGTGAGTGACCTGATGAAGAAGGACTACCTGAAGGAAATAAATTTAAGGATATGTATTAATGAGCTCCCAGAAGAAGTTTGGCCTAGAACAAATAGAACAGTTCTCCCCAAACTATTGAGCATCTTGAATAGCAGTAGAGAGGCACAAGTGGAAGAATTAAGACAGACGTTAAGAAAGAGCTGTAGGAGCAGGAGCAATGATAGGAGAGAGTGACAGATGAGCTTTGAATGTCTGAGTGGTGGTGAAGATGTGCGTCTTGAATGAGAAATGATTAAAAATACATTTTCTCAGCAAAACTACTCAAAATGGAAGTATTGAATCAACAGCAGGCAGGATTGAAAATGGTCAAGCTGTGATCTGGCTCACCCTTTCAAGGAGATTTTTTGATTCCATGTGGAAAAACAATCTGGACTATTTGGAGAAGGTACCAAAGGGGTTAGCAGTAAACTGAGAGAACTCAGAAATTCTTCTCAAGAAAATTATATCACGATAACAAGCTAAGAAGGAATCAGAGCAGATGGCTGGAGAGGAAACAAATAGCTGCTTGAAGTGCCACAAGTAACTTTTCAAACCACATCAACATAGCAATCCTTGTAGCTGTCAGTTTTGTATAGGAAGTAATTTTCTCATCTGTGTGACAAAATGAAGTAATAAGGCTTTTTCATGTGCATGGCTGCTAGGTACCTCCTGCGTGTGCACTGCAGGTTCAGTGCTCCCACAGCCTCTCCATTTACCTCCCTTGACACTGGGGCATTTGGCAAGGGAGAGGCTGTCTTATGTGGGTGAATGAACGTGTTCTGTTGTGTTATTAGTTGGCAACTTCTATTCAGATTGTTAAAGAAATGCCAGCAAGCAGTACAGAAGTTCATTTATTCGCCTTTGTGAATGGAATTGGCAGCTTCCATGACTTCCTGTGGGGATTCTCATATTTACTTTGTGTGAACTTGAAGGACGGAGTTTTAGAGATATGGGTGCATTTATTATTTATTGGTTAGGTCTTGTATTTTCCTCCAGCATTTGTCAGTAACTGCTATTTTCTGTCACCCACTGGAAGATGGAAAGGATGAGAATTTGCAAGAGTGTTGAGGGAGCATGAACTGTGACTACCTCTTCCATGGTTAATGTGAATGGATAAATACACAACATCAGTTTCCAGTGCCAGCACTTGCTTCAGCTGTGTGAGTCCTCCTTCCCTCTCCTCATTCCCTTGCCTCTGCTAATAGAAGAGGAAAGCCAGGAGGAAGTTGTAACGTGACATTCCCTGTGTGTTGCAGGGGATAAATATTGCCTCCCCTGGTGCTACTTTGATGAATCTATTTTTAGTGAGGGTTTAGATCAGTAAAGCTTGCACTGGAGAGTATGAAATAGCATTGATCAGGCTGACTTCTGAAGCAGGGTGAAAGACAAAAAAAATCAATTAAGCCTGCGACCCAGGCATTCTGTTTTATTTTGCTGTGTGCAGGAAAGCAGGCATGCAGCTGTTGCTAGCTTTAGCACCGAAAGCTGGAACTGTCCTGGGGAGCATACTCAGCAAACACGGCTGAGTTCAGCCTGCTTCAGAGGTTTTAGCAGGCTTTCCCATCTGCCAGCCGCTGGGGACACACTGAGGAGGTGTCTGTAGCCTCCTGCCCAGAGAGAAGGATTATCTTGGAGTCCCGCTCCTGGGAGGGTGCACAGGAGGGAGAACGCTGGGGAGATTTTGAAGTGAGGGTGAAGTGAGATAAGGCAGAGAAAAGAGGGGAAGGAGCAGGATGTGATGGACAAAAACAGTGCACAGCAGTAGGGACCTGTTTGGAGTCATGAGTGGATAAACAAGGATACAAATGCAAAGTTACGACAGGGCACGGAACTCAAGCTGGATACAGGAAACAAGAAAATGTGGAGCAGGATATGTAGAAGTAAAACATACAGTAAAGGACGTAGGGGAGAAAATGAGACCAAACTGCATAGGTTTGTGTTGCCAGCTAGAAGTTAGTTCCAATTTTCTTATGTGTGTTCTCCATGATGTATTGTAAGAGCTACCTTCAAAGAGTTATTTGTTTCAAATTAAGCTTAATGTCATACTACTTTTGTTTCTTAGTAAGGTATACAAAGATTTCAAGATGTTTTTATTATCCCAAATAATTGCTGAGATTCATTAGATGCCATCCTCTGGTGTGTTACTGCTCTGTTGTCACCTGCTTGGTGCTGGGTAGCTCCCTCACCACAGAACTTGTTGGTATTTCTACACTGGTACTGAATTTTGAAAATTGTCATATTTCAGTATTATGCATTGCTACATTTCTGTGTTTTTCACACATTAGTAAAATAGTTCCAACATTATTTGACTTCTGAGAGACTTTGATATCTCTCTATGAAAAATTCTACATGAAACTTGACTTCTGTGGTTACGCAAATAGTTTACTGATATGCAGATTTTTTTGTACAAGCTAAATTTAATTATTTTAAAGTATTCTGTTTTACTTGCTCAGAATTGTTTGCTCTTTTGCTTGTGCCTGAAGGAATAAAAAGTGTTTTCAAATAGAAAATAGACTTTTATATAAATTGGTCTCCTCTCACCAACATGACAGAGCGTTTAGACAAACTACCTAAGGGTGACAGTTTTTCAAGATCTTTGCTCTCATCCTTACTTTATCACTTTATCTGCCATTAGGATAGGATGTGTTTGGAAAAACACCTAAATGATTAATTTTATCAGATGAATTGTGACCTTTTGTGAAGTGCTTATATGATGACCTACAGTAGGAAGTAGAAAGATGGCACAAGTGCCTTCTGCATTCCTTTCTAGACATAAAGAAACCTGATCATTTCACATGGTGATTTTGATGTGGTCGTAGCTGTGTCTGCACCCTGTCACCTGGTGATCAATATACATCTCTTTCATAACTTAAAAGAAAGAGGACACTCTGTAATCAGAGACATTAACAGCTAAATGAGAGTTTGTGGTCAGCTGGTGCCCCCTTTGAGTTCAAGAAGAGCACAGCAACTTTTTTAAGTTTTTCTAAGAAAGCCAAGAGAAGCTAATTTAATTTGAATTTCTAGCAGATTTCCAGGAGAAGTAATCAGTGAAGTTGTCAGGATTGCCTTAGAAGGCTTGTGTCACTTTTTGCAGCAAGGATGAGTCCATCCTACTTTTAGGTCTGAATACCTTGCATCAGAAATATACCTGCAGCTTTTACACTCTAGTGTTTTGGTCTTTGTGCAGGAGAGCTCTTGGGTGCATGCTTGTGGCTTGTTGACAAAAATGGCTTTTAAGGATGCTTTACAAAATTCTCACTGGAGTTTGCTCCATTTCTTTAAATGTATCACTGTTTTTCTGCCTTAACAGCTCTAAACACCATTTTGGATGAGAAGCATGCTGAAATAGTAGGTTTTTTTTCCGTATGATCTTTATTCCAACCAAAAGTGGAAATGTTTCCTTAAAAATACTCTGTTCTCGCACGGTAACCCAGTTCTGAGGGATATGTACCATCCAGACTTTTGGGTAGCTAAAATACCTGAATAGTTAGTTCACATTTCTAGCTTGAGACAGGACTCTCTCTTGTTTTCCGTGAGCTGACAATATTGCTCACTGCATGATAAAGTAAGTTGCCTAATTTATGTGACCATCACTCTTTGGGTCCCTGAATTACAGTAAAATCCTTAACACATCTGCTGAAGGAGAAGAGAACAAACTTACAGCTTCTGAACAGTCACTCCAGTAACATGGCAGGCTCACTCTTCAAGGCAGCAGCTTTTGAAAAAGACCAGAATGGGACAGAGAAATATGTCTGTTACATATAGGTAGTCTTTAACCATGGAAGATTTGTTGTCTTTTGCTAAAAGTCAATGACACTTTCAGAAAACTTGTGATCCAGGAGCTGGAGGAGTAAAGGCATTGTTTGCCATGGCAACCTTAACATCCTCTTCCAGCATGTCTGTCAGTTGTGCGAGGGCTAATTTATCATGTAAAGTGTATGCTACGTATGTCACATTTTACTGTCTGTTCATTTGTTTTGATAATCAAGATCTTGGCAGATTTGTCCCACATGGTAGGATTTATAGTAAGGATTTTCTTATCACTGAATTAAGTTGATACATATTATCCTAGTGTCTTGCACAAGAACTGAATAGAAATGAAAGAGATTCAAACTAGATGTGAAGGTCTTGCTGGAAAAAAATCTACCCTCTATCCATTATTCTCCTTGATTTTTTTTCTAATTTTTTTTTTTATCCAATGGTTTGTTTCATATTTCTGCAGGAGCAATAATGGAGAGGACAATAAGCATTTTCTTTAAGAAGGTTAAAAAATTCCCTTTCTATTAAAAGATCTTTCTGTTTTATAAGGGGAGAGGTGTAATTCTGTAAAAATGAAACATGAGTGAGTTTTGGAAATGTGCTGCTTTTCCCTGCAATGTACACACTCGGATACATACTGCTCTGCTGGTAGTTTGAAGCCTGAAAAGTAAATTCATTTTTCATGGATGTCACTTCCTTCCCTGTGGTAAATGAGAGCGTCTTTCTCTCCTTTCTGAAGATGAAATGAAAATGTGGGGGCTGACTTCTTCTGGACAAGTAGAAATGGGAAAAATTTAGCCACAGCAGATACCTATCTGGCCTGAAGCCCTTTGTTTTCCTTTTCAGGTTAAATAATGTAGTAGTACTGAAATTAACTCTGGTGTGTATGAAGTTAGGTTTATCTCATTTTGTATTGTAGCAGGTTGATTTGGTCTGGGTGGTCAAGTGGACGGGTAGGTGTAGGTCTACAGGGAAGGTAGGTATAAGTCTGTGACCATCTCCAAGCTCTTACAAATATCAGTACAGGATCTGGCTTACTGGAGGAGCTGGGAAAGGTTGTACAAGTCACCTTCAACTTTTTTGAGATAAGGAACTTCAAGCAATATCTCCTAAAATATCTATTCTGCAAGAATATAATTTTATTTTGTTATTATTTTTAAGAAATAGCATCGCTTGCTTTTTATAAAGTGTAAGAGTTCTAATGGCTCTCTGCACTGTTGGACAAAGCAGGGTAGACGTTTCCTAGTAAGTAAATAT
This sequence comes from Cuculus canorus, assembly GCF_017976375.1. NCBI lineage: Eukaryota > Metazoa > Chordata > Aves > Cuculiformes > Cuculidae > Cuculus > Cuculus canorus. Next base: position 177,685,287 of record NC_071401.1, on the reverse strand, counting down.
GTTCCAATAAATCACAGTATCACAGAATGGTTTCTGTTGGATGGGCCCTTTAAAGATCATGCTTTTTCCAGCCCCAGGACTGGAGAGAACATCAGTGGAGAATTACAAAGCAGAGATTCTTTGAGCAGGAGATCTATGTTTCATTTCTCATGTATTTCTCTATTCTAGACTCTGCTTTCAATCTTTATTTATGATATTGACAACCAAAATACACTAGGGAGCTCAGGCGTGTATTTCAAAAGCAGCATATTTTGAAATCTAAAATGCAAAACTTCAGGGAGACAGTGTTTTCACTGTGTGAAAGTTTAATTGGGAAGGATTTCCATCATAGATAGATTGCATTTGTATTGCTACCATTTCATCTATTAATACTTAGTGGTGAAGAAGGGCGCTAACAAGTCCATCTTCAATAAACACCTGGTTTTTTTTCACTGCTTCACTCTTGGTAAATTGAATAAGACCATGCTGCTACAATTTCTGCTTCCTACCTGAAGTTTTTCTTTTAGGTAATTTTGGTGTTATGGTGTTTCAGATGTTTTTTGTGCCAAATACTAGTTAAGCACTTCACTTTACTGGCACCATTCTATGACTATAATGTGATTGAATGCTTTTCCTTTAATATATATTGTCCTTTGGCTATTTTTGGAAGATATATTCAAAAGGTGGTTTTAATGCCCATGTCCCGAGGCTGCCGTGGCAGAAGCCGTGGCATGTTGCAGTAACGCTGAAGAGGAGTGCAGTGGAAGCAGCAGCTGTGCAGAGGCTGTGCAGCGCAGGTGTCCCTCCAGTCGAGCAGTAGGGGCCAGGCAAGCACCCACTGAAACCAGTAGCATGTGACAAATCTCCCCTCCGAAGCTGACAAGCTCTCGGGTTTGACTTTTTGTTCTAAGAGTAAAGAGCATATTTCAGACAAAGGATTTGAAATTTCATTCAGAGATAAAGCAGGATTTTCTATGCTAATTTCTTTTCCACAGGACATCAAAACAGAAGAAAAAGAGGCATCGTTAATCGGATTTCATTTGTCTCTGTCTACGTGGCTCTGCAGGAGTTTTTTCACTCTTTCTATCATTTTTCTTCCTAACTCATTGTTTCCTGATGGCCTAGGTGAGCATGGCAGGGAGCTGGGGTTTGGGGATGACATGCTGGCAAAGCTGAGGTCTGCTGCACTGGGGGGGCTGGGGCACCCCGACACTGGCAGAGCAGCTGGTGTGGGGGCCCAGCGGCACCAGCACAGGGGACAGAACTGGGCTCTGCCTCTGCAGCCAACTGGGTCAGCGTCCAGCAGACCCATTCACCTCCTAGACAGCTGGCATGGTAACCCAACACCAGCAATTTTCAGAGAAAGACACATCTAATAACATTAATTTTCTTCTAGAGCAGACGGTAAGGTAACTAAAGCCAGGTTGATTGGGTTTGTTTGGGATTTTTACCTAATGATCTTCTAGAAAGCAGGTGCACTGGCAGTAATTTTAAGCTTTAGAAAGCCCAGTGTACAAAGTAAACCTTCGATGCTGTGGGGATTTTATAGGAGGGGGAGCCACAGTAGTTTTAGATCATTACAAAGCATTTGCTGACTACAACAGAATTAATGGGGCTTTTATGATAGTTAGTTAATGACTGTCAACAAACAGAGTTGATTTCAGTTCAAGTTGTAATTTTAAATCAAACTAGCCAGCTGTCAGACACTGCAACAATGTGGACGGTTCCTTCTGCAGCATTGCATAGTGTGCTCCTGCATCCATCATCTACCAGGTGTGTTTGGAAGCCAGATTTGAGATTCAATCACATATGCCACCTAATACTAATTTTAGATTGATGAATAGTCATGAGCAGCTCTACAAATGCAGCCAGCTCCCCTCTCCCTCACTACTCCTTTAAAGACCTTGGTAATTTCTATGTTGAAAAATTATTTTTCACTATAGTAACTTAAATTTCTGAGAGTTATATTACAACATCTTTATGCTTTGACAGAGGAGAGCGGTTGCTTTTATGGCCTGATTTGGTACAAGTCTCCTTTTGAGCTTCAATGCCATGAAAATCCATTCAAGGACGTGAAAACTTCCCCTATCCTGGTTTGGGGTTTTGCTTTTTTTTCTAGAGCGTAGTAGGCAAATCGTACAGGGAAAGACAGAATAATGTATTATACTGTGTGTGTGTGTGTAAGGAGTTCTTCCAGATTGTCAGTTGTAGGAGCTTTGAAAGTGAATAGTGAAGTGTCTGTAATGGTAAATATGCCTCTATAGTGGTAGGGCATTATTCATGACAGGCTACTTTTTTCAACATCTTTACATCACTTTTGAAATATGCAGATGTGCCAAAACTGCTTTTGTAGATGTATCCAACTAATGATATTTAAACTGAAAGGCAGCCAAAAAAGAAATAGTCAAATCTATCTCTGGCTAGCACATTTTAGCCACTCTGGGATGAAGATATTCGGCCATCACTCTGGCCTAAGTATGTCTTTATTAGTTTTCTGGTCTCTCAAATGGCTATGACTATCATTTTTAGCAAGGGACTTTCTCAAGTCATGAGGAATTTTTTCTTTCCTACTTTTATACTGATTAGCGCACCATGAGTACCACTTAAAACTTGTAATTGAGAAACCACAGAAGACATTTTAATTATATTTGAGTGCTGGAAAATGTGAGGGTGGCCTCAGCAGAAGGTCTCGGATGGGTGTAAAAGTCCTCCACAATACAGTCTTTGAAAAGCTCTGATTTAATCTTATAGTCTTAAAAGGTTCATTGACTTAATGCTCTAGCAAGACAGGAGTTACTTATTTTATAGGAATGTAAAAAGGAAGAGCTTTTCTAATGATGCAGTTGTCAGAGGAAAGAACAGAACCAAGGAGTCCTCGCTGCTGCTCTCATCCTCTGAACCAGTTCCTGCTACTTCAGCATTTGAATTAGGGTTTTATACTGTGAGCTCAGTTTCTCATTGATGTGTTTCATTGATACCTCCCTTTGTTTGATCTGGGCCTGAACTTAGTGTGTAGTATCTCAATCCTAGACAGTCTGTCTTTCACACACAGTTGTAAAAAAAAAGCTCAGATTTAATCTTCAGCTGTGGTGAAAAAAATCTATTTTTTTTTTTCCATAGATGTAGCTTGAAAAGCTTTGTAACCAGTGAGGACAATAAGAAAATGTACTGTTATAAACATGATTGAGTCCAAAGTCATTATGCAATCGTTAATAAAGCCTGTTGGACTTTAATAATGCAGTTGGACTATATAAAGTATTGCCAGCTAATGGTTAGCTAAGGAACTTTCAGATTTATACATATTCTATTTTTTTGTACAAGAACTGCTAAACTTGGAGCTTTAGAATTGAATTAGCAAGGGATCATATTGCCAATATTAGATTTCTGAAGAGGCCAACGATAAACATGCAGGCAAGCTATCAGCAAGTGGATGCATGGAGAGATCTTGCTGCTATACTCTCTCTCATAGTTCCCAGGAGTCAGTAAATTATGGGCTTCCTAAGCAGGCAGATGACTACTGACAGTTAACTCTTGTAAGGTTATCTAATACCTTTCTGAACCCTTTTCTGCTTTTTGCTTCCAGTGAGTTTTGGTAATGAGTCCCACTGTCAAATTACTTAGAAAAAAAAATCCAGACCTCCCTTTGTTGCTTTAAGTGTATTGTCTGAATATTTCATTGTGTAATGTGAGAAGGAATGGCTTCCATACGAGGGAAAAAAATTAAGATGACAAATGCAGAGAAAGTGAACTATTACACATCTTTGTTTCTCATCTATTCTTCATAGCTCTTCAGTTTCCATTTAGTGATTTAGAGATGGAAAGACCAGGACTGCTGGCAGTATTCGAATGTAGGTATTGCTGGGGTTCATGCAGTTTCATGATGATAGTTTCCACTCCGTTTTCAGTCTTTTCTTAAAGTTCCCTGCATTCTGCTTGAATTCTTCCTATGGTTGAGCCCTGAACCTGTATTTCAAGGAAACCATCCACAACTCCAGATGGATTTGCTGAGTAGAAATAACTACTTTAGAGACCATGACTGAATTTTTTAACAACATTCCTTAAATGCATTACTTAATGCTTATTGACGTGAGACTTCATATTCCAATTTATGGATAATCAGAGGCGTTTTCCACAACTGTGATCAGCCATTTTAGGTTTCGCTATCGTGAGTAAAATTTTGTCATTTCTATTAAATACTTTCAAGCTCGTTTATGAGTAATTCTACTCTGTACACTCCATAATGTTGATACTCTCTAGTGCAGTAACAAGCTATCAGTCTGGTTGAACATGATCACGTGCTTAAAGAAATAGTATTCGAGATAGTATCCTTATGATTAATTTATGGGGAAAAGAGGGTCAAGAGAAAGTGCAGTTTCTTTCAGAATTAGTTAGAAGAGTCCTTAGTGTAGACAAGGCTCTTAGGGCAGCTTTGACTAGTTTCTTCTATTTAACTGACACTATCCGCTTAATGTCCTTATGTATTCCTAAGGTGCTAAAGTTCAGTATAAATGTATTTTTTTGTTTTGCAACACTTCTGTAATTGCTTATGGCAGCAGTTTAAGAAAAGAAAGTCGGTTAGAATAAAATCCTCAGAAAAGAATATCCTGAGTAAAACTCAGAGGAAGGAAAAAAGGATTTCTGAACAGTCTGAAGTTTAGCCAGTAGACCAGGTAAGGGAATGGTACTTTAACCAAAGAAAGCTAAGCCAGCCCATTCATATGGGAGTGATAAATAAACAAGGGAGGGTCATTTATTTTTCTTCTGTGAAGAACAAAAAGAAGTAACTTTTATGTTCTAAGAGATCGGTTCCTTGTGTGTTTGCTTTCCATACCTATCTAGACATGTATTTACATTTTGGACCAGGAATGTCATAGATCTGTGTCAATTTAACCATGGGTCAAGAAGAAAATCAGTAGACTGGACATGTATCATATGATGTTGTAGGTTCTCCCTACTTCCAGGAGGCGTCTGAGCCCAATGAAAGATTCCACTGATGGAGCACATTTGATTTCCAGTCAGGTAGACCTAAATAGTTTTCAGGTAAGTTACAGTCCTGGGGCATACAGAACATGAGAATTCCATGTCCCACCTTCCCTCCTACCACCCTTATTAGTGCTGTGACTTTGAGCAGTGCATGAATTCTTGGTGGCTGTGCTAAAGTAATGGATAGGAGTTTTAAAAAAGTCTCTCTTCTTTGGACATATACTAATGTTCCTGCATATATTGCATTTTGTTGTACATGTGTCTTTTTATTTTTTTATCATGCATTCTGCATGTTCTGATGTCTGTGGAAAAAAGTATATTGCATTTTTATCCTGAGTTAGATTTCACCTGTCTTTCATGGGGATTGTGGTTAAGTTTTCCAGTTTTTTTATATTTGCAAAAATTCGTTTTACTGGAGCCACAGCTTATCTCAGTGACACTGTACTTCCATAGTTTGCACCTTTGTTTAGCCTACTGTGAAATATAAAGTATGTTATTTTATTTTCAAGCTATTTAGCCTGCATGCAAGTTTGGAGTCTTTGTGTTACATTTACTGAAGGTTTTTAAGTTTTTCTCTCATACGGCTGGAAAATTCCTTGTGTTTCTAATCTGTAAACTGACTGATGCATATAGTCACCTGATTCCAGCAGCTGAGGCTTTACAAAAGACACTAATTATCACAATGAACTAAAAGGTCTGGCTAGACTGAGGTCAAGCTTTATGAGTTCAAGCGTTTGTCTAGGACATTGGGGAGAAGCAAAGGATTTCTCCAACTGCCTTTGTTTTATGACTATAAATTGCATTGCCATCTATTCTGTGAGCTAAATTCCTGGAAATTCTTCAAAATTTATAGAGTAAATGCAGTGTGCTGGTAAATTCTTGAGGAGAGCGCAAATTCAAGGGCACGCACAGGAAACTTGGAATTCCATGTTTGCCTCGCTGGGTTTCACAACTGAGTTTGGACAAAAACGTCACTGTCCTTAGTTAAAGTAAATGTTATATTGTATGTCTTTTAGCTGTGTGTCATAACAAAGATATGAAGGAGTCAATGACCTTTACTTTGCAGTATCTGCCTTGAATTTTTCGTGATGATAAACTTTCAAGCATGGGTGCTTGTAATTAGACACTTCTATACTTCAGTGAAGAAACTGTATAACAAATGTTTAAGCCATCCCCTAGATACTTGAAATTAATTAGAGAACCTAAACAAGAACCCCTTGTCTGAACATATAAACAGAAATTTTACTGTAGCTCTCTTGAAATTAAATTCCATCCCTTTGCATTGTTGCGTTCCTGGTTTGACTGCAAATTATGATTTTAGTCTTTATGGTAACGTTAAATTGTATGTGATGCACATGGAGAACTCCACAATCAAGAAAAGTATTGGCTTATTCAAATATCTTTGAATTACATGTAGAATAAACGTTACTTGATTATAGATTTGGACCTTTTTGGTCCCTTTTGCTATGAATTTTATGTTAGAGGGTGATTATGGCAAGGTAGAGAAGGAAGGAAAGAGTGAGATTGATTTTTCACCAACATCAAATTCAACTTGACCACAGCACATCATATATTTCAATTTAGTCATTAGTTTAATCAAATTTTACCTTGACTGTCATTCTGTGGTGCACAAAATTTGGTGTTTTGATTGCATATAAAATCAAAGCAGCTTATTTAGATGGAGCTTAAGAATCTGGAAGTACATCTTTCTTTCTCAAATAAATCTATTCAGCCCTGCAGATTTTGCCCATTAGTGGCTGCAGAAGCAGAGGACAGAACCCTCTTACTCTCTACATGGGCAGAGGGCAGGCACTTGATAAATGAATGGAGAAGCCTATGTTGGCTTCAGAGAAGGAAAGAAAAGAACCAAAGGAAGAGCAAGAAAAAAAAAAAGAGACTGTCAGGGTAAACTGCTGAAAGATTAACTGTAGTTTTCCATTTCTTATTTTATCTGTTGGGGTTTTTTTGTTGATGTTTGTTTGTTTGCTGTACCTATTTAGATTCCTGTTGTAATATATCCTTTTTTCCCATTTATTTCAAGAACTAATTTTAAGGGTAACTAATACCAGGGTAAATCATGGCTCCTTCTATGAATATAATTTAGTTTTCAAACTGTGTATGTGTCAGAGGAAGAAGTTGTGTCAGTGGAAGGTGAGAACACTTTCATCGATAGATGGCATGGTCCTTGCACGACTGTTGTCGTGTTCATTGATCTGACTTCCTTAAGTTCAAAATTTACACATCTGAGAATCCTTCTGCACCTCACAATATAGAATCCTTCAAAGATTGAGTTGATATTTGCTTCATGGTTTTAAACCTCTCAGCATGAACAGCATTTCATGGGAATGTGGAGGAGGAGAACAGAGACTGATTCTTTCTGACTGATGAACCTACCGCTTTGGTTCGTCTTTGAAACCCTAGGACTTTGGAGAAGTTCAGAACCAAACCTGCCTGCTTGGGCTCTTCCACCGAACAAAAATTAATCTTAACGCTATGTACTGGAAGCTGATCTAAGAAGAGTTTGCTCTGTTAATATTCATTATTTGATTCCACCTGACTCTGCTCATTTATTAGAAGAAATTTAATTAAGATTTAGTCTCAACCTAGCTGTAATTTACGTGGAAGCAGACTTCACTAGTACACAGAGTTTGCTGCAATTGACGTTTTTCCTGTTGGTTTCTATGTTTCGCTTTCATCCTGGCCGTTAGGTAAAATTAAGGTCCAGAAAATCGGATTATTACATCCCAAGGGGGCAGGACTGATAAGCAGCACATGATTGTTGATCTGCTTGCTACCCAGTGTTGGTGATGTTTGAGGTGCTGCTATATGCAAAGCCAATTTGTTAACAATTAGTGCTCATTAGAATCATTTCCTGTTATCGATTTTGAATGTTTGACAAAGCACTTCTAGGAAACTGCACCCCAAAAAAAAAATTATATAGTAGTATAGTAGCTGTACATCGGTGCTTAGTAATTACAACTCTTTAGGGTCCAGTGTCAATCTTAACTAACTGGTTTCATTGGTTTCCAAGTAATTATTTCTGCTTTGGATCCCACCTGCTGTCCCCTCCAGATTAAAGATGCTTTGAAACAAGGACATAGTTCTTGATTAGCTGAGTTGCTGAGAAAGGAGTGATAACACAAAAGCAACTTTTTTGTTTTTGGTCTTGATTTATCTATCATGACTTGGACTTTTTTATTGTACATAACTAGTAATGGATTACATGATATACAACATAGGAACTAATGTCAGCATGGAATTAAGTGTGATTTCCATTGGCCTTAACATTTAACATGTAGGTTTCATTTTAAATAGGTCTTTGCCTTCCTGCACACACTGAGAATTGTGGAGCCATTAAAATCTAATTTACAAATGGTAAAATTAAATATAATGGCATGTTATAATAAAAACTTAGATATCTAGGAGTCCAAGAGGGTGTATCTGTTGAGTTTCCTGGAAACTGGGGCTATAATTACTATTAATTTGTTTTACATGACAAAAGAGACTTAAGTGTGTGATTGTTTAATATACAGTACAGTGTATGCATATATGCAAAATGCACCAGATCACCTACATTTCCGCATGTACTGTATACCTATGATGAGTTGTTAAAGACTCATGCTTTTTATGAATACACTGGAATTTTTGACTAAATTTGATGGTGTCAAAGGGGAAGCTAGCAGTGTAGCCATCTGGGTTAATTTTCTCTCCTTCCTTCTTTGCTTTACATTTTTAGCAGCATCAGCTCAGGTTTCACTGGCACTCTCAAAAAATGCTTACAAATATTTTAAATGTATGCCGTGATCCCTATTGCACAAGGTGGAGACCTAACATAAGACTTGTTCCTTTCCCATCCCTATTCATGAATTAGTCTCACAAAAAATTACTGTAAAAATTAAGGCAAGTGTGGGTGAAATATGTAAAGCTTAGTCCCTCTAACCTTAATAAACAGAGATGGTATTGACACAAGTGAATTTTGTTTAACCACAGTACATTTGCTTCTTAATTAGTGAATATTCATCTGTCAGCAGCAGCAGCTAAGACACCCCTCCCTGCTAACACGTTCTGTCATAAATAATCAATGAGAGGCTATTAATATTCATGAGTGAGAATCTGTGTAGTCATGTGCACTGATGCAGAGACAGGGGGAGTGTTGCCATGAACTGAGTCGAAACTCTCTGTGTGTATACGTGAGTGTAAGATAGTTAGGGAAAGGGAAGAAGAGCATGCTGCCACACACTGCCCTGCCTTGTGCTTCCAGCTAACAGTGGTGTGCCTGTGTTTCAGGGCTGGAGTGACTGATGAAAAACAGTAGTCAAGTCTGGAGGGTAATTCCCTGTCAGTGCATTTGCTTTGCAGTGCTGGGGAAATTAGAGGCTTTGCTCTTGTGTTGCTTATTAGGATGGGCTGCAATCTGTGCACTTTTCAGAAGAGAGAAGAACACTACAAACTGCTGTATGAAGTTTCCCAGGTGAGTGCAGAGGATATTACCAGCATCTCCAGAATAAAAATGTGTTCTCTACAGACAGTAAGTAGAGATGCTTTTGTTTTGTTTTGCCTTTTTTTTTTTTCCCTTTGCAAAATTGCTAGCTAAGTTCTTTAGTGGGCAGGGGGGTGTTGGTAATTATTATTAGTATTTTGGGTGCCTGTTGTTTTCTGCTCATTTGCCACTCCCCCTTCAGATGACTTCCTGTGGGATTCTTTTAACATTTTTGTGCATCCTCTGCCAAGATGTCAGTCATATAGCAGCAGAATCACTGAACCACATCGGTGATGTTTTAAGGGTGTCCTTAGCTTTGGTAATAAGACCAATTTCAGCTAAGTTGTACTGCTGCCTTTGAAACCATTTGGTCTGTGTTCTCAAGTATAAAGTTTCTATGGCATGTCTCTGCTGGCAAAGAAGTATGTTATATTTCCATGCTAATTAGTTAAAAATGAAATTATTCTGAAACGTGCTTGTCACCTTTAAACAGGTGCTGAATACAGCAGGGTTTCCATGACTGTATGCTGCTTATTCATTCATTGTGTGTGTTATTTCTGTTTACTACTAGCCAAAGATCTTAATCCTATCTAGATATGCTGGTGCCTCTTTCAGCATTGTAGCAGCGTGATTAGCAGTGTAGCAGTGTGCTGCTAACATGTTCCCAGCTTCTTCAGAATAAGATGAGAAAAAGATGAAACAAGCACTTCCCATAATAGCCCGTAATTTTCGTTCGGCTCCTATTGAATCATTATTTGATTTGCAGCTTTTTGTTTGTTTTTTTTTTCTTGTTGGCACAGCAGACCCTCGCATACTAAAGTTTAGTGCCTTTCAGCATTTGTTCTCTCCCTCTCTGTAATTTGTCCTGGCTTTGACACATTGCCGTTGACAGAGGCTGAACGTTTGCAGCTTTCGGCTGCGTTGCTGCTGACAGGCAGCACGGAGAAGAAAACAGCTTACAGTGTTGGTGGTCTATTGGCACAGCAGCAGCTAAGTGCCCATTGCCTACTGGTTCCCTCTGAGTTCCTCCTAATGTGATTCATTTCACAGTGGGCTAATTACAAAGTGGATTCTCTGCACATGAAGCAGCCTCCACAGTTGTGGTGTTAATGCACATTTTCATGGTAATATGATCAGAGCCTCATTAGCCAGTTTCCAAAATGATCCTCTGCATTAATTAAATATAAAAATGACGCTTTTTATCACCATAGAGAGGAAGAAGAAGATTAACATTGTTAATTACTGCTGGGGGCAATACCTTTGTATCGGTTTTTTGCCAGCAGGGGTATTCAGTCCTAAAAGTGTGTCTGTTTGCAGGTAACATGCCCACTGCCTTGCCTGGTGAAGATGGTCTCTAGGTGGAACACTTCCCTTTAGTTCAGTAGTTAATCGTAATCCCATCATCACATTTTCTTACAGCAATAGCTCAGGGAAAAGCAAAGCAGCACATTCCCCTCTCCTCCCGTTCTCCCTCTGCAGCTCTGGATTGCCAAACTGATCTGAAAGTGTAAAATAGAGAGAGTGGAGTAGGTTGGTGTATTCTTTCTGTGCCAGAGAATAAGAAATGCAGGTTATGCAATGACGGGGATTGGACGTTTCTTAAAGGGTTGAATGAGTGTAAGGGAAAAAGAGACTGTGCTGGGTTTAGGGTGAATGCATTTTCAAAATGTTCCTTGCATTAAGATTGCTTAGTAATAAATGTTATTGAAATGATCAGCGAAACCAAAAGTGGGGGTTTTAAAGAGAATCTAGAGAAATTCGCTTTATCTGTTATCTTCTTTTTTGTTGAGTTGGAGTGTCTGTGGATGTGAACAACCAAGGTGCAAAATGAACTAATGTTTTCACTTTTTACTCTGGTGCTTGCCAGATAAAGTGTAATCCCTGGGAAGATCTGAGTTAGCTTCCTTGGGGAGTTGAAATGCAGTAAGCCTGGTGCTGCATCTTGTGCTGTTAGGGAAATGTCACTGATAAGGTGCAGAAGCACAGCAGAGAAATGACTTAGTGCACTCACTGCCAGATCCTGTGTTCATCTGTAAACTCATCCCTATCTTTGTTTCAGTGTGTGCGGGTCAGAGCCCAAAGGATATTAAGCATATTTTTAACAAGGTGCTACAGTTGAGATTGAGTAGTATCTCACATCATAACTGCTTCTGTGTACAGTACTGATTTGCTGCAATGGGTGGGAGCCATAGTAGAATGTAATAAATTAAATTAAGCTAAGGCAAGCATTACAACTTGATTTGCAAATTCTCTTTTAACTCCCCAATCCTGTAATTCCTATGCCACAGCCTTGGCTCTTTCATCTGCATGATTTCTAGGGAGCTTGGGACAAGTTAGTCTGTCAGGGACATGAATTGACTAAGGATGAGCTGTGGCTCACTAGTGTATGTGGATGAGAAAAATTAGTTTGTATTCATATAATGAAGCAATCCTAGCCTTAGCTCTCAGCTTTCCAGTGCCGGGCTACCTGGTGCTGTGGGTGATCTGTGAACGTATGTACTTGAAAATACAGTAAACAAAGGAAAGTGTGTTTGCGAGGGAAAACAATGCAGGCACTTACAGTGATGAGTGTTTTGTGCTAGTCTTTGTAGTGAGGTCAGATGTAGCACCAGAGAGCTTTTTTGTTGTTGAACTGCTAGGAAATGAAGACATCATTAGAATATGTATAATTCTTTCCTTTTTCCCCACTCCCTTCCTCCAGGCTCTTTTGCCTTTCACTGAGACAGTAGTTCAGAGACCATGGAGGCCCTTTCTGAAAAGTGTTTGCTTGCTTGGTGGAGACTTTTATTCTGATAACTGTCTTGTGCATGCGGATTGGGATTAAATCAAAAAGTCAGACGGTCATGTTTTAAGAGTAAGAGCTTTTGAGATACCACTCTGCACTGGTGAAGGACTCTTGTGCTCTGAGTGCCTCTTCACTTGTCCTCAAGATGTGAGGATGGCTCAGTTTTACTTCTTGACTTCACTGTGAGAAAGTATCAGGTGTATGAGCCCCACAAGTCCTCTTCTCCATATGTCTACTGGTGGAGAAATGGAAGATGTCTCAATTTGAAATTTATAGCCCTACACACTACTTCATGGGGCACGTTATTATTATTTCCTATATGCTGTGTAAGCAGGATTGAACTAATGAATGTGCAGCCAGGAAGTCTACATAAAGTCACTTAAAGAGGATGGGACCTGGTATGTGCTTATGTCCATTAGGAGCAGACCTCTGCCTCTTGCACTGCTAGGGTGAAAGAAGTGAGTGTAAGTCATTTGTTAGCAGCATGGTGAGGACTCTTCCTGTTTAGCAGAAAGGATGAGAGACCTGTGGCAAGGATTGGAGGTAATGAAACTGAAGCATTGTATGATCAATCGTTAGCAGTGATCTTCAATAGCCTTTTGTGAGACTCAAGAGAACACAGAGTTTTCACAGACTTCTGTGTATATCATGTGGAAATCGGTTATCTTTGCTTAAATTTGTATGCTTTCTTTTCAAATTGTGCAGTTAACTCAGAGAAAAAGATGGTAGGGAGAGACAGAACACAGTGCATTTGGAAGTCAACCAAACACCAGTGTGAACTTATTTTTTGAGTTACATGATAAGAAACAGCTCTGGATCAGGTGAGCTTAGAATTGAAATGGAGAAAGGAGAAAAGTTTGAAGGGAAAACAGAGGCCATTTGGGATGGCTCACAAAGTCAGTGGTGGAGCTGAAACTAGAAGGTTGCACATTTTTCTTTTACATTTGACCTGAGACGATAGTAGAGCCTGCTGGCAGAGTTTTTAAATCCTCAGAAGACTGATTATGCAGTTTGCTTCTCATGTTGGTTTCCATAATTAGCATAAAGCTCAAATTTTCACCAGTTTAGAGATCTTATTTTATGTTCATTTTGATATCCCTTGGGCTACTTGAAGTACTGAGTGGTACATCTCTTCAAATTCAAAAGTGTTCACCAGAGAGATGTCAAGCCTGCCCACTGAAACAGCAGAGGCACTTCCATATTTTTCAGGATATTTTGCCTATAGCTGGCATTGGAATAAGGAAAAAAGACTGGGGGCTAAGCAGTATTCCTTGTCACTGGAACCTGCCTTCTCTGCTCTTAATGAAGTTGGGTTTATTCAAAGGATTAAATAGGCTAGATGATGTGATCCTTATTTTCTTTCTGAAACAACCTCTAGCTGCTAGAATGCATTTTTGATACTTATGTCATGTGAGTGATTTACGTGACAACTTCTCAGTGTAGTATTTACCATTAGGGCTCGTTCATTTTCTGGAGATTTTTGTGTCACCTTTGTTTGCTTTATATCAGTGCTCCTAAACATATGCTCCTCATGAATTTCATTTTACCAGCAACGGGAAAACACTATCTTTTGCTACCTCAGCACAGGCACATTTTAGGGACCACTTATGTCTAAGTTCTGGTTTTAGTAGAAATTCTGTGGCAGGACACTGTTACCTCTAGAGAATAGGAAAGAAGAAAATTCTTAGTTTTCTACATTTAATTGTCTGGAAATCAGTTGAATTATCCAAGTTGAATTGAATCAGTAATGAAAGTAGAAGTGGTTTAATCTTACTGCATTTCCTAGCTTTTCCTTTTTAATCAAACAATTGAGAACCCTCCAATTCTTGTTTTTTCTAAGCAGTTCTCCTGAGTACTGAGTTATCTGTTTGAAAAATTCCAAAATAAATTTTGAAGTGCTGAAGGAGTTAATAGACTTGTAGGAACACTTTTTCCTCTCCATTTAACTGTACAATTTTAGAGCTCTGCTGTATTTAATTCCCCTCAAAGCTGCACTGTCTCATATTAGTAAAGTAATTGTATTTATGGTAAAAATATAATCAAGTAAAGCTTGTCACATGTTTCTAGCCATGTTCCAGAAACTGGCTTGGAATTTCCTTAAAGAACCCCTGCTAAACTGAGAAGACTTTTTTTTGTGTTCTATGAACATGAATGAGTCAACTTCTCCTATGGATAAGAAATGGTCTTTGTGGTCAGCAGGCACAGCTTTCTAGGTTCCTTTGTTTCTTTGCTTGTTTACTTTACGCCCATAATTGAGCAGCATTCATCTAAATAACTAATTCCATTGCCATAACATATCTGCAGACTGTACTCAAATAGCGACACCAGTGTTGTGATTTTTTTAACAACTGAGCTCTTGCTCCTGGTTGAGGAGCTCACTGGTCCATGAAGTGTTGGAGGCTCAGCAGTAACCATCCCCAAAGCCCCAGGCACCCACACCTCTGCTCTGTACTTTTGAGTTAACACTTGCCAATTGCCTAAAAGAGAAGATTTATCTGAAAGGCCACCTCTTGCCTGGATTTAGGCTCTCACTACAGAGCTGTGTTTAGGTGTGAAGCTCCCTGAGGAGTCCTGGAAGACTGTGCTCTGGGGACATGTAGGCTGCTTAAAATAACCGGCTCTGGTTGCCTGATGGATATAGGCTGTAGATGAGACACCCACTCGTACAACTACGCATGTAAGGAAGTCGTCATCTGATTTCTTAAAATTCTAAACCCAGTAACAGGATTTTGGGGATCATTCTTTTGAAAATGATACCTGAATTATTTGCTAAGTACCGAAGTGTTATTTTGGAGCTCGCACCAACTGCCTTTGATAAAACACTTGCTTTTTTTTTTTTTTCTGATAAAATCCAGGAGACTCTGAAGTGTTGTCACTGACTTCACTAGGCCAGCCTTTCATTTTCTGTCCTTGTTTGCTGTCTTGTAAAAAGCATATAGTTCCTGTGTGTATGCCTCAACAGGAAGCATAAAGAAAGAGTCCCAAGATAAGAAAGCAGACAATAGCATGTGAGATAAGAATTCAGGGGATGGGTACAACAGAGGCATCTATAAAAAGCCGTACTGAGATTATATCAGTAAACTGCAGGGATACGCTATGCCATGAAAATAAAAAAGAAGTGGTTGATATACTGAATAGCATGATTTTCTTTGTCATTTTACTGTTCTTTGCATCTGGAATTTAACAGTGGGGATTAAGGATTCTTCTAATGATCAGATTTTTATACGTTTTTTTTTCACCAAGCTAGCCTTTCTTGGTGCTTGCTTCCTGATGTGATTTGGTATGGATATAATTCTCAGGCCTAAGGCAAAATGTATCTTTATGTGAGTCTTATGTATCAGTGGTGTGACAAAGGCAGTCTTGCTACCTTGAGCATTCACAGACTGATAATTGCTGAAGAAGCTTACTATAGCTTTTCAGTATTCTTGTTTTGTGGTTCGTCAAAGAGGAGGGGCATTAAAATGTCAGCCAAATACTCTGCCAAGTATAAGTATATAAGAGTTAGTTGACAGTAGGTTGTTTCACCATTTTTCTCTCTAGAGCTAAGAGCTTAATGGAGACATGTAAAGCAGGGCTTGGTGATAACTAGTGGTTCTTCCACCGCTTTGGAGCCGATGAGGTGTCATGAAAATAATTGAAATAAAAGAAGCTGGAAAATGATTGGCTTTAAGTATGTTTAACTTCAGAGTGTGTTTGATCTGTTATTTTAAAGGACATGAGCTTTTTGTAATAGGACTACAGTAGAATCATAGAATCTATGATTCTATGCAAACATCACGTCAAAATGTTAAGACATGAAAGAATTTAAAAATCTAGATGCAGGTTATTCTCTATACACTTACTTTTGGTTGCAGTTATGATAGTTACTTGCTATTTTGTGTCTAATAAGCTAGTCATTTGCTGTACATTGCTCAATAATTGCAATGAAAATCAGTCTGTTTAGAGGATATTAGATCAGTAACTGTTAAGAGGTTATCTGCATTTTTTTTATAATAGGCAGTGGTTCAGAAAGATAATTTTAAAAGTACTTTTATACCATGGACATCTGGAAAAAAATTTTCACAGAAAGGGTCATTGGGCGCTGAACAGGCTCCCCAGAGAGGGGGTTGAGTCACCTTCCCCAGAGGTGTTTAAGGGACGAGTGGATGAGGTGCTGAGGGGTATGGTTTAGGGATTGATAGGAATGGTTGGACTCGATGATCCAGTAAGTCCTTTCCAACCTAGTGATTCTATGATTCTATGAAATTAGAAATGGAGCTGCAATATCTTCTTACAATGCACTGAAATCTCTCTCCTACAGTTGTTTGCGTTTTGTATTTTCATTTAAAATACTGGTGTAGACAAAGAACAGTGTGGCTATTTGGACATTTCTGCATAATAGGATGATGTAAACTTGCAGGAACTTCTTGTGGGTTTTAACTCTTTCACTGTGAGGAAGTTAGGAAATTCTACATATCCTTCTTCTCTCAGGTAGAAAAAATAATTAATTCCTTTTCCTCCAGGAGAAGGTTGAGGTGTTTTTGTTGTTTTATGGGGTTTTTTTATTATTTTTACAAACAGAAGCAAACCCTGATCATCAGCAAAGTGAAGCAGAACAAACATTTGTTTTCCTTTGGTTTGTGGACTGATTGTGTGACAGTAGCGGTTTATTCCCTAGAGGTTTTGGCCATGAAGTTTGACCTCTGAAAAAACATAAGCACAGTGGAATGAGTAATGTTCCAGACTACTACATCATATGTAGAATTCCTGTGTTTCATGTTTAATAATGTTTGAACTTGAGAGGACTCAACCAGTAAAAGTCTACAAGCATCTTTAATTAGTCTAGACAAAACTTAGGTTTTGTGTTCTTCACCCAGCTGTACAAATTTTTTCTGTTCCATTTCATTTCTCTTAGTATTTGGGAGTTTATTGCTTGAGGTTTGTTTTTTTTCCTAGGTCCTGGAATCATACTATTTTGAAAAGAACACTTTTCATTCTCTTATGATCAATGAGAAAGGTTCGCAGATATCAATCGATCTGGTTTAATTTGCAGTTTAGGAAATCTGAGAGGAATTGGAAGGTACTTAAAAGATTATGTTTATAAGCAGCCTAAATTCTTGAGGGTTTGGTACTCTTCTGCATGTCTAAAGTAGGCATTGTTATTTGAGAGATTAGGCTGAGACTTGCCCATGTGGGGCTGGCAGCTGTGCATGGTGCTAAGGAGGAGGTAAATATTTGGATCTGGATTCTTTGGGCCTGTCCACAGGTATGAGTGCCAATGGGAGCCAGCCTTGGCTATGTCAGCACATCATGACATGCTTGAGACCCCATCCGGTTTCTGCCTAGGATCACAGGTTCTACCCCTGCATCTGCAGGCATCCTTTCAGGGACCATTCTGCTTGCAAATGTCAACACAGCTTGTGTGCCTGTATGCAGCAAACCGGTGAGGCTCCTGGAAAAGATATACAAAATTAATAGGTGTTCAGTTGCTCTCTAATGTCAGAAAGATAATTAGCTGCAGTGCCAGGACCCTTGTCCTGAGGACCAAGAGGAGCATGGGAATGGGTGAACTATGCTAAATCCTTGCGAGGACTGAACAAGTGAAATAATCAGAAAAAAAGGATTATCTTCATTTACCTGTGGTATAACAGAACAATTGACTGACCTATTTAATATGTTTGATCATATTTGTAATGTGCTTTTTGCATATTATAGTGATGGATTTGCAGGGAAAGCTGCTCAGGGAATAATCATTATTCAGGCTTTTGACTTCCTCATGGCTAGAATGTGAAGTATTCAGATTCCTCATAATATCCATGGGCGTATGAACTGCTAGCTTAAAAAAAAATTTAATGACAAGAGAAGATAGAAGAAAGGGTCAATTATTAGTTGAAGTTCAGCATCTGGAATTCTTTCTCAGAGGTCAGGGTTACTAAAAGTGCAGGTAGAATCTCTTATTGCAATATGAATGTATGCATTTTTTAATTTACTTTGTCATGTAGTCTATTATTACAGTCAGGAAAGACACAGATCCATAAGTTTATAAATGGGGAATTCCAGAAAGTATGTGTGGGGTCTACATTGTTTTTCACTGAGGTATGTAATTCCATCAAAATCAAAGTGCTTTTTAGGAAAATTAATTATTTCATCAAAACATGGTCTTAGAGGAAAAACACAGGAAAGAAATTTCCAGAAATATCTGAATATAAATTATATACAATCATAGTGAAATATTTAGGTTTATTAACTTTTAAAACATGTTGTATTCATTAGGTTTTACATGGTGTGTTGTTTCATATAGTATGACATTTGGAAGATGAAAGTGAGTCAATTGTTTTTTCTTAAAATGTTTTGGTCTTTCCAGAGTTGGGTGTACTGTTTGTGAAATCCCAAACCTTCTGATGTGGAATTTTCCATCCTGGCTGTTTTTTTTCATTCTGAGATACATGACTTACTGTGGGAACCTCCTCCCCATGCATGATTTTCTATACCATCATCCACTTCTTGTAGAGATTTTGTTAGCGAGCCGTCTCTTATCTTGTGGGAGAGAAGGAAAATATGTATAGCAAGAAGTGTTTGTGTCAGCAGCTCCCATTAAGATACTTGTTAGAAAAAGAATACACTATCACCTTCACAGTGTGTGTTGTGATGCCACAGAAGGATACTGCCCTATTAGAGTGTGCCAAAAGCTACCTTTTTGCTTTCTGATATTACACACGGCTGGATGAATGACTGTGATGTAGTGAGGCATAGGACCTATTTAGTATGGCAGCAGGACTTGGAGGTCTGGTTCTAATTCATTCTCTCATGGGTGTATTAGAAGAGGCCCTGGTTTCTCTTTTCCCTTTCTAGTATAAAGTTCTGTATTATTTAAAGCTTTAAAGATTAACTGTAGAGATCTCAGCTAATAGCTAATGAAGATACTGGAATAGTATTTTCTAATAATGATGATGGTGATCACAATAAGCATCGTAAAATGCTAGATCGATCCACTTAGCAATTATTGGTAAAGTTATAACACAAGTGGATTGTGGCAGTAGAGTGTTGATCTGCCTGCATTTCAAAACAGTTCTGGAGTGCCACACTTCCTCAAAGTCCAGAAATAGTTTGGTTCAGTTCGTTGGAAGAGTGTTTTTTCCTTCACTGTACATCAAAGGTCAGTTTTGACAGGAATTTAGTTTGCAATTTCCCCAGAACCTCTTCTCAGGTAACTAATGGGGCGAGTTACTTTTTAATTTATTTTATTTTATGGTACAAATCAGAGACTTTTTAATAAAGAGGAATTTATAAATATGAATTTGTTGGTATTGATTTCTTCAGGTACTAATACAAATACAAGGGGTTTGATACTTGTTCATTGGTAGTGGAGTCCTGTTGCTGTCAATAAGTTCTGTGTAGATATAAAGTCTTCTCACTCCTTTGAACACAATATATTCCAAATCTTATGTGCAAATCTTACTAAACTATTTAAAATCTTCTTGCTGAAATAGTTTTAAGTTCCTAATACAGGAGGTTTTTCCCATTTATCTCCAAATGACCTCTTTGTCTTCAGATTTACGTATTATGTTGAATCAAAAATGTCATTTGGTCATGTTCAATAGGAGAATGTCATTGAAAGTCTGACCTGTGGGACATGATGAATAGTGACAGGGGAAGGATTTTGCCCAGTGAGAATACCAAATCGTGTGACACTGTAGTTTCACTTACTAAATATTGTCCAGGCTCTATTGTTGAACCCTATGCTGCCAGTGTCACTTTGTCAGGATGTTTTCTGTCCTGTGACTAGTAGCTTCAAATGTACTCATCCATCTTCTTGTCCCATTACATTTCATGTGACTGATGTTCTGCGCCCATTAAAATTGATGGGAAAGAACAAAAAGAAGAAAAATGTGCCCTTCAACTGATTATGCCTTTGAAAGAGCAAATGAAACTCTTCTGCTATCTAAAGTAAATTGAACAGCTATTTCTGTTTCTAACTGTATTACTTAACTTTTGTTAATCGTTATTACGAGTAGATCCCTTATTTTGTTATTCTGATGTTGTATTGAAAGCAGTAAGTTTATGTCAATATTTTCTTCTTTATGACAATAAATGAGCATACAGACTCTTTCAGATGTATCAGCTGCCTCTGGTAATGTTGTCTATGAGGTATATGAGATAGTATGCCTGAATACCCTCTCAGGGAAGGGTGGAAGTATGTTTGGCAAGGCCAGGCTTTTCATCTGCATAAGGACCCACAGGGTTTGGCTCAGCCACACATCCTATGCCCTGGAAGAGCACTTGTGTGGGGTGTCACAAGGTTCTGCTTGGTGATAACTGGTTGCTCACCTTACGCTAACATTTTCAGGGCAGTTAACAGGAGACTAGAAATATGACAGCCTTTGTAATATTGCTTTATCTTTATTTCACGGATACAGATGGTTTCCCAAACTGTTAGTCCAATGTTTCAGAGTTAGATGAGGGCCATTAGCCAGCTGAATGCAGAAGGTAGATGTCATATTTGCTGACAACCAAATACAAAACACATAGGAAAAGCAAAAGTGAAGGTGACCAGTATGTCGGATTATTTATAGTGAAATGACAGCCTTCTCAATACAACAGCCAACTGTCCTTTCTTGTTTGTGCACAGTAGTAAGACTAATTTTTTTTTTCTGAAGTTGGGCACTTGTGTGCCCCAAAAATGGCTTGGGGGCTGGGAAATGCTGCAGAGAGCTCTGCATCTTGAAAGATTTTCTACGTTACCTATAATTATTTGAGATTTCTGATAGGCATCAAGGCCTATTGCTTTGTCCAACATTTTTCTCCGATGGATGGTGTAACCTGAAGGATAATATTCTCATCTTGGCAGTGGGCTTGCTGGGGTTATTATTTATCCATATTTAAAAGACAATTGTTCATATCTATAATTTGTGAAGAGGACCTTGATTCAGATTAAAATAGGCAACTAAGACTTCAAAAACATTAATTTACTGATCTCTTTATGAGCTTCCTTACTCTCTTTAGTTGCTTACTTGACCTCCAGCCGAAAGCAGATTCATTATGTTAAAAGAACGTTCTTAGAGATAATTAACTCCTGAAATGAGTGGAAGTTAGGCAAAAATGCAGTGACTCTTTAGTCAGGTCCTACTTAAGCAGGACTATTCAAGCACACTGTCACCCTTAACATTAGAGGCACTTGAACAAGAAACCTCAGAGCAAACAGAGGCATGAACTGTGGTGCAGGGGTATATTGCCACTTTCTTACTAAAATTTACTAAAAAAGTGCTAAAATTACTTGGGGAAAAGGTGGCAGAATACACCTTTTATTTTATTCAGAGCAAAAGTATGCAACAAATAGATAGCTGGTGCTTTGAATTTTACACCCCTGTAATAGTAATTCTTTTCCATGCATATTTCTTCAGTGGGATATGAAAAAGGTGGGGAGTAGGATAGAAATCTCAGTTTACCCTTCTATATTGCAATAACTGCAGCAGCTGCTGGGAATAGGTCCCAACAAATAAATTCTGTTGCCAAGCAAAACCACTTCTTAGTACTATGCAGAAAGGTCATTATTCAAATAATGATAGCTGTTAATTTCTATCATGACTTGAGAAGGGGTAGGTCTCAGCCTCCCACCTCCCCATACCTCAGGAGACTTTACTTGGAAGCTATTCTAAGCCTTGGATTACAGATTTTCAGAAAAGCTGTTGTTCCCATATTTTTGATTTGGAAGACACTGAGAAATGCTTAGCTTTTTAGTGTAGTGAGGAAAATCTGCATGTAAGAGGAGGGATGAGAAAATTGGATTTCCTTTTATTGCACAGGAACACTGTACAACACTGACAGAATATTTACTCCTGTCTCTTTCTTCTAATTTGATTCTCTGACTACCATATAAATATTTTTTTATTGGTGAAACAAAATTATAAAATATCATAGGTGTTGCTCTTGTACCTCACCAACAACTGAAAGGCAAGACAGAATGAAAGATTTGAGCCAACCTGGAAGACTTACTTGCAAATTCATCCACAATGGAATGCACCTGGTGTATGAAGTGTTGTGAGATGGTTCGTCAAGCCATTTCAACCAAAAGGTCTTTTGTCGTTGCTTTCTTTCTTTCTCTAGTGAGAGATTTTATATGCATAGTATGGATACATTCAGTACTAGTACGTACTGAATTCTGATCAGCTGGCTTGCTTTCCACTCCACAGCACATGTATAGTCATTTGAATAATACAAATTGCAGGGGCATTACTAATATGTACAGCAATGTAGAGTAAAACTCCACATTTAAACTGTCCACAGTTAAAATACCATTAATATTATTCCAGTGGTAGTCTTTTTTCCTAGTGGATGGTTGTCTTTTATGCTGCTATTAAAGAAGTGAATACAGCATTGTACTAGGGAGCTTCAGCTTGCCTCTCTGTACTGGCCTGGTTTTTTTCAGCCTGTGCAGAAGGAAAAGAGGATCACCCTGGCTTCTGCTGAGCAGGACATGCCACCAGTTGTGGTAACAACATGACACTCTCACGGGTTTTCTCATGGGATCTGAGAGTGATCCATAAGCAAGTTAGCCTCATGGTTGTATTTGTAGAATAGGGCTATTTTGGTCATCCCTTTCTAGGTAGAAAGAGTGAAGTTAAAGATGCATTGCTGAAGGTTCAGATGCAGTAAGATATTTTTCCCTCTTTTATTTGAGGAATCTGTAGAGTGTGCTTATTGAAAAAGGTAAGCAGAATTAAACCTTTCATTAAGGACACCTTTATGCTATAAGAGTAGTGGAGATTTGTATTTACAGCAGGGAAAAGTCATGCTTCCTGTAAATTGGCATTACATTGAACCCACTTAGAAAACAGAAGCAGAATTCATCTCTGGAGAGTATTTTCCTAGCATGCTCCTTTAAGCACAAGTACTATTTGTTCCCTGTTCTTAGAAATAGGCTTGCAATTCTTAATGAATATAGCATTCACCTGTCACACTAAGATCTTTGTTAAGTACATTATAGGGCGTGTAAATAAATTAGGAAGAAAATAGTGTAATAGGGATAATCCACTGACTAAAATCAGTGGTGGAGCGGCATGTTTGCTAGGACATCTGTGAAAGCAAATTCATGGGACATACTTTACATCTTTCTGTGAGAAGAGAACTAATTTATATTTCATTCACAAACAACTTCTAGAAGATACTACGTGTTGCAGATAAATAAAGTCATCAGAATGAGATGATGCTAAAAATTCCTAAATATTTTACACTTAAGAGTGGCAAATGTTACAGCTTTCAGAGCTGAGACTATATTCAGGAATATTGTCCATATGCCTGTATTGGCTGAAAAAGTGATGCAGCTTGCACTACTCTAAATGAACATTCAGAGATTGGAAACTTGCCGTTGTTTGAGAATTTAGACCTTACTTGCACCTGTCTGCAGAGTATAAACTTCTGATTATCCTTAACAAATGTGTTAGCTCTAAGAATCATTTTTTTAGATTAACAGATACTTAGCTGTTAAGACATTTGCAGCTAAGTAGTTGCAATAGTTTGGATAGTATGGAAATAACAAGGTTAGTTTTTCTTCATTTTTGTGAACTGTTATAAAAACACAAAGTTTAGAGTTGTGACGGTACATCTAAGAGTATAAATCCATTTACAGAGCATAAATCTTCAATTAAATATTACTTTTTATGCCTTTCTGTCTTTAACTGATGGATTCTGGGGAACTGAGAATGCAGAGTCCTTCATCACCAATATCCAGGAATGTGGAGAGAATACTCATTAGATTAACATTAGTATAAGAAAAATGAAACTTCCAAGCCAATTACAGTTTCCTATTTAGACTGAAAAAAAAAAGAAAAGTGACCTTTGTTACAGAATATGTGACTTCAACAGGCAGATCCATACAAAATTGAGAAGTTGCAAATGTCCTGTACTTGAGTGATGGTGTGCATGTGATCTTAGTTCTGCTTCATTAGCCTCTAGTGAATGAGTGGTAAATTTTTCCTATTTATACATCTTCTGTCAGGGGATCGTAAACATAGCCCAGCTAGTGCATGTTTTCACTGCAGAAATTTCATTTATATATATTTTTTGCAGTTTTGATGAATAGTTAATATCCCACTTGAATAAATTTTTCTTCTTTTCAAATATTCAGGTAGGTATTAGCAGTGGTTAATTATGCACTCAGTACCTTTTGTAATAGGACTATCTGTCATGGCAAGCTTTTATGTTGTATTTGAGGGATTCAGCCTTCTTAGTAAAATATTGCTTTTGCAGTATGCATGGGAATGATCAATTTTATTTTCTGCTGATTTGATAATTTTCTACTAAAATTTAATCTTCTGTGCTAAGGAGTTTGTAACCAATTGAAAGATTTATTTTTTTTTTCCCCTCTGCTAACAGAGTATCTAACGCTTCAGCTTTTTACTTCCCATTTCTGGAAGTACACCTTTAGATTTTTCTGCAATGTGATACATTTATGTCTCCTTTTAAGGGTAATAAATGTGCAGCTAGGTTATGTTTTTCTGTGTCGTTGACTAGTTCAGCATACCAGGGTTGTAAACAGCTCTTCCTTATATATATAGATATTTTTCATATATATATAAAATCATATATATATTTCATATATATATTCATATATATATAGAGAGAGGTGATGTTTTGGTTAAAGGACGGTGTTAAACAACTAGACGTACTACAGGAGTGATGAATATTGTATAGGTTGATGAGTAGTTTGTTCTACCCAGCCTTTTTTATGCAGATGCAAATTATGTTGCAGGTCTTAGATAAAGTTCCATGGGGTCCTCTCTCCTCTGATGTTCCTGCTTTTAGTTTTCCATCCAGGATTTTCAAAGGCCCAATCAAGAGTTAGGTATTTGCTGCAGTTGAATTTGAAGCAGTTCCTGCAATTTTCTTAGTGTTGAGACCCTTCAGTCTTGAACCCTGAAGCCAACTAAGTCTAAGTGGAAAGTGGTATCTTTAAGATACACCTGAGCAAGCTTTCCTAAAATGCTCTGCGAGTGCTATCACACCACAACCACTTGTAGAGATGAAACATTTTACATCTCCAGCTCCTGGCAGCTGACTATAGTTGCCAGCAGGCATTTGGTAACTTTTTTTCTAATACTTGTATATCGGTCCTAGAGGAAGAGCATGAAGAATTGTCTGGGCTTTGGATGGCCTTATACTCAGCAGTGAATTTTACATGATTAGAATAAGATGAGGGAGAGACAGGATAGAAACTTTGTAAATGACAGTTACTAAAAATACATAGCAGAACTTCCAAGGAATGACATAAGGGCTGTCGTTTATTATTGTAAACGATGGCATTCTCTGCTACGTTAGAACTGCTTTTCTAATCAAAATAAGATTTTAAATGGGAACAAATTTAATAATAACAACAGATATTATCATAGAATCATGGACGTGTATGGCATGGAAAGGATTTTGAAAGATCATCTAGTCCAACCCCCTTCAACTGGGATCTTCAACTGGATCACATTGCTCAGAGCCCCAATCCGAGTTTAAATGTTTCCAGGGATGAGGCATCTACCACCTCTCTGGGCAATCCATTCCAGTGTCTCATCACTCTCATTGTAAAAATTTTCTTCTTTCTGTCTAATCTGAATCTACTGTTTTTTAAATTAAAAGCATTACTCCTTGTCCTTTTGCAACAGACCTTGCTAAAATGTCTGTCCCAGTCTTCTTGTAAATCCCCTTTAAGTACTGAAAGGCTGCAATAAGGTGTCCCTGGAGCCTTCTCTTCTCCAGGCTGAACAACTCCTACTCTTTCAATCTCTCCTCATAGGAGAGGTGTTCCACCCTTTTGATCATTCTTGTGGCCCTCCTCTGGACCAGCTCCAGCAGGCCCATCTCTTTTCTGTGCTGAGGGCTCCCGAGCTGAATGCAGGACTCAGATGAGGTCTCACCAGAGTGAAGTTGAGGACCTTGCACTTGGCTATGTTGAACCTTTCTTCTCAAGTTTGTCCAGGTGCCTTTGGATAGCATTCTGCCCCTCAGATATGTCAACCACACCACTCAGCTTGGTGTCATCTGCAAACTTGCTGAGGGTGTACTCAATCCCGCTCTCTGTGTCATTGATGAAGACGTTAAACAGTAGTGGTGCCTGAGAGACACCACTTGTCACTGATCTCCATCAGGACATTGAGCCAGTGACCACTACTATTTTGATGAGACCATCCAACCGATTCCTTATCCACCCATCAAATCCATATCTCTACAATTTAGAGAGAAGGGGATAGTGTCAAAGGCCTTAAGAAATCCAGATGGGTGACATCCATAGTTCTTCCCTTGTCCACTGAGGTAGTCACTCCATCATAGATGGCCACTGCGTTGGTCAGGCAGGACTTGTTCTTGGTGAAGCCATGTTGGCTGTCTCAATTCAGCTCTCTGTCCTCAAGGTGCCTTGGCATAGCTACCAGGATGATCTCCCAGGCACAGAAGTGAGATGAGGGGTCTAGGAGCAGCAGAGAATCAAAGTCAAGGAGCAGCTTTTTACTTATTCCTTGCTGTTGACTTTTCAAGCTTGTAAAGAATGAGAGACAGGAAGAGTTGTGTCAAAATTTTCCTTCTGATGTAGCAGAATCCTTCACCATCTTGGCCATGCAAGTACCTTGGCTTGCTTATCAGTCTGACTGTTTTCATTGGATGGGATAAGCAATGAAATTTAAAGACATAAACAACAGGTCAGTTGGATATTCTCATATGTAAGGAGAAATTTCTTTTGTCTATTACCATTTCAAGGCCTCTTTTTAATGGTGCATGACAAATCCCACAATCTAGCTCATTATTTCTGACCTATTGTATTTCTAAAATCTTCGCTTGAAATATAGAAATTTCACAGGTGGGTTCAATAGAAGTAGAGTATAAGCCATCAATATGCCAATGATTTTAATTACCCATTGATGAGAATTCTTGCTCCATTAGCACAAAACAAATTGAGGATTCAGGAAGGTGAGGGGGCTTCCGAAAATTGGAGAAACGAGATGACCAGAAGCATGAGAGTTTCCAATAAAAAACTGTCCTCACGATGTTAAGTATCTGCTGTTTTCTTTGTCACACTGATGGATTCCTGGCATTCCATTCTTCTTTTAGCCTTTGACTTTCTCAAATCTTCACTTACTCTTCTTTTCACATAAAGGATTTAGACTAACCTTGCACTTAGTTCATACATTATTTATTGCACAAGTCTTGATAGTACTACTCTAGGTCTATTACCCCAACCGTAGCATCAAATACATTTCAATCCGATAGAATAATCTTGATTTGAGTCAAGGAAGTATGGGAAACAAAGCTATAAAAAAAGTTTTGCCCAAGGTCACACAGGGTGCCAAGAACTTGAAATTAGGGCTTCCACCCTATTCAACTTTTTTTTTTTTCTTCCCTCTGCTAGAGATAAACAGGAAAAAATACAATTGGAGTTGTTTGAGGATTATGCCTCATGATGTCACAGCAGTTCTTCAGGTGAAGGAAGTGTTTCTTGCTTATGTTTTCATGAAAGGTGAGGTACATGTGTAAAAATGATTATGCTTGGATCAGCATATTTGCAGTTTAAAAATCAACTGCTGATTATCTGCTGATTCTTGCAAAACAGAAAATCTGTTCTTATACAAACATTAATTATAGAATATCTGGCAGAATCCTTCCAAACTGATTTAATTATACACCATATTTATACCATGTTTAATTGCATTTTCACTGTAGAAAGATCCAGACCAGTCTTCTACTAAAGGAATTTTTATATCTTTACATTTGCTTTAGAAGTTAAACTTCTGGATTGTCCTTGATGCTTAGCTGTTGTGCTAGACAATGTTTTGAGTAGCTCCCCAACCTCTGCTAATTACCATGTTAGGATGAGCCTCCAGTATCACATCAAAAGGATTGCATCTACTACATCCAATAAAATTGGTGTGTCACAATTATTGATGGGACCTCAACCATCCCAGTTTTATTAATACCATTTTTACACCTAGGTTACAAGCTAACAGTGCCATTATCTCGCCCGCAAAATCCCTTGGCAGTTAGTACCGCCAGCAGCAGTAGAAATTACAGAGGGATTAATCTCTGGCTCCAGTCCCCTAAAGCTTTTCTCTGGAGGTACTGAGTGATATGTTGAACTGTGTTAAGCAGTGAAAGATTTAATGAAAAAAAAAGCCCCAAGTGCCTGCCTGCATCAGAGTCGGCGTCTGTCCCTTTTGAAACTAGTCAATATCGTTTTCTGTATGTGCAGGCCTGCTGGGCTGCTGAGATACGCACCGTGGCTTGGGCTGTTTTGTTGCGGTGATTGTTTTTATAAGCCAGTCCCTGCAGAAGATTTGTCGGAGCAGTCATTTTGAGAAGAAAATGAGGAGATGGGGTGGAAGAAAGAAGGAATTACAGATCTCTCAAGAGTCCTTGTCATTGCAAATCTTTCTTCCAGATGTGGGAGAGGATCTGGCACAGGGAGCGGAGCAGGGAGAGACAGATCCCATGGATGATGAGGACAAAGAGCGGCACTGGGCACAAAAGGGTGAGGGTGAGGAGAGAGGATGCGGTGACTTGGCAGGTCACTCCTGCAGCACCCTGCTCTGCCTGATAAGGGTTGGTTTTATAGTGGCAATGCTGCCGCGGACACACCTCCATGCACACTGCAGAGGCACTGGGGTTTGGGGAACGAACGATAAGGAACACAATGAATAACTAACAAAGCTCATTTGATGAATGCAGTCATTTGCATTACAGTGCCAAATAGCTTTGCTCCTAGTGGCTGAGTGTCATACTCAGCTACAAATATGATTAGTATCGTTTCAATGACATCTAAGGGTGACACTACACTAGTGGGGCGGGGGGAGAGGTTGTTAGGAAGTTTCAGATTTTGCAGAAGAAAAGGAAGTCTAGAGAACAGTGAGCAAAGCATCTCTCACTTTTTTATGGTTTAAGGAAGTTGTGGCATGATTACTCAAACAGGGAGCTTGAGCTTTGGAGACTGCAAACAAATAAAAATATGAGGCAGAACCGACATCACAGTATGTATTATACCTTTTTGTGTGCATTTTCTGACTGACTTTTTTCACACAAATGCCAGAGAAAATGCAAGGTAATCGGTGCTAACTTCTAAGTATAGTTAATGCCTGTAGGTGCAGCAGAGTGCTTTTTGTGACTTTCTTGAAGACACAGTATGAAATATTACATGAGTCAGAGATTTCCTTGTGTCTTATGTTTTGTTTTCACTTTCCTTCACAAAGTTTCCAGTGAAATATAAGTGGATGCATTTTGTGCAATGTTTTGTTTTCTGTGCCTCCTTCCTTAGGAAAAAAATCCATTCCTTTTAGTGACACAGAGAGATCACATAGGTAAAGCATATTTCAATCTTTAGCTTAGCACAAACAAAGAGTATAAAAATCCATGACCCAGAGACAACTGCAGGCTTTAGCATCAACTCGGATTATGATCTGCTACCACATACCCAACCTGTATCATCTGTTTTTACATTGCAAAAAAAAATGCAGGACATAGAGGACTTGTATAATATATCTGAATATTAGTTGCAGAATTTGCATCTGTTTACAATGCATGGTCTTGATCCTCAGACACAGAAGCCAAGAACACCAGTGTTTTAATAAATAGCCTTTGCCTTCCTTAGTGCCTTTTTTCTTTTCTGGTCTTTGTTTTTCTGTTCACTTCTCCATGGACCTTAAGTGGCCTGAACTCATGTGTATTGCAATTTTTATATGCCTGTGGTTCATGTATGTTTATACGCTTAGTATTTCCACTAGCCAATAATAGCTACTAGCAATACAGAAAACATATGTGCTAAGTGTCAGAGGTAGAAGGGTGGTAAATAATAGCAAAACAGCTGTGTAACTCTTATAAGAGGGCTTTAATCTCTTGTTCTGTTTTAAGTACTTCCTAGCTGGGATATTTCTGAGAAATAAAAAGAAAGACAGAGAATCATAGAATGGTTTGGGTTGGAAGGGACCGTTAAAGGTCACCTAGTCCAACTCCCTTCCAATGAACAGGGGTTCCTTCCAATGAACAGGGGCATCTTCAACTAGATTAAGTTGCTTAAAGCCCCATCCAACCTGACCTTGAATGTTTTCAGGGATGAGGCATCTACCACCTCTCTGGGTAACCCGTTCCAGTGTTTCACCACCCTCATTGTAAAAAAAAAAAATCTTCCTTGCATCTAGTCTGAATCTACTCTCCTTGGTTTAAAACCATTACTCCTTGTCCTATCACAATAGTTTCTATTAAAACTTTGTCCCTATCTTTCTTGTAAGTTTCCTTTAAGTACAGAAAGACTGCAATAAAGTCTTCCCAGAACCTTCTCTTCTTCAGGCTCAACAACCCTAACTCTCTCAGCCTTTCTTCATAGGAGATGTGTCCCATCGCTCTGAGCATTCTCATGGCACTCCTCTGGACTGACTACAATAGGTCTATGTCTTTCCTGAGGATTCCAGAACTGAACACAGTACTCCAGGTGAGATCTCATGAGAGCAGAGTAAAGGGGTGAAATCACCTCCCTCGACCTGCTGGCCACATTTCTTTTGATCCAGCCCAGGATATTGTCGACCTTCTGGGCTCCAAGTGCACATTGCTGGCCCATGGTGAGCTTTTCATCCACCAGTATCCCCAAGTCCTTCTTGGAAGGGCTGCTCTCAATCCCTTCATCTCCCAGCCTGTATTAATTCCAGGAGTGGCCCTGACCCAGGTGTAGGACCTTGCACTTGGCCTTGTTGAACCTAATGAAATTCACATGAGCCCACTTCTCGAGCTTGTCCAGGTCCCTCTGGGTAGCATTCTGTCCCTGAGATACGTCAACCATACCACTCAGCTTGGTGTCATCCGCCAGCTTGCTGAGGGTGTGCTCCATCACACTCTCCATGTTCTTGATTAAGATATTAAGCAGTACTGGTCTCAATATGGATCCCTGAGGGATGCTGCTTGTCACATATCTCCATTGGGACACTGAGCCGTTGACACTACCCTTTGGATGAGACCATCCAACCAATTCCTTATCCACCCATCAAATCTATATCCTTCCAATTTAGAGGGATGTTGTGGGGGACCATGTCGAAGGCCTTACAAAAGTCCAGATAGATGACATCTGTAGTTCTTTCCTTGTCCACTGAGGTAGTCACTCCATCACAGATGACCACTAGGTTAGCCAGCTGTGCCGTGGCACAGCTGCCTGGGAGATCTTTTCCATGATCCTTCCAGGTACAGAGATGAGGCCATCAGTATGGTTGTTCCCAGTGTCCTCCTTTCTACCCTTTTTTAAAAATGGGTGCAATGTTTCCCTTTTTCTAGTCACCAGGGACTTCACCTGTCTGCCATGACTTTTCAAATATAGTTGAGAGTGGCTGGGCCACTACAGCAGCCAATTCCCTTAGGACTTTGGGATGCATTTTGTTAGGTCACATAAACTTATGTATGTTCAGATTCTTCAGGTGGTCATGAAACTTTGCTCCCCTACTCTCTGCCTTATGGTCCACCACTCGAGAGGTATGGGAAGAGAGATTGCCAGTGAAGACTGGCAGGCTGTGGAAGTTGAGAGATGGCAAGGTTTGTGTTAGCGAGGGCTCCATCAGTGTGTTGGGCAGCCTTCAGTAGTGACCAATCCTTTGCAGACTTGGGCATCAACATACTCATTTTCTGAGGTTTTACTGTTGTATGTTCATGTTTTGCTATTGCTGCTATAAATGTATTTTCTCCATTTCTCTTGAAGAAATAAAGATACAGAATAGCAAGGGGGAGTCGGGACTGGGTTTTTTGGGTTTGTATTTTTGTATTTTTTTCATCTGTGAGCATGTAGATTATGTTTTGGATGTTCAGTTATGTGTGTAAGATATGATCTGAATTCAAGCTAAATCAATTTTGAAGTTTGGTAGGTATTTGATCAGCCTACATAAATACTCAAAGGAGGTAATTGCTGTAGAATTTCAGTATCTTGTAAAGGAAATCAGAAACCTTTGTGAGAAAGCAGAATATGCTTTAAGCCAGTGTTTCGTAGTACTGTTATATCTTCGGATTTTGGAAGCACATCTTGCATATAGTTTCATTCCAGTGAGTCTCCCAATCCCAACTAGGAGCATGGTAAAGAAATAACAAAGGAACTACAGAAAATCTGAAGTATCCTAATCCTTTAAGAAGCCTTTTGACTTTGACATAGTTCAGCAAAAAAATATTTCCTTAGTAGGAAGTATTTTGGTTAAGAACCTGACTTCACAATTTTGATTTCCATAACTAAGAAAAGAAACTCTATAACTAAGAAAACATTTTTCCCACTGAGAAACTGACTTTCCAATCCGTAGTGGTGTCAGAAGGTTGTTGGCTGGAGTCTGAGGAGCCTGACTTCCAGCTGCTATTATTCATGTGAGCTGTGAGATGTTGTATGCTTTGCACCTTTAAAAGACTGCAGTGTGTAGATTTATTTCCAATTAAATAAATACAGTTGTGCGTGATTTCTGAAAGTGTGTTCAGAGATAGAAAGTTTGCCTTCAAAGAGATGAGAATATCCATTTAAAGCATTATTGGTTAGATAGGATCACCTTATTTATCTGAAGAGTCTTAACCCACTGGTAAGCTGGCTGGGAAGGAGATTCCCTTCCAACTCAGCACATTCTATAATTCTACACCGGAGGCTGTAGTTCCTGACAGGACCTCCTACTGTCACCAAAATGTGAATAAAAGTATAACAACATAACAAAGCTGTGAGATTGTATCTGAACAGCACATCACCTCTTTCTTTCTATTTCTGTAACTTACTGTTGGCATTATTGGGCCTCTCCCACAGCTTAAAATGATAAATGCATAGAGGCAGGATGTTTTTTTGGAAAGCTGTTGAGCGATTACTGGTTTACAGTATTTTAGTGAACAAAACAGCATTCTTACAGTTTTCCAAGGTCCTCTGCTACTTGAGACTAATCCGTTGTCACTACATTCAGTTTTCATTCTCACCTCTGTGTGAATACCCTTTTGTAGTTCCGTGTACTGACAGTGTCAAACCAAAATTGAAGCATTCTTGCTTATTAATTTATTATGAATTCACTACACCACCAACAGAGCTTAATCTCTCACATTGACTCCTAGTCATCTTTCAGAAGCGTACAGAAAGTGAAAATGGGCCACTTGAAACATTTTAACTTGATTGGAAAAAATCTTTTGCTTGTTATCGTTTTGGCTCCCTGGTTAAAATTCTGTAGACTGCTGAGCTGAATATGGAAACACCAAGTGTTGTTCAGATGACCACCCGTCATTTTGTGCCTATTGATAGGCTTCAAAAAAGAGTGCTGCGTGCCTGACAGAAGCAAAGCAGCACGCACTGATTTAAATTCGGCATTGTCAAAATAGTGAAGTACTCTTAAGTAAGCCCATTATTGCTAAGGATGTGCAGCATGGCTCAGTGTGTAATTTACGTGAAGGGGGAAACAGGAGGGACAACAAGAGAATAAATATGCAAGTAACTGAGAATTCTAGGGCTGAAGTCACACCTAAGAGTTGGCATGACAGCGAGACTCAAAAGGTTTGCTATCTTTAGTTACAGAGGAGATCTGGTTTTTAAAGGAACATATGGGAGTAACTTCTCAATGCCTGTGAAGGGTGAGACAATAAACAATGTTTTAATGTGTTATTGTTAAACTGCAACAATATAGGTTTAGATCTGAGTTTAAGAAAAGCCTTACAAGGGTAAGAAGGATGTCTTTGGAGTTGCTAGGCATCTGTTAGTAGCAGGTTTTGAGAACAGATTAAGTAAAACTATTCTCAAGTAAATCCTTGAGACGGGTGGATTAGGTGATCATCTGATATCTACCTAGGTTTATTTTTCAACGATTTTACATTGTGTGTGTGTGTGTGCTGTGCTCATATGTGTGTGTGAGGAAGGAGCAAAAGAAAAGGACAGATTATTTTTTCTGCAAATGCCTATATTATAGGAGTAAAGATAAAAATTGACAGTTTTTTAGATTTTAGTGAAAGCTATATGTTCATTTGGTATTCTGTAAAGCAGTAGAGGCATGATGAGGAAAAGTGCAGTATAGCATCACTTGTGGGTAGAAAGGGAATTGGAAAGTAGTAATTATATGGGTTCATTTCTGTGTTTATGCTTATTCAGCCTGAGCAGCAAATTCTTCTGACAGGGCAGAACTTGAAGCCTGTGGCTTTATTCTGACCAAACTCCTCATGGCCTAGAGCCTGTGATAGGCAGGGATGTGACCAATCCCCAGACAGTCCATTCCATAGCCTCATGATGTCCTGTCCAGCTGCCACCAGACACAGCAGCAAGCTTCTCGGACATGGACCGCTGCCCTGCCCTGGGTGTGCGGGTGCAGCGTGCTTTGGTTGTCCTCCTCCCTGCTTGTCTGAGAGCACCCACGCACCATCTGGGATAGGGAGCAAACATTTTAGCAGCTACATGACCTTACAGAAGACAACTCCATACATTTCCCATCTGAAACTTGACATCTGGCCCTAGGTTTTCTGTGTCAGGATAATCCTATTCATTGAACCATGAGCAGCATGTTGTTAAAGAGTCAGTTTGTCAGAAAAGAGGGATCTCAGTTAATCATTTTACAACCATTGTAGTCTGTTGGCAGTCTGTATTACTTTAGGGACAGAATCCATTAAAAAGGTCACACATCTTAGGGCTCTTCTCCCTGCCAGTGGACCAAATGTAAATTATTTTTATGTAGCAGCTGACTGAGACTTTTCTTGCAATTGTTTTAAATGAATGGGTCTTCTTTTTGCAAAATATTTTATATGTGGTAGTTTTGTCCCCACCTGCTGGGTATCATTTATTCTTTTGCATGAATGAGTGTATTAATGCTGTAGTTTGAAGAGAAGACAACAGTCTAATTGCTTGTCTTATTAGCCCACTGGAAATAATGGAAGACTATATCATTGAATTGCCATTTAGCTACCATAGCCCTGGGTGTACATAGAGCATGGCATAGCAGAGTTAAATCATTTATTAACTCCTTAACAACATATATTTAATCAATTTTCTGGTGCTTCAGACCTTGCAATCAATAAATGCCTTTTACTTCCTTGCCCTTAATTAGTGTATGTTTCTCAAGATCAGCTGATTTGTAAGCCACAAATGGTAAATGGTAGTGAGTTCTTTACATCATTAAATGGGACAGTTGTGGATTTTCGTCGGTATACCCTTGTAAGCAAGAACAAAATTAATCTCCCTGCTTGACATGAATCCAGTAACTCTTTTTTTTTTATGCTAAACCAGTGAGCGAATTACTAAGACTAAAACTTGCAAAGGAGAAATGTCTTGTAATAAGACAGGGTTCAAGGGTGTCATCGTAGTTTTTTTCTCCATGTTTGTAATTAAAAACCTGGTGTATTGGCACAGTCATCTATTCATACAAAAGGCTCCGCACAGGTATAGAGTTTCTTAAGGTAGTGCCCACGTTTGCATTCAAAATTATGTCCACTGAGGTCTGAGAGCTCGTTCCTTATTTGGATCAGGCAAGAGCACTTGATAAAAGCACACGTGAGCAGACGGATCTCTTACCAAGATCTAATTATGCAGTTTTAGTCAAATATCAAGCAGATGCTTTTCTGCTTACCTGTCGTTGAAGCCATTTGGTACCACTCTAATATTACACTGACACGAGGCAGGAAGGTCGTTTGTATTCCCCACTGGATCAGACGCCTTGGGTGCTAATTTAATAACTTCACAATC
Source organism: Cuculus canorus (assembly GCF_017976375.1). Lineage (NCBI taxonomy): Eukaryota > Metazoa > Chordata > Aves > Cuculiformes > Cuculidae > Cuculus > Cuculus canorus. The sequence goes on along the minus strand of NC_071401.1, from coordinate 177,649,419 downwards.
CCAGGAACCAAAGATGAGTTTGCAGCACATGCGTGTGCGCCTCTCCCTATGAGGTGAGCTGGCTGCCATGAGGAAGAAGATGTATTTGTTTGTGTCAGTGTTATATGAGAGGAGAATTGACAAGCAGGAGCACCTTAATGACTTCAAACTACCTGTTAATGATTGTGGCGCTGGTGCCTGCCTGGCAGCCTCAGTCTCCAATTAAGCATCTGCCGGAGCTGGGAGCAGGGCTCTTAATTGGAAAGAAACAGATTCAAAGCAGGTTGCATTTTCTGCCAAAGCAGATTTAGCAGTGAAGCCATGCCTTAATCCATTGTATCTCCTTTCCCACCCCCACCTGGCTTTTCTCTCCATGTTTCCCACCACTGCAGGCACAGCCCCAGAGCAGGGCAGGTAGTGGATGGATGCTCAGCACCTCAGGGGTGTTTGGTTCTCCTCTAACCTTTCGCTGACCTGGCGCCTAGTGATGGATGCTGTCCTAATTGCTGCTTTTTCTTCTCCCAGACCCTGCACAGCACGTGTATGCCCATTAATATATATTGTCTAGTACAGATTCTGGAGATCTGTTTGCAGCTATCTTTTACATTGAACTGATTGTTTAATTGCAGATTAAAGATTAATGCAAGTATAATGATTCCATGAGGACACTTCAGACAAAAGCATCCTGCATCAGGCAGCCTGCATCCATTTTTCAATTTGGCCATAAATTTGGCTGGGAATTAAATAGTAAGTAGCCGTGATTGCAACACTGGTCTCTGAAGGCACTCACGGGAATGAAAATAAATGAACAGGCTCTCACACAAAGCATGTTTCATTATGGTCATTAGTGGACAGATCCTCAGCAGGGACTGAAGGTGAAATTGTCTACAAGAAATGTTGGCACATACCTGATGAAATTGAAATAGTAAAGGAGTATAAAAATTGTTCAGGTCACAGAGCCTACAGATGACAAACCTTTTTTCTCGGTGCTGTGGGTGTAGGTCACAGGAGGTGCAGACATGCAGAGACCCCTAGTATGCATTCCAGCATAGCTATATCTTATATTTTACACAGTATGAACATATTGGGGGAAATATTTACAATGTCATGAATGCATAATTGTGTATGTTATTTATGTACCAGGAGTTACTACTATTCATTTCCCTGGTGATTTTGATGGATTATTAAGGTATTGCTTTTGGTTACGTTTTTCAGGTAAGGGCCCTTTTATTTTCCTTAAAATCCCCACCTGGCTGGTAAGTTGTTTATTTCTCTTCATTTCTCTTCATTGGTGTGACATGCTGTAAACACAAGCATAGAGTGTTTAGGTTGGAGGGGGCAGCTGAAGGCCGGTGGGTCCAACCTCCTCCCAGAGCAAGGTCAGTTTTGTGCAGGTTGCTCAGGGCCTTCTCCAAGAATTAAACCTGCACAGTCTCCCTGAAAAACCCATCCCAGTGTCTCACCATCCTGGTAGCAAAGCATTTTTCCTGATGTCTGACTGGGATTTCCCTCATTTTGACTTGTGTTCACTGCCTTCCATCCTGCTGCTGTGCATCACTTGGAAGAGCCTGGCTCTGTCCTCTCCGTAGCTCCCCGTGAGGCTGTCAGTGCCTCAGTAAGGTCTCCCCGAGCCTTCTCACAGTGCTGGTACCCGTCTTGTGAAATGGGTCTGAGATTCAGGCTTCTGGGAGTAGAATCAAAGCACTGAAATTACAATTTATTTCAGCTCTGATTGGTTAAAACAGCTTTTTGGAGACTCCCCGATGTCTTGCGTAGCTTTCAGAAATCTTAGCAGCAGCTACTAATTTTGAGTGATAAAATCTCTTTTTCATCTGTGTAAATAGAATTTTCAGTATAATTGATGCTATTTTGAGACTAACTAACAGTCCTAAAGTTACGATGTTCTTCTCCTGAGAAAGCAATATCTTATGATAAAATATTTCATTCTTTTTCCAAATAACCGAAGGAATACACTTGCAGTTTACTGAAATGTAACTAAAAGAATCCGTTTGGGGACTACTGAAGCCAGACTTTCAGTGTATTTGGAATAAAAGGAGGGACATCTTTAAAAGTGCTCAGTGTTTCGGGTTTTGTTTATTTTCCATTAGTTGAAAAGTCAGGAGTATTTGTTCAAAAATAAGGTCCAATTTATTCCAGTATTTAGCAGTCTTTTTGCCTTTTGTGGCATCCTTGAAGTTGCACTTATTTCTGCAACTCATTAAAGGGACACCAATTATAGTCTCAAAAGCAGAGATATGATTTAATATTAATAGTAAGTTACAGAATGAGATGATGACATAAATAATATGATGATTAAGCAGACTTCCAATCTTATTGTCAATTTGTGTTCCTCCTTTTAGATTCTTTTTCTCTGTTTGGTTTTTTTTTTTGTTTATATATTGATATGCAAACATTTCTAGTTGCAGGCCATTGGTTATTGCATTCCTATGAAGACAGGACAGCAATCTCCTGATAAATCAACCACAAATCCAGATTTTATAATTGATAATGCTAATCTCTGTTTCAGAACCTGTCAGTGGAAATCCGTCTGCATGTGAACATGTCTCTGTGTGTGTATGAGACAGCAGATAGATTTTTGGGGCCGTAGTGTCTGAGTGGCAATGCAAGCACTTAGGTTTTGCCATGTTCCCTGAGAACAGTATAAAAACCAATGTGGGTAGGTGCTCACTGTTACCTTACTATTTGTAGCATCAAGAAAGAAGCACATTTCATTCCTCCTTTAACCCATTTATCAGTTTTTTGTAGGGATCTCCTTGCTGAGGCCCTACCTTTCAGCCCAGCCTCATGCCTTGTTGACAGACCTCCCACTCATCCTGCTCTTAGCAGACTAGTCTGCTGCTGCCTGCAGGATGCTCCACTCTACAAATTCTTCCCTTTCAAGAGCCAGGATGGCCACTATCTCAAGCTGCATCTGCTTCACCAGAACATACAGATAAACTTGGATACAGAGCTGATGATCATGACAAGGATAAGGCAAGACAAATTAGTACTGCCCGGTGCTTCCTCAAAACCTTTCAAATATCAGGCAAAGAGGACTTTATCAGCAGACACTGTGTCTGCCTCAGTGCTGAGGAAGGCTGCTCTTGTGGTTTTAATTGTTCTGGTGAAGGCTTGATTACGAGCCTTATGATATTTTGATATTCCCAGCAGCCTTGTTGTGGTCTTTTTCTTGGTACTGACAGTCACAGTATTGACAGCTCTGACACTAGAGAGTCTGGTTCTTGCACATGCGCTAGTAGAACAAGCAGTGAAACATTTGCATTTGCCTATTTTTTTTACTCAGTCTACAGCATGCATGTTTATTGTGAGTTTAAAAATGCTTGGAGGAGCAGTGTTACTTCTGTAAGGACAAAGCTTTGAAGCATCTAGGAAGACCATGAAATTAGAGCAATTTCTGTGGTAGAGGTGTAGGGACTGCTGTTCTTCTGTAAACTGTATAAGCCTCCATAACTGTACATGTGACAAGAAGGACTTCTCTGGAATGAGATCCACACTGGTACTTATTTGAAGACTCGAAGGTAATGTAGAATAAAGAGAAGGGTGTCCTGCGTTGGAGAGACTGGTATGTGAGTTGGAAGAATGTGAAGCACGCTTAGCCTGGGTTATGCTCTGGAGAAAAGAAAGTAAGCAGTAAAGTGCAAATGGAAAAATCATAATGAGTTTCTAAGTAACCAACACTGTACCCTAGAGAAATAAGAGATTTGTGACTTCTGCTAGATTTGGTTCATGTGAAACCTATTGTGATTTGGAAGGGAATAAGAATGACTAGTCCTTGTGCGTTCATGTCAAATTTTATATTTCAGACACTCACCTACTTACTCCCAGTCAACCAGGTTAGAGATTTTTCTTTATAACTAGAAATTAGAAAACCAGTTGCGTAGTCTGGGGAATTAGCCTTTTTGTTTTATATGCTCCACATTCCCTTTTCTATACACTGATGACAGTTCTGGGAAAAAACCTTAGGGACCATCCAGACCTACTATAAATTTGGTGGTTTATTTGGTCGTTAAAAGTTAGCTTACTCATCAACATGACAAGGTAATGCAACAGGCAAAGAAAACACTTTTCTAATACATGGAAAAATAGTGTTCTATGTCTTGAGGCATATGACATAGATCCAGCAAACTATTTAGGCTCTTGAATCCCTTTTAAACTCTGCATTTTCAGTTTCTTTAAGGAATTGGGAGCCTTTGAACCAGAATCCAATTGTTTTCCTTCTGGGGAAGGAGTAAGGAATCTGTTTGCTAAATAAACTACAATGAAATACAGAGAATCTCCATGAAATCAAAAGCAGATGAATGTCAAAATATAGTTTAGCAAAGCTACGGTTACCCAGATAGCTTGTGATCTACCTTACCTGGTCAATAAAATTTCATTCTTGTTATTATTTACTTTTCTTGTCTGAATTAGGGCACTATGATGTGCAATAAGATCACTGCATTTTTCAAGGATTCTGCGTTTTTAAAAGTTGCTGGAGTGAAATGCTTTAAAAGAGACAAAAAGACTATCTGTTACCATGCTTGTCATTTTTTTATGATTAACTTCTTCAGAGTTGTAAGTATTTTAGAGGTTAAACTTACTAGTGAAGTCTCTGGTTTTGCAGCTGAGATAATAATGCATAAGAAGGTGTTCTTTTTACTCCAATAGACCACCAATTCTTTGAATATACTCTCCTTTTGATTTTAGAAGATAGCTTTACTATAAATAAGTTAGTGTCACACTTTGTGTAATGAATTCAGAAAGAGGAAGAGAAAAAGAGAAGATTATTCATCCTAGGCATGTTTTATTTGCCTGTGTGATTTATTATAAGGACTTAACGATTCATACCTGTTAGTGATCTGTTTGTAATTGATCAATAATTCAAGTAGCATAGGTGCAGGCTGTTCCAGTAAGCATCCATGCCGTTACAACAACCACTTTGTGTAGATGTGCAAATACAGCTCTGATAAGTATTGTTTGCATGGAAGTACTAGTACTTCATGTACAGTAATGCTGCACTTAGCAATAGCTCTGGAGATGCACACATAGAGCAAGATGTTAGCACTGTGAGCAGGCAGATTTCTATCTTGTTTCAAACACAACACAAGACTCATAGAAATATCAATATTGTTTTCTATCCTGGTTCTTCATGAAGCCAGTTTGAATATCCAGGGTGAGCTTTTTATTATTAGTAGGATATTTCTTTTGTATGGAACCAACGGAGAGATTTTATAGAGAGAGAGACATCAATCATAGTCCAGCATTGCTTCAGGATAATTTAGTTAGGATGGATTATTAAAGAAAGATTAAAGATGTGTTAAAATAGTTTATTTTATATTAATAGCACACCTGAAAGATGTATGGTCATTCCAAGCTGTTCCCATAGGCTATTTATATGAAATGAATGAACTCTGTATGATATATCCATTATGATCAAACATCTGGAGATATGTTGCTCCTTGGGTGAGGGACAGTGTGTTAGCTGGGGAGAAGAAGAGTGAGTTAGTACACAAAGGTGCATAAGAGGAAATATGAAAAAGGTGCAAAACAGAAACAGCTGCAGTTATTCTGCTTCTTGAAAACAGTATGTAGAAAGAGAAATCTTCATTGAGAGAACTGAGAAGAGAAAGAGTGCTTTTGCAGCAGGAGATACAACATTAGCATTCCTGCTCTGGATGGACTGCACTAGATGGAGAGCCTGAGAACTGTGTATCCCAGCAATGTGCTCACTCTGTTGATAAATCTTCCCAAGTGGGCTTTTCCCTCAGCAGCAGCCTTTGCAGTCTGTAGGAAACGAAGGAAATACTTGCTTTTCTGTTGGTGGCACTAAGAATATATTGATGAGGGAGGAGGCGCAGAATGGGTAAGAGTAGCTAAAAAATTAGCTGTCATAGGAGACCTTCCAGGCTATCAACATGTAAACATTTAAATGGAATGCTTTTGATTATTTAGAAGGTGCGTTAGCAGTGGATTTCTCCTTGATATATGTCTCCCTTACTGCTCTACATCAATTCCTTGAGGTGCAGGAAGCTGGACGTGACTCCAGTCTGGAATCAGTGCTGCTCAGGGGCTGCTGAGAGCAAACTCCCTCTTCAAACACAAGTTTCCCACGACCTCTTGGTACATTAAATTCACCTTGTGGTGCATATGATCTCAGGAAGACTGAAAAAGCAGGTCACCCACTCCATGAATGCCTTTGTGAGACTTCTGGCAGTCTTTCATTTGTTATGTGCTGCATGTAATCAAAACAGAAATTGCTCAGATGCTGAAAGATTGGTACCTGATGAAATTGTGACAGGAAATACTTCTAGCTCTGATCTGGTGTTTGCAATGTGTGAGGGAGAGAAATCTGTTCTTGTGGGGTCTTTTATTCACTCTGCTTTCAATAGCTAGAACAATCTGTCTCCATGCTTATTTAATTAATGTGATGTCAAGAGCTATTATGTGTTATATAATATAGAGTGAGTTGTAAACAAAGCAGGATTTGAATTTTCCAAACATACTGCAACCAAAATTAATTGGCATGGGGAAATTGCAGTGCTGAACCTTCTTGGTCTTTTCTTCCTTTTCTATGAACAGTGAATTAGTTTCAGTTTTGAAGCTTCCTGAAATATTACCAGTTTTGCTGTCTCACTTTGAGAAATAGCTCATGTTCTCTCTCAAAAAAGAAAAGGGAAAAACAAAGAGAAAATAAAAAAAAAAACCAACCTCCATGGCTGTTAGAGGCATAAAACCAGATCCTGAGCTTAGTATTATTAGTCTGAAGTAGGTGCAGGGTGCAGTCCTGCATAAACAGTGACAGTATTCAAATTAAGCCGTTAAAGCACTGGAAGATGATCTTAATTAGCAAAAGTCTGCATCTACTTAGCAAAATGTAAGCAAAAGTAAAACTACCTGAATGAAAATTTGTGGTGGCTTGTTGCCGAAGCTATTTTTACCTTCTTATACTCCTGCTGGTTTTTTTATTGTATGTTTTCCTCTACATGGGAGCTGATGCCAAGTTACCGAGTAGCTCATTGTAGTCAGTATCCAAGCTGTCAAGAGGTGAATGAGGCTTGAATGGGATTCATCTGCCCTGTTTCAGGTGTGCACCTGGACTTGGGAAGATTGAGGTAAGAAACAGGCACCACTACCAGGTTGCTGACGTCTTCCTTAACAGCAGTAAATCAGATCAGATGCGTTGGCTTCTTCCCCCATTAGGCATATAGTTTTGGATGTCTAAAAGCCAGGAGAGGTGGATCCTATCTCATGTTTGTGTTGCAGTGTGAGCCTGTGGTAGAATAATACAAGCAGGATGGACACAGCGGCCTGAGGGAACCTCCTTCCCCTCCATGCCTCTCCTGTTGTTATTTATTTGACCTAAACCCTGCTATTGCCTTAATTACGAGCACTGAGAGCACTGGCCTCATGTTGTAATGTTCCTCTGCTTTTCTGTCTGCATTGGCACATTTGACCTCTGTTTATTCTGCTGTGTTTCTGTTTTGCTGCTCTGAAGCAAGCGCAGAGGAGAAAGAAGGGAGAGTGGGGCAAGTTAAATACAATTTCTGTTGTATTTAAGATTAATCTGGTGGTTTGTCCATTCTGACTGTCACTGGAGAAAAAAAATCTTATCTCCTAGAACTCGTCAAGCCTTCAGATGAGGAAAGAAGGTACCCTTTGCTTTTAATTGTTTTCCTTTTGTTTTAAGCAAATGGTAACTTGTACCATGGAACAGTAGGCAATCCGTAAGATTAATCCAAAAGGTGAGCCAGACTTTAAGCAGAGGAAATAGGAAAGCCCTCTCTGCGTTGGGGGGGTTTGTGTGTTTTTTGTTTTGGTTTTTTTTAATCACATTCCTCCTGTGCCTCAGGCTTACAAAAGAGTACAGAAACCCTAACACCTCACTTTCTCAGATAACAGTGGAGGCAACAAAAAGCTGTTCTTTTTCTTTTGATAGTTTAGGTGCAATACATAGAACTGATGTATGACATGCTGTTCCATTGTAAAAGTACCAAGAATATTAAAATACTTCCATTATCAGTCCTTAGCCTCAAGCTTCCTTTAATGATCCTACCATATCTTGTAAGAACTAGAACTAAATTGAGTATGTGACTTCAGAAGGTAGGGACACAGTGACAATTAATGGTTCTTGTCAAAGTCCTGCACAATCAGTATCCATGAATTATGATATCTAGCCACTAGCCCTTTTAATCTCCACTAAAGGTTTTCGAGTTCCTTATTAAAGCATCAATCTACGGCTCTGATGTATTCCCTCAAAAGGAAAAATAAACAACTAATCAAGTAGACACTGTTCTTTGTGCTTTAATTCAAAGGCTGCTGTTGTACACATATTACATTTATATGCTAATATCAATTCATCAGATATTTAGACGTGTATTCTTTTCATCTATATTTTGTGTCCTCGTTAGTATGTCAGTCTGCTGTTGAACTTTCCCCCATTCTCCATTCAGAGAAGGGGGCTAATGCAGTCAGCTAAGTAGATGAAAGAGTTACGGAGACAGGAGTTGGATCCTGCTGTTCTTGTTTTACTCATCAATAAAAGTTGTGCAACTTTAAAAAAATAATTAAAGTAACTCTTAACAATGATGTGAGCAGCAAAAAGAGCTTATAAGTGGTCCGTAACAAGAATGAACAAGCTTTGCCTTAACAAGGTTTCTTTTTTAATGTACTGTATCTGATCATGGTGCGTTATCTAGTTTAGAGAATAACTATAGATGTGCTTGAAGCTTGTGGGATTTAAGAGCTGAGACACATTTATTCCTGGATTTGGTTTGAAGAACCAAGACCAGCAGTTGGTTTCCACTTGCTCTCCATCACTCTGCCTCATGAGTAGCTTGTCATTTTTCTGTGATGAATACTTTTCCTCCATTTTAGCTTGTGATCTTCCATTTTTCATGTAAATGTTACAGTCTAGACCAGTTCACACCACCCGGCCTTCTGGCTTGCAACAGAGCCAGAGCCATGGCTTACTATGTGATTCAGTACAATATACCATGCAGGTTATTGCTAGCAACGTGGGCAGTGGCAGGAGCTGGAAACAGATCTTCCTCTAATGTGTGATGAGCCCTGCATGTTGAATATTTCTTTGTTGTAATCAAAGCTCTGTCATGGCAGCTTTGAAATTTGATATATTTAATGTAGTTTTCCCAAGTGTGACTTTCTAAAAAAAAGATGCAGCAAATCTCTTCTTTCTTCTTTTCTGAAAAATGGGCTCACTGTGACCCTGAGAGAAAGCAGGTAAATTGAGTTGAAGCCTCATTCCCTGGTGCACAACTGTCATGATGTCGCAGCAGGAACTCTGGTTGTTTTAACCTCTTTACTTTCTGCTTTCTCCTCACCCTTATCCTTTTCCAGCAACATGGTGGTACTTCTGGCTTTGGCTCATGTACTTACTCGATCTACTGGTGATTAATTCTAGAGGCTTTCAAGGCCTTGGCTTGTATTTCTTCTTTTTTGTTTGTTTTCTTTTTTTTTGTTTATAAGAGTGGCGAAAGTTTGATTACAAGTAACCTCAATAGTAAGCTTCTGTCTTTGGCAGAGGATCAGGCTTCTATGCACAAAACTTCTGCATAATAGCTGCGTGTCCCAATTTATCTGAGTGGTTACATTCCTAAACTAAGACAGGAAGTTTCTTAGAAGCATGCTTTCACCTGTGATTTACAGTCCTAGTCGTACACTAATGGAAAAAAATGCATTGATACACCAGAATGGAAAAGATGAATAATTTCTTAAAAAGTAAAAGATGGAAACTCTTTTGCATAGATAAGTGTAGATGAAACCATTTCACCCTTCAATTCATGAACTAATTTTACTACCCTAATTAGAGGATTAATTATCTCTCTATACTTCATTAAAACCTTGCAGTTATTTTCCCTGTTATTAATTGGTGACATGGTTTGACGCTACCTTGTGCAAATGTAGTCAATAATATTTGAGAATATTAGTTAAATCTAACTTTAATTAGCATTGTTCTGTAATGGCAACAGATTTATTTACTTTCCTTTCTTTTCCCCGTTTCTTTTTCTTTGATAGTCCACTCCTGGAGTCTTAGAGAAACTATCTAACTTTTTATCCATTTTAATGAAGGTTGATTATATTCATCAATCAAAAAGAAAAATGTACTGTGATAACTTCTTCTACAAATGAAGTAAAATCTGTTATATAACTGGACCTGCAAAACACTAGGTTCTGCTCAGAGATGCACAAATGTCACTGCTACTCAAAATCATGAACTACATAGAGACACTTGAGTATATTATTTTCCCATAATCTATGCCTGACTAAAGTAACTGTTCACTGTTCCAACCTGCTGATTCCTTGTCTTCCCCTCTTTCTCTGCTCTAACTCTGCTTACACCACCTCTTGCTCTACATGTGCTAACTACCCTTTTGTTTTCCTTTCCATAGTTAATACAGCTCAATTTAATTCTGAGCAACTGCTGCAGTCCTCATTTAATTTAAACTTTCTGTGTCTGATTGGGATGAGAGAAAAGGCTTGTCTAGCTGAATTCCATGTATATTCCCCAGGTCTCTTGGGCTGACATTCAGTGATGCAGTAAATGCAGCTCTGCAGTTCATAAATACAAGACAGCAAGTTCTGTGACTGTATTGCTTTGATCTTTGATTGAGTTAAAATTCATCTGCCAGTTTTGTTGAAAAAAATGTTGATTAGGCAATTTCCTACCAGCAGGCTTATGCTTAATACCAAATCAGATATCATCTGTCTGCACCGTTCGAACTTTATGCTGGATCAACAGTTGCCTATTCTCCCCCAGCATCATGTAATTCGCCTTGTACCATAGGCTTGCTATCAGGCACTCCGGCAATACATCAGCAATGTGATTATAATGCAGAGTGATAGAACTGTGCATATATTTAGGATCAGCAACTTGTGGAACTGCTGCATGACCTTTTCTTGTACGAGATATATTATCATGTTCCATGTACTTTACTCATGTCTTTAGATAATAGTAGCAATAAGACCATGACTAACTCTGTGCTGTGTGTCATTGAAACAGAGAAATGCTCTGCTTTTAGCTCATTTATTGAAAACAACAGAGACTAAATCAACTCAAATACCATCTCTCACAGTAGAAGTTAGACATATTCTGATGCTTTCAAAGCCACCTGGTTTTTTTTGATTATTTTTTGTTTTTCAATGTACAGTTGCCCCAGTACCTTCTTAAAGCAGATCCTGAAGGTATACATCAGCACTAGGATATATGAAGCAACATTTTTATAATGTTTGCTCATCTTTTACTGTTTTGCCATATTTTACTGTTTTGATGCACCTTTATTTTCACTGAGTGTAAGGTAGAGAATCTACTCGGAGCAGAATAGATGAATGTTTTCTGTGCTAATGCCTGTGAAAACAAGAGCAAGCCAAGATTTTTAATGGTTCCATTTATTAAGCACACCTCTTTCCAGTCTCCTTCCCCATGAAATATGCAGTCAGAAGCAATTATGTGAAAGAATAGAAGGCAAAGCTTGAGTACAGGTATAGTTTAGTGTTATAGATATGAAGGTTTTCCACATTTCAAGATATGGAATATGAAATGTTAGTGATACTATGTGTAGGTGAACATTCTGCCTAATCTTTTTTGCTCTTCTTACATACACAACTGTTGATCAACACAGCCAGTTTTGAGTACTTTAAAATATCACCTTTTTGCTCTGATCAGTGCTGCCTGAGGTATCACACCTTGGCAGCAAGTGGCTTGCTGTGGAAGATTGACGGGTGGGAGTGAAGGGAGTTATACCTCAGATTCCATGGCTACAGTTTGATTTATTCTCCTTCAACACCTGTCTAATACAAAGCAGTTTCTTTTCTTTACTGTTTATAGAACAAACTTCCTGAGTAAGGCTAACACATAATAGGCTGACATCTTCCAAAAAAAAAGGCTGTTTGGAAAATACTAGGAAAGCCTGATGTCAAGGTGGAGCCAAAATACAAATTGTATTCTTAATGCACTTAACTGACATGTATTTATGTCTTCATTCTAAAGGTATTCACTACTATATAATTTGAGCACGTCTTGAAAACTAGTGATGATATGTTGCGGAATGGAAAATGTGCAAAATAAATTTGAATAAGCAATAGCTAGATCCAACAGAATGAACAAACATGGCTGAATACTGAAGATGGTTTGCTACTAGGGAATGCTAGTTGCAGAGTAAATATGCAGAGTAAGTCCCTTTGCTGTTTTGCTTGTAATTAGGGTAGCCTGCAGAATCCTATTCCAGGAAAGTTTTTGCATGGGCAAAACAAAGCTGATGGACTAGCTGAGTATGATCTACTTGCTGTGGAGAAAGACCTACCCGTAAGTCAGCAAGGAGAGTGTTTTATAGCTAAATGGAATTCCCACTTTTTCTGAAAAGAGAAGATCTTTTAAATGCTATACTTTTGCCACACAAGGTACAGCTGAGATGTAGGGATCGCTTCATAGCCATGTTTCAACTCTTTGACTAGAGTGCTTAAATTTTTTAGTGTCTTTTTGAAAGAGCTGGCCATGAAAATGAAGTCCTCGGGAAAAGCTTTCAGAAATGTATCTGCTGTCAGAACTTGCAGCTTTAAATCTGTGCCACACACTGAAGAAGATATTTGCATGACTGTCGGGAAGAGTGTCCTAGATGTGAAAATGAGAGAATATATCTGTGGTATATGCACAAAAAGTAAAAAGGAAGACAGAGAAAGAGAACTGTAGTGTTAGGTTTTCCTGTAGGAGAAGTGCATACAGCTAGTCTTCCATGTAAAGTCACAAAATCTGTGCGGATCACCTGTACGTGCATGTGTTTGAGGAAGAACAAGGATCTATAAATTTGCTGTAGTCCAATCGTAATGACCAGAGGTTGCAGTGTGTGTATGTGCATGTAATATGTATTATAAATGAAGCATCCATTTCCATTTCAACACTAATTCCCAATAAGCTGGTATTCATCAATATGTGTTTGTTGCTAGATCAATACCTAATCTGTTTGCCAATTTAATTGTATCAGGAGGGTGCATCAGACTGGTAATTTTCTAGTCAGTCTCTTGTGTTAACTGAAAAAAAAAACAGTAAGAAAGTTTTTAGTGTTACAAAGTAACAAAATATTTCAATGCTGACAAAATGCTTTGCATTCTGACCTAAGCAAGCAGAGAACCAAAGCTGGGTTTTATATCAGAACATTGAATATTTTAGGAGCGGAAGATGCATCCTGTTAGATTAATGTAGCTATTTTATTTACATTTACATTTGCATCTGTCCAGCAAAGGAGTGGAGATAATTCAGTGTAGAACCACATGAAAAACACGTTACAGCAGCACAATTGGGAATTTGTGTCATATAAATGGAAGGAAGTCTGTAGTAGAAAAGCTGCTGTGGCAGTTCTTGGCTTTCACTATGTGAGTAGATGGATGAGTGTTTCTGTGACTCCCAAAGCTGGAAGGTTTATGCCGCATTAATTGGCGTGTTTTCATCTGGTTGTATGGATCAAATCCAGCATTTGGCCAGGATGGCTAGAGCTGGAAATCTACCAGCTGTTATATTCTACTATTTAGAAACAAAGTAGGAAAAAAAAAGCTTTTTTGCAGGTTCTCTGTGCAAATGACATTTTTAAAGGATGGTCTGTAAAATTTTCTGAGCACCTGGGATGGTACATGGGAACTGATTGCCAAAAGTAGCTTCCTCGCATGCCCACTTTTAATAGTATTTCCAGTGGCAGTATGCCATTCCTGGAAGCAGGCTACCGAGGTGGAGATGCTTGGTCTGAGCCAGTGGGAGGTTTCTTGCCTTCTCTCTGTGGTTCACTGGAAAAGTTAGGCTCACTCAAACCTAGTGTGGCTTTAGATTATTCTTCCTCCAGAAAATGTTGTTATGACATGACATTTAAGGTGATTTCAAAATAGTCTTACATATTTAGAAGGAAAACAATCTGGTCTCCGAAGGTTGGGATTGCAATGATCTCTTTTCAGCATGGATCTTCTGTACATATGGCATTCTGCAAATTATATATTCTGTTTCACAGAATTGCTCTATTTATTACCGGAGGAAAATAGATTATTAATTACAACCAAAGGCTGTTTTGATTAAATATACAATTAATTAGCTATGCTAAGCCCATCCCAAAGCTACCAATATTTTCAGCTGCATGGTTTCTCTAATACTTATAATTAAAATTGTTCTAAAAAGCCACAAGTTAGCTGTATGTGCACTTAAACTGAAGTTAGCTCTTCAGTGTTTTGCTGGTTTCTGTATGCTGTCTAATTAATCTGTAGTGAATAAATGTACCTAAAATCATCTGAAATACAAGGTAATTTGTGCAGATACGGAACAGTTGAGAGCTTTTACTAGTCCTTGGCATGATTGTTTTATCTTTGGAAAATAATTTCAAAGGCTGCAGATGATAACGGTTTTGATGAAGCAAGCGTGGAAAACAGCATATCAATCAGACACAGTAAAAAAAAAAAGCAGCAGCAGAGACTTACTTACAGAGAGGTGTTTGTTTGTCAGTGTACAGCTTGTCTTTTTTTTGTGAAGGTGCAGGCAACTTGTCGACTGTCCTCAAAGTTTGGGAATCTCACCTGAATTCCTCTGTGCTGTCTGGGAATTTGCATCCCACTCCTGTTTTGATGAACTGACTGTTGCGTGGCTACAAGGTGGCTTACAGCTATGTCTTCCTTCATGAATTATGAATAAAGTTAGGGTTGAGTTTTCCAGTGGGACCAAGAAATCGAAGAGCTCTTGAAAAAAATCCACAGGTCTTGTTTTCCTGTGTGCCATCAGTACTCTTGAAAGATCTCTTTCTCGTTACTGCTGAACTATTTTCAGAGGAAATCTCTGAGGAATTAGTTTGTATATATTGAAACTCTCCTTAAAGAGGACAAAGTGTTTGTCTTTTGGAGGCCCAAATGCCTGGGATTTTTGGCAGATCTGTGAGCGTGTGTGAGCGTGCATGAATGTAGCAGATCCTTTACATCACACAAGTGAAAAATTAAAGAAATAATGATTGTAACTGAGAGATGCATTGTCACCTACTGAAGCACATGTTGTTCAAGAGACTCTAAATGCAGCCCTACACATCATGGTAATGACCAAGATGGGGATTAGAGCAAACGTGTTACTCTACTTTGCTCAGGGTGGTGCTTTATCTTGTGCTCCTCAGCAGCTGCTTCTGCATTTGTCTTTTTCTTCTACTGGCAGTAGAGCTACCCAGTGCACACTACCTTATGGCTGTGTGGTTACAGCAAAGTTGCATAGAGGTCTTAGTGGGAGGGCCTTGGATTTGGATCATCTCTTTCTTGGTGGACACTCCAGCCACAAGACTATACATGTGTCTCAAATCGTGTGGTCACTTGCCACAAGGTAACATTCTGTTGTTTTGCTAGTTTTGTTTTTTTTTTTTTTAATTCTCATTTGTTGCGCTCTCTTTGTTTTCTGTGTGGTTTCCCAAAACGAGAAGGGCCAAAGTTGCACGTGGTGGTAAAAATATTTATTAACAAAAAGGTCAGTCAGGGAATGCAGAGAACAGAGGCAGAGGCAGCATGGAAGGAAATTTGGTTTTGTAGCTGAAGGTGGAGACAAGCAGTGTAAAGATAATCAATGTCCCCTGTTGGAACTTTAGTTTACAATTAAACCGTTCTCAAATATCAGCTGCTGTTCTATCTTATACCCTCTTTTTCCTTCTCCTCCTGAAAACAGAAAAATTCTGCTGGACTGCTTTGATGAAGTTGCTACAGGGTGAGGAAGATAAAATCCAACATAAGGAAGAGCTGTGCATCGTCACAAAACAATATAGTCTTCAGAAGTACTGCCTTACCTTTCATAGGGTTTCATATCTTTTCGTTGTTTTTTACTTGTTGTTAATGTCTTTTCCCAAAAAGAAAGCATATCTTTGTTTGGATTAATATTAGTACTCTGAAAGCTCATCCTAAATATGCCACAGAAGTGGCAAGTTGATGTTCGAGTTCCTAGCTAAATGCTGGATCACCCCTACCATGTCTCTGCACAGATAGTTTGTCATAGCCCAGTCTGTATCCTAATCTCATGTTTTTAATGTATATGAGCCACCAGCTTTTAATGGTACATTAGCTTTATTTGTACTTGGCAAAAATTATGTTCTAGTTTTGCACATTGTGGTCTATAAATATCTTTCTACTTCAGACAACAATATTCTGTCCTCCCATCAAGTATGTTTCCAACTTTGTTCACAAAACTTTTTTTTTCCTTTAGTTAAGATCAGTTTTACGTGTCACAAGCTTTATTTTACATGTGTGTTTCAGGGCACCAGTTAGTATAACAACATACATTCTAGCTTTTTCTCTTCATCCTGAGGACTTCTCCAGTCCATTATTTTGACACAGAAGGGAATTTCTGAATGCGTCAAATATCCTTTGAATGCTCCAAGCATAAACAAGCATGTTACATATCACAAGTTAAAAGCAAACCAGCGCAGTCCTGACCCAGCTGTATCATGTGCTACGCTGTGCAAGTACACAGAGATCCCAGTTGTGTAGTTAACTCTGCCTATGTCTGCTGTGTTACTGAAGCTGAGAGTCAGAAACCTGAAGGCAGAGTAGTTTCTGATGCCAGCAGTGTGCCAGCCTACTGCAAAGGGAACCTACCAGCAACAGAGCTGGACAGACCCTGCTCGCAGCTGGTAGATATTCTTTGCAGCTCTCATATTTTCCAGAAGCTGGACTTTCACGCCATTTACATCTGGATCTGCCAACTGGTGTCCAGATCTTAAATGAAGTCATTCAGATGTCAGATAGATTGGAAACGCAGGTACTCTGGCACAAGAACTGTCCTATTCCTGCTAACACTGTTTTGTGATTCCCCTCTTGGTAACACATGTAATACCAATATTAAACACTGGTTACACCTGGAGATACACAAGCAAGTTGAGGGTCAAATGTCAATCATAAATTTTGCCTGTTATTGTTTTGTGCTGTTGCTGCAGCTTTTATCAGATTTCAACATCTGCCCTTACTGCAGTTTGCTTTGCAGCTGTGCCCTTTTTTTGAAATTCAGAAGTGCTTTACAAACAACTCAGCAGAAACGGTGTATATATAGTGTAACATGTAGAACTCTACTGTTTTAACTTCAGCGTAACAACGGGCAGGGAAAAAGTCAAAATATAGTCATGTTAAGTGACTATGCAAAGGTGACAGGGCCATGCCAGTGACAAAGGCAGATCTTGGACATTCTCAGTCCAGTTCACAGCTCTGCTTGCATTTTTTATAACTTTTAAATGAAAAAAACACCCACTATCTGCGTACAAGAGCTGGCACAATATGTATCTCCATCATAGCTGTTTGGTGCTTCAGGTTAAATACTTCACACCTTTACAGCCTCGTTCAAACCCAGCTGATTATGATGTTTTGTGTAAATCCTTCTAAATTCATAGATAATTGACAAGAAAGGCTCTGAGGGGCTTACAGCCAACTATATTAGTGAAACTGCTTTAGGAAGTCTGAGTGCTGAGAAGCCTAGTACGGGAGAAAAATAAATGATTGCCCACGCACAACAACAGCTATACTAAATGAAATACCTCAGTTGTTTTCTATTTTATTTTTTCACGAAATACCCAAAGGCAAAAATCCACTTTCTGGATTAACAGCCTGTGAAATATTGCTCTGAAAAAATAAAACCATCTTTGAGCTAACTTATGGCAACACAGAAGGCATCAAGAAGCAGTGGAGTCTCTGCTGTGTTGGACTTTTGTAACTTGAAACCATGCTGAGTGAACATTTTTTTTTCTGCTTTTGTAAGGCATGGGAAGGATAATTTCTGTCCAAGACTACAAATCAGATCTCATACTGGGAAATATGTTTACAATACCCTTGCATACTCCTATCTATTAATAGAGATGTTCTCCCGGGATTACCAAAAGCCATTAAAAAAATATATAATTTTTCAGCATTTAAAAAATATGGGTTTTTCCTATCTTCACTCATTTTATTTTCATGCCTGAATTTTGTCTCTAAATTCTCCAAAACAGAGGTCATGTCATTTGATAAATTAAAAAGATATTCACATATTATCTGAGGTGCTGAAATTTATAACCAGCTCATTTTTCCATACCCCGTTGTCATTGGAGGGAGGTGGCTGTGTCCAGAGGGTGACTCAGCTTACTCACAGCTAGTTTATATCTCTTACCCTCTCCTCCCCTGTCTTGTCTTTGTCTATAGAAGGAGACTTGTCAGATGAATTGTCTGAATCGTCTCCCATGCTGTATATTTCAAAATAAAACTACCAGGGTTTTTTTCCTGCATAAATTCTGTGAGTAATTGTACTTGTGAAGTAGCTCAAGATCCTGTGTAGTTTGCCTTGGATAAGTATTTGCAGCTATGCACCTAGATAACCCTACTGAATCCTTATTTCTGTATCTCTCTGGGGTTTTTTTCCCCCCATATTTCCCCAATTTTTAAGTCCTCTGGTGTCTGCAAAGAG
The DNA here is from genome assembly GCF_017976375.1 of Cuculus canorus. NCBI lineage: Eukaryota > Metazoa > Chordata > Aves > Cuculiformes > Cuculidae > Cuculus > Cuculus canorus. The sequence goes on along the minus strand of NC_071401.1, from coordinate 177,631,007 downwards.
GCAGATTTACCACTGCTTCCCTTTTCTTCTAGACACCTGTTTTGGATTTAAGTGGATGATATCGGTGCCCTAGACAGAAAGTCAACACAGTCACCAGTTGGCTGGGCAAGCAGTTTGTCTGGTTGCCCTGTAATTTGGTCTAGGTGATACCACTTAAGCTACCTGAAGTCTGGTCTTCCCTAAAGCTTACAAAATCTGCTGTTCGGTTCGTGAAACTTGTAACTTTAACCTGTTGATCAACAGCTGGTTAGTGTATAGATCAGAAAAGGTAGCCATGGGTTTATGTGAAAATTAGATGATACAAGGGAAATATAGTTTTTTCTTAGCTTGTGTCAGAGTTGATTGTAGAATCTGGTGAGCTGCAATGAAACCAAGATGGAAATGAATGCTGGAGATCTGCTTCTTATTATCATGCTGCCAATACCTCGTGATACCAAAGGCTGTCCAAAATGTAGTTGTTGTTCATTTTGTAACAGTGAAGCAAAATTCTCTATATTTTTTTGGTTGAGTGTGGTTAAGTGGGAAACTCTTAGGGACTCTGAAATTCTGTTTAGTGGTGTACCTCATAGAAAATCATTTGGGGGTTAGTGTCCCGTAGTTGAGGTCACTTGAGGCTCCTTTGGTATATTCCCCCAGAAAGGTTCCAGATAAGGAACACCAGTGTCGAGAGAAGTAGTAGTCAGGATGAATAGGGAGATTTCTTAAACTGGTTTAGCACACAGGAGATGGTAGAATAAAATTAAATCATGTATCTATGCTTAGGAGCATTGTGGGATTTGAAAATAGCCTTCAAGTTCAGCATACACAGTGTAAAAAGTGTTAGAGTACAATCTGAAGAAAAGGATGATTATACATAGGGGAGGTAAAGGGTAAGTGGAATCTAATGAATCACAGACCAAGCAGGGGTAGATGGTTACAAAGCCAGGCTAGCCTGATAGACTTTTTGATTAGCAAATGCCTTATCTTGACAAAGTCTGTGTGGTAGGTACTCTTTATCTGGACTTCAGAGAAACAAAAATATCTGATGTGGTATTACCAGGGAAAATGCTAGCTAAAGTGGAGCAGAAACTGTTAGATAAGCAGTCATGAGTTGACTCTAGAGGAAAATCAACCTACATGTAGTGTTAAAAAGGAAAGCGAAAGGCTGGAGAGAGGTTGCTGTTGGAGCTCCAGAAGGGTTTGTCTTTGCAGTGATCTTGATTAATAATGTTATTAGTGACCTTTGCAGAAATATCAGCAAATCTCACCTGCCAATTCATGGTGACATGTCTAGCATCTTCTAGAATACCAATGGCTTCAGCAGGACTGGGAGGCTTACCTGGGAACCCTGGGGGTTGAAAGGAGGAGAGCAGGGAGGGGAAAAGGCTAAATATTGAGGGAAGAAGGTGAAGGAAAAAAGAGAAGCAGTGTAATGAGTCATAGTCTAGGAAAGTACAGTAACAAGAATATAATAAGTAGAAGAGAGCCAGAGGTTGAAACTAGACCTGTCATTTCTCTCATTTGCTCCTCTACTGAGAGGTTTCTGAACACAGCTATTGTGCGTATTTGGTTGGGATGGAGGGAGCATTTCAGAAAAGTATCCTTCACCTACCCACACTAACTCCTTAACTCCAGTCCTACTTCATAGCTGGTTTGAGATTTAATTACTCAAATTATAGATTCAGAAAGTGGTGTGTAAGTTCTCGCATTCCAGAAGGTCCAGTAACCTGATGGGAGGACTTCCTTGCATGAAAGACATGATTTAATACTCACACTGAGTTCAGCTTTCATCGTTTCTAAGCAAATTACTTATTTGTTCAGTTGCTGTGTCAACGTGCAGCAGCTACTGCCCCAAATCCTCACTGTCCTCATTTATTAGAGGAAAACCTTATATTCTGATGGTTTCCTTACTTTTAAAGTCTGGCTGAGTAGGCTGGATCTGGAGTAAAACGGAAGACCTGATAGGGAGAAATGTCTGCTTAACTGCCAGGCTTCGAATGCAGCTCCAGAAGTGTCTTTTGGGTTTGCTTCCTGCCTGCTGTGCACCATGCCTGCTCGCTTGCCCGTAGACCACATGCATCTCCTTCCTCAAAGCTTGTGGGGCTCTGTGCCTCATCCACATAACAGAGGGTGAAATAAGGATACTGAATCCCTTTCGGTACTCATGCACCTCATCTGCTGATCATGCATGAGGATGTCAGATGGGACAGAATCCCTCTCTCTGAGATCACAGTATCACAAGCTGCTCCATATAATCCTTCTCTCACTCAATAAAGCTGCGTGACATACAAAACACAATGGTTCATCTGTAGCTTGTTTCCACTGACCGCAGTAGGCATCGGGAGAAGCTGGAGCTTAAGATTGCATGGCTGAGTATCTGGCCTTGCCATTTCTGGATTTTCCTAAGGCTGAATTTTAGAGGGAGAGATGGAGAGAACAAATGCATGTTCTGGATGTGTGTACAATAGCACTGGCTATCTTAACTGTGTTTTAGTGAGACTTCTGCACTGACAAATGAGTATAATGGGATTTCCATTTGGTGTTAATAAAAGCAGTAGAGGCCAGTATGCAAATGCTTTGCCACAAAAATATCTTCTCCGAGAATCTCCAACAGGAACAGATTTGTCTCCTATGTATGTAAATATTGAATTTTCACATAATTCGGAACCTACAGTCCCTTTTCTCAGATATTTTTCTTGTTGTCTAGCAGAATATCAATAATTAACTGCAAAGCAGTCACTGTGAGGAACAGTACTATGAATATTGACTTGGCAGGTTTAATTTTAAATTGTCAGCCCAAAAATTCCTGGCTGGAGCCTTGCCCAGTATTTCCCATTTTTTGTATGAATAGTAATCAAAGAATTTTCTTTATCATGAGGTCTTGGAGGCAGACTTGAAACACAGAGGACGAAATGGTTTGTCCTTAGAACAAAGAACAGTGCTATGAGGGTTGGAGACCTGCACTCGTGTGGTTCACTCTCAGATGTGGAAGCTGGCCAAATTTCCCTGGTGGCCTGGCCTTTCTGCCGCAGTTCCATGTCAGTGACCGAGCCCAACAAGTGTCAGGATGAATTGAAATAGCAGAATTGATTGCTGGGAATGATTTATGCCTGTCTGCCTCTCTTCGGGTGGGGAGGGTTTGTTTAAATTTTGCCCTGCCATTTTCAACTGGCTTTAGACATTTCTCAATTTATTGGAAGTCTCTGCTTTTCAGCTGCAGTTCTTTTTAGCAATAACTTTATGCTATGACATTTTACTTCGCTAGCTTTTGATGCCAGCTTACCATGAAAGTTTAAGGAGCCTGCCTCTCAAAGAATATATCCGTCAGCAGTGGTATGAAAGCTACTCTCAAGTCCTACATGATGTGGGTTTTGAAACAGGCCTATTTGATTTCAAATTTAAGCAGAAAAATATTCATTTCTCCAACCAAGTCTTTCTATAACCTTTTCAACAAGTAAGCTGAGGAAAAAAACCTGAATTCAGGTACATATGATCTGTAAGAGCATCTAGAATTAGGACTTCATTGAAATTTGCACTTGGCTACTGTATATCCATCCAAATGCAAGTCTACACCACTCCTCCCTGGCTGGGTCTTACTCTTCAAAGTACAAATACAGATTCTACAAGTTGAGATGTTGTAACATCATATTTTGAGTTCTGTAAGTATAAATGTGATGTTTTGCCACAGTTTCTTGCCACTGGCTGGAGGAGGTTGCAGAAGTTAGTGTAAATAAACACCCCAAGGCAGAGGTCATGGTTAGATGGCAAACATGACATCTTAAAATCTGGCTTTGCAGTTTAATTAAGAAGTTCAGTTGAAAAGTGTTACTTTCAGTGTTGCTGATTTTGGTGAAATGGCTTCGTTGGTTCAGGAACTTTGGTTTTGCAAACACTGTACTGTTCTTAAAGCTTACTGAAAGCATTTCTAGATAGTCAGCTGTTACTTGATCATTCTTTTATAAGCATATAGAGAACTTACGTCTCCCTTTATAAAAAAAAATACAATTTATATATTTGCAGCAGGAATGTTTGTGGACGTAACACTTTTCTTTTAATATATAGTGTAAAACATAAAGTGACTTATATTCTAATTTCACTGGTAACTTCTTTTTTCATGAACTGTCATATAAAATAAAAAAAAACCCAAACATTTCTTTGAAAGGACTTTATTCCTGAGACAAAACGAAAATGACGTTGCCTTTGTCTTGATATACCACGGTGGGCCATGGTTAAAGTATTTTCATTGTCTAGGCTATAAACCTTATTTTCAAGTATGTCTATTTTAATTCATGTTCCCTCATAATTCGTAGTCTAAATTCTCAGCACACACACAGATGCATAATCATTATTTTTACTGCAGCAATATCTAGAAGGCCCTATTTTGGGGCTTTGTGTTGCTGAATGTTGTATAACCACAGACACACGGTCCTTGCACCCAGGCATATTTTTCAAAATAGATAAGTATAGGAGGTGTAAAGTGTGGAATGCAGTATTTTTTTAGTGTTTTAATTAAGTTGTTCGTGCTGCTTCTACATAAGATAATCAAAAGGCTGTCAAATGATCTCATTACTTATTAAAGGATAACTCTGTTGCACCGAACAGAAAGAATTACTCTGTTCCTGATGTTAAAAGGTCTTTTCTAGTCTGTATGCTAAACTGCACCATCTGATGTCGGTGCACAGCAGTTGAAAGCAACAAGAGCTACCCACATGTAACCAAAAGCCATTTTTTTCTCTGAGCAGTGAACACAGAGATTCTTCAAAATCTGCCTAGATTTCTGTGATATTTGTACTGCAAAGCTATGGTACAGATCTGATTCGTGCAGCATATTCAGTGGCCAGTTGACCACACAGCCTTGGATATAAGCCATATGAAAGCTCCCTACCATGTTTTTCAGCCGTTTGATCCTGAACAGACTTGCTGTGCTTTGGAGAGCTGGAACAGCAGCCCTGATGCAGTCTTGCCGTACACCCAGAACTGCTAGAAGGAGACCAATGAGCATTGTGTGAACTTCCTCAATAATTGCCTTTTGAGAAAGTTTGAAGAGCTTGTTGCAAAAACGAGCCAGCTACTTCATTCTCTCCTGAAGCCAGTACTGAAAGGCTTCACGAGTAGACTTCATGAAGGGGAAAGTTCCCTTTGTAGCTGCTAAGTACTAAAACTGTACAGCACTGGCTTCTGCTGCTGATGCTGCAGAGTCTAAATCCAAGAAGATAAAGGAAGTAAAAAGGGGAAGAGAAAGATAAGGGACAGAATCCAAAAAGGCAAATGGAGTAAAACAGAGGAAGGAAGTGGTAGGGGAGGCAGAGATATGGAGAGAGGAAGGGGAGAGACACTCCAGAAGAAAAAACAGACATAGAAGCAGTGGGACAGAAATAGCAGCAGTAATTGATTTTCGGTTGGGAAAAAGCTGCAGCTTGTACTACTGAAGATGCGTACACAGTCATAATGCTTTATAAATCAGGTAATATTAGGCTGGTCCTAATAGTCACATCCTTTGTATTTTTTTCTTACTAAGGAATGTGGAAATTAAACTTCAGAAACTAACAACTTAAAATATTTCTTTATCAGTGCAGTAACCCATGACTCAGTAGGAAAGTAAAATAATACGGCATAACAATATAGTCTTGGAAAGGGCATTTCAAAAGTAGGAAAGAGAGAAGCAAAAGGGAAGAAACAGACACAAATATGTTTTATATGATATCTATATATGCATCAACATGTAATTTCTTATATGTTCATGTGTGTAACTAAACATGTACAAACAAAATTGTGAAAACTATTTTTAAAATGTTTAATCCTGTTAAAAGTTGGAAAGAATTTTAGCAAGTACTTTTATGCATCAAAAGAAGTGCCAATATGCTGCTTCTGGAGTAAAGCCATGAAAATCAACGGAGAACAAAAGTGTTAAATAAGTGCTGAGGCAGCATGAGAGAAGGATGGAAAAATAATGAAAGGAACCCTCCAGGTCCTTATTGGCCACTTCCTTCCTTTGTTTTACTCGTGAGAGGAGGAGCTTTTTCTGTTCCTTCAAGAGGACAATTAAAATAGATAACGCAGTGAGAAATGTTAAAGAACAAATCTGTTGTATGGTCGTTAAAGAAAAACAAGTGCAGATGCTTTTAGGGAGCACTCTAACCTTAGCACAACATGTTGTTGGCTCCCCAGCTGGATATTGGGGGTGGGTTAGGTGTGTGGCAGCACCTGGGGCTGGCCAGAGTTTCAAGTGGGGGACAGAACCGGGCTCGGTGCTGTGATGATGAGTTTAAGATCACTGCTGATTTGCAGTGTCAAACACTGGCGTGTGGAGCATCCTCTTGGCTGAGACAAAACTCTACTTATGACAGAGGCTGGAGGCAACATGCTGTCGTCTGCTCCTCTCTGCAGCTTTTAAGAGCCAGCCCAGTGCACTGGTGCTTGCTGGTGGATGTGCTGGCAGAAGTGTGCTCCCTTGCTGGGGTGCTGACTGTTGTGCACGGGGGAAGCAGACTCCTGGCACTGGAACTGTAGTCAGGAGCAAGGTGCTGAGACTCTGCCAGCTGCCTGTGCTGCTGCCACCATCTGCCCCACTCCTGCACAGCTGGAGTGAGCGAGAGTTAGTCTTCAGCTCTGGGAGAACCCTAGATCTTGCTGCGCTACCTTAAATTGAATTTAAAATAAAATATGAAATCTGCGTTGTGCTTAACCACATCCTTTAAATGGGGAATTTTAATAATGTGCCAACAGCAGCAGTTTGGAGTATCTTACTGAGGAAAAGGTCACCATGCCCATAAGTTATCCTAGCATTTGATCAGTGGCCTCTTTTCCAAAGACTTTAAGTCTCATTATTCACTGCTTATAAAGTCACTTGAGATATAAAAAGTCTTTTTATAGTAATAAAAGAACTCCCACAATTAGCTAGAAGGCAGCCATCTATCTTCTTAAACTACTCAGTTCAGAGGAGACTGCGAGTTTCAGGCATCTATATGTGGATGAATTGTTATGACAGTGATAAGTGTAACATTCATGTGGTGATGCCCGCTGTGGCTGAGTTCATGGAAGGCTGGAGGTTTTTTAGAGGTGAAAGAGAAACTTTTTTTTGTTAGTGGAATGTAGAATATGATTCCCTGAAAAGGAAAAAAATTATTTACAGTCCTGAAATCTACCATTCAGCCCTTCCACTGTTCTTTGGGAATTACGAATGATTAAAGACTGTCATTAATTAGATCTCTTAAAACTTTAATGGCAACAACCTTTTGAAGTGCTTCTTCCTTGAGAAAAATACATAACCTGGAAAGGAAAATGGAGAGGGAGGTTGTGGTAGAGCAGAAATACTGTGAATTTCACAGGAGAATATAGCATTCAGTGCAGAGGCTTAGAGATAAAAATGATTTCTTCTGAGTACACACACTGGCCTTTGATTGTATTTTTCCCCACCACCAAAGGGTTGCTGTATATGGTAGATCTCACGAGAGATTTATATAGTGTCCTGTCCCCAAATAGAAAAGGTTTGCAATGATTAATGTAATGATAATGGTTTAATTATATCAAGAAGTGACTCAATGTATTTTATGCATGCCACAGCCAGTTTAGTCTTTATTGCCCTCAGGCAGAATCCTAATATCATCAGAAAAACTGGTTGTCAATATTAAAAGCAATTTACATAGTAAATATACTCCTTGTTACATCACCATCTGGGTTAGTTGAGCATTTGTGTTGGTACCAGGAGGTGCTGGTGAAGGCAGACGTCACAACTGTTCAGACTGTCCAGCTGTCACCATAGGAAGATGACAAGTTCCAGTGTTCCCGCCCCACTAGAAGGGGACAGGTTTGGTGAAAGGGCAGCAGGAGGTGTTCGTGGAGAGGGGTTCAGGAGAGGAAAGATGGAGGGCCTTAGAACTGAGAGGCATGAGAGAAGGGACACTTCTGAGCACGCAAGAAAGGTCCACGCTGAAAGAAAAAGAGTGAGAAAAGCAAACATTCTGAGAGAAGATAGAGACCAGAGGCAGCAAAGCAAGGGGGAGGAGAACAACACTCACAGTACCAGCTGGAAGAGGATACAAGAAAGGTGAGCACAGCAACTAGTGGCATGTCTGCCAGGAAAATTGAGGGAGTCAGAAAAGGAGAATAGCAGCTGCTGACAAATGCACATGTACCAGCATTTGCCTCCAGACAGCTCACAATGAAAGGAATGCAGTGATTCTTAAATTTCATCTGATGTTTTCCTTTTACTCAGAAACAAACAGAACTGCAGATAATAGTATGTTGGTGATAGGATGAGAGGGAACGGCCTCAAGCTGCACCAGGGAAGGTTCAGATTGGACATTAGGAAAAACTTCTTCACTGATAGGGTTATCAAGCACCGGAATGGGCTGCCCAAGGAGATGATTAAGTCACCATCCCTGGAAGTATTTGAAAGACGGGTAGATAAACTGCTTAGGGATATGATTCGGTAGCGAACAGGTATCGTTGGGCTCGATGATCTCAAGGTCTTTTCCAACCTAGGGATTCTATTATTCTTCTATGATTCTCTGTTTCAAAATTCAATGAACATTTTCTGAGATGTTGCTGTGCTTTCTGAGCTGAGCTTTCCAAGCTGTTCTGATGTTGTTGAACATCAGCACTGAAGGATTTGAAAATATATTTGTGAGATGTGCATAGCTCTAACACACAGTAAAGAGGTGGAGGGGTTATCCACTTAGACTGCCAATCCTCATGTTATTAAGTCCAGGAATCATGTTGCATTTTGGCCACAAATTATAACTGCTAACTCAGTAGTGCTATTAGACTTGTTGGAGAGGGCATAGTTATCCTGGAGGTGTGAATTGTATCATCCAAGTGTTCTTCTGAAATATGTCTCAAGGTGAAGGCCCAGATCCACAAAGAGACTTCAGGCATGGAAACGGCAAGTGTCTCCCAGGATGGGCTTTTCCATACACTGTTCAAGGAAACTGAAATACTGAAAGGCATTTGCGGTAGATGATGGTTATGTCTAACTCAGCCAGCTGGAAGAAAGATATAGGCATGCATCCTTTCGCTGTACTCAAAACCTTAAATGCAACTAGGCAGTCAATAAATATGGTATTTAAAACCCCAAACCTCCTCCTACAGGCTGAGGTGGAGATCTTCAGCTCTTTGCTTACAATGGACTTGACTTTTCTTTCAAAACAGGGAGCACAATTCTACACATGAAGTTTTGGGAGATCCTTCTTGTCGTAGCAGTTTTGTTTTAGTTGGAGATGACTTGGTAAAGAAGGCAAAGTCATAGAGAAAAATATTTTAAACTAGAGTTTGTATTTGTTGGAGGACCGAAGTTGTGCAGGCACTTCTGTATTAGTTACGTTGCTCATTCATTTGCTGAATGAAGGGCACTTTCTCTAATCCAGTTTAAAAATCTTTTAAATTCCCTAGGATAGCTCCTTAGGCAATACTTCCAGGCACCGTCTAGTTCTTCACTGGTCATCTCTTGGGGGTGAGACATGTCCTTCATAGAGAGGAGTTGCAGCTGTCAGACCTGCCCACAGATGCTCTGGTTGTGGTGGACCAACTCTGACAAAATAAAGCGTTGTCTTGAGGTTAGTTGACAGAAGAGTGGGGTTTTTTTCTGATAGCTACTGTTTAGATAATCAACATTGTTGGGAAGTCACTTTTTTTTTTTCTCCCTCTAGAAGGAAGTTGTACAGAGTGGAAATAAATATATATCTATGTTTTCCTGCTTTTTGTAGCATTTAATTTGTCTTTCTTAGATTAAGGCTTGGCCATAGGCTTTTCAGCCACAGTAGATTTCTGATAAACACTGAGAAATGGAAGTGGTGCTGGTTATGTGTAGGAAGATGCACAGAACGTGGCAGTACTGAGCATTGCCTGGGTCTATCCGGTGTGGTCAAACCAGCTGCATGACCTATCAAACAAGACAAGCCTCAGCTCTACAGGTAGTGGAGATGTAATTCTCATTACAAGCCTGTGTTTCAGCCTGAGTTAAGCAGCCAGAGCCTGTGTGTTCAGCTGCTTGTGTAGCTTTCAGGAGGGATGACAAGTTGTGTCGGTCAGGGCAACAAAGGTTCAAATGGAAATAAGTATCATCTCATCTGGCTAAGGAAGAGGAAAAGTTATTAACCAGCATAATAAAAGTTGTCCTTGTACTGAACTTGCCTGAACCCTGACTGAGATAGTGGTATTAAGTAGTGGCTGAATTTGCTGCCTTTCAGATCAGCTTGCTCAAGAGGTGCAGCTTAGTACTGAACTGTAACCTGAAAGGTCATCATCTTGAATGCCCTTTCTGTACATGAAATATCCCATTTGCATTAATGGAAGACTTGCAGTGTCCTCTCTGGAACGTGTGTCGCAAGTAGCTCGTATGTCCTGTGCCGTGCTGTCCTGCCTGGAGAGCCTCACAACTCGTGGCCCTCAGCACTGGAAGTTTTCTAGAGGCTGTGTGTGCCAAAAGCTATGGGTCTGAGAGGAAGGTGGTGTGCTTTTGTTCTTTTTCTGTGGCTGGTAGTTAGGGTTCAAGTTCCTGTCCTAAAGAAGGACTGGTCAAACTAAGGGAGCCTGATCAATCCTTGGTGTCATTTTGCCATCCAAGGGTGCACCCAGGGTGTGGTAACCTGGATGCATTTAGGGCGAGGGATTGAAGGTGAAGAGACTGCTGTGATGAGAGCAGATTTAGCACCTGTCAGGTCAGAGACTTCTTCTGCACGGGTGTTGAAATCTCCTAGGACAGTGAGCCTTGTGTGAACTCCATCATCATGCCAGACAGTATCTCTGTCATTTCTCTGGGAAACCCTTATGTCTCAACATCTCTGCTCTGGCAGGATGCTCTGATTGTTCTTTTCTTTGCCCTTACTGACTAAAGGGAGGGTCTCCAAGGATTTTACTGTAGCAGAGCTGATCTTAAATTTCAACTTGCATATGCCGTATATGCTGAGTATAGGAGGTTATCTCATGAGCTGCTAATGTGACACCTTTTGTGCTAGTTGTGTTCATATAATTACACATGGTTTTTCCTTTTTTTTTCCCCTTTTGACCTTTTTCCATTTTTCTCATAATGTAGGGGAAGTGAAGACTACGGGGACAATGTCAACATTTCTGGCCCTCTTGATACAAAAATACAGGCCAGCGTTAAAAGAAATTATCAAGAGCAGAAGAGCATTAGAAGACAAGGCTATTTCCTTTCTCAGTCACAGGCACTTGAATTCTGGAAGCAAAATTTATTATTTTTTTTTTTTAGAACTCAAAGTATGAGGATGACTTAACAACCATTGGCCCACATTTTTTTTAAAGTCATGTTTTTGTTATTTAGTCCTGTCCGTCCCTCCTTTTCTGCTGTTCATCTCTGTGTGAGCAGGAATAATCCTATGTATAGTGGTGCTGGCACTAGAAGTGGCAGTTGGCCAATGTCAGTTGATTTGCGCACAAAAGACAAAGCCCATTTGCTTGTTTATATTCTGACACTGATGAAGTTTTGCATGTGGCTGGATTTAGAGCAAAAATCCAGAGGGGATGGCCAGGATCCAGGCAGTGGCCACCAGTCACTCTGGGGGAGATGTTGACAAGAGTCCCAGATTTTGCTGTGTGTCCAAAAGCAGGGGGACAGTGTTCATTAAACAGAAGCTTAATCAAACAGGACAGGAGGATGGTTTACATGATAAAAGATATATTCTTTATTTAACATTCACAACTTGCTTGTGGATTAATTAGCCCATCTGCTACAACAAATGTATTCCCATGTCTTTGTGTTGACTGTTAAAAGTGACTGATTTCTCTATGCACTTTAAAATAGTACCCTGGATTCCACTGAAAGTAACCTTTCTGAAGCAAGGAATTTATTTAATCATCCACTAAGAACATGTAAGTGGCTTGCTGTAAGTAAGTGCTCAGCTGTCTACGGCTCCCAGGGTAACTATATGTGAGTGTTAAGTTAGGGGATAATGCAGAAGGCAGAAAACCCATAAAGAAGCCACGTGAAAAGAGCTTCCAACCCCATCTGTAGTATTGGCTTTAGGTTTTAAAACAAATTCTTTCTTCCCAGCCCCAAGCGGGCAGGACAGCTGCCAGCATAGAGTAATTCAACTATAGATTTTCTTCTGAGAAAGGCAGCATTCGTAAATTAGGTGACCTTTATGCAGATTGACAAAGTGTGTTGATGAACTTCAAGTGACAATTTAAACAAGTATTGGGTGTTCAAAGTGTTTGTATTTCATAAGAAATAACATAAAGGACGGAATGTTTTAAAAGTCTTTAAATTAAGTAGGCACTTAAATGAAAATAGGGGTCAGCCATAGGTTCCCAAGATAAATGAAAATGTTTATCTTTTGTGATTTTTCACATTCATGTGATTTTAAAATATTATTATTATTCTTTGGAAATAAAATTTGCATGGATATGGCATTGTGGTGAATTTATGTCTGTTTCCTCTGAATAAGTGATAAATATTGAGTGATGCAAATAAACAGAGGTTTTCATTTTCCAAAAAAATCTAATATATTTTATATGCCATCCAAATATCTTTTTGCTTTGCTAGTATGGATCTGTGGTAAAATGGTCAGCTTATGCCAAAAAGCAGGTGGTTTAGCTAGGATACAGAAGGATTGCATACTTTATACTTGAATAGGGAAAAAATTGATACAATGCCATGTGGTGTTTATTCTCAAGCATTTGCTTTTAGGAGAAACACCATATAGTTATCTGAAACTTAAAAAGTGTTAGAAGGGTTTTGGGAGGCAGGAAAGTAATTTTTCTGTTCCTAGGGCCCTAGAAATGAGAGTTACTCAGATGGCCTATAGGATGCTCTTGTTACTAAAACTGCAGAAACTGTGAAAACTGTGGGAAATTGTGTACTTGATAGGATCTGAGTTAGAAGCAAGGATGAAGCAAAGACTGGAGCTGAAGAGTGACTAGAATACCCAGGCTTGAAGCTTTATCTCTAACTGCCTCTATTAGACGGGTCTGAGTCTGAACATCCTGACAGTCTAACTTGTGCTATCGCAGAGGTTTTGCAGCTTACTCCTTGGGGAAGTTTCTTTTTTTTTCCTATAATGTAATTTGTTCTTCAGCTGTTCTGGCCCTTCCTCTTATATGCCACTGACATTTTTCCATCTGACTTATATTAATGTAACCCAAGGTTACAATTTGATGGATGATAATTTAAATTATAACTTAAAATTTTAGCATTTTTTGCTTCAGTCATCAGAGAAACTGTACATGTGCATTCAACTTAGATGTCTAATCTAGCTGCCATTCATATTACTTGATAAAAGCCTAAGCTACAGTGATGTGACACTTTTGGAGATCCCAGGCATTCAGCACAGAGACTTGTGAGCTTTTCTTTTATAGAAATCTGTACAGGTAATTTCTAGCCTTCTCATCACCACATACAGCATGAGATCTAGTTAGATTAATTCACCTTTGCATTGGTGGCAACACTACAGTGTGGTTGTTTTGCATGTCTTCTTGAGTAATGTGGCCACAAAAGTGCTGCACCTTTGGAAGCTGTGTCAGAGGAAAGCTGATTCTAACTTTACTCAAGCACACGCTCTGGAAATGTATTGAGTTGATGTATACCTGTAATTAATGGTTGGCTGTATCGTAACAATCCACGTGAATAAATGGGACTATGGTTATACGTGTTGCCTAAAATACGACATTTTTAATTGTGAGTGTTTCTCCTGGAAGCCTTTAAAATGTTACTGAGTGCTGCTGAATGGCTTTGCTGAGTTTACTGGCATTGTTCTTTTTTGCATGTTTCTCCTTTTTTGACAAGAATATTCCGAGATTTCTTGAATGAAAGAGTGATGTGACAAATCAGTTTTGTTTTCAACCAGTATTTGCAGGCATTGGGGAGAATTGAGTTACAAAGTCTGTCCCATTTCTGGGTAGCATTTAGACTCAGTTTATTAAGCAGAAATTTCATGGCTTCACTGTCTATACAACAAAGGTAATTTGGTCAGGAACTCACAGTAGAATCCTGTCCTACCAGTGTAGAGATTTTCCCAGGGGTATAAATTTTAATGAGGCTTTGGTACCCTTAGATATCCACATTTTTCTCTAGAAAACTGTGCCTTCCTGTCCTGGCACAGGATTATCACTCCACAGCAGCTCACAACAGTTAGGTCCTGTGCAGTAGTAGACAGTAATCCCATTACTCTGGAAACAGTATAGCAGTGTTTTCCATGTAAGGATGCTGCAAAGCCCCTGTGTCCTAGGGCTTAGCCACTGACTGACATTGACAAATTAGCTCTCACATTTTGTAGTGGAATGATATTTGGCAAGTTTGCTGTAATCACCTGAATTCATGTGATTTTAGCATCACCCAGCCTTGCAGTTAGATTTTTTTTAATACTAGAAGGCTGCATCTGGGAGGAATTTGCTGTTTTGTCTGTGGCAGAGAGAAACCTTGCCACAGTTTTAGTTTTGCCAAGCTATGCTGCATTTGCAGCATAATTTTCTGTGGTTTATTACTTGTTTGTTTCTAGCAAATAATTTCTTTAGTTTCTCTGATTCAGATTTCTCTTTACTTGAAAGAGCAGCAGCTGACTGTGTTAGTCAAATCTTCCTGTCTTTGGTCTTAATGATTGTATAATGACCACAGCCAATAAGTGACAAAACACTGGAAATTGGCCTTTTTTCTTTTTAGACATCAGAGACATGTTTATTGACACCTGCATTAATAACAATGCTGTGCCAGAAATACTGTAAAACAGATGCATTCCATAGAAGATGCTTAAATTGAAAATTAAAGGCACCCCTCCTTTTTTATTTGTATTTTATGAGGTAAAGGAAATAGGATGAAAGCAGTAATTTTAAATGTACTTTTAGATGCTGTAGTTTCTTCGCTGTGTTCTGATTCCATTGGCACAGTTATGGAAGAGTTCAAATGATGTCTAATTTCTGCGAAGATTAAAGAATTTATTTCCCCTCCCAGCCTTATCTTTCTTCTTACATGGATGCCAAAATAGGTCTCCTCATGTCAGCACGTAGCTTGATGTACTGCACAAATAATTAATCACCCTGTATATTTTACACCCATGTTTCTATGCTACCATTTCTCTTGTAAGTAATGTTTGGTATATTTTTCTGGTTTTCTCTAGGTCAATGGAAAGGACCTCTCCAAGGCCACTCATGAAGAGGCAGTGGAAGCTTTTCGCAATGCCAAGGACCCGATTGTAGTTCAGGTTTTACGACGAGCCCCCATTAGCAAAGCTCATGGTAGTTCTCAGGATGTTCAGCTTGTGGATGTCAGCACTCAGACTGACATCACTTTTGAGCACATTATGGCTCTGGCCAAATTAAGGCCTTCCACACCACCAGTTCCTGATATCTGCCCTTTTCTGCTTTCAGACAGGTATGGCTTATCTTTTCCTGCTGTTTACCTGTGGGGTTGTGTCACTGTAGTTGTAGGCTTGTAGCCTTCTCTTGAAAAAGTCTCAGGAACGCTTTAAATAAGTTGTAAATGTCATGGATAGCCACTGTCCCATTCAGGCTTCTGTGATAGTTTTCTGAAACTCTAATACAGGAAAGGATCTTGGCCATGTTTACGTTGTGTTCATGTGTTTGTTCATCCAAAGCTAAGCCCTAGTCAAGAAGAAAAACATTTTTTTTCTGAAGTACTGAAAAGGCTTCTTTGAATCCAGAAAAAAACCTGCCTTGTTGCATTCTGTTCTTCCAGATTTCTTACGAAAAAATCAAGAAAACAAATCATTTCATTTAAAGGTTAACTAATCAGGAGCTATAGTCCAAAATATATTCTTTATATTCAAAAAATATTTAGAACAGAAGTACAATTTCATCTGCCATATGCAAATTATATGATTTAAATTGTACCTCAGTTGAATACTTTGAAATTATTACTATTGACTGCAAACATCAGTAGGTGGTGCTTATACAAAATTAGAGTGTACACTTCTTCCTCTTTGACTGTACCTCATGAGTAACATCATCTAGTGGCTGACCCTTGCCCTCTGCTGTAGCCAACTGACCTATGCTAGTCCTGGAGCTTTCCCACTGGCTTCCTGGCACACTGCATGTCTCTGCAGAATTGATACTAATGGAGAACATACCAGTTTTGACTGTGAAGTAGCTCCATTTTTAGAATGTCTAGATAAGCTGCGTAGGTGTTTGCCTCAGAGAGAGTTTGGATTGAGCCTACCACTCAGTGCTGCATAGCTAGGAAAATGATATGTGTATATTTTAGAGTTGTTACTGAATATTACTAACCTGTGTATTACTGTAGTTCAACTTCCCATGCCCTGAGTGTGGGCCAAAGTTTCCTACCTCTGCTAAGATAGTTCTGTGTGGTTGGGTCCACCTTTGGGTATAAGGCTGTACCTAAGTGCACATTGTAAAGACCTCATTTGTTCTTTGTGCTCCAAGTCCATTTAACAGTGCACTTTACTGACATTTGTAAGTGTGCAGTTACTCAAATGCATTTCACCACCGTTATCAGTTCAATAGAACAGGTTAATGCAAGTTGTTTTATGCAAGTTCTTGAACAATTTTTGAACAAATTTTGAACAATTATGGCTTGTAGATCGTGGACATTCAAGATTTTATAATCATATAATTAGTGAGTTGCCCCTGCGCGTGAATCTGATGTTTATGAGCAGAAGGAATCTCATAGTTTTACAATTAAGCAGTTTGGCCCAAACCAGACCATTTTAAGAAATCACCCTGGTCAAATCTGACAAAAGATGAACTCTGCAAAATACACTCAGCCGTAGTGTGAGCTTTTGTAAAAAAAAAAAAAAAAAACAAACAAAAGAAAACCAGCCCTTGCTACTTCTTGTTACAGTTCCTTTCAGGGTGTTGGGCCATTCAGAGTAGCATTCCAGGGATGAGAAAACTACAGAGAAGTGTGTGTGGGGGGGGTTTATCACTTTAAATTTACAAAAACCTGTTGTCTAATCTACTCTTCTTATACTGCTTTGTTCCACATAGCTGCCACTCTCTTCACCCAGTGGAGCATGAATTTTATGAAGGTAATGAGTATCTATCCAGCCTGCCTGCTGATGCTGATAGAGCAGAGGACTTTGAGTATGAGGTAAGATCACTGGCACACTGCAGCCTCTCTTTCTGTTATTACAGATGTGGTATTTGCACAGCTGATAGCAGGCTCCTCTGAGAAAAATAAGAGTGGAAATACGTCTTCTAGAAATCGGCTCGAAGGCTATTTAATTTTATACCTGTTTAATGTCACAGGCTTTACTGGGGTTAGGCTGCACATGTGAAAGGTGAAAGCACAACTCTGCAGTGGGTGGCTACATACAAGCCCCATTAAACGTGTTCTTTCTTTGTGTAGTGGATACTGTAATTCAGATGCTTTGCTTTTGCCGTTTTAACACTTTCAAAAAAGCTTTTCCAAAATTAAAAATGTTATCTGGAAGATTAATTGCTTCCCCTCCTCATTTTAAGAATTAATTGGCCTTGTATCTTATACTTTAGGAATCAGTCTTCCAGATACTTGGGGGTGTGCTTCAGTGTTTGTAAAATCAGATTAAAATTTTGGAAATGAATATAATTTCTATTACTTGCTCTTTGATAATTGAAATTGTAATTATTGCAAATACAAGAAATTGTGCTCTGTACCACAAATCTCCCTTTGCTGTTAGTGCATTGTACTCTACAATGACAACGGTGGATGTTTTTCTGAGTAACTGGAATATCACTATGTGGGGTTCCCAAAATGGTAACATGTGATTGATGATGTTGTTCTTCATTGGATTTTCATTTCAACCTCTAAATAGCCATCCTGTCAGCCAGTCATTAGTATTTCATGTTTTCCACTATGATCCAGTAACAAAATATTTGTAGGGACAGGCATAAGAAGCAGATGGTTCTTTTTATTGTTAAACAGTGCTGAGTCTTTGCATAGGTTCCAGTTACTGTATTTTAAATGAGTGATTATAAATAATTAAATATTTTTAATACAAGATTAAAAATATCCTATCCTTCTGTTTGCTTTAGCTTAAGAAACCTTTTTAAGGGTTTCATATAACTGGTTGACATTTGGAAATTAAATGAATGGCAAAAGCTTTGGCAAATATGCAGTGTGTTCACCTTATTGTGTCTTTAGCAGCTAAGATGCTTTATTGCAAGTTCAGCCCATTGTTCTTTTCTTCTAGCTGTCTAGGGAATTTGAAGTTCTTCCCCTAAGAAGCAGAAAAATCAAATAACATCTACTTACTGAATCTCTATCAGAGCAAGCAAACTTTTATTTGAACTCCTCAAAAAATCATTGCTAGGGGTTAGTGAAATCATTATTACTTCCCACATGGATTTTGGTGTGATATGTCACAGCAGAGCAATCTCAGAGCTTAAGTTCTGTTTTGACTCCCCATGTGTAACATAATATTAAATTTGTATGTTAAGTGTGTTTGTTTATGGTGCTTCTTCCTTAAATGCAATAGAAAGTATTTTTCTACTAATATTTAAATAAATTAGTAGTGTAAGCATCTAGAAAGAATAATGAAAATAATTTTCACAATTTAATCAGAATATCAGTGACATATCAGAGTTTACCTAGTGCAATCAAGTCCCTTTTATGACCATTATTAATCTCTAATAATAGCCGGCATAATTATTACGGCAATGGCAAATGCCTGGGCAGGTTCTGAGTTGCCTGTAATCACTGCTAATCACACCATCATAGTCATTAATTTGCTGTCAGCTGTGATTCAGTTGCCCAAGGCAAATTCACTGAGTGACTGAAATAAAGTGTTTCATGTGAAATTTAAATAGGGAAGGAACTGTCTAGCTTCCTTTGAAAAGAATGTTTTCTACTGTATGTGAAAGTTCTGAAGGAGAAACAAGAACATCTCAGAGCCTTCAACTAGCAGAGCTCTAAACATGACAGAAATTCCCAAAATCTAAGGCCATATAGTAATATTCTGATTTAATTTACTCATTGGTTGTATTATCTGTTATTTCGAGTCCTTGTAAGATATTATTAAACTCCTTTGCCTTAACTAGGTGGCTAGAAGAGTAGAGAGCATTGTCCCCAGAGATATATATCACTATCAGAAACAGTGTGACCAGCAGGTCCAGGGAGGTGATTCTCCCTCTGTACTCGGCACTGGTAAGACCACGCCTTGAGTACTGTGTTCAGTTCTGGGCCCCTCACCACAAGAAGGGTGTTGAGGCTCTGGAGCGTGTCCAGAGAAGAGCAACGAAGCTGGTGAGGGGGCTGGAGAACAAGTTTTATGAGGAGCGGCTGAGAGAGCTGGGGTTGTTTAGCCTGGAGAAGAGGAGGCTGAGGGGAGACCTTATTACTCTCTACAACTACCTGAAAGGAGGTTGTGGAGAGGAGGGAGCTGGCCTCTTCTCCCAAGTGACAGGGGACAGGACAGGGGGGAATGGCCTGAAGTTCCGCCAGGGGAGGTTCAGGCTGGATATCAGAAAAAAATTCTTCACAGAAAGAGTCATTGGGTACTGGAACAGGCTGCCCAGGGAGGTGGTCGAGTCACCTTCCCTGGAGGTGTTTAAGGAACAGGTTGATGAAGTGCTTAGGGACATGGTTTAAGGGAGTGTTAGGAATGGTTGGACTCGATGATCCAGTAGGTCCTTTCCAACCTGGTAATTCTATGATTCTATCAAAAAAAATAATTTTTGTAAATGACAGAGTAAGAAGGCACTTACCAGCTGCTGTTGCTGATCCAGGGAGGAAGCAGCAGGACAGTGAACATAGCAGAGGCTGTGGTCCAACAAAGTCTCTGCAGCAGTATTGGCCTAGGTGTACACTGCTGTGGCCACTCAGTCCCACCCCTTGCCCTGGTGTTTTTTGGCCCCTCAGTTATGCCAGCATTACTTTTTGAGACAGAGATGTGAGAAGTAATCCAATATTTTTAAAAAATAGATTGTTAGAAGAGTTGTTTTTAACCTAGCCCACTTGCCTGATCTAATTTCCAGCATAGCTCCACAAGCTGCTGTGTTGTGGCAGCAGCATCAGCGGAGGAAAAGTGGGAAGACAACAACATATAAAATCAGCACAGTCCATCCACCATCTAAGGGTGAAAGCAGCAAGAAGAGAAGATGCAGAAACTCTGCTCATGCCACTCTGTGGGCAGAAGGCTGGGTGGGAGAAGCACAGAGCTTTCTCTGTCTCCCACATTTTATTTTCTTCTGTGTTTAAGAGAAAAGACATCTATTGTTATTACTGTGCTTTCTGTAGAAGGAGGATTGTATCGGTGCTCTCTGATTTTATCATTTTTTTTCTTCATAACAACTTCCTGGTATCAGCCTTAGCTAATCACACACAGTAGTATACCTACTCGTTGTCAAAAGCGTGTTCCAGTTCCCAAACTGCACATTAGTGTTCCATTGTACTAAAAGGATACAGATAAGCAGCTCAGATAAGCAGACCTCGCTGGCAAACTTACTAATTGCTATATTAGTTCAAAGCCAAACCTGGAGATTTCAGAAAGTGATTGAAACAAGATAGAGAGTAGAAAAAGAGCTAGAGCAGTACCTTCATATTTCCTAGAAATGGTTTGCAAGTAAGTGAAGAATGCCGTCAGTTCTGAGACACAAATGCAAAATACTCAGCCAAGTTAGGAAGTAAGGAAGTAAGATGACTAGAAATTCTCATGAGGTACTGTAAACGTTTGCCGAGATATTGAATGCCCTGGAAACCTTTGATCAGCTGGAACTTGCTTACAGATGTGTACCGTTTTTTTAAGTACCTGAGTTATCACTGTGGGAAACAAACAGGAGGATTGCATATGATGGCCAGCACTAGGGATGTGGACTTACGCTTGCCAGTGGATTTGGTAGGATTAGACACTTACTAGACTCTTCTACCCCATTTGTAAGCTAGAAAAACCCAGTGGGTTGTGCTCAGATTGTGCCAGCGCAATGAAGTCAAGTATGAGCCAATTGTCTTGGAAGGATGAACTCCCTGGGAGGCTCATTAGGCTCAATACAGTGTCATACTTCAAACAAATGACTGGGAAGATGAGGAAGCTGGAGGCCTGCTGACAGCCAACTTGATCATCCTTATATTGCTGCTGCAAAACTTGTCCTAAAAGGAATTTGAATTGCTGGTAGATTTTGAGACAGGGGTCAGAGCCAGCCTCACTTAGGGTTGGCAGAAAGATACCTGAAGATTTGCAGTTCTGCCATAGCCAGATACCCATGAGGACTTTTAAGATAAAGCAGGAATTGATCAATTTGTAAATGCTCAGTTGGACTTGCAGTCACTGAAAAAGAGCCAAAAATATTCAGGACAAACCCACCCAGTCTGGCTGTGAGTGGCTGTTGTGCTGCTGGAATTACATCCTGTGCTGCTGGAATTACATCCTGTCCTGCTGGAGCATATGTCACACTCTCTGGTACCAATGAGGTGAAAGGACTAAAAGCATCCCAGCCCTCAGTACTTCTGCACTAAACTTGGCTCTAAAATTCATCCTTTTGAGAAGAATGGAGGATAATGGTGCTAGAGGGGAGTAAATAAGTTAATGGATGTGCATTTCTTGAATAATATTTCTGAACCTCCTCTCCAGGAGAGAGAAGCATCCTATACTTTATTTGAAACGTTAGCAGTAATACAGAAATTAAGGGTACAAATTCACTTATATAGTGGAACAGTGAAAAAATAAGATAAAAAAAATTCAAAGAATGTTGTAAAGACAAAGCTAGACAAAAGAAAGCATCACTGATGTCTGGTCTTACATATTCAGCCTGAACAAACTGCCTTTCAATAAGAGGGGCAGAAGAAAATACGATCTTACAAGCAGAAGCAGGTAGTGTCATTTAGTCAACAGGTCCTTATGCAGGGACAGAAACCTTTCTGCTATCTATGTACTGAAATAGCTTTGGAGAAAAAGCAGAGTGGAAAGTGATTGGTTTCTGCTGTGAGAGCCAATATCTTGGGAATTACAGCTTTTAAAATCTCGTATGCCTGATATGGGAAAAGATTCTTATTTCTAACTGAACGCTTCTTTCAGGCAGCAAAATTAGACATACTTGAGAAGGAAAAGCAGTGGGTTAAGGTAACTTGTTGCATATGTGAGGAAGAGTAGGCTGAACTTTGCTCTCAGAATTGCGTGGGGTTTTTTTGGAGGAAGGTCGGGCATAAGTTGATGTGGATACACAAAGGGGACTGGTATAGTTGCCTATAAGACTTTCCTGCTCTGATTACTCTCATTTTTAGGTGAAGGCACAAGTGATTGCTTCAGCACAATTACATAGCTTGCACGAGGCTGGAAATCTGCATCAGTGGTCCAACATGCCAGAATTATCATTTTCAGAATGAAAAAGTCAGAATAGCGGCCATTGTGTTAGCTTGCCTGTGTCTGATGACTCCAGATTTAATGCATGAAATGCTGCTGCTGGCAGATGCGGGCAGTGTTAAGACCAGTACCCAGGAAAAGTTGCTAAAGGTTGAATTGGACCCTATATGAAATTACAAGGTACTCTTGTTGCTCTTCACCTGAGGTCTTAAGAAACCATTGAGCTTCTATATTTTACTTTTTTGCTCAGAGAGTTAGTGCATATCACTAAATCAGCAGACAATCACACAAGACATGTGAAGGTGAAATCTTCCTCTGGTTAGTTTTTATGAAACCTTTTGTGTCCAGACAATGAAAGGATTAGAGGTCCTGCAGGAAACAGCAGCCATAAAAGAGCATAGCATTTTGAGAAGAAGCCATGTGAGGTTTTTCGCACCTGATGACTGTGAAACTACACATCTGCTGGTTTGGTTCCTCCTATGCTCTGGAAAATAGGACTTCTGGAATTTGCAAGGTTCATACGAAAATTGCTTGTGTTCATCATCAGTATCTCCTCCTAAGTGGAGCAACGCATGGTGCTCAGAGTGTTGGTTAATACCTTGGAGCAAAAATGAATACTCTTAAGTTCATGTTCTGTTTTGTAGAGCCAAGGGACAGATTTTCAGTCAGAATAAGGAAATAAAGCTGTGTATATATGTTGAATGTAAGTGCTAATTTATGGTTTTGCACAGACGTTCATTTATATGTTTTGATAAGTATTTGGACTCGTAACTGTTAACTGTAAATGTAGATTAGTTCTTTAAGTTTGCCACCGGTCTGATCCAGATCCACTGATGATGCTAAGATCTGAGCATTTCTGGATCAGAAGCTGTTGGCAGTTTTCACAAACAACTAAAAATGGGGCTTGATGAGAGGAAAGTTAGAAAACTTTGGTTATTTGCTATGGATAAGGGTTTCTGTAGACCTTTTCTTTTGCTGCATTGGTTTACTCTTCCAGTACTGCTCATCCCATCATGACAAGGGAAGGTTGGTATTTTAGGCGCACATTTGAATTTCCCATTTCTGCTTTTCTGTGACATAACACTTTTGAAGGGATGGCTTTTATTGGTCTGAGCAATAGGACAAGAGAGACCTGTCTGCCCTGTGAATTCATACTGAAGGCCTTTTCAACACATGATTTATTTAACCTGTAAACCAAACAGATCTGTCTATCTTGTAAGTACATGTTTAGGGCCTTTTTAACATGAGGGTTACTGAGCTGATAGCCTGCAACAGCTCCCTTCAGAGCTCTGATAGCCTACAAACACCCCTGTGCAAGCATTACAGGCACTCATGGCAACACAATTGGAGCTCCTACTTCAATTGCTAACACCTGAATAAACAGTTTTTATGGAAACAGCTTCTGTGCACACACTGCCAGTGCTTCCAATCACTGCAGTCAGGATCTTTCGTTTTGTTACCTGAGAAGCGTTTCCGTACAATGAAGCTAACCTAGAAGATGGTTGTGCAACCATCAAAATAGAAAACATTTCTGAGATAAGATTTTTACAGAAGTTCCTTATATGTAGTATGGAATTTCTCTGTACAGCTATTAAGTCATGGGTTTTATTTAGTAATATAAAGGGGTGAGAGAGACAAACCCTATTTTGGCAGGGATCACTAGAGCCAAATTGCAGCCACGCACAGTTAAGATGACAGTGATGTGAAGGGGAAGGACCACTATAATACCTCCATGACTCGTGATCAGATTGTGCTTGTTTTTTCTGCATTTCCTACTGAAATCAGATTCTTTTTTTCCTGAATTTCTTATAAATTGGGATGTATCAAAACAGAGCCTTTAGCAAATAAGAGGCAGGTTGTTGTTTCGTTTTGTTTTGTTTGTTTTTTAATTCAGCTATCACCGAATGTCATGCAAAAGAAATAGGAACCTGATAGAGACGCAGGTATTGGAGTGTTGAAGAGCTGAAATAGCAGACCAGGTTGTGTCTTTCCATTGTCATCAGACCTAGCTGGTGTGGAAAGAGGAGCATGAAAAGGCTTGGTGGTAAATATAGTCTAGATTTTCAGAGGAAAAGCAGATCCGTCTCACTGTGTGTCTTACCTTGTGCAGCTCCTGTGGTGGTGGAGGGACTGATCTGACAGCTGAGTGGGCTTAGATAAACTGTGATTTTATATGTTATGTTTATTTTCTGATCATCGGTTTGTAACTACCTAGTGGTTATGGCTGATTCATGAGTACCCCGTGGTATAGAGATGTTTTACTGATGCCAATATTCTGATTTTTTGTGGCAATTATTAATATTATATAGCATCTGCTGTTGAGAAGTGTCATGGAGGAAGTGAACGGGTAAGTGTGTGCCTGTGATCTGTGGTCCTAGTTGCTTAGGAGAGTCTTTCTGGTTTGTGGGGTCTTGAAGTGTTCTGTTTGTTTGTTTTTTTTTATTACTGAATGTCATATCATAAAAATCCAGAGAAAAAGATGGGACTGTGTTTTAAAACTATTAATTGAAAAGTTCATGAGGCAGTCTCCTGGACAAGTAAATAGGTTATTAGAGTTGTTTCAGTTGGACCTGAGAAAATACTTCAGTGATTTGGGCTTCTAAATCCCTTCCTCAAGATTTTTCCATTTTAACTCAGAAGGGGTTCTGGGCTGCTACCCCGGCCAGTGATGCAGCTGACTGTCACTACAGTGACAGTTAAAAGGAAATGGTTAAATGGACAGTTAAAAGGTGACAGTTAAAATGGAATATGACAGTGGCAATGGAATATGTTTTTGCTGTAATTCTTTGAATAACATTATGTGATAATTAAAAGAAGACTCTTTTAGCATGCATTTGCGGTACTGCAGTACAAGATTATGTATTTCAGTGGCATTTTTATTTTTAAAATGCCTGGGGATTTAAAGCAGAAAAATTTACACATGAACAATAATAAATATGCTATTTCACCAGTCTTTTCCTTATGCTTTTTCATCTGTCTTTTAAGCATTTAATTCACTTTTCAAGTATAAATTAGTTAAAGTTATTACCATTCCACTGAGGTTCTTTAATGTTACTACATTGTACTGCTACTGGAATTCACAAGCAGGTGAACTAAGGACAGTCAGATTGAAAGACTCGCCAAGACAGTCAGTGACAGAATTGGCAGTAAAACCCAGGAGCCTTTTCTTGTAATATATCTCTCTTTTGGCCATGAAATCTATCTTCGTCCTTGCTAATCATCGGATCGTTTAGATGGAAGAGTATGTCAGGGTAGTTTCTGCCACAGTTGTTTGTTAATTTTGAGTGTGTTACTGTATGTCATTACAAAATTCTGACATTCGAAGTAGATGAAGTTGCTGTCATCTCACCTCTCCTAAGTAACGAATATCCCAATTTAGGGATTTGAGTTGTGTCCACAACTACAGAGGATCATGAGAGAGTGGAGAGAAAAGATGCAAAATTGACATGGGCCAATTTATCAAAGTTATTACCATTTATTGTGTTTTAAAACCGGAGGAAAACATATTAAGTCAGTGATATTCATTTTGTTTCATGATTTCATAAAACAAGCATAGGGTTACTCCTCGCTTCACCTGAAAGCTAATAAAAATTCTTCCGTGTTGTCAGAGTTTATATTTTTCCAGGAAAATGAAGAAAAGTGAGCTTAGTTCAGCAGCACTTTATTGTTGGGCAACATTACAACATATGGTATGTGTTTTTCACTCAGTGAAGGAAGAGAAAGGTGCTTGCAATATTCTCATATTTATGGAAATCTGTGCTTTATAAATCTTCTTTCTTGGAGGAATGCTTTGTTTATTGTACCACATACCTCCATATACACTTTACAGTGAAAATGTTTCTAAGGGTTTTATTAATGCTATTTTTCATATGCCTTCTGCTTGAAAGTTCATGTAGTCTGTCTTGGAGACAGGAAATCTGTCTTTACAGACAAAAGATGGGAGAAAATAGTTTATTTTACATATTCCTTTAAAAATAACGTAAGTCATGTTAAACAGCTTATTATAATGTCACTATTTTAAAGCTTAATGTCCTAGGAAATTCAAGAGAACAGAAAGCAAGGGCCAAATCCTCTTAGGAAGAGAGAACCTTTTACAAGAAAATGGACTTTAAACAAGGTTTCAGTATTATTCATGCTGGGCCTTCAGAGGAGAAATCAAAAAAAAACCAGGAGAGGTCTTTTCTCTGGAAATTCGCTTTTTTATTTAACGAGGCAGCTCTTCAAAGAGAATATGATAGTCATTCCTGGAGGGCATGGTTTGGTGAGCAGGAATACAGGTGGAACTGTATTGTGCATCAAAAAAGCAGATGATGAGTTTGCTTTGTATTTCATCTCATGATTTCATCAGTCTATACAAGTATGTGTTTGGGGGTGGAGGACATTGGTGTGTGCAACAGAAGTTTGAACAGCTGAAATTCAGCATGGATATGGTGCCCACAGACCTTATTCTTGTGCCAGGAAAATAAAACTGTTTTCAAAGTCACTGCCAGTAACTTCATGTGCTTAATTTATAGGCACATGTATGTGATTAAAAATTGCATATTTAACTCTACATATTTTAATAAGTATGAGTCTCAAAGTAAACAAGAGCATGGATGGGGTGAATCTTTAGCTTAGTGGTTTCTAAGAATTTCTGATTTTGTAAGTTCAACTTTAAATTTAGCTTTTTCATAGTATTTTGCCTTTACTGTGTCTGAAAGTCATAAACTGAATAACAGGAATGTACATTTCTCACAGCTGTCTAAAGTGGTAAAAATATGTTCCCAACTTGTTTTTAATTAATATTCCAAAATAGCCTTTGTACAGTTGTAGATCAAGGCTGTCCAAATGTGTGGAATTGTAACTGCTTAGGAGTTTGAATCTACAGCTACATGTTCTGCTGTCCAGATAAATGCTCACTGCAGCAGATGTTGGCACATCTGTTATGCCTCCCAATTTCGATTGGCTGCCTGGGTGTTTAGAAAGTGCTGATGAGACAGATAAATCTTCTGACATGTTTCAGGTCCAAAGCAGGCAGGCAGCAATAATAATGATGTTTACATCAAGTGCTGGGTAGTAACGTTTTGAAATACAACAATAATAAAATATAGATTTACCTGCAATAGGTGAAATTAATTGTAAAAATTGAAAGTTAATTATGCCAAGTGATTCTCAGCTGAGTTGAACTGCAGCTGTGGCAATTCATAAATCTCTGCACTTCGTGTATCTAAGATTTGTTGGCTAGAAAAAGGCACCTGCTACAGTTGAAAGAGAATTCTGAGTCAGAAAGGGCTCTTTAATAAACTTAAGATAGTTGGAATCTGGTTTAGAAACAGCTGCAGCATATCAACAAGGCCAAGCGCAAGGTCCTGTACCTGGATCAGGGAAACTACCAGTATCAATACAGGCTAGGGGAATGAAGGGATTGACAGCAGCCCTGTCAAGAAGCACGAGGGTACTGGTGGATGAAAAGCTCAACATGAGCCACCAATGTGCACTCACTGGCCAGAAAGCCAACTGTATCCTGGACTGCATCAAAATAAGTGGGGCCAGCAGGCTGAGGGAGGTGATTCTGCCCCTCTACTCTGCTCTTGTCAGACCCCACCTGGATTCCCCACCTGTGTCCGGCTTTGGAGCCCTCACTACAGGAAAGACATGGACCTATAGGAGCAGGTCCATGGAGAGCCACAATAATGTTTAGAGAGATGGAACACCTCTTGTACAAAGAAAGGCTGAGTGAGTTGAAGTTGTTCAGCTCGCAGGAGTCAAGGCTCTGTCGAGACCTTATTGCAGCCTTTCAGTACCTAAAGGGGGCCTGTAAGAATGGTGGGGACAGATGTTATAGCAGGGCCTGTTGAAATAGATCAAGGGGTAGTGGTTTTAAACTAAAAGAAGGTAGATGTACACTTGATATAAGGAAGAATGAGGGTGGTGAAACATTGGAATAGGTTCCCAGAGTGGTGGTAGGAGCCCCATCCCTAGAAGCATTCAAGGCTAGGTTGGACAGGTCTCTGAGCACCCTGATCCAGATGAAGATGTTCCTGCTTATTGCAGGGGGGTTGGATGAGATGACGGTTAAAAGCCCCTTCAAACCCAAACTATCCTAGAAGTTCCTAATGTTATCTTAGTCCTTACTTCCAGTGGGTTTTCCTTTACCCTTTGAAGCATATCAGTTTTGGATGTTTTTATACCATTTAGAGTAAGGAAAACTCCAGACACTGGGATTTTCTCCTGAGACTGTCCATCATCTGTCAAGAAGGATAGTAATGGACAGAGGAGGATATATTTGACGTTCTCAAGTGCAGAGAATGGTTTTCGAGTATATAGAGCTTTTGCAGGTGTTAGATCCCTTCCAGACCTTAATCTCCAACACAGTGAATGGCAAACATAAATGTAGGAGAAGTCACTGTAAAGATTTTAGCACTGATGTTGTGCTAATATTGTCCCGTTCCCTTCAGTAAATGTCACCACTAAATTTTCCAAGTTGCTTTCAAGTACCACTATTTGAGGCAAGTCCATAAATTGCAGAGAGTGCCTATTGTAGAAAGGCGAAGAAGTGGATGCTTATTATGTATCTAATATAGTTGGATATATTTTATATTATACAGTCTATTACATCTCTGGACAACTTTTCCAGTGTTTAACTATCCTTATGGTAAGAAGCCCTTTCCTGGTGTCTAATTGGAATTCCCTGGTTACCAACTTGTGTCTGTTTTCTCATGTGGCTGTTGCTGTACACCCATGGGAAGAGTTTTGGTCTGAATTCTCTTGACCCTTGCATTTGGTACTTGAAGGAAGCAATAAGATTTCCATATTAAGAAGATACTTCTCTTCAAAGGGCTAATGGAATGCAGTTCTCCCAGCCTCCCCTCATAGGAGATGTGTTCCAGCCCCCTAGTTAGTGGACTTCTAGCCAGATACAAAGTGCTGTATCTGTAAATTCATTATTTACCTGATAATCAAGGGAAGGTAAATCCTAACGTTTTATGTTAAAGCCATTTTTATTGGAAAACAGATGGGGAGCAAATTCCGGAATGCCTCAAAACCCCAAAACTGGAAACATTTGAGTGGCTTCTTTCCATCACAACACTCCACCACTTCACCACTTAAATGGCTCAGACCATTAATTCCTTAGCTGTGTCTCTTATTTTTCAATATTGAAAGCCAAAGATTTTCTATATGGGTGTCAGGGTAGGAACTTTAATGAAAAGTTAGATTTTTTTTTTTTTAATTCAAATACATGCACTAATAAATCTTTTGGTTTTTGTCAAAATTGTCCAAAAGAATCCTTTGGTATATAGAGGCTGTGAGCCATTATGACAGTTTAGTATATTCACACACACTGCACAATGGAACAGTTCCTACTCGAGTCTGCTTATCTCATTTTACCATAAGATTCAGTTTCTTTCGTCTGTGATATTCTCACCTACTTTATTCAATGAGAAGAAAGTGAGAATGTGGAATCTAAGATTAGTGAAAAGGAAACCTTTAGCTGCATATCATCAGCTAGTTAATTATACTTTAAACTCTTCTTGTATCCTTGCAACTTCACACTCAGTATGAGTGAAAGACCGAAAGTGAGGACCAAAGCTGGCTGCAGAGAAATACTATATATAAGCAGTTCATCATGGATCTCTCTGCTCAGAAAGCAAGAATTCATTATTTTTCTCAAGTGCAGAACATACCAGAAGGGGTTCTGGGTCTCAAGTAGGTGGAAACATATATGCATGTATAATATAGGAAAACATATGTATATAGTTAATTACTTCTAATAAATTAGCAGTCATACTGCACTACGGGGAAAGAACAGGAATAAACAGAATGAATAAGGAGGTAGAAGAATTAGGGAGAAAAATAAGACCATGGCTTGTTCAAAGTAACAAAGTATGCCAAGGTTATTTTTCTTTCCAGTCAATGTGATCATTCAGACAGTAGGGGAAAAAAAAAAGATGTTTTTACTAGTGTTTAGGGTACTTTGTGTTTAACTCTTCCTATAAGGGTTGATTTTTTTCATTCATCCTTTTGATAGAGATCTGAAGATTTGATATTAGGCATGCTAGCTAAGCGGGAAAACTCAGGTTTGAGTGGATGCTTGTGTTTGTGAATTCTTGGAGGATATACTGTCAGTGGTTGAGCCTTTTGCAGCCAAGAAACCTCTAATCTGCAGAGGATTCCTTTTTTCCCTCTTTGACTTTCGTATGAAATACAGTCACTGTAAAGCCCACCGTGCGTCTTTAATCTCAAGGCTTAAAATATCTTTTAAAGGCAAGTCAGAACGGCCATACCAAGACTGCAAGGCCCAGAGAATTAAAAGTTGTGTTTAACTCATCCCTGTATGCTTAGACCCTTCATTCTACTGCAACACTAGATTTGTTCATAGCTCAGTGATCAAAGGTTTCTCACATTCATAGTCCAGATCCATTGTTCATCCAGCCCAACCCATTTCCTCATCTGCTCTGTTGACTGCTATCTGCCCTCTGCCTCACCCACTGGGAGTCTCAACTGACACTTGGGTGTCTTCCTCTTCCCACTCACCACCATCAGATTATTACTGATCATCATACATCAGGCTGCTGAATAGGCACTGGTGGGCTTGTCATGCCTTAACTTAGTCCACTGTTTGATTTCCTACATAAATGTATAGATCGCACCAAAAATTTTCTCCCCAAAGCTGCAGGGAAAGAGTGAATTCACATGACCACTGGAGGTTCTTTATTATCAAAGGATTCATCAGCTATAGGGCCAAAATTCTGCTCCCACAACTGCAAAATTGTATCTTATTAACAGGTACCTATATGTCAGCATATTAATTCTGTTTTTTTCTGCTACTGCTTTTTGGTTTTCTTTTTTTTCTTTTTTTTTTTTTTAACACTAGTATCATTGCTTACAGCATCCTGCTCTCCTAGAGCATTCTTTGTCTGGACACAAAGCCACGTGTGGCTGTAAGTGTAGCTATAAAGCAAGCATCAGCAAGAAAGTGATTTTGTTATTAAATATTTCTGATTTTATGTTGTATTTGCTTTTGGTTATGCATTTGAGAAATGCTGATATTTTTCCTTTCTGCTTTGATGTAAACAAATCTTGTTTCAGAGATTCTGAAATCTAAATCAGACTTAAAAAAATGAGGATTAAATGAGACTTCATCCTGTAAGGTAGAACCCCCACCCCTTGGACAGAGCATTGTTTTTCCCCACCATGTGGAATGGAGATAACTCTCTGTCTTTGTGGTAAGCTACCAACCAAATCCATTCTTGCCAGTCTGACACTCAATGTGATTTGTCCTTTTAGATGCTGTTTATGAGAAGTCAGGACAGAGTTCTGTCAAAATTGATAAGTGAGAAGACAGTGGGGAATGCAATTTTATTTGTAACAGCACAGCTTCCAGCAGTTCCAGCTTGTTTACATCTAGGCTGGCTCTGTCTTGCTCCATAGCTTTTCTATTTCCATCCAAATAGCCCCCAAGTACATGTTATATGCGCCTGTCTATGTAAAATCTGCATAACAGATCATAGTGGGAGTGTTAGAGAGTGGAAAAAAGGACTCGTTTCTTCTTTTTTCTTGTTAACTTCACAACTCAAGAGTGTTGGTAGTTTTAAAAGGAAAATCTTGAACTCTACCAGTGGTGAACCTCACAAGCATTTAGAGAATGGGTTCTAAAATTCAACTATAGTCTGCTAAAACTCTGCAATCTTTCTTACCTTACATGGTGAAGGTGCCAGAGGCGTTAGGAGCTTTCCTTTTCTGATGAAAGCACTGTTTTTCTGGTGGAAGTGGCCAGTGTTTGTTAAATTAAATCCACTACTGACATTTAAATATAAGTTTATTCATTGTGAAAAGAATGCAATAGAACCCTGCAGTGACCTGTGAAGAGGAGGGCAGTTTTATTGCACTCTGTTTCACACTGAATACTTCTGCTACATAGCCTACAATTAGCCTCTGTTGCATAGATATTAGCATATTTCCTGGAAAATCGTTTTGACAAGAGAGCATAACTCTTGAAAGCATTAGGATATTTCTCAGGTCTAAGATGCCATTGTTTGCCTGCAATATTATTTGTCTTCAGTCTGGCAGCCGTGGAGTCCCAAGTGGTTTTGATCTTTTTTGGTTGGTGCACTTAAGAAAGCTGCACTGATAGGCGTTTCCTCTATATAGTCTCTCTTGTGAGCTGTTCCTTTACAGTAGCCCACCATAAACATGCAGTTGTCATAAAGTGAGAGAAGGGTTTTATGTTTGACCTAGCTTATGACAGATGAGTTCTTCTAGCAAGCTGAAAATTCTCATTTCTTTTTGTCATTTCTCTTTTTGCAGTTCTTAATAAATAATTAGTCTTCTACATGTTTTTTCGATAAAAAACAGTGTTCAGAGACAAGTGTAAATGCTGCTGCTCTGGTTCTGTGAATTGTGGAGTCATCTGACACTTTTGCTTTCTCTTTAGAAGTGTATATTTTGTCACTGAGTTTTCAAGAGTTGCAGTCATGCTCTTAAATTAATTGTTCGGTGATTGCCAGGGTACGTTTTCTGCAGTGTAACTGACCTGCCTGACATGCAATTACACACAGATATAGATTCACTGTATGTACCTATATACACATATATGTAAACTTATGCAAACATTACCTCCCCTCTGCACACACAAACACATGCACAAATTAAACATTTAAATATTTAATACCCACCCCAAGCTCGAAAACAAAGTGTCTACCTTAAAATTAAATTAATTTGTTAAATCTACTTTGGAGGCATCACAGACTCTCCTCTAAACAGAAGTAGGTAGCCCATAGGAAAAAAAATAATTCATCATATTTAAAATAGATTGTTGTGATGATTTCTACTGACGCTAGGGTTTACAAATCTTTTCTCTGAGTTTCCTCAAGTTACCTCTAAAAGTAATTAAAGACATAACTGCTAAACAAAGCCCAGTAAAGAGAGTTGGAAACATGATTTGGGTAAGATGAAATGGGATACTTGTTTGAAACACCAAATATCTCTTTTAAGTTTGTAGTCTTACCCACTGTATATACCCTGGTCATTTGTACCCGACAGTCACAACTCCTACTGCATGGTACAAATTCATAGGTGAAATAAACGGTGGTGTAAAAGGAGGTCCAAAGAACACCATTTATTCTGCTGATTATGCTTTTTTGTTGCAAATCCAGGCTGTTGTTTCCTCTGTTATACACCCACACTCATTTGCAGCATATGCTTTTGTGTAACATGTAATACTATTCTCATCAATTCTGAATTTGATATGCATTTTTCTTTAGTAGCTCCACTGTTAGCTCTCTACCCTCCTAGGACTTCATTAGATTGAACTGTTCCTGTAAGAATAGTGAAGGGATAGCTCTGGTTCTGCTTGTATGATTTATTTTTATTTCATGAGCAGAATTACTTGCCAGCAATGACAAGTCTGCAGCATTATGAAGATTAAATATTATAGAAAGTAGCATTGTAAAAGACCAGTGTTTTAGCATGCTGGAAAAGGTATATCCTTCCACTCATGTAGAGGAAAAGACCAAGAAAGTGAATGTGATTAGTGAGATACTGCCAAGATGCTGAGCTGTTTGGAGCTCTGCCGGATAACGATCCAGGTGCTTGCGTCATTCCCACTGATGAGATAAGAGCTGCAGAGCTGGGATTACTAAACACAATTATGAGATTGAGAGCTGAATTGCTTGGTTTCCATAGTTTACAGAAATCACCAGCAAAGAGCTGATAAAATTGATCTGACTTTGCAGGACAACCTTTTAACCCTGACAGAAAGTGTGAAGAGCTGCCAAAATTCAGCTACACATATAAGCTGGAGGTAGATCTCACCCATAAAGATGCCAATACTGGACAATAATAAAGAATGAAATTTAGTTTTACAGTGTCAGTAGTCCCCGTAGTCTCTCTGCAGTTCTGTTTTATGCTTCAGAAGAATGACACTAGCTCAAATGGATGAGGATTTTTTTTTCAGTATAACTAGTTTATTAAAATAAGTCAGATCTTAATGTACTTTCTCAGTTGATTCTTCATTGAGCTTTTCTGTAAGTACTCTGTTCTTGGCCTTTTGTACTTCATTCATTCAGTTAATTATTCTGTCAATTATACTGTTAGCGTGATGAACATTAAAACAGCTTCTCAGCTATTACTACAGGTAAAAAGGGAAAGCAAAGCTGAAAGTAATTACTCTTTTCTTATTTTTCCTTATTATTTTGTTGTTGGTTTTTTGTTTTGTTTTGTTTTTTGTAAATACTACACTTCCCTGCCTTGGATCATCAGATATTGGACCCATTCATTGCATTCAATAAGCCTTGATTTCTTCTGAAAGTGCAGTCAAAGCTACAGCACAATAACTAGCCTGACACAATGACACCGCTTTACAAAAGCTTGTGAAAGAAACAGGAAAACAGGGACATAATCCTAAAACCTGCTAGCTAAGCCTTGGTGTATTTTAGCACTTGCAAACTCTTAGATTATTCCAGCTATGAGGTAAGCTGTGTGAAGTGTTTTGAGCTGTCCCTGATAATGGTCTGTAAAGGGGTAGGGCATAAAGATGTCTCAGCTCACACCTGGGGTTGTTTCAGAGCATGCACATGTCCAGTTATTTAGTGATGGGCAGTAACCCATTAATTGGTGATAACTGCTTTATTCTGGGTGGCTATGAAGATAACATTTTAATTTTTGTATTTTATTTCCCTTTTTGCAGTAATAGCAGCTAGCAACAATTTGTTATCTGGTTTTGATCCAAGAGGTACTAGTAATCATGCTATGGTACAGAAAATTGCTGAACCCAGACAGACCTCCATAGACTGCCTCTCTCGGAATTCTTTTGCTTTAGAATGCATTACGTTACGTGGGCTTTATAAACGGAATCCGTCAGCCACCTTAGAGACTTGAGCCCAGATACAACTCTTTCATACATTTTAGGATGAAGATAAAGCATATTGGAATTGCATTGTTTCATCACACAAGGACTTTTCCAGACTGGCAGCTTTTTATCTTTCTTCTGGTGAGGTAGGAATCCTCCGGTATGCTGTGGTGGCTTCCTTTTCTAAAAGCCATATGTGTACTGTTGAGTTAACTCATAATTTAAAACATAGTGATTTTGTACTTGTAAACAGCAAAACTTCTCCTTTCTGTCTTTTCTTTCCCCATTCAGGGAAGTTGTTCAAAGGGGAGAGGGAAGAAAGCACAGTGTTTTAATTTAACAGGCTGAGCTATACTGGTATATAACCAGTATGGAAAGCTGATACTCTCTTTTTCTGATGATAATGGAGTTCACTAGGACAAGGTAGATGCTACTTAATGCTAAGAAATGAAATAGTTGACTGGATCATAAACACAAGATCTCTATCTTAACCATGTCACAAAACCCTAAACTATGAATCATAGATTCTGTTACACTGGAGAGTAACACTAATTAAAATTAATTTGGTATTTGAGTGTGTCTCAACAGTGAGATTATTTTCTCATTGTAATGACACATTAAATGTTAACTGAAATGGTCACACACTGTCCATTTAGGAAAAATACTGTTGTGTTTTGATTCCATGCTATCCCTTCTAATGGTGTTACCAGAGTTCATGGGACCCATTACTCTGATATACTGTACAGGAGAAGGGAACTCAATAGCTATTACGATTTTGATAGTCTTTCCTGGTCCTTTTAGTGGTGTGCAACAATTGCCATAAAGGCAGACAGGAAATATTGGAAAAATGCAGAGTATTTACAATATTTCTACAGTGCCTTTCAAACACTCTGTAATCATTTATTCTTTTATATCCTGCTCTTCTGGTGGTGTTTGCATTGTCTTCTGCTTATTATAGATAAGGAAAACAAGTCACAAAAAGTTACATGAGATGACTGCACCAAAGCGTTTGTGATTCAACAGGGAATAGGAACTTAAAGGCAGAAAGCTGAATCTAAAGTCTTCACTGCTGAGACAGTGTTATTATCCTTAAACTGCCATTGCACAAGAGCAGCCCTGAAGTTACAGTTCTGTGGAAAGAATTCAATCAGTGTCTTTACTAATTCTGTAAATATAGTAGGTCAAAGTCAATAAAAATAATGCTATAACAGAAAGAATTAGGGATTCCCTGAACCCACGTATTTGCGGGCAGTTCTTGGGCAAGAGACGTGTCAGATCTCAAGTTTGTTCTGAGCTTCAAAGCCACGCAGTTGACTCCAAACACTGAAAGCCTTTGTACGGGCCTTGAGAGCCTTGAGAGATCTAGGAAAGAAGGTAGCTTGCTGCTCATTGCAACTAGTTTGTATTGAGCTCTAATTAGTTGTTTACTTTATTTTCCACCCATACAAAAATTCCTTCTCATCACAGAGAAGCATGAGAAAAGAAGACAAACAAAGTATTGGAGGATGAGAGAGAGGAAGGAGGATAAAGTGGAAGTAGCAATAGGTTATTTCAGTAGTGCCAGGCTGTAGCAACCATTTATAGAATCACAGAATCATAGAATAGTTTGGGTTGGAAGGGACCTTAAAGATCATCCAGTTCCAACTCCCCTGCCATGGGCAGGGACACCTCCCACTAGTTCAGGCTGTCCAAGGCCCCATCCAACCTGGCCTTGAACATCTCCAGGGATGGGGCATCCACAACCTTCTGGGTAACCTGTGCCAGTGCCTCACTACTCTCATGGTGAAGAAATTCTTCCTTGTGTCTAGTCTAAATCTGCTCCTCTCCAGTTTATAGCCATTGCCCCTAATCCTATCACTACAAGCCTTTGTGAACAGTCCCTTTCCAGCTTTCTTGTAGTCCCCTTCAGGTATTGGAAGGTTGCTGTAAGATCTCCTCAGAGCCTTCTTGTCTCCAGGCTGAACAACCCCCAACTCTCTCAGCCTGTCCTCATATGGGAGGCACTCCAGCCCTCTGATCATCTTTGCAGCCCTCTTCTAGACCTGTTCCAACAGTACCGTATCCTTCTTGTGTTGAGGATTCCAGAACTGGACGCAATACTCCAGTTGAGGTCTCACACGAGAAGAATAGAGGATCAGAATCACCTCCCTTGACCTGCTGGCCACACTTCTTTTGATGCAGCGCAGGATACAGTTGGCCTTCTGGACTGCGAATGCACATTGCTGGCTCATGTCAAGCTTCTCATCAACCAGCACTCCCAGGTCCTTCTGCACAGAGCTGCTCTCAATCACATCATCCCCCTTCCTGTACTGAAATCAGGGATTGCCCCAACCCAGGTGTAGGACATTGCACTTGGCCTTGTTTAACCTTATGAGGTTCACACAGGCCCAGTTCTCCAGCCTGTCCAGGTCCCTCTGGATGATATCCTGTCCTTCTGGTGTGGCAACTGCACCACTCAGCTTGGTGTCATCTGCAGACTTGCTGAGGGTGCACTCAATCTTGCTGTCTGTATCATTGATGAAGA
The DNA here is from genome assembly GCF_017976375.1 of Cuculus canorus. Classification (NCBI taxonomy): domain Eukaryota; kingdom Metazoa; phylum Chordata; class Aves; order Cuculiformes; family Cuculidae; genus Cuculus; species Cuculus canorus. Next base: position 177,593,473 of record NC_071401.1, on the reverse strand, counting down.
TACTAAACAGCACTGGTCCCAGTATGGACACCTGAGGGACACCACTGTTCACGGATCTCCATCTGGACCTCAAACCACTGACCACTGCTTTCTGAATACGATCATCCAACCAGTTTCTTATCCACCAAACTGTCCATCCATCAAATCCATATCTCTCCAGTTTAGAGAGAAGGATGTTGTGGGGGACCATGTCAAAGGATTTACAGAAGTCTAGATAGATCACATCCGTTGATTTTTCCGTGTCCACGTTGTGGTTATCCTATCATAGAAAGTCTCTAAGTTGGTCATACAGGACTTGCCCCCGTTGAAGCCATGCTCTCTGCCATTAATCATCCCCATGCCCTCCCTGTGCTTTAGCATAGCTTCTAGGAGGATCTGTTCCATGATCTTCCCAGCCACAGAGGTGCGGCTGACAGGTCAGTCATTCCTGAAGTTGTCTTTTCTATCCCTTTTAAAATGAGCACAATTTTACCCTTTTTCCAGTCACCAGAGACTTCTCTTGATTGCCATGACTTTTCAAATATCATGGAGAGTGGCTTGGCAACCACATCGATCAATGATATTTGATCATCAACAGGACTCTGGGATGCATCTCATCAAGTCCTGCAGACTTACAGATGTTCAGGTTCATACCTAGTGAAGCGGTAGCTTTAGTGAATGGGACTTCCTGCTTACCAGGGTGTGATTTCTTTACAGATTTCTATAGGTGAGACAATAGGATGGGTTATAGTGCGAGAGTAAAAGGAAGGTGGTGCAGGGGCTGTGTGGATGTGGGTACTTGGGAGAATGGAAATGTTTAGGGGAAAATGGGAGAAAAAGGTGAATGAGGCTACTGTCTATGAATACAGTTGAGGTGTCTCTTTGGGAAACAGTGAACTGAGAAGGGCTTTGAAGGTAAGGAGAGAAGGATGGTGTTTGTGGAGAGGGGTGCCAGGATGGGATGGTTTGAATGGAGGTGAGAGAGGCTGACAAGCGGTGATGAAACAGGGACAGCAACACTGCAAGTGGGTTGAACAGTTTTGAACGGGTATCATGACAGAAAGTGCAGCAAGGATTCAAAGGTGTGCGTGGCTTAGTAGAGACCATCAACAGAGTAGTCAGCAAAGAAAAATGGGCAGAGTAAGCCTTCCCTGTGTGCAGTTACCAGTTATTCCAGTATAGGGTCATAACTCTGGTCAAGATCTGAATGCTGCAAGAAGAAACTTTACCAACTTCCCTCTTAGACTGTAATCTGTTTTCCAGATTGTGGAGGGAAAATGTGAAGATTTCAGAGCTCTTTTTGCCTCCAAAAGACTCGTTAAGAATGGTCACTGTACTGTTCATGCTCTGTTTTCTAACAGACCACCAGCTTTATTCTTTTGTATTGAGCTTTGAGTAGAAAGACTCACTAATAACTGCAAACTGATGCAAACTTTTACAAGGTTGTCTTTAAAAGACCTTAACCTCCTTTCAGCAGTTCTAGAAAGCCAATAGACCTGTTGATGACATGTGAAATCTACTTCTCTACCACTTGAGAGAAATGATAGTATTAACCCAGCCTTCCCTTACTGAAAAGGTGACAGCTCCTTGTTTGGTCTTAAGTCTCCTGAAGCTGACAACGTGTAAGCTGCTTTTCCATCACTGTAGCAAATGATCACCTTTAACTGGGAGCCAGAAGCTCCAGCTGCTATTCCATCACTTTAGAGGATGACCAATATAACCAGTTTTCAGTCGTTCAGGACCTTCTTAGCTGTTTTAAAACAAGTGACATAAAGAAGAATTTCTCCACCATGAGAGTGGTGAGGCACTGGCACAGGTTGCCTAGGGAAGTTGTGGATGCCTCGTCCCTGGAGGTGTTCAAGGCCAGGTTGGATGGGGCCTGGGGCAGCCTGATCTACTGGGAGGTGTCCCTGTCTGTGGTAGGGGAGTTGGAATGGGATGATCTTTAAGGTCCCTTCCAACACAAACTATTCTATGATTCTGTGATTCTATGATTCTTTGATTCTATAATTCTATGAAGTGAGCTGTCTTGGAAATGTCTTTCCAGAGCAGATAGTCCTTATTCTAATTTCCATGCCTACCTTTTAGCTAAATAATTTATGGCAAAACAATTTAAAGTATTTGTCTCCACTGTGGCAATACACTGAACTATTGTTCTGCCCACACAGAGAAAAGAAGCAGCAAGTCAAATATTTAGCAGTTTGGCATTGAGTTCTGTCACTTGGCATCAGAATACTGTTCATGTTGAGAGGCGGCTGCCCCCAGAGTGCCCAAAAGAGGGGGAGGCTGTCATTTCCCAAGCTCTCTCCTCAGTCCCTCTCTTTTCACCATCTGTCTGTCAGCACATTTCATGAATCCCCAAATATTGTTTCTCACAGATTTTTAAAATGCTAGGTTTCAAAGACTGTCAGTTCAATCCCTGTATACATACACACAAAACCCAAAGAGAAAGCAGCTATATGGGTGAGTGTGTGTGTACATGTGTGTATGTATCTAAAGGGATTTCAGAGAAGGAAATTTTATCCTCACAAATTCATTAGTGCTGCCAAACTTATTGTTTCTTTTGTTGAAGACCAAAAGGGGGGGAAAAAAAAAAACCAAACACTGAAAAGCATCTGTCACAGAATGCTGTGTCAAATGCTTCTGACCATGATGTTGTAGGTTCTCTGGTTTTTCAGTTGCTGCTTTTCTGTTGAAGTTGTTTCAGATGCGCTTGCTATAGACAACTTAAGATAAAATTTGTGGGCTTCTGGTCTGATAGATGCTTTATTGTTTTATGCAAAGTGTTTTTAAATTTCCAGAGATGTTATGCTAACCCTGATTTGTTTGAACGTGACTGGGATGTATCATGTTTGTTGTAAAAAAAGGAGATGTCATGAGGTTAGTAGTGCAGATATGGAGTGGGGAAAAGGCAGTTATCTGGAATGACTTACATGCAAAGCAAGAGACCTCATCCAACTTCTTGCTCATGCTGAATGAGATACTACTTGAGCATTTACTTGAGTCTAAAATGAAAAACATGAAAATTTGTTGTGCCTTTAATACTAGGTGTCAGTATCTCAGTCATAGGTATCTACAGCTTCTAAGTGACCACAGCCATGTACAATCATCTGACTATGCACCATACAGGCATTTAGGAAAGAGGTAGTCCCAAGAGTACAGAGAACAGATCTCAACTCTACGCTCTGTTATTGCGGGGAGAAAGGAAAGCTGTGGCAGTCGGGATTATTGTCACAGATAGTTGTTGCCAGCTGCTTCCCAGAGATAGTTTTAGCAAACCTCTTGGTCTCCCCAGATGGAACCTCTAGGGTCGTCCTCATTTTCCTATGTTTTTTCATGCCATAAATAGTTAAATTATTCTGCTTGTTGAGCCAGTGCACTGAAAGGATTCAGTTTCTTTGCAGCCTGAAACATTTGTACAGCTTTGTAGTAACATTTTGAGACAAATCATCCACAAGAACTTGAAGGTCATTCCTGACCAAAGAAATTATGTTCAGAGCAGTCCTTGGGGCCTCTGTCCAGCCTCAGCACAGGGAGGCAGGAGGTTGTGCCAGCAGGACAATGAAAGTCAATGGATTTCAGCTTGTGCAGAGCTCCTCATTTTCCTTGATTTAAAGGTCCCAGTCTCAGTCCTTTATGGTGTATTTAGGTTTCCTTATAGGCCTCCAAGGGACCACAAGCTTCTTTATTCCTTAAAACTATACCTTGTTGCTGTAATTGAAGCCGTTTTGTTACTGTAATATCTCCCTAATATTACAGTTCTAGTCAAGTGTTCTTTCCCTCTGGAGGCATCAATTATTATGGGTTTTGAATAGGCCTCCCTCCAGTAAACATTCTTTCACTCCCAATGCCAAAATCAGGTCACTGCAAATCTCTTCCCATATAAAACATGGTCCCGTGTTTCTTCTTTTAAATGCTGTGTATAACATGTACTGGTAACTAATTCCACTTCTTACCACCCTATTTAAGACTCCTGCCACATTAAATAAAAAGTAAAAAACACTGCAGGTTTCATTTTCTACATTTTCTTAGTTTATACTAGGGCATTGAATGTCCAAAGTCCAGGGAGAAATTTATAGGGTTTATGCAGGGACTGAACCTATATAGATGTGTACATTGGTGAGGGAGCAAAGAAGCGAGCGGTAGCAGTGCATTTCATGAGAGACGTTCAGCTGAAATGAAAATGGCAGGGGGTTCATCGGCTAACCCATGCATGTGAACTGCAGGTTTTTCTGTAAGTTGTGGTATTTTGACATTTGGTCACCACAACCCAATCAGACTCAGTAGTGAGTCCTCACTGCTGTGTGCCCTGTGCCTGTTTGTGGATCAATCTGTGTGACATCTCTGGGGCTGGGCAGGAACAAGCACTGTATGACAGATGGAGAACTGAAGCCTGGGTTTGTCTCTCTTCTTCTTATGCGTAACCATGAGAACCAAAAGCTGTTAAGCTCCAAGTGTCACCTGCAGACTTCCTTTAAATACGTCTATCAACTAGTTTCCCATTTGCAGATGAGTAAAACTCTGTGCTGTTGGATTCATTGTGCTTTATTATAATTATTTGTTTCACAGTGTTCAAACCATGTGCAGCTTTGTGTTTTTGTGAATGGTTCCCCTGTGAAACCCTAAAGATGCTTAACTCAGACGGGTGTATGTAGTAACTATAACTGCACCATCTGCCCTGAAACTTGCACTTTTCATGAGATGCCACTGCTGGGACATCTGGCACTAAAAATATGTTTTCTGCATCATCTCACAATTGAAGAGGATGCCACGGCTGTTCAGCTCCACAGGAGATTCCTTGAAGCATCCTTCTGTTATCCAGCAGCTTCTGCAATGAAGCTATAGCACTAAACTGGCCAGGGAGTGAATTATGCTGTTAATGGAAAACTGTGTTTTTGCTTTATGACTTAGATTACTGTTAGAAGGAAGTAGCACTTGTGTGATGGATTGATTGATGTGTAACCAGCCTGTCTTATATCCTGTAAATCAATAGTTGGTGTCACAGGACTAAAATGACTATGTAATGTACTGTAAGTCAGCTTACGTTATACAAAAGAAAAAAACCTGTAAAAGTGATGCACAGCCGTATTTCTCAAAGTTCAGCATGTCTTGCTGAACTGTTTTTATATAGTTTGAACCTGCAATGTATTGGGATTTCCTTCTTAATTCACATAATATTTTCCCCCTTAGAGATGCACACAAAACACTGTCTCAAGACTGAGCAGTAAGAGTAGGTTCTACACTATGAGTATGTCAGCAGCTTCATGTTCCCTAGTGCTACACCCTTGGTGAAAAAACACCGTATAAGCCTGTGTGTTTTCTTGTAGGAGGTGGAGCTGTGTCGTATTAACAGCCAGGAGAAGCTGGGGCTGACTGTCTGTTACCGAACCGATGACGAGGAGGACACAGGGATCTATGTCAGCGAGGTGAGGGCATGGTGATGGGGAGGAGCAAGGGAGATGCTTGTGCTAGAAGGCTAAATGTACCAGGGAATGTAAAAGCAAGCACTCTGAGACGAGAGTGCAGAAGTGTCGGCCATCAGCCAGCACGTCTCTTTCAATTCATTTAGATTATCAATTTAAATTATGTTGCCCAAGTAGTGTAATTATTACTAGTGAGCTTCTTTAATGTAAATGCTTTTAACTACAGCATCATAGTTACGGAAGTGCAAAGTAATCTGAGCATAGTCTGATTTTGAAATAAATCTTCCCTTATGATGTAAATTAAGAAGACTTTTTAAGGAAAGCACCTATCCACACCCTGCTTGCGTTCTCCCCATGCCACAGCCTCAGTAATCCTAACACTGGATAATCATTACTTTATTTAATTTGTGGTTTTGTTGCAGTTGTGGTGTGCACAGTCATACTACAGGAGAGAGCAGCTTGGCAGAGAAATATATCAGGAAGATTAATGGGGGTTTTTTGCCAGAAAAAAATTGGAATACTGGATACTGTGATGGGATGAAGCCTCAGTTTTATATTGGCTTCACCAGGAAAAGATGGCATCCAGCACATATTCGCAGAGTTTTAAGTTTTTCAGAGTCAGTCCGCAAGACTTCCAGGAACACTAGCTTCCTTTGAATTTCCAGCTATTTGACAGTGGGTTGCCATTCTGGATAAAGCAGAACACTTGCAAGTCCAAGCTCACTAGTGATTATCCTGGAGGGACTAGATTCCCAATTTATCACTTTTGTGACACGTTGTGTCAAATTTTGAGTGAAGCTCCTAGAGAGAGTGTTAGTTAAGGGCATTCTCCTACATATCAGTGAATGGGGATGAATACAAGATTGCTCATTCGCTAGCCAGCCACAACGTCAAAGAAGCTGAAAAGCCACAACGTCAAAGAAGCTGAAAAGCACAGCTTTAGAAAACAAATGAGGATTTAATATAAAACTAATGAAGAATTAAGTCTTCCAACATTTGTATAAACACTTATTAAAGCTTATTTGACTTGTGATGACAAAGAAAGTGCAGGAATCTTTTAATAGACTCCAGATTTTTATCTGGAGTGTAGTGTTTTTCTTACTTGGTAGAAACTTCCTAAGTTTTTTTAAGTGAATGTAATTATATTGTCTTTCATACTTCATTAAGCATTTCACTATCATTTTTTTCTATGACAATACACAAGAAGAAAATACTATCTAGCAGCTCTAGAGGATATAACCTGCAAAAAAAAAAACGCTAAACTCAAATGTTTGGTTTGAAAAATTAGCTTCTGGCATGACAAGGCAAAATAAATGATTTAAGATAACCATCGAGTGAAAGGTGATAGATCAAGTTGCCCTGCAGTGAACAGTAGGTCATTGCTCAGGGATGAGCTGTAGTGACTTTGATAAACTGTTAATGGAGCCCTAAACATCTATTTAGGTTAAACTAACTTAAAATTAACTGACTCAGACCAGGAACAGTATACAGTACCTGTGAGTGATCTATACAATATAGATTCTTTGAGGTTTTTTGCTGTTTTGTCGCAAGCTGAGAAATTCCAGAGGAAATAAGAGATTGATAACTGAGACAATCATTTAATAGTAAATATTTCCATGAAAGAAAAATAAACCTGATCCTTTCCCAAAGACAGTCCATATGCATACAGATATCAACTGCTGCAAAACCACCTCAGTTCACAGTGAACTTCCAGAGAAGATGGACTCTGTCATTAATTCTTAATGCTCTGACAACTGAAGGTTAATGCCTGACAGTGGTGTAGGAAATTATTAGTCTGAAAATCATATACTCCCCACACTTTCCGTCTTTAGACTTTTATCTGAAACAAGCTTATATCATTATTTAAAGAACTGTTGAATTCATATGACTGTAAAGGAAACTTTACAGAGTAAAAATGATACTTTTTCAGATTGTGCAGCTGTTGTTGTTTTCCATAAAAATCTTTCAGTGTTCGTTTACTGAATATTGTCCTGTGCAGGTTGATCCCAACAGCATTGCTGCCAGAGATGGACGGATCCGTGAAGGAGATCGCATTTTGCAAGTAAGTGACAGTAGACTCTTCCTTACACTCTTTCTTCAGACAAACATGCAGTGTCGTCTTCTCTGTGGACTGTTAATGAGGGAAGATAGTTCTCTTTGTTACGGTGATCGATGAGAAAATCCATGTCTGTCAGTTTTTTAACACAATGGCCAGGAGCTAGAGTGCGTATATTGGAAAATGAGAATGACAAATCCATTCTGGCTCATGCTCTTATGTCCTGTGTCTTTTTTTTTTTTTTTTTTTTTGCCATATTTACTAGCAAATTTAATTTTCCCTGTGTTCATCTGTGTCAAATTCTGAATACGGATCCTGCAGGCATAAATATGGGTGTGAGAAACTGGCTGATCAGTCAACAGTTGCATAAATTTGGGTAAAGCTTACTTGTGCTGAGCATAAATGGTAAGAGTTTCCATACAGAAGATGTGCCGTTAGTACAGGATGATTTTAAGTGTACTTGAGGAGAGGGTTCATTAGGTTTTTTCTTAACATTTTCTTTCTTCCATCAGTGAAACACCATTTTTCCGAGTTCTTTTCTAATCCATCATCTTGGTTTTCTTTTCCCCCTTCGTTTTTATTGATCTACTCATTTAAGGAGATGCTATGAAGATAGGTTTGGGGGGTACAGCACAGCCTCTGTGGGCAAGGGTAGCTGGCTGCTGGCTCTGGAGAGAGGGCAGTGTACCTGTAGGAAGCTAGAATGGCAGTGGGTGTTAGTTTTCAACTTGTAGTGCATAATGTATTTTGCACTAGTCACAAAATCACAGAACAACTACCAAAAGTCAGTAGACTTGAAAGTCTTTGCTGTATTGTAGCATTTTAGTTCTGGTTCCCAGTCGATTTTGCTTTTAGTTTGACCTTTTTTCACTGAAGCCCCAGAAGAGCTCCTGGTGATGACAAGTCACTTTTCTGTAACCAGTTCCGTAATTGCCCTTCATTAAGTTAGGCATGTGAGATTTCAGGTTGTCACAAGATCAGCCTGTTCCTTCCCTCCAGTCTTTTCATTTCTGCAAGAAATATCTCTGCTGAAACCTGTATCTGTATCTCTTACTTTGGTACCAGCTTTGGGAATCTAACTAACACAACAAATTTTGCGAGCTGGCTTACCAAAGTGGAGAGGAAATAATTTTAATGTCAAGGTTCACTCAAGGGCTGCTGATTTATCCTCTATGTAGCTAGGAATGTGAAAATGTTCACAGGATGGTGTTTCCCCTCAGAAGACACAGGCGCTGTGATGCAAGGGCAGTGAGTCCCTTGGTGGGAATCGGGGTGGCAGGATGACGGGACCACATCGTGGGGTGCAGCTAGGAGTGAAAAAGTCTTCTGTCTGACAGTGGCAGTGTCTTCTGCATCTTTTTATAAAGTACATACTGAAGAAAGCAAACACGATATAATGGTATTTTTACCTTTCAAAAATCAGAAAAAAAACTTGTTCATTAGACTAAGTAGAAACAACTGTCGTTCCCATTCTGTGCATTTCAGATAAACAAAAAGAGAGTAGATTTGTTTTCTGTTCCTTGCCTTTCTTTCTAAAATTTCTGATTGAAGTGGAGCGTCAACAGCAGTTCAGGCAAACATTCTCCAGTTAATAATAAAATTCATTTCAATTGTGAGTAAAGACTCCTGGGGAGGAAGAAAAGCATAGGTAATTCTGCCATCCTTTTGTAGACTGGAGCATTACTTTAATGTCAGTGCTGATATATTGCTATGAGTTTGATCATTAAAGTTAACACCCAGAGAGTTATGTGGGGTTTACTTTCATATTTGAAAACACATTGACCCTCTATCTACTCTTATTGATGAGATAACTCAGAGAAATAGAAGGTGACAGAGCCATCATGGGGGGATTACACTGAGGCTGGGAGAGAGCAGGATCCTTGAGTGTGGGGGCATTTCATGTGGGTGGTTGATGGCATCAGTTAAGCCTGGGGAGAGGCACTCTATTTTGGGTATTTCTTATGACATTACTGCAGTTTTCCTGATGTTTTTGAAGCTGAGACTGTCCCCTTCTCACTCTTACAAACCTTGCACCTCTCTCATTACATTCACAGTCTCCTTAAGCGTCTGAAAACACCCTGAGTATTTTACATCAGATGTTACAAAACCAGGGGACAAGTTTTTTAAGTCCTGGTGAGACTTGTCTAAATGCCTGCTGCTTTTAAGCTGTGAATTTCTAGGCTGACAAGTGCTGTCTGTGCGGGTGGGATGCTCTGGGGCAGGCTGAAGTCCTGCTTGTCCTCCGTGATGGTGCAGCTGCTGTGGGGCAGACACCTCCAGGCTGTGCAGAGCAATCAGGGCCACCTCTGGGGTCCAAGAGGAGCAGTTGCTCAGTTGATTCAAGTCCCAGAGCCACCAGCATAGCTGAGTGTGTTTTGCACAAACTGGAGATCTACTCCTGGGTCTCTGTGGCTCTTGGTCTGGTTTTTGCGTTAGGGCAGCTCTGTGTTACCAAATGGCTGTCTGGTCTCCAGCAGACCACAGCTATCCCTTAATTTAAGCTTTGAAGGGTCTCAGAGATTTTACCCATTGCTGGTTAGATAAACAGGGTACACTGGGGTTTTCTTTGAACTGAATTAAAGCTGTGTTTTTGGGTCGAGGCTTTTAGGCCAAACATATGTGAAGAAAAGCAACTTTCTCTTTACTTTTCAACCAGGAAGTTCCTGCTGCTTTGAAAGCAAACCCTTACTGGATTTTATTTCCCCCAAATATTCAGATCCTTATGTCTTCCAGTTCTGTTTTCACCGATTTCCAAATAGACCAAGTTTTTTTTTTCGTTGCCACAATGAGAATAATCCACCACTTTTGCTGTGAATTGGACAAAACCAAGTGGGTACGGAAAATAGAATTACTATTTGATTCCCTCAGTAAAGATTTTTTGATAATATAGACGGTGTTTGTTACCATGTTTGTCCATGATTACTTAGTCATGGACATCGCTGTTTCAATGAGGTGTCAGAATAGGACAAAGGTAGTGAGAAAAGCACATTGTCATTGGAGAACCACTTTTATTTTGATTATCCCTTTGTAAGGGGGATACATATGTTTTGTGTGGTTCTGGATACTAAGCTGTCCACACAAATGTGAAATGATTAAATGGAGCAGCAATAAGCAGTGGCCTGTAAGTATTGCCTGGTGAGAGATAATACTGTAGCTCTCTAATTGGCTCTCTAGCAGCATACAGTGTGACTGATTTCAGCTGTAGCATTACCAGTCTTGCTTCCACCAGCACTATTATCTCAGACTGACACTTCCATTACTCTGAACAGAGAAAGATGAACGTCACCTGTCAAAGGCTGGTTAATTGTGTTGCTAGATGTATGTTACCAGGGCGCAGGTTGGACATTTATGAACATAACTGCTTCCTCTGATGTTTGCCATCCTTCAACGATCGATATAGCTCTTACAGTAAGCGCATAATTGAGTGAAGGCACTTACCGCAGAGGGGCTGAAGATGAGCCCATTGCATGAGTTTCATTGTCCATACATTCAGCACAAATGAGCTGATACCTGCCCTTTATTGTGTGTTGCTTTGTGGAAATAGAAACTAATGTGCCACTTTCATTTGTTTTCCAGATAAATGGCCAAGATGTCCAGAATCGGGAAGAGGCAGTGGCATTGCTCTCCAGTGAAGAATGCAAGAAAATTGTGTTGCTGGTTGCAAGACCAGAGATGCAGGTTAGACTACATAGATGCACTGAGCCAGAACCCAGGTTATACCATACATTCACTGTCACTGGAAGTCATGAACTGTTGAGAAATAGGAATGCCAAAGTTCCTGACAAAAGAATAAAACAGAAAATTGCAGAACTTTGCCCCTGTTTAGCCAACAAAGAAAATAATATGATATTACTAGGGCTTCTTTTCCCCAAACTAAACAATTCCTTTGCGGCAGACAAAATAAGCAAGTATAGAAATAAAGCCCACAGCACTAATATGGTATTAGTAAAATGTGAAGTAGAACTTGAAAAATATGTATTACTCATTAGATGATTCTTATTTGTTCTGGAGATAAATTTCCCATACTTTCCTCAGACATTGATATGACCTTATGCAGAGCTGAAGTTGGTCATTGGCTATGGCTTTTCTTATTCTGTGCACCTACAGGCAGGCATGTAAACAGTTCATTTATGTACCAGTTATGGAACTTTGACTACAATGCCATTCATCAAACAGGGATCTAATTGTTTTCAAAGCACACTGGTCACAAAAACCTGCTTGCATGTGACAAAATGTGTTTTGGAACATACAATTGCATTTTAGAAACGTTTCTATGGTCTTAAAAATAAAATTATGATGATGTCAAGAATCTTGCTATGCCAAGAATTTTTTATATCATTGCAGGGGGCAGATGTTAAGTTGATCATCAGAATAAAGGAGAAGTAGACTGGAAGAGTACTGTTTGTACTTCCCTTTATATTCTGTTTATAGGCCATTGAAAGCAAAAAGACATTATATTGTCACTGTTCTCTCCATCTGCCAACAATTCAGAGTTGGTTATGTTGCCATTTATCTCTCATGCTATTGATCTGATATTCTCAGTCTTGCTAGCTGCATACTCTGTGCAAATTAAATTGAGTAAGTGTAATTCAGTGCCACTTGGAATCTATACTTGAATACGGTAGTTATAAAAGATTCACAATATCAGTATTCATTTCCTTTATGTTTTTCAGGAATCTAAACAATTCCCATAAAACTGATGACATAGTATAGCAAAAAAAAAGCCATGCATCAGTTTATATTTCAAAATTGTAGCCCTCACTGACTGTTGCAGAAGTTTTCAAAGATTTGTTCCAATGTTATTCTTCCTATTTTTCGTGAACATTTTGTTATTCAGCAGGGAACAGAAACCTACCCACTTTTAAAAATACATGCGCAGGGAAAAGTCGTTCCCTGTATTTGTATAGACTGGTCAACATGAAAAAGTTACTTCAATATGAGATAAGGAATTACGTAGCTGTACCAGTACAGCTTCCCATAAGCACGTTCCTTTCAAATTATAAAAGTGTGTTTTGGTTTGTGTTTGGGGCTTTGATATTGGGGTTTTTTTTGTTTGTTTGTTTAATTTGTGTATTTTAAGAACATATTCATACAAAACTGAAGAAAAATCCAAGGTATGTCAGAAATTAGGCTGTCCACAAACTGAGTTTCTGCTAGTTGTGTTGCTTTGACTCTGGTGAAAGACAGCAGTATTAAACAGGCTTTTATTTCTAGATAGAAGATAGTAATGGCAGTGTTGCAGTCTTAAAGGGTGACTGCTGAGCACGTTCATTTGGTAACAGGGAAGAAGACCCTCCCTGACCATTTATTTGCACAGTGAATACTAATGAACAATTAAGTTTTGAAACAGAGCACTGAAGGAGCACACAGCCTGTCTAATGTATAAGCAAATGATGCAAGCATGTACATTCATGTGTGTATGTACACACAGCATATGTAGGGCTCATGTATACTAAGCCATATATTATTTTTATTCTAAAAGCTGTAACATAATGTAAACATTCCATTATTTAGTTATGGGGTCTGCCACAATCAAAGCAGCAGATATGATCAAGTGATATTCATCATTTGTTCTCTAGATTTGTTCATCTCTGCAATTTCCTCAAATAAGGGAAATTCAACTGCATTCTTTATGGTAGAGCAAGGCTGTGTTCATGATTTCTTTGGGGGAAAAAAAAGGCAAATAAGACAAGTAAACGAAACTAGTGGCCAGTAGCAGATGTTTCAGACAATGGTTTGGAAGTCCCATTCAGCACAAACATAAACATTACGTATACCCAAGAAAAGAACCCTCCTGGTAATCCCAGACTGTTAGAGACTGGCTTTGCCAAGGAAAATGGTGAAAGGCTTCTGTTCTTCATAAGAGGAAAGAGTAAATTGGCATGGGCAAAAACACATGAGACTTCATGAAGGAAGTGGTGTTTCCTACCAGTATTCAGCTAGAAGTACCACACAGCATCAATCACTGCTTGTGTAGCTTCGAACAACTACTTGCTGGTTTGATGTAATTTTTCTTACTGGCATCTGTGGCCAGAGCTCTCTTGGCTTCGTTTAATGCTGAGACTTTTAGCTTTTAGCATCTGTTTGTCACCTTCGTCCTCTGGTTCCTTCACCAGCAACAAATCAACAAATATTTCCTTCTGCTGTGGTCCCATAGTTATAGCCAGGAGCATCACTGACCAGTATTTTCTTTTTCAATGCAGTGTGCCACCTGGCAAGGGATTACAGATACAAATGGATGTGTGCCACATGCACAATGAACGACATGGGAAGAATAGCATTTTAGGCCAGGGGTGCCCGTTTTATCAGTTTAGAAAGATGTGAAGGGTGCAGAGTGGGTACAGGGCGAGGATGTATTCACCTGACGAAACTAGCATCCCCTTCTGTCCTTTTGCAACATAATCTTCACCAAATGTCAAAGTATTATTTTACACTCGGGGAAAAAATATCAGATAAGCAGGCACACCACGAGAACAAAAATAACAGTCCTTCAAGTCACCACATCTTTCTGTCACCCTCCTCTGTCTGTTTATTTACCTAGAAGATCAATTGGAAAATGGTGACAGAAATGCAACATGAGGTTTCTATTGAGGTGGCGGCAGCAGGGCACAGCACTGGGATGGAGGCTTTTAGAGGAAAGAGCCAGTTGCCTCCTGGCCCTATTAGTAATTTTGCTGCTCTTTCAGTGTGAGGGCTCTCAGCGGTAATGAACATGACAGCTTCAGGATTATGCGCTGCGGTTTTCATACCTTTTGAAAGGAAATAATGTCTATGCTGTGCTGTCTCCTTCATTATGAGAGAAAATCAGCCATACTGTTTAAAGCATAAAAGGCATGAGTCCCATTTTTTTTTTAATCCTTCTTTTTCTTTTTCTCTTTTTGAGATATGAACTCCTACCACCTGGCTTTCTGAAACGAATCATTAAGATAAAAAAGAACTAGTCAAGCATTGCCTTTTGGGTTTACCCTGTTTTAGCATGCATCCTTGCTAACATACTATAATGTACTAATATATTCTTTGCAGCTGGAAGAAGGGTGGCTGGATGATGAAAGGAATGAATTCTTAGAGGAGTTAAACTTGGAAATGTTGGAAGAGCAGCATAATGAAGCAATGCAGTACACAGCCAACGAGATGGATCAGGTAGGACTACTAGTAAATATATCATTTAAAATTTTGCTAGGTATATGTTTTCAGTATCAGGGAATGAAATGGTATGCCGTAAAATGGAGTCAAAAGCTTTGATAGCATTCTGTCTCTAAAACGATGTGAACTCCAAGACACAGTAGGTAAGGAAAAGGAGAACAATAGATGCTTAGGCCCAGTGTCACACGTTAGCAAACAATTTAGGAGTCTGTAGTAAGTACAGATTTCTCATTTTCTCTAAATTCTCAGAATATTATTGGTTTCCTTCTTAATTTCTGAAATGTCTGGGGTTTATGATGTCGTATTTTATGTCATTTTTTTTTAATGAACTGGATTAGTGTAGCACATAGAGCTCCAGGTTTAGATAGATGCCTCTCTTGCTGTATGCAAGTGAGGTGTGAGCCAGCCTTTGCACCAGAGAGCTTGCAAAACAAGATGGAAGAGGTGTTTAAAATAAACAACAGGTGTTTTGGTAATACAAGTGTATTTTTCTTACACCGACAGCGCACAGCTCAGCATTTGTTTTGTTAATGGAGACAAATAAGCTTATTGTTAGTGTAGTCTCAGCTTGTTGTTATTCCAACTTTTACTTGCCCATATGTGCTGTAAGCAGTGTGACTATGGCAAAGGTCCATGTGCATCCCCAGCCATACAGTTTCATCAAGGGATGGGTCTTTTCAGTTGTGCTTTATTGTGGCAGGCATAAGTGACCTTATCCCCACCTGCATCATATGATCTGTCAGTATGCATACCTGGGTGGAGCCAAGGAATAAAAGCCAACTTCATCTCCTAAATGCTGTGTACTCCATCCACAGAAATCTGTGACGTACGATTTTTCCTCCATTCTGGATTGCTCAGAGGCAGAGCCTGAGGCATTTTTCTTTGAAGTGAAGAGAGGGGAAGAGACCATGAGAGCCTTTCTTCTTCTGGAAATCAGGAAGCTTATTTAGCTAACAGGAGACCTGGCTTCAGATACCTCAATGTCTGGTCTGCATCAGGGGCTTGAACATGCATGTAGCCTGCTTTCCCCTTCACCTCCCCTCCAGCCTTGATGCCAAGCTATTGACTAGCTGATTGCTCCGATTAAAGCTATTCACTGTACATAAATTAAATATTCATTTGGACAGAGACACTGACGGAATAATTAAGTCAGTTATCTGGACTATGATAGATCCGATTACAAATCCTTACTCTTATAAGCATTTAATTATTTACACAAAGTGGAATAACTCCAGGGTCAGAGGTGAAGTGAACCTTGCAACAGGATTTATAGTGGCCTTTTAGTTATGACTCTCTTTTCCAGGCAGTGATCCAAGCCTTAGTTTCCCAGGTTGAATGTGCTAACTACTGCACTGCTAGCTACTTTGAACTGATATTTGGCATCTTGTTTAATTTTTTAGACACAAATTTTATCTTGGATAGCAAAAAATTTCCTGTTGGAAAGAACACTTGTGCTTTTCAAAGCAATTTACTTCGCATAGTGACATTTTCACAAAAACCACCACTTCTGATTGATAGAAATTCTTGAGCAAATCTATCTACAAACCCCTACTAGCCCCTCACATGATGTGTTGGGATCTCTGAAATCACATCACACTTGTGACCTTCCACTCCCAAGTTCTTGTCAAGCCTTGGTTTTTTCACTGAATTTGAGTTGTGAATAGTGTTAATTATTGAACAGTGGTGTTCTGTAAAGTGGTTTCATAGAACCCATTGTGATTGTTTATTTCACATTGGGATCTTATATTAAGGATACTTCCCCCCCCCACCCCCTTCATTGAGATTTCATACTACTGTAGAAGAGAGCTATGTTTGAAAAAAATATGGTCACTTGTGCTCTGTTGGTGTCTGACTTTGGATTGCTTGAAGTAATTCTAGGACAGCAAGACATTTCGTTGCCCTTCTGATGAGTAATCGAATCAACCAAATGCAGCTTGGTGTGTAATGGCGCATCAGTAATTTGTGACAGCTGCTGTCTATCTAGACTCTATGTAGTGACTTGGCAAGTCAGAAAACGGTTTCTTTATTTCTTGTTAGACTGGGAAACGTAGTAGTTTCCAAAGGTGAATCACATAATCCATCAGGGCAATGAAACTGCTCTCCTTGTAGCTGTCAGTGGCCAAACTGAGTATCTTCAGCCTCCTTGGCTGGCTGTGAAGATCTCATTCCAACCACAGCCTAAATTTTTGTGAATCAGAATACAGTCCTTTGGCTTCATGATCATCTGTCATCATGAATCTTGCAAACTGCAGGAATGAATAACATGCTGTAAGCAGAATATCTTTCCAAATACTAGTCAGTTTTACAGAATGCCATTTTAACATTTAGTATGAGTTGTCACAGAAAAATTTTGTTTAGTTTGTAGTAGAAGA
Organism: Cuculus canorus; assembly: GCF_017976375.1. Classification (NCBI taxonomy): domain Eukaryota; kingdom Metazoa; phylum Chordata; class Aves; order Cuculiformes; family Cuculidae; genus Cuculus; species Cuculus canorus. The sequence goes on along the minus strand of NC_071401.1, from coordinate 177,576,500 downwards.
ATTAAGTAGACGGTTGTATCTTTTCTATATGTTTTTGAGCCACCTTTTAAAATTTAATCAAGAATTTTATCTTCTTTGTATAGAGTAGTCCAATAAACCTTGAGGAAAGATGTAATTCTAAATTTTTTATAACTCATTGTATTCCTTTCCCTTTACAATATCACGGTTCATTGTGCAGCAGAAATAACTTCAGAAGAATACTGTACGTTTGCCATGCAGAAATTCTTATCGGTATCATGGAAAGTATCAAAACCTATTAAGAAGAGAAAAAAATGGATTGAAAAAATTATTGAAGTTCATTCAAAGCTGAAACACAGTGGAAATACTGAGGGAAAATTCTTTTTTGAGAGAGGCCTGTTTTAAAAGAACAGCATTGTTTGCAGAAGAGCATTTTTGCTTTTAGTGTGCCACTGAAATCAATCTCAGTCTTCCATCTTTGCTGGAATATCTAGTGGTTAGCCTGATTAGTGAGATTTCTCTCAATGTGGTCAGTCTCCTTCTCACTGTGAGAGACTGACCAGAAAGCCCAGCAGCTACATTTATTAAAACCTTCAACTGAATCTAACTGCCTTCAGACTTTAGTAGCAGCCTGGGTTTTAAGTCCCAGTATACATCATAAGTTGTAAAATCAGAATAGAATGGTGTCTGAATTCCTGCAAGATTAGCCATTTTATAGGCATGAATGCTTGCTGGAGCTGAAATGCAGAATCTTTTGAGGTTCATTTATTGCTTGATTGTACGCACCGCCGGGTTTGCCTTCTCGTTATCTGAGTTCTCACTGCAAAGATGAGGCCTAAGGAGCCCTCTGGTATTTCAAACAGAAGTAATTGTAGAAGAGATTGACAACATCTATTTGAAAACAAGTACTTTGTTCAGAATAGAAAATACTGACAAAAGTAATGCACTGACAATCGGAGACGATCTTCTGTTTTTCAGAAGGGACTTAACCTGGAATTAGGCTTGCTACCTTTCAAAATAAAATTAAAATAATCTCATGTTGTAAAGGACTGCCCAGTCTGCACATTTATGAGCTCTGGCAAGCATGACAAGTCTAGAACAGAAATGCCAGCTGCTACATTACTTTAGTCACAGTAGAGTTTTTTAAAAAGAATTATCTCAAAACCATGCAGTACAGCAAATATCTGTATTACTTCCCATTTTCTTAATTTGAGTAGCTGCAAGTATGTACATAATGGGGAAAGATTTAATGACTTGTGAATGTCTGCTTTAGGTTGAGAGGAATCCGATTGTACAGGGGCTTGTTTCTTCCTGACAGAGAGGGGAACCCAAAGTGACTACCTGACATTCAGGTGCCTGTACTACAAACACTTCCATTTGGTCAGATCAGTTCTGCTCATCTGATTTCTGTTAGACTGGAAAGATGGAGTTTGCTTTGTTTACATCTTTTCTGTGTACTTTAATTATGCATAGTGCAACTTGAGTACATGTCAGCGTATTGTATTCACTCAGTCTAAACCAAGTGGACGTTGAAGGAGCAAAGTTTAAATCATTGATAAACGTGGTGTGGAAGACAAGTGCTGCTAATTCTGAAAGTGTAAAAACTCACTCAAACTGTAAAATCTGTTTCAACACCTATACAATAGGGTTTTTTTCAGAAGCGCTCAAATATATGCTTTGGTGGTGTGGCACGCTGCTGGAGACACCAGAGGAAGCATCATGGAGCTCAGCTACTGTTAGCTATATAACTGTGCTAACACAGTATGAATAAGCCACCTTCTTAAGGTAGTCAGATGCGTTTAATCATATCAATGCAAGTTGTGCTCTCTCACTCATCCTCAGGACCAGAGAGCAGATCCTGGCCCTCCTCATTTGCTGATGTGAATGGAGATCTGCATTTGGGGCAGGCACCCAAATTCCTGGCTGTTCTGCAGCATGGCCTTCCCAGTGCCTGGTGGAGTTTTTCTCCCCAGTGTGAGTAGTTAAATATTTCCCAGAGCAGTGAGAAACTTGGGTGACTCGTTGCATTGGCCAGGGCTTGCAGATTCCAGACTGGAGTCGCTTCTCTGCTGAGAGATTTAGGGGCAGAGGAAGTCAATGCAAGCTGGAGCAACTTCAAAGCCAATGAGGGAAGAGACCAGAATAGCTTATGTAGCAGCACTCACCTGGAGGAGGTAAACTAGGAAATGCAATATTAAACCTAAATCTCCAGCACTCCTGGTGAATGCACAGGCCACTTGACTGGTTAGAGTGCTCTTCTTTCTGATAACTCTTGTTTTTCATGAAGAATTCTCTAGCCATTAACTTTTTTCTCTATGTAAAATACGACATCTTGGAACTCTTACAAACCAGGTGATGTGGGAAGACATTGCACTCCTGTACTCCTGAAAATGGAACTAAAGTGTTGCAGCCACTTTGGAGAAATGAGCCTCATTAAAAAATCTTCCATTATAGTTTACATTCCTTCACAGCAATGAGTAAACTGAGGAAAGAAAGAATAAATGAACGATAATTAAGAACAATTCTACAACAGCTTGTTATTTAGAGTGCTATATCATATTCCTTCTCCCTGTGACAAGATACCCTTGTTTGCTTAAGTGGTTAAGTAGAAAGATCTGAGAAGATCTTAGATCAGGAGAGCGCGTACTGTTGACTGTTAAACTTGCAGAGTTTTCATGGAAGTCTGGTTTTGTCCACTGCCATTTCAAAATCTATTTTCTACAAAATTCTGACGCTACAACATCAGGAAACATTGGGTCTTTGCATGATCCCTTGCATAACACTGAATACATGCTGCCCGTGGTGTTTAAATTCAAGGGGAGTGTTTCTTCTCGTGGGGCGAGAGAGAGATGGTAATTGGCACATTGACAGTGTGGCTGCCAAACCTACATGAGAATTACCCATTTTTTGTGTGTTTTGTTGTCAGCAGTACATTGTATGTGCAAAAGAATGAGTGTGAAATGGATACTGCGATTTTGAACAGAATTTTTCCTTTGCGGGTCTTGTCTGACAACAAATTGCTAAAATATCTTTTCAGAAATCTTTAACTACTCTGTCACAGACACTGAATTCTCCTGGTGGTGTGTTTTTCTCAATATTTATTTTATTCCACTATTACATTGTATTTTGGGGGTGGACATTGTTTTTTGTTTTTCTGAGACTAGGCCATTATTTTTCCCAACAACTGAAGAAAGGAAACTAGTTGAAGAGTGTGTGATCATGAGGTACACATGAAGAGAGGAGACAGGATGAGATAGGAGGCACATTTTCATCCTGTTTTACTGTCAAAGTAGAGAAAAAGGGATGACAGTGGCTGCTCTGTATTTGTTTGCTTTCACTGGGTGCACTGTACCTTTTCTCTCCCTTGCTTATTACTACCATTTTATGTAATTATGCGATTACATCTCCTGAAAGAGAAACAGCATTTGATCAGTACTATGTACGTTTAGATTTTGGCAAACAAGTCATATAAATTGCACTCTTTATGATTGCACTGTAAGGGGAATAGAGGGGAACACGAGAGGAATTCTTCCTTTTTCCCTGATTCCCACTAGAAGGGAAGAAACAGCTGCGTGGTCCTAGTTGCCTAGTTTTCAAACTTCTGCAGTTTGAAAAATAAAAAGCGTCTGTCTCTTCAGAGAGGTATTGTCGCATATTCTTTGAGAATATAAATAGGTTGAGAATATAAACAGGTTATGTACAATGAGTAGAGTGTGAATTAAAAAACAACAGCCTAAAACAGCTTGACATTATGCCCACGGGGAGCACTCAGTGTTGTTCTGCGCTTAATGGTAAAAGGCTGGTTTTATTTCTAAGGAACATAAATTCTAACTAGGGAATAAAAATGGTCTCCAGGGTTGCAACAGAGAGAGGTCTACTTAAGCAAAATCCTACAATTCAAACCGAACAGTCTTTCAGAAAAAGGTGACTTAAAACAAGAAGTGTGAGAGAGGGCCATGTGGAACAGGCCAGCACTCTTCGGGCTTCAACCCTGCCCATCTCCATGGAGGAAAAAAGGAGTTCACTGATTAAAAGAATAAAAAAGCCCCACTGATGAAAATAGTCTTTCTACACCCTTTTAGATTGGCTGCTTGCTCTGCTTTTCTGAAGGAATACTAGTATTGAAAGTTTTCCTCGAGTTTGAGAAGATTTTAGGTCTACCAGTGTCTGGCCATCATCCAGAATCAAAAACAGTGCACCATCTGGTGATCATTATCTTTAAGCACTGCAAAGTGATGGCTTAGCTACAGAGGGAAATATTTCTTTCTGTACTTCAGAAGATATGTCACTAGTGCTATAATTAATCTACCTCACTCAGTATGGCCACTACAGCATGACTCTCAGAAATGTTTAAATGCTATGAGCAGCAGGACTATTGTTTAGTGATCTGTTTTAATTTGGCTTAAATCAGATCCCAGCTGTCGAAGCAAAGCAGAGCTGGAAAATATTCTTGTGTAATATGGTCTGCATTTGATAGTCATTTTGGTTTGCTCTTTTTTTTAGCCAAAGAAACATGAAGAGGAGGATGGCACGACAGACACTGCAACCTCATCATCCAACAATCATGAGAAGGACAGTGGGGTGGGACCTACAGATGAAAGTCTGCGTAATGATGAGAGCTCAGAGCAAGAAAATGTGCCTGAGGAGCAGAACAGCGCTACCCTGCAGAACAAACGGGAGCTGGGTCACAGCCAAGATACGTTAGGAAGTGTTGAGCTCCAGTGCAATGAAAGTTTTGTGTCTGGGGAATACATTGAATCTGATTTCATAGGAAACCCAGAAGAGGAATGTGAAAGGTTTCGACAGTTGTTGGAACTGAAGTGCAAGATTCGAAACCACGGGGAATATGACCTGTACTACTCGAGCAGCACGATAGAGTGCAACAGAAGAGAGCAAGATGGAGTGGAGCATGAGCTGCAGCTACTCAATGAGGAACTGAGGAACATTGAACTTGAATGTCAGAATATCATGCAAGCTCACCGGCTCCAAAAGGTGAGGGATCAGTACGGAGACATTTGGGCTTTACATGATGAAGGGTTCAGGAATTATAACACTAGCATTGATGTACAAAGAGGCAAACTGGATGACATCATGGAGCACCCTGAGAAGTCTGACAAGGACAGCTCCAGTGCCTACAACACGGCTGAAAGTTGCAGGAGCACTCCGCTGACAGTGGAACGATCCCCGGATAACTCTCTCCAGAGGATGATCAGCATCACCAACAGGAAAAACCTGAGGAGCACAGTTGTGTCTAATCAGTCATCCTCAGGACAAAACAACAGAGAGACAACCTTAGCCAAAACCAAACCCACTGAGCAAAACAGTGCTGCTGAGGACACAGTGCTGGCAGCAGAAAGTGGCAAATTCACAGATCAGGAAAAGCAGAGCAGTGAGCACATTCCTTACCTGTCTCCATATCACAGCTCTTCTTACAGGTATGGGAATATACCTGCTCATGCAAAGCATTATCAAAGCTATATGCAACTGATCCAGCAGAAGTCTGCTGTGGAGTATGCCCAAAGCCAGCTCAGCCTGGTGAGCATGTGCAAAGACTCACAGAAGTGTGCAGAGCCCAAAATGGAATGGAAAGTGAAAATAAGGAGTGATGGGACGAGGTACATCACAAAGAGACCAGTTCGAGACAGAATCCTGAAGGAACGTGCCTTAAAAATTAAAGAGGAACGCAGTGGTATGACGACAGATGATGATACGATGAGTGAGATGAAGATGGGTCGCTACTGGAGCAAAGAAGAGCGGAAGCAGCATTTGGTGCGAGCTAAGGAGCAGAGGAGGCGGCGGGAGTTCATGATGAGGAGCAGGCTGGAGTGTCTCAAGGAAAGTCCACAGAGTGGCAGCGAGGGCAAAAAGGAAATAAACATTATTGAACTGAGTCACAAAAAGATGATGAAAAAGAGAAACAAGAAAATCTTGGACAACTGGATGACAATCCAAGAACTGATGACACACGGTGCTAAATCCCCAGATGGCACAAGAGTGCACAATGCCTTTTTATCAGTTACTACTGTATGAACACAACTTCTTTCAGAGAGTATACTACCAGTTTGGGTAGAGTACGATTGCCTCGTTCAATGTGGCATTTTTATATATTTTGTGACTGTTTATAGTTTGACCTTTTTTGTAAGCAAAATTACCTGGTAATTTTTCATTTGTTTTTCATATAACGGTACCTTCTTTATCTAACAGTCTTTCTTTATCCTGCAATATAGTCATACTATTCATTTGTAGAAAAAAAAAAAAAAGAAAAGCAAAACAAAAAAAAGTGAAGAAGCCAATTAATTTCTTAACCTAGTACATATCCTTAAGTTAAGATCTGGATTTATTTCTCTAGTTTTCTTTTTTCTACTTTAGTAACAATACAATACCAAAACAAAATGCTTTATACTGTATCCTTGGCTTAAAAAGATTTAAAGTTTTACATCTTAGAGTGTGTCTGTTTATAAATCACATGCCACATCCTATCGTATAGGAAAGAAGGACATTTTTCCAACAACACATTGTACAGTCCATTTAATCTGTAAATTGCAATTGTATTTGTCCAAGTAAAGTGTAGGTGGGCAATTCTCCTGTGTTATGTAGTGGCATTGGTGATGTAGCTGGACAATATGTGATAATTGTGAAAACAAAAGAGAAATAAATTATTGCTTATCTTTAAGAAAAAAACATGTCAAAAATTCTTTGATTTAAATTGAGCATTTGCCTTTAAAAGATGAGTTGTTTCACAGTGTGTAGTTTTTACAACACACAGAGATTTCAGGAACATGGGGGACAATTCCAAAGGCTTTGTTTTATGAATTAGGTTTTCATTTTGCAGTGTACATAGGACTGAGTATCCTGACTTCTTCTTACCTGCTATTAATAGTTGATTGAATGATTCATTGATATGTTGCTGTGTTTTGTGCTGTGAGACATCTACTGTGGGTCTTTTCTCCAGCTGAGCTGTTTGCTGTACACAGACAAGATGTAAACAGAGCACATGCCTCTAACTTTGAGCCAAATCTCATGCAAGAAAAACCAGCGGTGGCTGTCACTGGTATTTTAACAGAAGGTGAGTTAAGGAGAAATAAAGAATGAAAGGCATCTAAATGAGTGAAGGGTTTAACTTCATTGTCAAGGCCGCATCCAAGTCTTTTTAGAAGAGTCCCAGTGGGAACTAGCTGGTGCTCGGGAGCAAGGGCAACTTGCCGTCTTGGTGCCTGATGGAGTCCTTGTCTCTCCATGCAAAAGAGGCACTTCAGCTGCCACTGAGGCATCTTCTGAGCTGCTGCTGCTGGCAGCCCAGTGAGTTAGAGCAAGCTGAAATGACTAGTTCTGGGCAGTCAATGGGGTTGAAGACTTTGCCTAGTAGCTCCATTTTATTGTCCTTGCACATGACTCACAGCGGTTCCTAACTGATGGAAGTGCTTTTGATAGCAGGATTAGATGCTGAAGTCACTTGGCTTCAGACTGTAAAAGATACACTTCAAGATGCAGAAAGGCACATTGCAATATTTCCAAAGTTCTGGAAATCAATCATTCATTTTCTAACCACTTTTGGCACCAGTATCCATTGGCAGCGCTCTCTGCATCGCCAGGCATGTAAATACCATAAGAAATCTACTCCCTGAGTGCTTAGGAAAATTATGCCGCTGACAGTTCACAGTTTGATAATCAGAAAATTCTTCTCACCAGACTCACGGAAACATGATGCTAAATTCTCACTAAACCTGCAGCGGTTCATGTGCAATGGAGAATACTTCCACTGTTTCCTGTTAAATTAGAAAAAATGTGGAATCCAAGGCCGGAAAGAATCATGGGGTGGTAGAGTTTTCTTCAAGGGAATTGTCTTTGATCAACCAAAGTAATCTAGAAAAGTACACATTCTTTTTCTTGAGATATCAAAGCACAAAGAGATCTGGCCCTTTCCCTTGTTGAAGCCCAATGTTCCCACTCATAAAAACAGGTCTTATTCCTAATCAGAGTTCAACTACCATCAGCTCCCAATATGGCTACTGTTATGCATTTCCCTTAGGTACAGTATTTACTATTTTTTTTTCCATTTTTAAATAATGAATCAGAGCTTCTCTCAAACTATTATGACAACCAAATTCAGAGAACAACAAGAATCTTCAGAAAATGTAGTGTCATTATTTCATCACTGAAAAATAAAATTCATGTTTAATTCGAGAAAAGACCTAATAGGATGGTGGGAGGGGTGGGAGTGAGCATGTTGAGTGTTAGAGAATAAGTAGAGAAACAAGCAGGTTTTGTACAGATGATGTTTTAAGGGGCTGTAAAATGAAATCCACCCAAATCTGTGGAGATTTGTCACAATCTGGTGAGGGACAAAGAGGCAGTTGGGAGGTAATACAGCACTAGTGCTGGTGGCACACTGTAAAGTGGTTTATAGGTCAGTACACATGTACCAGATCCCAGCCACTTTCTGCCTTTTTCTTCACCTGCTGGAAACAGCACATGTCTGCCTAATCTGTAATCTGGAGAGTTTCCACCAGCCTATGATTTTCTTTCCTTTTTAACTCTGGTTATTAAGTTATTATACTTCCTTTCTGCCCTAAGTATTCTTTGGGAGAAGTGTGCTTTGTCTCGATGAAATGCCTCAGTCATTCCTGCTAGTGTGGAAAAAAAACCAAGCAACCCTAAAGCAGGGCTGCGAGGCCACCCAGGGTGGTGATGCAGAGGGGCTGAATAGTAGGGAAGTATTTCACTGCTCACTGCTCTCAGCTGGTTTCTCTGCAGGGCAGGACTCAGTGTTGCGCTTCCTCATCCCAACAGTTCTTTAGCAGTGAAATCCAAGGCTGACATCCCACATGCTGTTTATTCCTGCATGTACTTTTTTCCAAATGTCATAAATTTTAATGAGGAAAATAACATTTTAGCACCAAGGCAAATTAAAAGAAAAGAAACAAAATACATTTCCTGTTGTCATAAATCTTTAAAGAAAAAAGATTTTTCTGTTGTGAGGACTATTTTTTTTTTTTTTCATTTTAACGAACATAAAAATGCTTTCCAACTGGAACAATACCAGATTTTGCTTAGAAGGGTCACGTGCAGCTCTGAGTTAAAGAGCAAAAGTCATGGAAGGGAAGTGGCACAGGTGTGTTACCACACCACATCACAGCTAGGGAGGAAGTTAATGTCCCACTCATCCTCCCAACCCTGGTACCTAGCTGACACCAGCAGGAGGTAATTTTTTCCTATGAAGCCAGCAAGATAGCCTTGTAAAGAGTTATCTTATGCCACTTGACAATTGTATTGCCAGCTGTTTCTAGGAGTGTTGTTCACCATAAGTAAGGTTAAAATCTGTGGGATATTCCTCTCTAATGTAAGTATCCATAAAGGGGAAATGATATTTTCTGTGTAATTATGACAATAAGCTAACTCTACTGCATCAGGTTATTACGTTTTTCAAAAGGAAGACAAAAGAAAGAAATGGATAACACTATCTGAATTGGATGACAGCAATCAGAGATGAAATCTGATCTGTGCTTGCTGTATTGACCTGTAAGAGGGCTACAGAGATTTCAGAAGAGATGATACAGCAACTTTAGCATTATGCTTTCTGAACTTGTGGGGATTGAATTATTCATTAATACCATGATGCCTGACATTTTCCTTGTTTTTTATTTAAATAACGTTCATTTCCAACCCCATTTCTTGGTACAAATTATAGAACATCACCCTTGGTGCATGATGTGGCTTCAGTGCCAAAATACTTCCTGACTCAAGGCTGGAATTGCTCCAGTTTTTGTTTCACTTGGCATCTGAACTTCTAAGCTGATAATCACGAATATGTAAGTGCTAACTACTTTATTAATATCCATTTTATGGACCTACTGCTTTTTCAGAGCATTAAATGCTCTTGAGGAGCCAGGATAAAATGAATGTGGAGTTTAGCTAAAGCAAAACAGAGCAGCTGTCATAAATCTGGTGGTGTTATTCTCTGAGAGAGGCTGTTTGGTTAATGCTTGCTAGAAGAGAATGGATATTGCAGAGGGATCATGAGCAGGTTCTTTTTCTTAAAATGCCTTTTCTCTGAAGCTCATTTCTTTGTTCAAAGAAGATCATTCCCCTTGGATGGCTACTGTTGCATTTGTGAGGCTAAGCACTTTGCTCTACTTTTTAATTAAAGATAACTGCATCATGTATAGATTTTGCCCAGGTTTTCAGATGTCATTAATCTTACCCTATATGGACAGCTGACTGGCCATGGATGGCATTTCTGAGACCAGGCACAACTAACTAATTAGTCCATCTCATGCTGATATTCCCTGCTGAATGCTGCTTTCTTCAGTAAAGGTACAAAGATGTTCCAAAACAGTATCCTCTGGCATCCTCAAATCCAGAAACGACTGTGTCATCCAGGAGATCAGGGGTGTCCCAGCACAATGTGTATATTCAAGGGACCAGGAAAAGGCTGTCAGCAATGTTTCACAGAGAAAATGTATGCCTCCTCCCACTCCAGACTAGTTAATGGTGTAGATATGAGCTACTAACTTTTCTTTTTTGCATTTGGATTTTAAATTTGGTTTAAAATTTCAGCTTCCTGTTCATGTGGCACTTTTTCCTTCCTTCCTTCCTTCCTTCCTTCCTTCCTTCCTTCCTTCCTTCCTTCCTTCCTTCCTTCCTTCCTTCCTTCCTTCCTTCCTTCCTCCCTTCCTTCCTCCCTTCCTTCCTTCCTCCCTTCCTTCCTTCCTTCCTTCCTCCCTTCCTCCCTTCCTTCCTTCCTTCCTTCCTCCCTTCCTCCCTCCCTTCCTTCCTCCCTTCCTCCCTTCCTCCCTCCCTTCCTTCCTTCCTTCCTTCCTTCCTTCCTTCCTTCCTTCCTTCCTTCCTTCCTCCCTCCCTCCCTCCCTCCCTCCCTCCCTTCCTTCCTTCCTTCCTTCCTTCCTTCCTTCCTTCCTTCCTTCCTTCCTTCCTTCCTTCCTTCCTTCCTTCTCTCCTCTCTTTCTTTCTCCCTTTCTTTCTCCTTTCTTTATCTCTTTCTTCCTCTCTTCCTTTCTCTTTCTTGCTTCCTTTCTTTCCCTGTTTCTTCCTCTCTTTCTTTCTTTTTACCTCACTCTCTCTTTTCCTCTCTCTTTTAGAAGCAAGGCTTTTCTAAACTTAAAAGGCAATAAATATTGGAGGAGGGTTCACTATAAGAAGAAATGTTTTCCTCTCACAGATCAGTTTACCAGCATAAGTGGAAACCGTTGTCTGACTCTAGTCAGTTTTAGGTGATTTGGTTCATTTGGTACATTTTCTATGCCACTTGAAGCTCATTCTGCAAATGTCTTTGGCGACATCTCTGTATAAAGTGCATTTTTAAGCCTTGGAGGAAAGGAAGACCTTTATAAACATGTTCCTCTTGTTTGTGGGGCTGACAGGAACATACTCTGTATATTAAACTAAATGCTTTTATAATGAAGAGACTTGCTACAGAGAATTATGTTAATCTATGGATGTGTAGAGAAACATTTTGCTTTCTGCTGAATTTTGAGGACCTGCCATTCACCAAATCTAAAATTAAGAAGTAGGACATTGTTTCTACTCTCATATATTTTAAACAATTCAGTCCATAATTTTTCTGCTCTTACGCTTATGCTAGAGCAGATTAGGAAAGTGTGATTTGGCCTAGGAACAAAAAGGTAAGCTTCAAATATTGCAACATCATATGCCAGTCAGTTGTTGAGATTGGGTGTTGGTCATTGGACCTCATTCTCTGTCTTACTTTGCTTGGAAACATATGAAATGCAATAATAATTGGCATACTATGGTATTTCTTCTTCTAATACATTTATGAATGTGTTTAACTTATTGCTGAGCTCTAGGAGCAAATCAAAGCTGACATCTGGCTCCAGTGACAAAAAATAGAGAGCACAGAGAATTTTAAGTATGAAGTGAATATAGGAAACTCTCATCTTGACAGTGGATAAGAAGTGAAAAGAAAAAAATTAAAATTGCATGATGAGAGATGAAAAGGTTGAATTCACTGTTTTGACTACCGGACCTTGCAGGAAAGATATTTGAAGAAAGAATGAAATGGGAAGTTAAAAGGGCAAGTATCAGGTAAAAATTGCCACAGATCAAAATGTTACCTTTTTGCACTTCAAAAGCAACCCTCTTATTTTCATTGGTTATTTAACCTCACTGGCAATCTCTGCATTGCACAAATACTTTTGATGGCATGCAAAGTGTCTTGTTAATGGTATATAAACACTATACATTGAGCAGGTTGAACAGTATAAATATTCATGTCAGCAAAGACAAATATAAAAAGGATATTCTGCTTTGTCACCTCCTTTTTCTCCCCAAGTTTGGCACCTGGCTGTGTGGTCAGTGTAAAGAAATGCCTGTGGAAGACTGTGTTTTGGTCCAGGTAGAGGGAGTTCAAATGAAAGCTCCTTCAACTCGACAGTTTAATTTACTTCTGTTAAGCTCTTTAATACCAAACTTATCAGTTCTCTCTGTTAGGCATTAACTTGTTAAATGAGTCTTAATTATACATAAGCAGATGGAGATTTGAATTAAAATTACCTTACACTCGAGTGGCTTTAGTTCATTATAACATATCTTCCTCTTAATCATTTAGGCAGTCTCATCATCTTTCATATAGCAAGTTATTAAAGTATTCCAATTTCCATATTTCTTCAGATACATCCACCACTAAATGGCATGTAATACACATTAGTTGGTGACTTATACCATGCAAAAGTTAGGAAATTATTCATGTCAGTAGCAGTTTTAATATTTTTATGTCATGTGTATTATTTTATTTTAAAGGATTCATATTTACAGAATATCTTATATTTTACCTCATTACAGCTTTCAGTGGAAGGTTAAATGCCTCACTATTTTTGTTGATAAGAAAAGGAATAAGATCCACTCCAGTTTTTGCAGTCCCGTTAGTTGAGAAACAGAAATGGATCCAAAGTGGGTCCCACTCGCAAACAAGTGGATGTTTACTGGGACCCTTGGAAAGGTTTGAGAAGGACATGAAATTTCTTAAGGAAATCACAGTTATTCTCCTTTTCTGTTATCTTTCTTTAGCACATCATCATCTCTGGATTCTCCAGCACCAGGAAGATGCTCCTCAGAATTTGCCTAACCTCCAGAATTAAAAGAAAGTATAGCCTAAACGATGAAAGTTATTGAAAGGTTTTCAAGGCTTCAGTGGATATCACCTCACCTAACTTCAGTGACCTTAAAGTTGGGATACTAGTTAAATTAGTCATATAGGTTAAGAGTTTAAATTAACTCCAGGAATAGACAGGAGACACCTCCAAAAGGCAAATGATTTCCCTCCTAAGGAAAGATGTCCTGTGGGGAACACCTGTCCACCTAATTCAGGCTGGGCCTGAAAATTTTACATAGCTTTAGCTAAATGAGAAAGTCTATCTTGAAGTATGTTAATGTCTTTCAAAGGAGGGATAGACAACAGGTAACTTCTTTTTCTGCCTCCTGAAGATATGTGCTCAGAGAGTCATTTGTTTCTTTTAGACAGAGGGCAATGTGAAACTATTTAATCAACCTCTGCTATGTACCTCCTGGGTAAAATCAAGAAAGAATTGGACAAAAAGTGGCATTTAAGTTCCAGTAAGCAGTTTAGAGTAAGCAATATCATTCACAAATGAAAGACCAGTGGGACTTTTCAAAGATAAAAACATCCAATATTCCCTGCTGAAGGCAGCAGGATATTCTCAGCATTCCTTTAGGTAATACATTAACCAGGTATCTTCAGTGTCAAATAATGGGTCTATAATACAGAGATAACTCTGTTAGCTGGGTGATGGAGAATGACAGTTTGGCCAAAAAGCTGAGTCTGCACTGACAAATGCTGAAGCCATCATCCAGAAAAGTGGCAGGTCTGTGAGAGGGTCTTGTAGAAATAGGGTATGATCATTTACATGAGTATGTAAGGAAAATGGACTCACTGCATCCTGGGAGCCTCAGCAAGGCTCTTGAGCTACATGTCCATTTCAGTCCTCAACTACCCAGGAAGCCTTGGTGCACTTTAAGATGTGAAATTAATATGATTATTCTCAATGAATTCAAGTTTTGCTTCCTTGAGAAAGAGAGCATGCTGCTGCTTAACTTGCAGGGGGAGGTATCAGAAAAAATACCAAAGCTTGTGAGGCCCTGGGGAGCTGGAAATCTTGTCGAAGGGCAATTTGTCAATTTAGTGTGAGGAGTTTCCTGCACTCATCATTAAAAAGTGCAAAACCTAGCTTGAATATACAGCTTATTTGAATTATCTGTTGGTTCCTTCACATCTTTGCAAAGACTCTAAGGATTAGTAGTATAAAGGTGAGCAGAAAAGCTCAAATGAATTGTGAAATTAAATGCTCCTCCACTGAGATGTAAATGCTCTAAAAAATAAGCCCAAAGTAGTCCTCATTACCAAATCGTCTGGTAGGAGCCTGTCATCTCCTTTTGAGGCATTTCAGAAACTTTTATGAAAATAAGGAACTGGAAAGCTGCAAAAAAGCTGAGTTTCCTCTCCTGAAGAGCAGTGTCTGTGTATGTGTGTGAACACGCTTACGTGTGTGTTTGAGGTAGGGGTATAATCTCAGGAAGAAGGCATTATGGAGGCCAAGTGATGCAGTTTCTGCTTTTCTGGTTATCCATCAAAGGCCAGGCCAAGGATGCACTAAAGCTTAAGGAACCACGTTGTATATATGTGCTTTTTCCAGTAAAAAGCCATAAAACCATGACACCCTCTGTAAGGTGTACCTGAGCATCTGGTTGCTGACAGTCACCACATGCCCCTAAAGAGTTCATGCATTGTACAGACCGGCTACACATCTGAAGGTCTGGAAGATGTGTTTAAGCTAGAGTATCTCTTTAAAATCGTGTTTTACCACAAGGTGCTAAGCACAAGCTGCAATCAGTATAAAAGCCCAAGCTCTCAAATACTCTGTGAAATCAAGTTTCACTCAACCTATTATAATAAGAAAGGTAACAAATAATTAATGATCAATAACAAATTAACAGTAACAGCTTTAAAGGCAATGCATCTAATCATTACCACAAGAGAACAAATACAGTACTTAAGAAAGATACATCAGCAGTTGTCTTACTATCATCATCCAGATCCTCAGTCACTGGGGAGCCCCTTTTTTGCAGTGATGATTTGTAGTCTTATCCCAGACAACTGGGGTTCCTACGCAGTGTATCCACTCGTAGGTGAGGTCTCCAGCCATGGCTGTGAGGGGTCCAGCTTTTATCTTTGAATAAACAAACTACATCATGACAAAAATGTGGAGCCTCTGCCCCAGCTACTTACTGCCCCCCCTCCTGGCACAGCCCAATTCTACTGACAATATGACTGATACACTTTCTCACGCTCTCTGCACCAAGAATAGCACAGCACAATTTCACTGATAATAATAGTGTGAGAAGTTACAGTTTAAACCGTCTACATAGCAATGCAATATGAATCATCCATGGGTCACCTGTATCGTTTTAGGCCTGTCGATCAGGCCCTGTCACTGCAAATCGTTAGTGCTTCTGGTGGCTGTTTTTCCAGGGGTCTGTGGTTTTTTGAAGACTTTCTGTCTAGATACAAAAGTTTTTATGCAAATATCATGTCAAAGAAGTAAGAGAAGCAGTCTCTGCTGTGGCTGGAAGCCAAAGACAGGTCCATAATCCCTGTTTTACAGTGTAGCCACAAAGCTGTTTCCTGTGTCGCTTTGTGTAATGCACAGCTAGTCTGAATTATTTATGTCCATGCTGTACAAAATGATGTGCGTGTGGACTACTAGGATTTTTGGGAACACCCCTCGAGTTGACAACACCCTTGGGAGGGCCTTGCAAGGAGCTACTCTATCGTAGAGCATGAGATTTTGAGAACCATGAGGCAGAAATATTTTCAGCCTGCCTTCTGCAGGATGTCACAGCACAGGGCTGTTCAGTTGTGACTATGGCAGTGAAACAGAATTGAAACATGAAACTCCTTATGAATGTGTCCTAAAAGCTTTTGATGCGTGAGACCCATGCAGAGGGACAGGGAGAGGCCTCCATGAACTGCTAAGTTTGGGGCATGAGGAGTAAGGAGGAGATACATGAATGTGGAGGGGTGGGGGATGTTGCGAAGTCCTTTTTCCCCCCCTCATCGATGCTGAAGAATAGACATGGTGCAGTGTCTTGCAACTGAAAGATGGAAGCAGTAATCCCAGCACTTATACATGAAGAAGGTGATTTCTCGTGTCTTCTGTTACAAAGATGACCTGCACGGCTTTGTATCAAAATGCCAGGTTACACAAGGTTTTAGCTGTATGGAAGCAGCACTGCTAATCATGAGCATAATGACAACATAGACTCTACAGCCCCCTGCACAGACTCACAACCACGTCAGCTTCTTTCTGTCCTATAGTGGGGTCTACTGTAACTGCAGTACGGTTTTTTATTGGTGACAATATGCTTTTGGTGGTAGCAAACTGCTGGAGAGTACGACAGCATGTTGAAGTCCCTGTAGCACTTGCCCTGAAGAGGCTGTTGATTCATATAGAATATGCTGCACTTGCTTAATATTGCGGACTTTGTTGGACACAGCAATGCGTTGTGTTGGTGAATTTGTTTCAGTTCAGACTTAACACTCTGGGACCTGATAGTTTTGAGGTGTCAGCTGTCACTAGCTCAGGTTGTGCAAACTGTTTGCTTCCGACAAAATAGCTGTCTGCTCTGTGTATCCAAACCTGTGTTTAAACAAGTAGCGAATTTCATTACTTTCTTAAATATAGTCAAGGAAAAAAAGCCTAGTGTAAACAAAAGCATGTTGATGAGCAAAAATAAGCTTAAGAGTGTTGATAAACAAAACCTATCACATATCCTATAAATACACTGCCTTTGTGGCCACTGGCAACATTATCCAAGGCAAAATGAGCTTCTTAGACCAAACCCCCTGTACAATATGCGCAGGGTTGTTATTGTCTTTATTTATACTCACCTTTATGCGTGAGCCACCAAAGTCACAATAACACAGGAAAGAGAAGAGCCTGCATTCATTGCAGAAGGATCTTTTCATTAGGCCATTGATACCATAGCCGAACAAAAAGGACAAAAGTTCACCTCTGCTTGCAGATGAAGATCAGTGAAGATGGCTGCACACTTTTTGCCATACACCAACATCAGTTCTTGGACCTGTATAGGTCCAGAGGATTGGGACTCAACAGGACAATATAGTCAGCATCCAGGCAGGGAGACCTCAACTAGATTTGTGACTGCCTGAGAATCCAGTGATAGGAGTCATATAATTTCCTTAGACAGTTTTTGCCTCACTTCTTCTGCTTAACCCGGGATGACCCGGCCAGTGCAGCGCAGTGCACTCTCAGCTGCTTTGAAATGATGCAAAACTGGGAAGAGTGGCTGAAAAATCAGCTGGTTGTGCTGCCATTCAGAGGGACCTGGACAGTCTGGAGAAATGAGCCAACACGCATCTCCTGAAGGTCAACAGATACAAATGCCGGGCACCTGGGAAGGAATAACTCCCTTCACCAGTATACACCGGAAAGCAGCTTTGCTGAAAAGCACCTGGTTTTCCTGGTGGACACCAAGTTGAACTTGAGCTAGCAGTGTGCTCTGACCTCAACAGTGGAGACCGCTGTGTCCAGTCTTGGGCTCCCCTGTACCAGACAGACAGGGATATGCTGGACTGAGTCTAGTGAAACGTCACAAACATAGTTATGGACTAGAGCACCTGCCATAAGAGGAGAGGCTGAGACAGCTGTGATGATTCAGCCTATGAAGAGAAGGCACAGGGGGATCTAATCAATTGTGATCTAATCAATCCTCCTGATGGGAGGAGTAAAGAAGACGGAGCCAGACTCTTTTCAGTGGAGCTCTGCAACAGAATGACAGTCAGTGACCAAAAATTTAAATACAGGAAAATTTGTTTAAACAGAGAAAAAAAAAAAAACCAAACCAAAAGCGAGAGTTTAATCATGTGGGTGGTCAAATGCTGGCATAGGTTGACCGGAGAGTCTGGAGAGTCTCTAACTTTGGAGATGTTCTAAACCTGACTCTGAGCAACCCGCTCTGTCTGACTCCACTCGAAGCAGGGTGTTGGACTAGGTGATCTCTAGATGTGCTTTCCAGCCTCAGCAATTCTGTGATTCTGTGATCAATGATAAATTACAAGCATAAACTTGCAAGTGCAAGGGAGGCCAATGAGACCAGATCAGTCCTGTGGACTGTATAAGTCATCAAGTGCTTTGACTACTGACTGCAGCTCACAGACACAGAGCTCTTGGTACGTTTTAAATATGAAATCCAGCCCATTCCTTTCAAATGATGAAATTCAGCAGTATCCTAAAGCAGCACTGTGTGCTTAGACCATGTGACCTCACCAACAAGCAAAGCTCAACTACTATCCATCCACATCTCCATTAAGGCAGTTTGATTAAATGCCCAAACCCACAGCCGTGGGGTTTCTGGAACAAAACAACATATTTTTAGTTTTCTTTTTTTTTTTCCTGACAGGCAGCCTGCAACTGGCATGTGAATCTGATGTTAACTTCTAATTGCATCATGTTAGGAGTTTGACATTGCATCTTACTAATGCTTGTTTTTCCAGGATATAGTGTAGAAATATGATCATATTAACACTCTGAAAGCAAACACTGAGGTGGTATAAATTGTTAATGTGATCTTCTTTTAAGCAGCTTGTTTGAACAGTGCATTGGTGTGTGAGAAAATGCCAGCATTTCAGTCTTTCCAAATAGTGCAGTGCTTGCAGTCCACTGCAGAATAAACATATAGATCCTGTTTAAGGTAACAGATGTTCATTTTCTGTATGATCCCATGAGCATCCAAACTTTTGCCTGCATTCTGCTACCATTTGTGTGAGACCCACCTGTGAGCCAGCACAGCAGTTTCTTAGACACAAGGTTGCCTTGCTGACATGTCATGTACAGAAATGGTGTATTTTGTTGACGCATCTTCCTGTAAGCCTTTCTCTGTTTTTCCTTCCTATGAGTGGGATCATTAATTCTCCTGGCTTGCATCATCAGACAGAAAATGGCAGCCTCTGAGCAGAAATGCTGCAAAGCTGTTTGGATTTTTCAACTCTGAAGATCAGCCTTTAAACCAACTAATTAAGTTTTCTGCTTGCTGCCATTGAAGGCCTCCGTCAGATATAATTAAAACTGAGCAGCAGATGACAGCGGTGGCATTTGTCAGAATCATCCAGTGGTTCAAATACCAGTTCTGACAGAAATGTCAGACTGATAACACTCCCATCTTCCCAACGCATGCCAGGAAAAGCAGGAAGAACTTTTATTATAAATGCCTGCCTGATAACCTTTATGAATCCCAGAATACCAAAAGTAACACAAAAAAAAATTCATTATCCTAAGAGAGAATGCTCATTTCCTGTAAAGTAAACTCTGCAGCTCCTTGGACTTCCTTGTAATGTTTTTGCCTTTTGGGACACCTTTTCAGGAATGCAAGGAGGAAAAAAAGCCCTGATCCTGAAGAATGGGTGATTCCAGCCTCACAGACAGCTAAGCTGGAAGAGATTCCTTAGAGGTTTAATCATCTGAAACCAAACGTATTCCCCATCCAGAAGAGCATAGCCATAATACAGGTTGTGTAAACTATCCTTGAGCTGTACAGAAAGATGAGAAGTCGGAGTCCTTTCTGTACAGAGTTTAAATTGAACTGTTATTGCTAAAGATCACAGAACAGCAGAGTAAACAACAGAGACAGCCAAGAACAAATGAATAGGGAAAAATTACTTTTGGAAGCATTTTGAGATTAGATTTGCTGCAGCCTCATATGCAAGTTTTCCCTATTTTGTCTCATCAGTTTTGCCAGCACATTTATAATAAGCTCTTCCTGCCACCCTGTCTTTCTTGCTCGAGAGTTTGGGTATTTTCTTCATAATTTCTCATTTTTTTTTCTTTCTGTTTTAACTGAATGGAGAACAACGAAGGAGAATGTGTTGGAAAGGAAATTGGTGGCACTTTGAAGAAGCAGTGATGTTGATGTCATCTCCAAGTCCCTTGGCTCTGCTCTTGCCTGTAGCAATTGCACGATGTCTGCATATTGTCCAGAAAGCAGCACTTATCACAGCAAAACAAAGGTGAGAGGACTTGCCAGTTGTGCATTTCTGGCAGTTCCCAGGGGAAAACCCATGCGGTGGGTGGCTCAGTGACTTGGCCTCAAGATGCTGAGCTGGGGCAATGGGGTGAGCAGGGTGCAGCACTTTGTCTTACAAGTCAGCTGGACTGAGGCAGGTCCTTACCATCCAACTGGCTGCAATGGAGGGATACCTTCAGAGCAGAGGTGCGTATTGCAAGTGGCTGAGTGGGCTACTCAGGTTTTGGCTTACTATAACTGAGCTGCAAAACCATCACAAACCCTTAAAACTAAGCTTGGTTGCTGCTATTGAGCAATAATTATACCATGGCCACAAAAGAAACCACTAGCTTTTTTAAATGTTGTATTTGTAGAGGTGAATCTGATCGTTTACTCTTCCACTTCACTACTTCATCTTATTGACAGGCAAGTCATGTCTCCTGGCCGTAGTCTGATCCAGGGCCATGTTTCACCCTAACCTTCCTGCCAGATTTTCCTTCTATTATATTGATTTCTTGTATGGCTGGTGAGCAGGCTTCTGTCCCATCTACCCACAGAGGTACTTGTATTGCATTATTACCTTAGCTCTTTAGTAGTTTAGATTTGCAGATGATGTTCTGAGATCTGTTCAGGATCAGCATTTCTCTTGCTGAAGATCTCGGCAGACCACACAACACTGTACCACGTGCTGAATGCAGTGGCACCATCTCTCTGAGCTCTTTCCTCTGTTGTAAGTAATCAAAGAACATTTACACTTTCCCTTCCTTTGACCTTTATTAGATAGGTAGGCACCTTAATCAGGATGTTTTGAGGATTCTATTCTGGGATGTAAAGGTCTCAGAGATCACCCTTAGTATTTGTGGCAGAACTGCATCGAAATTAACATATTACAACGGATTGTGTCAGGCTGGATTGCAAACTTTTCTGATGAAGGGTGAGAAGAAAGGTCACATTCCTCATCAGCTCATATATCAGGCTGCATGAGGGTATGTAAAGAGGTTAAATTCTTCTTCCAGGAAATAAAATCAGAGTTTCCCATTTTTAAGTCCCAGCCGTGCCTCTGAATTGCCATTTACTTTGAGCAAGGCAGCTTCATTACATAGGCATATTATTTTGGTTTCAGAAAGTATCCTTGTTTAAATTATAACATGCCATTAGCAAAGGTCTTTTTGTTGTGACTGCAGTTAATACCGAGTTCTTTCCATCTTACTCACCTACACAATTTCATATTGTGCCTTTTGTATTCTGTCAACTAAAGGACCTGTAGAATGATCTTCTTCCCCCAAAACTGATTTAACACCTTTCAGTATTATTCAAATAAAAAGGAATAATAGTTTCCTGATGTCTTTCAATGGACTGAAGCTGGAAGCTCAGACTGCTTACTCAGGTCGCAGCGTATAATGGGAAATGCCTACATATTGCTGTCTGTCAAGCCACACAATAGAGGAGCAGACGAGCACTGTGGCACCCGTCCCCATTCAGAGCCAGGATAATGGTATTGCAGCTCAAGTGGAAGGATGAGCTTGCCTGGGCTTCATGCTTCAGCGTGCTATCGAAGTGACAGGCTATTTTCCATTGGTCATTTGAAATTTTTATTTTATTAATCCTCTTGTCAAGGAACAAAACAGAATTTTCTCTTCTGCTAAACACCGTTTCAAAATCTCACGGCTGCCAGTGGCTTTGTTTAGGCCCACACTGCCTTTGGGCAAGTCGGGTAAATACGTGAACTCCACTTTCCTTGTGCCTGCTTTCACCTCTTCATGTCTGGGCCACTGAGCATTGCCAGCAAGCCGAAAATGTCGGGCCCCTGTTTTGGAGATGCAGGTTGCTCCTGTGGAAGTAGAGACATCCGGCTTAACCTGCGCTGGGAGGACATGCAGAAATACCCGGCATGCTTCACAGCACACTGAATAGGGATAGGTTATCACCAAAAAGCCAACGAGTTCTTTTCAGAAGATATCTTCTCCCTAGGACACATCCCACAGAACTACAGCCCAATCCTAGATAAAATACTGTGTTTTAATGCTTTTTTCCTTTTCATTTAATTTGGTCTTGTATCCCTTTTTTCTTTTTTCTTTTTTTTTTTCACAAACGCAAGCCATCTTTCAATTAACATAGTAATGACCTATTGTCACCTGTTACCATGCTAATCCTGAGCTGGTGTGAAATTACTTTGTAATAAACACTATGGAGTTCTGACTTTCAATTAATTTTTCACATGCTGTGCTAAATCAGATTAACTGTACCCCACCCTTTTGACCACAGACATAATTCCTTCCTTATAATGAAATAGAGGATTAATTCATATGAAGAATATCTATACACATTTGCAAATAAATGTAAAGATAGACTTTGTACTATATTTGCATTGCTCCCTGTGTCAGGTTGAATACAGACTTTCTGAGATTATTAATTTTTCTGTTCACTGGGATGGTGAAGGATATCGATGGTTTTTTATTATTATTATTTTCACTAAATATCCACAACTAAGAATGGCTAAAGAATGGAGTACTAAGAGACTGGTACCTTCCCCAGGGAATTACACATAATACTGTACAGCAGTATGAAGAACTGAAAAAAAAATGTAAACACTGCAAAATTAACCTGATCTCTATTCATTTACTAAATTGCCTGTCATCCTTCTTGGATGTACATATTTACAACCTGACCAAATATAGTAAATGCAGCTGTTTGGTCTTTTTAGTAGCAATCAGCTTTATGAATACGGCCAATAGCTTGAGCAAAGTTTTTCAAACCCTGTACCACTGTGGGGAAAACATATAAGGCAATTTTTTTTTAAAACATCATCTTCAGTACAGAAAAATCTTCCAAAAACTCGTGGTTTCAGTAACTTCAGACTTCATTTCAGTGCAGTAGACTAATACCCACTGTGCCATTTCATAATCAAAAAGTAATATAAATCCAGAGTTGACCCTTTCTGTTTCTCCATGCACATTTTTTCTACATATAGCTTAGTTTTGAAGCCTGAAGCTGCGCAATCATTGTAGACATGAATTTTTTCTTTGGAAAAGTAACAAATATGAAAATAGGGTATTTTTGCAGGTCCCAGATGCCTATGTCTGTCTGCACTAGTTGCTCCTTTGATTCAATTAAGCATGTTTACCTGGTCTGTAATCTGAAGGTTTTCACCCAGTTATTTGAAGCAATTTAATTCCTTGAGAATTGTATAGGCAAACTGGCCAAACTCCGTTCCAACTGGTTTGGGTTATTTAGCTTCTTGTGCTGAGCTAGACAGTTGACACCTGGGCTGGAGCACGCTGCATCCCACTGGAAGAATCCATGTGGCCCCACTGTCTCCAATACTCAACCTGGTGTGCCAGAGCAGCACCAGGACTACAGAGAGATTCGTATTTATCTCCCACTCACAAGACTTCATTTTTAGAGCACTCTGTGGACCACTTATTGCTGATCCAGCAAGTGATTTTCTTCAGGTAGACAAGACCAGCTCAGAGAGTCTTTTCGGAAAGGTGCCAAATTCACTCACTGCATGGACAGGTGGGTTCTACAGATTGTCCAAACCATGTTTGAAAAAGATGACCACTGGGAAAGAAATCACAGCCTTGCCTTGCCACTTACCTTTGGCATAAAGGCTTAGCAGCCACGGCTCCTGCCCAGGGAGTGGGAACCTTGGCTATTAGTCTACTAATAGCCCTAAGAAATAAATTATATAGGGCCTACTCAGGCCCTAAGAAATATAGAAAAAGCATGCCCACCTCTTCTTTGGAATAGGAATAGAACTAATTTAAATGTGAGCAATATTTTTTTTAGTACATTTTAGACTTACAATAACAGGACTAGCTGAGATTAAAGACACTTTTCATTCCTGTTTACTATTGTTTCTTTGGAATGTATGCAAGGAAATCATTGTTGTATGCAAGGAAAAAGTCATCACGTATTCAGTGTTTATTGGCTTAATACTGAAATTTCAATGCACTCTTTTTTTATTGCTTTTCTTATACTATTTGTGAAATCCAAGTGTACAATAATAGACTAGGAAACAATAGGCCTACCTATAAGGATAAGAAACAGGAAAATGACCTACAGGATGCAAAAGCTGGGTATTCTTGTCATTGTGATGCAGGTTGTATCAATAAAGTGAATGTACTGATATTAGCATTTGGAGTAATGCATTCCAGGAACAACAAAGTGAGCTAAACCTGGTTAGATCAGGTTAAACAAGCACAGTCTCCGCAAAGAGATTAAGGTGGTCAGAAGAGACATCAAATTATTTTTTCATTTTTCCTTAGGACTTTCTATTGCATATCTGTAATGAAAGGTCTTATCTCTGCCTTTTATTATATAGATTTTAACTATATGTATCATCTGACTTGGACGGATTCCAGCTTTGTTATTGAAAATCTGCTTTCAAATGCAAAAATAAAAGTGCTGAAGCAATAGCCATTCCTTTCTATACAATGACAGTATTAACTGAACGAGTCAGTACGAGTTTTTTTTCGTTTATCATTTCAAAATGTTTTACCAAATGTCCATAAAAAAAACTTCATCATTACCATTGCTCCCACGGAATTGCAGCTAGCATATCACTGCATAAACAAACTGATTACAATCCTCAGTGACATTACTATAATCTGTCACACACACACATATTTCTTTCAACAATCTTCTTTGCTTTGAAGGAAGCAAAGAGAAGAGAGATCACATAAAATGCTCCTGTCATTATTGCCTGGAGAGGAGAATTGCCTTCAGCTACCCAATTATGGTATTCCAGTCAGCAAAGCTCACTCCAGTTTCCCCATCAGATGTTAAAGTATTGACAGCTCCTGTCTACTCATGCACTGCAGATCAACATGTCGAAAAAGTAAATTGGGATATAACAGTAGTCCCTTCACCTTGTAAAACAGGTCACAGGCTCTCTCTTCTCTCTCTGTATTGCTCTTCTGATTTAGTAGAAATAGGACATTAATGAAGGTGTAGGGGGGATGCAAAAGTAACAGACTGCATTTCAGTTTGAAGGGGTTGGTGGGTACTGATGTTCTTTCTTCCTACACCTGCCTACTTTCTACATCTTTGATCATGTTATACGATGTGATGGAGAGTGGTGAACCAGGAGCTGCAGTGCTCAGTACCAGACAGAATCAATGATGGGCAATGAGATCTGTGTTCCACCATGACACTTTGTTCCACCGTAAAGGGGAGAAATGCCTGAGACAGATATGGGCCCTTTTGACCAACTAGGAACATCGTCAAGTCACTGTCTCCATCAGATTCTACTGTAGATTTATATTTGCTGTAGTTCCTATACCTGCCTGGCTATGGACTTTGCTCTGTCCCTTTTGGAAATAAGCTCCACGCAGAGGGGTGAGGGGATGAAACAGAGGATCAAATCTTCTAGTCATGTGGCACCAAGAGGAGCAGGTAAAAAAAAATCTCAGCTGCTGCAGACAAAGGAAAAAAGAGAGAGTAGGGGGGACAAACCCTGAGGTTGAATAAGAGAGGTTAAAAATACAGAGACATCAGTAATTTAGCTAGAGTGTTGGGGAGAAAAGGAGAAAGAGTTGTAATTTCAGAGATGATGGGGTCATGAGTTTTGCTGCTGATGGGTATAAAGATGAGTTTCTGTGTTTCAAATGTCATGCAGGGCTGCTCTGGGTAATCGGGTAACGGAAACATCACTACAGTTCACATGAAAATGCCCGAAGTAACCTAAAAATAACCTTCAAACAGTAGGAGAGGAGGAAGCATCTTCTTAAACAGTCCTCAGCTGCAGTTTGTAAAATACATGAGAAAGGAGAAAGATAGCATTGAACTGTCTCCTGGTGGATGTTGTATTGTTGGAACAAATCAAATCTTCAATGGGAATATGCAAGTGAAGCAAGAACTGGCTGAACAGGGGATCTTTTCCCAGATATCCACAGATAAGTAAGTTTGTCATTAATGACATATCAGTGAATATAAAAACATCCTCCCATACCAGAAGTTGCTGTCATATGATGTGCCTCAACAACTGGAGAATCAGTTCATTACAAACTGTAAAAAATGACTGTGCTTTCTCCTCTGCAGATCAACAACCAGGACAGCCATAATTCTACTAGCAATTTTTGTGTTCAGGACATTTGAATATAAAAGCAGCTATTCCACTGACACCATCAATGAAAAGCGCAGGGGAACAGGTATCTTCAATGAGTTCAAGAAGTAAGCTATTAACAAGAAAATAATGATGAGTGATTAGATTGGTTTCTGCAACAGCAAATAGAAGCACAGGTACAACTGGATCCAAAGCTTCATTGCTCATAATTATCAAAGAGCACTCTGTGGGAACACAAATGACTTTATACATTATGGGAGCAGTGGTAAAAAAAAACCAAACCCTCCATTAGTTCCATTTGTGTCAGAGGTCTTTGTCTTTCAAAGATCGCTTGGTTAAGCTGTTGCAGCTTGAAATGATGTAATTTTGCACACGAGATGTATGAGCAAAGGTATGGTTTTGCTGAGGTGTTTCCTCTGTGTGAGATCAGAATTCTTCAAATCAGGAAATGAAAAACCCCTTATGATTCTTCTGAAAAGATGAGTTTACTCTTTATTTCTCCTTTTTGAGTGACTTTGCTGCAAGGCAAATGAACATAAAAGTTGCCAGAAAATGGGAGAACATTACTGAGGTGCTTCATGCAGTTAGCTCATTCAAAACTGGCTGAGTGGAATAACTCAGAAAGAAAATATTGCAGTGTTCATAGCCGTATGAGGAACCTTGCAAGACTGTGAAGTTCAAGTAAATGGAATAAATAGAAACACCAAGCAGAATCATGACTCTTTCACACAGGCTAATAGGATGACTCGCCTTGAGGGGCCCATGCAAGATCAGAAGAGCTGGAGAAGAAGTAAACAAGCAGAAGCCTCACTCAGTCCTACTTGTCCTTCATAATGTCGAAGCTGCACTGTTACGTAGCAGAGCTCAAGTGGCAGGAGATGGCTTTGGGCTGCAATTCTCTGTCTCAGACATCTAACTCAGGTCTACAAGACAGCATCAACGTTTCAGGTAAACAAGATGTGCAGAAAGGCTGCCTTCTTAGCATTTCCCATTGACCTACTGAGTGTGCCCTACTGTCCTGGCCACCACAAATCGTGTAAATGCACAACTCATTCCATTTAATGGAGAGGGAACTAATGTGCCAAGTCCATTCCTCTGGCTTCAGAGAGCTATGCCTTAGCTTTTATGCTCTGAAGATCTCAGTGCTGAGATAACCGAGACATTTTCCCAAGTGAGCCTGGCCTGGGAGCATGGAGCTTCATTTATGTAGGAGATTCAGTAGAAACAGCTGTGGTGGAGCCTTCATGAGGCCCAGGAGCACTCCAGAGATCTTGCTACACAATATTATGCCACAGATCATGATCATATCTGGGGCCTCTGAGTAATTGCAATAATTAATGGCACCTCCAAAAACAGGGGAAGCATTGTCAGGCACAGGACAGAAAGAGGATGCTCTCCTTATCCTTCAGAGGCCAAAGAAGCCTAGGTAATCAACTCATGTAATCAACTCGTAGTACAATGTTATCACCCAACATGTTGGCAGTGTTCGAACTTTTACCTTGTGGAAAGTTAAGTTCAAATATTCTGATTTAGATTCAACAGAGAAGCCATTGTGGGAGGTTAGGAAACAAGTCCCAATAGAGGGACTTACTGAGCAGAGAACAGACCATACAACTTAGTGGTGTCTCGTGGTTTGTTTTCCCTTACTCTTTTAGTGACATCGGTGGAGGCCAAAAAGATTGGGATGTCAGTTTGCCAGAGGTGCATCTTTTCTACAAATAAATCTCCTAGCCTAAACAGTGAGATAATCTGCTGCAGATAGAGGCACAGCAACAAGTCTTTCCTTTTCCAGCAGTATGTGGTACATTGATTCCCAGACTCCTGCTTTGATCTCCTGCACTGGAGAGCTGTCTTTCTTTAGGAATGCTTTTCCCTGAGAAAACCTCTTTGGGAATAACTAAAAAATTTTGAACCAACTTGAGGCTGCCTGTTTTGCATTGCTGTCTTTCTCTTGTGAATACCTTTTCAGCTGCTCACCTTTTCATTTTTTTACTTCCAGGAGATGGCGACTTCTCAAAATATGTATGCTTTGTATAGAAGTAATATTTGAAGCACTTTGCACAATGCATCTAAATTTAATTAGAACTTTAGATGATTAATTATTTTTTCTTGGGATGATGTGTGTGATTTAGAAGGACCTTTCGTATCTTTGCTGCTTCCGTGTGCTTTTTCACATGCATTGGTCCAGTATTTCCTGGCAGAAGAGCTACATTTGTTCACTTCTAGACCCCACCAGTAGACAAAAGTTTGATTAGTTCTTCTCTGTATGCTGTTGAAAATAGCAAAACTACAAAATTACTGTAACAAAAAATAATCTAGCAAGCAAACTAACCATTTTTAATTTGATGGGAGAATTTACATCTGCTAATGTGCCATTTAATGTGCTGTGTAACACAATTCTCCATACCTAATTGAAGCAAACTTTATTTGCGCTATATCAAATGTCTCATTGGTTGCATTTCAAATGTCTCCCTGAGTCTTTAATTATATTCCAGTGCCAGGAAAAAAAAAACATTACAACTATACAACTAATTCCTATTAAATTATCTAAAGTGAAATAACCACAACTGCAGATGTGGTCAGAAATCCTCAGAACTTGAGAGAAAAACTGCTGAGTTCAGTGAGCATTTGCTCAGATCTTGTGTAAACACTGTTGCAACCATACCTGCATTGTAAAAACAGGTAGAGGGAGTCTGCTGTATTTTGGAATGCATTTGCCTGAGGGCTATATTACAAATGCCTTTAACATCTGATATTCCCTTCATAGATGTCCCTGGCCTTGTGAAGGATGAACTCAGCCTTTGAGCAAGTCACAAGAAGAAACATAGACAGCATGCTTACAAAATATATTAAGGCTGTTTATATGAATAAACTGAAGTAACTGAGCTGTTTGTAGCTGTGAGCATGATGGTTAGACACTGTCAGTTTTGGAAGGAATTTTTTCTTACCTTTTTTCTAGCATACATCTTTCTCAGTGAAATGGCTCTCAAGAAATAGGATTTTGTAAAGGATTATGCTGAATGCAATGCATTTTGACTTTGAAACAAATTGTATTAGTTTATACAGATGTACCTTCGGTGCATTTAGATCCTCCATTTGTCAGTAAAAGTGAGCAGGAATCCTTTGTCTGTTCCCTTGTGGTGTGTTGCATTACTACTAGAACCTTACAAGTCTCTCTCATAATGCATGTCAAAATAGATTCTTAACATGATATGAGTACTATCAAAACACAATTCAGTCTACCTATATTACTAAGCATTTGAACAGATAGGCAAAGCTTATGGAGACATTTGTTTCTCAAAAAAAAGAGGCTCATGACCAAGTTAGCCTAATTGCATACAGTATGTCCCCTTACAGGAATTCTAACCTTTAATAGGGAATCCTGTCCTTGTGAGCGGTTTTACTGAAATAGAAGTCTGTCCTGCAACCTGCAAGCCCTCCTCTTCATTGACTTTCAGTGGCAGGAAGTTTGAAAGCTGTAGGAGAAGCTGCCTTCACATTTATCTCCCAAACCAGGTATTTTAAAGCACCTCTTTCCCCACACAATGTCCTTCCTGAATCCCAGCTTTTATTTACTGTGACAACAAATGCATTGTGGCATCAGAAATGTGGAGTGTTTTGCTGGTGATTTTGACACATTCTTAGGTAGGGAGTCTTGGTCTTGTGCTGAAGAAGAGAGTCTCACTGTCTGTAAACAAGAAGTCATTACAAGGAAGGGATGAAAATTAATGGTAGTTTAACTCTGAAAGAGAAGCTGTAACCTTCACAGAGGCTTTCTTTCCAGCTGTGCTCAAAGGCACTGTAATGACTTCAGAGAAATGCAGCGACTCATTTCAGATGATGACTACATAACTATTCATTTACACTTAATGAGTTTATTCCACCAGGTATAGGGCAAATTCTAAACAAATAACACCACTGAATCATACATATCAATAAATTTGAGTGCTAAATTGATTCTGGGTAACAAAGCTAATGATAAAGAGAGAGGAAGAAAAGCTGCCTCCAATTAATGAAAATGCCCTTTGTATTTTGTAATAGCTCAAACATTAATTTGAAAATGGCTTTCTCTGCAATAATTTACAGACAAGCACTTCATAATGGGGAAACAATTCAAATTTATGTCCACTTGAACGGTGATGATCTGATTAACTTATTAAATTCTTGTTGATTCTACAGTACAGATGAAGTGTACCATTCTTCATGGGTTTCATAACTTGCAGTTTGAAGTTCTCACATTATCAGACTTCAGGCTTCAGTTGCTGCTGAAAGTCTTTTCTGTGGGATGTCCTCTGGTGCAGAGTGGACAGACCCAAGATCCCAGAGATTGATTTAATTTGTCTCTTTCCATTAATTCCAAAGATACGTTCTCTTCCACCTTGGAGGAGCACTTGATTAAATTTAGCACTAGAATTCACATAGTCCTGAGCTGCTGCTGAGTGTAATTGAAACAGTGTGAAATCTTAGAGATACACAATTCAAGTTAAAGCTGATTCAGTCAAGGGATAGCCATGCTGGATTTAAGTTCAAGAAGCTTAGTTTGAACCCTGTCAAGCTTACTGTCCTTCAAAGGAAGCGAGTTAGCTTTTGAAGCAAGAGGATATAAAAATTATCCATGGGAAAAGACAAAAGAACACAGTCAAATAAGTCTGCCAAACCCAGTGTCCAGTGGCTTTAAACAATGGGCAGTAATACCAATTTATCTGTAATGTATTTGTCAGCTAAAGCTACCCTGGCTTTAATCACCTTCCCCTTGCATTTTTGTGCACCCTAGATAATTCCATGGACAGTAAAAAATTGTCCAGACCCTCAGATGTTGTGTAGAAAAAATGCTGAGGTGCCACACAATAGCATAAATTATTGTGAATATAAATGTAGCTATCTCCAGCATCCCCTTCGCAATAAAAGAGAGGCTGTCTGTGGTTATGCAGTGTGTCATGTTAATAATGCAACCTAGTGTAACTGTTATACATGATGCCTAGACTAATCAGCCCTTCATTTATCGCTCTGTTTCATGGCTAACTTTACCACCTATTCCCTGTTCATTTTTTGACCTTGGGCTACTCTAGCCCTTCAGCAGATTCCACCCTTGTTCAGCCAGGAGATGAGCCTGAAGCTGTATTTTCAGGGCTGACTTAGGTGCCATAGGTGTCTCCTGCACACATTCCTGAAGCTGTAATTGCTGGCTAATACTGTATTTTCTTGTGTTCCAGGAAATACAGAATATTTTAGAAACATCCATCTATTTTAGCTTGTGATAGTCAGAACATAAAATTCTTCCTCCAAAACAACTCTGAGTTTTGTCCAGTGTCTGCAATTACTGTATAAACTTAGTTCGTTTACTGAAAGGGAACAGAAATCTTTCTCTGTCATTGAACATTTATCGTGCTTTTTTTCAGTGCAACTTACCAACTTTTTCGATAGACTTTATTTACTAGGTAGCATTATCAACCCATTAATTAAGCCTGTAATCTCATTTGCTACTTCTAATCATTCTCATAGCCACTGACCCAGAGACTCTAGGACTTCTACCCCCAACCCCCTCAAAAAAACCCTCTCATTCTGGAGACAAAAATTTGAAGTATGAATCAGTCCTTCCTTAAAATTCAGAGGACATTTTGCCTAGGTAGAAAGTTCAAGTGTTTATCTGACTATAGTTTAAATAAAAAGAAGTGTCAGTTTGTGTTTTACCACAGAGTGCAAAACACAGAGTGAAATCAGCATAAAAGGCCCAAACTCTCAAATACTATGTGAAATCAAGTTTTACCTAACTTATTAAAACAAGAAGGGTAACAAATGATTAGTAGTGATTAACAACAAGTTAACAATAGTGGCTTTAAAGGCAATGTTTCTAATCATTACTACAAGAGAATAGGTATAGTAATTAACTATGCATCACCAATTGTCCTGTTATCGTCATCCAGACTCGCAGTCATTGGGAGCCCCTAGTTGCAGCAAGGATTTTGGAGAACCAGCTCCAGACAATTGAGAGGTCCCATGCAGAGCGTCCACTTGTAGGTGAGGACTCCGAAGTCACTGCAACAGGGTCCAGCTTTTATACTGCTAAATAAACAAATTACATAATTCTAAAAATGTGGAATCTCTGGTCTGAGCTGCTCTGTTGCATCCCCTCTTGGAGCCTGTTCTGGGCCCAGGAAGGAAGGT
Source organism: Cuculus canorus (assembly GCF_017976375.1). Classification (NCBI taxonomy): domain Eukaryota; kingdom Metazoa; phylum Chordata; class Aves; order Cuculiformes; family Cuculidae; genus Cuculus; species Cuculus canorus. Next base: position 177,544,240 of record NC_071401.1, on the reverse strand, counting down.
CAAGGGAACAGCTGGATATCTGTTATTGTTGAACTGAGGGGGCTGTTGACGTAGAGCATTCCTGCATAGGTCTTTTTCCTTTCACGCAGTGTTCATACTCATGCTGGTTGGCCAGCCAGGGTATTCATGACCCAGAGACTGTTGCTATTTTTCACGTCCTGTATATGCTGGAGAAGCTACAATTAATGTGGCACAGCCCAGTTGTGCTGATAATGTGACTATGATGCATTTTCTCACACTCTATGTATTAAAAATAGCACAGCATAATTCTACTGATAATGGCAATGTGAGAAGCTACAAGATTAAACAGTACACATAGCGATGCAATACAAATCATCCGTGGGTCACCTGTTCTGTGTTAGGCTTGTTGATCAGGCCCTATCGCTTCAGTTTGATGTAAGCATCTGCAGAGATCCAGCTTAACTTACAAAATGAAAGTCACTCACTGGCTTCATTAGGGCTCATCTGGATAAGGACACCCAGAGGAGGTTAGGTGCATGAATTGAATTTGTAAAGTCAGTATTCATACATTGAGGATTAGCCGCAGCCGGTTAAGAACCTTTTATTTCTGAGTGAAAGCAGGCACGTAGCTTAATCATATCTTCTCCATAATTTTCATTGATTCACTTGAGGTTTGCTGAGCATTTCTCTGCTGTCAGTTTGCCCACATGTTCTTTAAAAAGTAGAGCCTTTGTAGCTGACGCAATAGAGAATCTTGGCTTTCTTCATTAAAACTCTTGCCATAGCAAAAGTGAAATTCATGCCTGAATTATACAGAGATTTCCTCTATGTGTCAGGTTGGGAGCTTCTTCTAAGTGTAACCCATGAAACTGCCTGCACCAAATGAATGGAGTCATGAGCACAGATCACCTCCCTGATGTCTCACAAAAACTACATACGGGAAAGACCGTGCTCCCACCTGTATAAACCATCATGATCAACACCATTGACATTCTTCCAGTCAGCCTTGGACCAGGTTGATGATGGCTCAGCTTTTTCATTTACAGTGACCCTGTATTTTCAGTACTATGCTGATTTTTAACTCTGATTTAACTCTTCATTCCCGTGTATTGCTGTGAACTCTTGTACAAAGGTAGTCCAGCAAAATTTTACCCGTCAGTAAAATACATTCATGTTTTGCACTAGTAGAACTTCAAAAAAAAACCAACTGTTTGGGATGGGAAGGCTTAATTTGGTCAAATGAGTCTGCATCTTGGCTCAAATCTTTTAACAGTGGTTGCAGCCCAAAGCACAATTTTTATGACCACATTACAGTGTTAAAAATGATCCCATTCCCCCTCTGGAAAATAGAGTAGCTATGACAGAAGTACTGTCACATTCTTAACTAAAGCAGTATAAATGCATAAATAGAAAGGACAAGGTGGAAGCCTTCAGGGCATTCCCCTAAAATAGTAACAGGTCTCTAACTAGATATTTAAAATGAATTTTCTCCTATTGGGAAACAATACAGCCAAAATTGGTTCCCATTCCACCTGACTGAAGGTATCACACAAAAAAGAAGTCAATTTTTGGTTTTTAATCCCAGTTGCAAGCATAAATCTCAGTTTTCCCAGAAAAATTTCTATAGAAACCTTTATTCACTTCTGTTCTTGGCAGTCCCTGGTGAGTTTTATTTCCAGTGGTCAGTGCAGGGCACACACCATACCTTCACTGAACACCACATAGCAGCCACAGAGCCAGTGGTGAGCATCGGACAGCCATCAGTGGTCGATAAAGCAATATAACACTATTGCATGGCTAAATGCAGGCTACCAAGCTTGCCCTGGTGACTGTAACAGGTAATTATTAAAAGAATTGCTGTAAATATGATTTAAAAACCTAGCCGATGTTACAAGCCCCTAATTATCATTGACACACTCTACTATCCCATTATTTTTAATGCTCCGATCTGATTTTGATTAGGTAGATTGCTAAGACTCAATTATCCAGTAGGGCCGAGGTCTGAGGAACTGCATCTCACATGATGGAGGGTGACATCTGCACATAGCCTGGGTGTCATTGGAGCTAAGGTTGTGTCTGCAGGCTATAAATTAACTGTTGCAGAGTTCTGAATCACTTATTTAGTACTTCAGAAGCCATATGTCAATGTATATCAAAATAGCAATATATCAACAACAGTCTGAGGTGAAGGACACAAGATAAAAACGAAAATGGGATCATTTTCTGCAAACAAAATGATCGGGCCACTATCAAGTTGCTGATGAACAGCTTCAGTATGCATTGTTTGTTAGCCAATATTTGCTAAAATCAGCTCCAGATGACCTTTAGGCAAAGGGAGTAAGGATGCGGAAGGAGTGATGGGCCTGGGTGCAGCGTGGAAACCCTTCACCCCCAGGAGCTTGAGCTGGCCCTTGGTTTGGCCTTGTGCCATGTCATTCAGAGGTAATTAGTTCAGGATCATTTAAAACGTGCTCATTTGACCAAATGCAGCACATACCTCATCAAAATGAGGGGGATTTACATCAGCATTGCCATTTGTATTGAGGTTGACTCTAGCTGTAATGGGAGCTGTATATTTATAGCCACCCCCAAAAAGGTTTACTCTGTCATGCAGTGCCTGATAAACAACAGAATGAGATTTTGATACCACATGAAAAGAAGAAAAAGGGAAAAGAGATGAGGAATGTCACTTGATGGACATTGATAGGTATTTATTCACCATGACCTAATTCACTGCTCGTTTCTAGAGCCCAGGGCAATGAATAACATATTAAGTGATATTAATGTGAAATATGGTTTCTGCTCCAACAGCAGTCCTAGGAGATAAACTACCATTATATGTAAAAAATATGCACACCACCTTCCATTTTTCCAGAACCTGTTTCACAGTTACAGACTACAGCAATATGGTTAGTTACATTAATTCTAGTATTATTACCAACCCCAAAGCCCAGGACTCTTCTAGCTATCCTGCCAAGCAACCCTATTCCCCTAATTCCATTTCCTTCTGTTCCTGAATACCCTTCTGTCCCTTTTTAATGTATGAGTGAAGTAGGAATGCAGCTCGCATTTTTATGTCTATCGGCGCTTTTAAAGATACTAACCAAAGCTGTATATCCCCTCTTTTTGTAGCAAAGCAGAAGCTAAGAAACATCTGTTTATTTTCTAAAATCCAGATGTGCATATTCACAGGTGTATTTGATGTAATATTTTATAACATGCTCATTTCTTTCATGAGGAAAGAAGTAAGCAGGTGAAGCTGGGAAGCACTAGTAAGAAGAAGAAAAATATGCATGAACTATGATACAAAATTGCAGTAATAGTATTTATGTTCTTTTACGTATGTTCTCACAACGTATAAATCAGGATAAGGCTGAGATTATATTCCTGCCCCACTTTAGTGGAAGAAAAAAATGCAAATATTCTATTTATTAAAATTCATTTCTGGGCACTCTTGGAAACATATGCATCATACAGAGGATTTTTTTATGATATGACTGACATTTATGTTGTAGCTGAAAATAAAAACATCTATACTAAAACAAGGGAAAATGTGTGTATTAGCAGAGGGAAACCTCCTTATTTGTACAAATAAATAAACAAATAAATAAATCCTAACAGTTTAATTTGTTAAACAAGAAGGCAATATTCATTGCAATTTTGCTAAGTGAGACATATGTGCCTGAGGTGTAAAAAGATTGCAAAACATCAACATTTTAAACAAAATCTCACTACGTTTTTTAATGAATGTCTAGCATTTAAAATAGGCTGAGTTAAACCTGATTCATTCTGTATCAGCCCCACTAAAGGGTGGTAAGCAGTACTCAGCTCTCTGAATTCATCTCACCTCACTGTGAGACGTTAAGACAGGAGCTTGCTTATCAAAAGATGTTCTCAATGGAGACAGATGAGTCTCTCCCAAGAGCGAATTAGGTGCTTTCCATTGATTGCACAGTCTTTCCTGGAATCCTGGTCCCTCATGGCACAGCTGGGCTAGGACCCCACATGCAGCTGTAAAGAGACCCGGATGAATGTCCCACTAAAGCCTGGCTTTCTCTTGAGGAAATCTTGGATGCATGGGAAGTAGAAAGGCTACACCACACTACCTGAAATTTTGTCTGAATTGTGGAATGCACCATATAGATCCAAACTGTAGATGAGTTGGTGAGATGTAGTTAATTTAATTCAGAGTAAGGGTACCTAAGGCCTGTTTTAGCTCCAAATCTATGTCTGACCCATCTAAGTGCCCTCACTATCACCTCCATTTGCAACTCAGGTCCCTGTTCATCACCATAAAGCCCTCCGGACATGGAGCTACAAGCACCTTGCTCTGACACCTGCACAGGAGACCAGTCCCATTGCTGTTCAGGGAAAAAACAGTGATGGTGGCATTTTTCCTTTGCAAAATGGCTTAGTGAGTAGTAGAAAGACAATCTTGTACATAATCTGGAGCATAACGACACTGTATAATGCCATGATGGCGTTCCAAAACAGGCTACAAATCATGCTCAAAACTATGGGGTATGGGGAAAAGAAACTGAAGTGCTCAATACAACATAAAAATGAGGAAACATAAAAAGATTTACTTCTGAGGTTTGAAAAAATGACCATGTTACAAGTAAATCTGTTTTGAAATGTAATTTTTACAGAGGCAGAAAATACCTTTGCAAATAATTAAACACTGTAATTGTAGATTATCTTTACCTAACAAAGAGAAAGGTTAGGCACCCTCAGAGCCTTAGAAGATTGTTCTGTGATTATGTCACAATTGATCAGAATTTAATTGTTCCACTTGAGGATTATTTGCCCCTTTTCCACATAATTATATCGCTTTGGTTCACAAAACAAAACTAGTTACCAACAGAAGTTAGCAATTTCTCTTAAAGGGAGAGTTTTCATTCGAGTTCTTGTGCTGAGATACTGGTCTTGATTAACTTTCTTCTATAATTTATAGAACATGGCTGATTTAATTCAAATTTATCCAATTTATGTATTGCTTGCCACAGGCTAAAGGTATAATCCATTTTAGATGCACAAGAACATCTTAGATTTAAAAAATTAAAATTTGTTCCTTTCCCACGAACCGTAAAGGTTCTAAGAATGCAAGAGGTCTCTGTTTAGCTAAAAGCTGAATATGAGATAGATATCCCTTAGACAGCTCAAAAAATCTTGATGTTCAAGTTTGGAATCAGCTTAAATCCACATGCCACCAGAGCCTTAGGCACTGACATTCATCATTCTTATTCTGATGGTCACAAAGGGAGCGATCAGGTCTATTGGATACTGATACAAATTCTCCTGACAAGCAATATGAATTTTTTAGGACCTTGATTTGGAAAGGATAGTTATACAGTAAAGTGATAGTGAAGTATTAAGTAGGTAGAAGTAAGCAAAAGATAGTAAAGATAGCAAAGTATAGTGATATGGAGTGATACAGTAAATGAGAAGAAGTGGGAAAAGACTTTATTTTTTGTATCTTCATAGTACAGGATATTTTTCTAATATATTATCACATTTTTTATTTTTTGACAGTACATGCCATCTGGCTATAGGAGTGGATAAGCTGACTGGAATTACCAGATTCATTTTATTTTCTGTATGACACAGCCAAAGGTGTCCATGACATCCTCCAAGGGAGATTCAGAAGCCCTCACACCAGTGAAAGTGTCTTCCCTCCAAAGAGTGTAGAAGAACTGCAGGGCTTTCTGCCACATTGTGCCAAGTGCAATAGAAATTACTGGTCGCAACCAAGGCTGGACTTAGTAACATAAAATAGCAGCTTAACAGCCAACCAAATTGACCTTTGAATATGTCATATCAGGGACTGACCCCACGTGCACTCAATTGCTCAGGTTTCTAGCTCAGGTTTGGGAGCTGGTTTGACAGGTGACCATGGGATTACATTTAAAATAATGAAGTGGAGATGTGAGAGACTGGAGACAGTCTTAGCTGTGCAATTGTTTTCATCTAGCCATACAGCTGTATCCTTGCAAAATATGTGTTCAGCCTTGCAGAAAATATAAGCTAAAAAAAAATTGAGCCTTATCAAAGACAGATGCCTGGCTCCTAAATCAATGAAAGTAGCTTTGAAAACAGCTTCAAAATGCTAAAGCAACAAAGGACATAACTTCAGTATGAAGCTCTCTCAGAGTCAGGATTCCTAAGCAACTGAATATCAATAGCTTTTCCTGCATAACAGCGTTTCAGCTAAAAGACTGTGACTATAGATGTGTGTGCATGTGGTATGTATATCATATGTTTTCCTTTACGTTGTCCTTAAACTGAGAATCCTTACACACCAAATTTCAATAGCAACTAGAAGACTCCTTCAATTACACAGAAATCAACCACCTCTATGTTCTCTGCAGAATACACTTATCCTGGCTATTGTGCTTTTTATTTTTCCCCATAGCTATCATGCTTTTTAGTATAAAATGAACCTAGAAATGCTCCTATGCTTGCCAATTGGTGGACAGCCATCAGAGCTGATTTAAGCAGTTAACAAAATCCCCCATCTGGTATCTGGACTTCCAATGTATGTTCTGCACATTAGTTCGGCTGAGGCTCCAGCTGAGACCCTCACAGCATTTCCACCAGGTGAAACAAAATACTAAGCCAGGAGGAGCTTTACTAAACTTGTCTCAGCTGGAAGCTGGTTTCTGCAATATTGTTTAGTGTTATGAAATTAGTTCATTCCATTAATAGATTCAGGTGCTATTTTAGAACAGTTTTAACCTTTTCCCCAGGCAACCTGTTTTTTATTATGAGCTATTTTATATTAATCTTGATCTGCAGATTCCTTGGAAGGAGGAAAGATTGTCTCTGAGTTTAAGGGGTGATCAGTGCCATTCACTGATTTATCAAGTGGATTTAGCACCACACATTTTTCCTCTTGCTCAAGCCTCATGTTTCTTCCTGAAACCTTTGTTAAAAACATCAATGTCCGTGGATTATACACTTGTATGCCTTATGGAATACATTGTGTGGTTAAAGATTTTTGAAGTGTGCTCTTTCTCTTTCTTTTTTTTTTTTTGTTTTCAGAAATGATCTTATTATTGGCTCTGAAGTGTTTCCCCTGTCTGAAGAGAGATCTTGATAATATCCATCATGAACATCTAAAATATCTCTTTGGGTCACTAGACCATCTCCAGTCTCATCTCTTTATTCTCGGTGCAGTCTCTAGCCAGATGGGTATGTTACTTGTAGACCTAATTCCTTCCACATGATTTTAAAATCATAAAAGCAGCTTCAGAGTCTATTTTAAAAGCATTGTCAATGATAAAGGATAAACTTGCTCATTTAAGTTTAGGCTTTCTTTGTTAGCTCCTGCCAAAAGTTTTTGAACACAATGCCAGTTCAGAGCCCACATCAAGGGAAAATTACATGCCAGAGAGATTTGAATTGATGATAGTGAAGAGGAAAGGACCTTATTAAGCAAATCACCAAGGAAAGATGGAGACAGTTCAGCCGTTATCATCATATTTGGTTTGCCTAGTGGCCAAAAGGCTGCCAGCTGTCCAGGCACATGGCCAGTCACGCTCTGGACAGGAGAACAGTGTATTTCAGCCTCTGCCTGGCCAGCAAGCACATTTGGTAGAAGACATGGGAGATATCAGCCTCTGCAGGCACGTGAAAGGCATGTAGATTCAGGGTTAGGGTTGTTATGAGCAGAAGAATATGGCATTGCTTAGAGCTAAACGCACTGGGGGACACACTGGGATCACAGTAAAATGTTAGGTACTGTACAGTTAATTCCAATTAAAAAAATAAGAAAAAAAAAAACAAACTATGAGAGTGATCAAGCACTTGCACACGTTCCAGGAGAAACTGTGCAGTCTTAATCAAGCATTCAAAACCCAAGTAAACATAGCGCTGAGCAACCTGTTCTACTTGACCCTGCTTGGCCAGGGCAGGGGGTTAAACCAGAGACATCCAGAGATCCTTCCAGTCTCTGAGGTTCTGTTATTCTGTGAAGCATGGGGCATATGGGTGCGAGCACAACTTATTCAAGTGGAGATGTCAGGAAATTGGCACATGCTGAAGAGTATCACTGAGAGGCATAAGAGATATGGAAGGTAGCTGTGGAAATGTGGGAGGCTGTTGTGAGGGTGTGGTTAGGGTACTGTGGGGCCATAAGTGAAGCTGAAGTACGAGATCGGTAGAAAGGGAATTGCAGCATGAATGGAACTTGAAATACTGCAAAGGGGACATAACAGACATTGGGGGGTGGATTTGAAAGTCTTGGCTACTATTTTGTGTGTGGTGGTGGTGCTAGTTTGTTTCTCGTTAACTTTTGCTTTAATGTAATGTGTCTCAGTGAGACCATTTTTCACATTCTTGAACTAATCATAGGCAAGAGGTGGAACCTGTTTACCATGTGTTATTTTATTATGTAAAGTATTTCTGTGCACTACTCTTTGATACACAGTACTTTGTTGTGCTCTTTTATTGTGGTTACAGGATGCTAATGCACATCTAGCAAGCCATAGGAGTCATTCATATCAGAAGAGTTTAGCTTTGATCATACTTTTCCTGTTATCCTTGTTGATTACCACTATTTGCATATTACTTAATTTCCCAGGTTTATGATCTGTCATTTGGTCTAGTTCCATCCTCTCCTGTCTCTCCAGGATCCTTGTGTGCTTTGCTTTCCTGTTTTGCCCTGCTTTGGTGTGAGAGATGTTTTGAAACTAATTTATTTGAAAGGCACAGATTTGTTTTACACATTTGCTTTCTTAACTTTTGGCAGTTCTAATTTATTTCATTACAAATGAAACTTTGATATTCACCAGAGGTCATGTGGTGAATTGTTTACTTTAGTTGCCTGGTTGAAATAAGAAGTATAATAAAGCGCCAGTGCTTCAAAGAATCAGTCCTGAGAAAAGCAAGAAAGAGTCCAGGATAGCAGTTGCTTCAAGATCAAGGTCTGGGCAGGGCCAAATATGGTCCCACATGCATTTTCTGGATAGAGATCATAATTGTCTGCATGGAAGTTTATGGTCAGCCTTCTAAGCCTTGTTTTTAACAGTGTTTGGGACAGTAAACGTCATTTCAATGAGCTGCCTGTGTCTCCTTATAAAGACATACATTCACTGCTCTGTTTTGTAATTTCTGTGCTTCTCATTCTGTTAACTGCCTGTGAACCTGCACACTGGGTAATTGAGGTGTTAATATTTGGAATGTAAAGCCATATCCAAATACAAAATAATGCTTCAGATTCCTTGTCTATGGTTGCCTTCTTCCTCCAGTTTACCCCTTATTGTTGAGTGGCTTCATCCATTTGATATATTAACAATTCTCAAATTTACTTCTTGCTCTGCTGCATCTGCATGCTCTCAGGGTCCCATCTCCTTCTTTTTGGTGTCTCACCTTAAGTTTGCTGCCACCATAACACCTGTATCAAACTCAGTATCTCCAGAACTGAATTTTCAAGGTTGCTTCTGAAGGCCTCTCTGCTCCCCCTCACCTCCAGTGTCAGTGACACGACTTTCTGTCTCCTCTCTGGGAAATAACTTATTAGCCTCTCTGATGTCTCTTCTTCCAGATCAGCCAAAATGTCACTATCATGACTTCCTGTTGTCTCACCTCTGGGTCTCTTCATTGGGTTCCAAGTGTATATGGAGATTCATTGCTTTTATGTCTTTGCATAAAATTTTCACTTTTATAGTTGTCCATAAACAATTTTCACCATCCCTTTCCTCCTTTCAGTGATGTTTCTCAATGTGACTAATCATTTAAACTATAGTTGAATCTGCTCAGTTGCAGGGGGTGGATTAGGTTTACTACAATTTCCTTATGCTCACCTATGGCCACAACAAGTCAGTGGGGTGAAGAGTAAGAAGGACATAAGCACAGCACAAACCATGACCTGCACCCCTTTCCTTTACTTTGTGAAACAGTATTTCAGCTGTTGCTCCAGCTCAAGTCACCCTTAGGCATGAGTTTGTGAGACAGATCGGGTCTGATTGACAAGTCCATGGGTGCTCAGGCTCTGCTCTTCCAGAAAGTCATAGGCTGGGGTCTATCGTAGATTTGTATATTACCAGTGCACCTGATGTGCAAATGAGGGTCATATCACAAGGCCCTTTCCTTGTTTTCCTCCACAATTCATTTTAATTTTACAGTCTTTGAAAAATTGGTTGTTTCTACAAGTTTACATCCAGAGCAGTAAATACTGAAATTACATATTCTGCATTAGCTGAAGACACATATAAACTTCTGTCCTATCAGTTGGCTTGAACTAAACCAGTCTGTAATGTGGGTTGTTACTCTACCTTCATGAGGAGACTGTGCCTATAACTCTTTTTATTTAAGAAATTAAGAAAGTCAACAAGGATCATCTTCCACATAGTTCCCTCCTGAGTTAACACACAGCCACCTATGTTCAAAGCAATTCCATGTATTATTTCCTGGAAAGCTTTTGAGGATATTTGTAGTTTTTGCTTTCATATCTTCTACCAACAAAAAAATGGGTTCCTTTGAGCACTGACTTGATCTTTGGGAAGAGGTAGTTATTAGCTAAAAACTGCTTCACAGACAAAGTGTTGTGAGCTATTCCATTGTCTTGATGTTAATTCACTGTTCACTCTTGCACAATGGCATTTTCTGACCAAGGGTATGAAAACACCTGTACTTGAACGTGTGTCCACTCGTACTGAGTGAAGTGATCGAGTTGAGCCTTATCTCACTGTGACAAGTCAGAACATGTTCTATAACCACCTCTTTGTCTCCCTCCCCTCCTGCTCTCGGTTCCCAAGCAATACGGATTGTCTCATTTATTTAGAGTCAGACATCACATGTATGTATTCTGTGTATATGTATAATGTATATGTATAACATTTATATATGTCTACATACACAAACACAGACACACAGAGGCCAATATCTGTAGGACCCTTTAAATAATCTGATATTATGAATGCAAAGTGTCACTTTGAGGTAGTTTATTTGTTTATACTTGTAAGGCACTCACAAGAAATAAAACAAGGAGCCATAAATCCTATTATTAGATAGTTTTACTCTGCTTTTGTTATTTCTGTAATTTTTGAGGCTTTCTCCTGAGTCAGTAGGATAAAGTTTCTTAATGATACAATAATATCTTTCCTCCGGCATGAAGTATCCTGTGTTCATTTTGCAGCCTCATTGCTGCTGGAATCAGGTAGAATAAGGAACATGGTGTTTTTCTCTTTAGAGAACACAGTGAAGCTCAGCTTTTTTGGAAGCAATGAGAAGTTTAAGAGTAGGCATTATATTTCCTGATTTCGCAGTTAGACATTTTTGTGGAAAATAAATGTAGCTTTTTTCCAGAAACAGAGACTAAGCCTGAGAGTATAATCTCAGTACCAGGCCAAGCATTTACACATTTTGACTCACTTATATTACTAAAACCTGAATAAAACATGCTTAATTATTTCTAAAATGAAAGGCCTCCCCGTATGATTTTCATAATTTGGATGACTCCTACATAGCATCAGCGCTTTGGAAAAAAAACAAAGTAGAGGGGTTTTATATGTCAAAGTGTTAATATAGACAGTTACTTATTGTAACAGAGATGTGTTCATAAAAATGAAGCAAAATCATCAGAATAATTTACTGTTTTGCATGAAATGCTTACTAGAAATGCTACTATGTGACCTGTGAATTTTCCACACACAATGAATATAATTGCTTTTCAGAGTAGTTTTACAACATAAATTTGAAGTAACAAATATAAAACATGCTAACACAAGCCAACATCCCTTCATTGAGAATTAAGTGTACAGATTTCTGTGAGTAGTTGTGGTCTTTGTCTTCTCTTTTGAAGAATACATCCCTCAGGCCAGGAAAAAAATTTTGAGGAATCAGGAGAAAATAGGGGGAAAAAAGAAAAATGGGAAAAAAAAAAAAAGAAAGGAAAAACTGTGGCAGGAATGAGGAAGATTAAGGAAAGCCTATTGACAAGGGGCTTCAATTTGCAATGCAAAGTCTGTATCTCCAGAAAAAACTTATTAGACTTATCCCCATACTGAAACAGATTGAAAAAATGTGTTTTCTGGCCTTGAGTGTTTCCTATAATGTGGTATTGTGCAACTGAAACTGCCACCATCTTCATGCTTATCATCCCAAGCCTTTTTGTAAAAACTGCATCATCAGCATTTTGCAAGATTGGATCATGAGATGTGAAAATTGTTGCTTCATTTCAACATTTTTACTACTTACTTATATAATTTAATAGCATTCCCTGTTGAATAAGCACAAAATTTTGCCATTTGCCTACTTTCTATATTTTTCTGTACCTGGCAAGGAAGCAAAATCCACAAATTTTGCTGGTTTTTAATAAATACTCAGCAGTGATGTGAAGCAGCAGGGGAGATGCAAAAGGAATAATAATTCTACTAAATGAAAAAGAGGAGGATTAAGGCAGTTCATTTATGTTCAGGAAGGAGAAGGAATATGCTTACACAAGATAAAAATAAACTGATGAAATTTCTAATATTTATAGAACATTTCTCCAAAGTCATTTCTATGTGAATAACAAATTGCCTTTAATCTTCCCATCTGAGTCAGGCTTACCTTCAAGTCTACACTCTCACCCTATTTCTTTTGCTGGACCTCCTCCAATCTTCTGCAGGGAGGGGAGAAGGCAGTGAGTGCAGGGCTCTCCCACCCTTGTGGCTGGAAAGACATCAATACAAATTACTTGTTCCCCAGCCTAGTTTGTTATATTCCTGGAGCTATTGTATGGAAGCATTTGTTATAAAAGTTCTGCTTTAAGGAAGAGCCACATGCTGCCAGCATTACCCTGAACATTCCTATGGACCAAACAGCAAATGGCACTCTCAGGCAATTGCTTATCAGAGGAGCACTGCACTGCTGCACTGAAGAACCATTAAACAGTGAAAAGATTTACATTTCATCCACAGTTTAACAATATAAAATAGTATCCCACTCCCTGTCAAACAGAACTAGTCACCAGTCATTTCAATACTAGCATCATTGTTGATTGAGTATTTCTGGGAAGCCAAAAGCATGTCGTTCACTGCAGTGATCCACTCCACAGTTATTGTTGGGACTGGAGAAGCACTGCAGCTAACTTGTAAGAAGAGATTGCACAAGGCTGGGATGGGATGGAGACAAATCTGAGTAGGGGGGTAGGTGTTACCACAAGAGGACAAAAAAAAAAGGAAAGGAAGAGTTGGAGGCAGGAATGGAGGAGCAGGAAGATAAAATTGGAAGCCTGCAGTTGGGTTTTGTGCACCTTAATCATGCAGTTGGGAGGCTGTAGGGTGTCACAGTCACTCCTCCCATTGCACAACACGTCTGTGGTGGTGACAGAGCACCTCTGCTCTCAGGTAAACCTGCTCCATGGAGTTACAAGGAGGTCACCTTCCAGCCTCCACCTTTGCAAAAATTCTTAAATGACAAAAAGGAAATTTGGACAATGTTTTGTAAGATCATGTCATAGTTTATAAAACAAAAATGTTGTTTGAATGCCTCTAGTATAACATCCAATTGCGAACATGGGACTGTCCCCTGCAGCAGCTACTCAAGCAAGACTATACTGTCCTCACAAGGGAGTTAGTGTTATGCCCAACTGAGGCATATGGAGTCAACTGCAAATTAAGATAATAACTTAAACTAGTCTTTCAGCATGAGGCAAGTATTCTTCTGAGCAGCGAGGTTGCTGACATATGCCTACGCTCTAGCAGTTACTACACAGTCGGCTCACCTCTGCTTTCTGTATCCCAGTGCCTCACTTCAGCTTCCTCAGTGTTACAACACTGTTGGTCTCTTCAAGGGAAAAAAGGATGAGATTTACTTGTTTTCCTGTTAAATTACCCTAAGACAGCAGGAAAAATATCTGTGCCGAAACCTGAAAACTGTTCATTCATAAACAGTTATGTTTAGGACCTATCACTGATTATACTTAAATGATAGTTTGCATCTCTCCTCTAATTTAACTTTTTTTAATTGTCTTACCCTCTGTCATCAATTTCTTATGGCTCATTTGCACATTTCCATGCTACATTCCTCCATTCTGAAAACAGCTTGATAAACGGAGGAGTTTGGGTCCAGGACCCTGCTGGGCTCTTCCAATACCAACACTCGTAGTTGCCAGGGCTGAGCTCCTGAGAGGCTGTGCAACTACCTGCCCATCGTACTTTCAAGTGGGTAGGAGTTACATCAAACAGGCAGGAGATCCCCCTGGAATATGCTTGCCAGCTGTCCAAAACTCCTTCCAGTTGGGCTGAGTTGCTAACTTAGAGCGCTGAACAATGGGTGGAAATAGAAAGGAGTGACCTATGGCAAGGTCAATTCACCCTTTCATTCAGGGATGGGGAAGAAAAGACACAGAACACAGCATGCTGCATATTTACACTCCTAGAATATATAATTTGTCAAAATTATGTTCTTTATAATACCTGATTAGGCTTCCTTGCCAGCCTGAGACAGAAGTTGTTCTTATGGTTAATCGTGACCCCTGGTGCCAGGGTAACTTCTCCTGTCCAGCAGCCCCACTCTCTCACTTAAATGAGGAATGGAAAAAGCTGATTTTTTTTTCATTTTTATTTTACAGGGTATCCCTGCTACCTTCTAGAAGAAAGGTGTGAAATACTGAATGCATTGTGGTATGATTTTAGAGATTATTTAAACATCCTATGGAGACATCTTACAGAAAAATCTGTCAGTATCTAAATAAATAATGTATAGGGAGCAGATATAAATTTGGGTCAGAGAGTGAGGAAGGAAGACTTGGAAAAGAGGGTGAAGCAATGCCAAACCACACTGGTTCAATCTTCTGCAGTAAAACAACAGCACAATTTTTAGATCCACTTTGGTAACTTAAAATTGCTGACCTTTAATATTCACCATGAATATATAAAACAATGTGAAATCCATATTTCAGGTAAATATGTGACTTTGTGCCACAGCCCACTTAGTAAACTAGAGACTGAGAGTATGTGGCAAGGGACGGACTGTTGAATAAGTCCATGGTATGAAGGACAATCCCTTTAATACAAATATTTCTCTTGATATTTACTGTGCAGACACTGACTGTGAAACCCTTCCCTTTGTGCATGGACTTTTTTCTCTGTTCACATTTTCTTTTTTCTGTGTGCTCCTATTAAAATTCACATCACACCATAGTTCGGTTCTATTGAAAAAAAATAAAAAAATCCCACGATATTCTTTATCTGACACATTCTTATGCACAGTTTTGGTAACACTTATCTCGCATCCATTGATATTGTTAAAGTTTCATACCAAGCCTTCACACTGTTCTGCTTTTGTGTAATCTTTATAGTAATAGAGCTAATTCAATAATATTCATACTGCTAAGTGAAGAAGCCCATAAGGTAGTATTCAATTACCTTTTCTATTCCTTTTCTCAGTTGCTCTTCTGGTGTGCTTAGTCTTTTATCTTTTTCACTGTAAACAGGTAGCTTATTTAAATTTAATAGACATCACTGCCTTCCTCTTTTCATTTTTTTCCCTTGAACCTTCTAGGCACTCTCATGAGATGTTCATTCACCTCTGTGTAATACCACAGTAATAGTAATACAGGAAAAAAAATGTGATCATTGCATGCAAGCTACAGTAAAGACCAAATGAACACTGTGTGTGTGAAGAATGTCGCTTGGATTTCTAACAGCACTTCAGTAAATTATACAAATTAAATATTCATTACTTTGTACTTCATTAGTTCACATTTGCAACACTTTTTCTTCATTATAATAGCCTGGGGTAAAGGTTTTTTTAATATGGTTTATTCTGTTATTTTTCAGAAACTCTTTAGTTAAAATGTTAGAGCAGAGTTGTATTTATTCCATGACGGACCAAAACATTCATATATTCCATAGACTATTTTCTCCCACAAGAATATCACATAGGTTCACTAGTTGTTCTGAGTTCTTATTTCAATAAACAAAGGAACTAAATATTTCAACTTATTTGCACAATAAGTTTGCTTACTGATCATATCCCAATTCAGAATGAATTTTGATTTCATTAATACAAGCAGTATCTGATGAATGATAAAGCATAAAGCATGTGTTCTGCACTGTTGCCTTGCATTGTTCACTGCTGGAGCTGATTGTGATACCTTCAAGTGGGTTTATTTGGTGGAGGAGGCGGACGCTCCTCACCAACCTTTAGAAAGTGGAAGGAGTTACAAGGGTGGTATTGGATGGGGGTCCAGTGGCCCTGGTTCCAGCTGAGGGAATGTGGCCATGGAATTGCCTCTGCCCTGGAAGACACTGGACAGCACACAGAAGTTTTTCTTGCTATTTGAAACATTGGAAGCAAGTTAACTGAATGAAGTTACTTCTAAAGTTTAGTTCCTCTGATTTGCTTTCTTCACATGTTGCTTCATCCTTAGACATAGTATCTGGAGACACAGTCCATCTCCAGACAAATACAGAAAGTCTTCTCACAAGCTGTGCAATACTTCAAAGCACAAGAACATTTTTTGATCAAGTATGGGTGATAAGCCATGTCAAACCTTGTTATTCAGAATAGAGACTAGAGAAGCTGGCAATTTCAGCTGAATTTAAGTCACACTGCAGGGAGGCAGTTCATTAAACTATAATCTCAAATGAGTTTGGGTTTAGCTTTTTGGTTTTCCAAAAAGCTGTGGATAGATGAAAGGAGAGGTCCCTGACCTGGTATTTAGTAACTACGCAAAGAGAAATAATTTGCTCTGTAAGTCAGCTGTCATATTGCTCCTTGCCAGAAGAAACAGTCTTTTAATTCTCTTTCCGAGTAGCCCTCAACTGCAGGACACCTATCCACACTCCATCAGTAAGGCTGGGGAGTGTTGAACTACACATGTTGGATGCTTAAGACCCACTGTAGGGTCAAGTAAGTACAAAACAGACCTGGTGGTGATTTGGGGAGATCTTTGTGAGTCCAAGGTTGAAAACAATGGTCCATGCAATTTCTCTGAGATTACGTAGGGAAACTGTGGAAGCACCAAGAAGAATTAGTCTCCTGTGATTTCTTGTCATCTCCATCACTAACACAACTTTTGTCTATTCTTCTGCCAAAACGCTATGTAGACATAAAGTGCAATATTTTTAGTCACTGCTATGGGATGCAGTGTTTTAATGAGGTTGTGACTGCTTTAGGTCCTAATCCCTCCTCAGCCAATGTGTTCTGTGTAATTCTTGGCAAGGTATCTACTCTTGCTGTGACTGTGCCAGAGCAAGTGAAAAACTAGTGAGACAATAGGACTTTGCTGAAAAGAAACAGGTGCATCTGTACTGGGTTAATAAATCAGAAACAGGGAAATATCAAATCTGAACTGTGTCCAGCTCTCTGCGTGCATGTGTTTTGCTGCATACTAATTCTCTCTTTTGTGAGAGCTACATCAAACACAGATCATGTTCTACCTTAGAGACTGCATGAAAATCAAATCATGTGTATGTTGTTTTATTTGCTGAGGGCAGACATCACCAGACCATGTTTAGAACTTCAAGGGGATGTGATGGAAGAAGTACAAGTCAAGGTAAGGAACCTTGTTACCAGTCACTCTTTCTCATACAGGTAGTTGTATTAGAAGAAATAAATAAGCATCACTTGAAAAGTTTAAGGCAACAACAAAATATGGATCTGAAGAGTTGCATGCTTGGCCCCTACATACTTTTCTAAGCAGCTACACAGGCCACTGGATAATTGTTTCCAGTTTAGCTGCCGGGATTGCTTTGTTAAGTCCCAATCCACTATATCCGTGCAGTCCAAAATTTAAAAGTTATGTTTCCATGTTGTTGGTGTCCTTTCACATTGTATGCATACATGCAGACCAGCAGCCTAGGCAGAGCTCCCTCACCAGTCAGGAAATTCAGTTCGTCATCCTCTGTGTCCTACGGATTAATGGATTGTAGCACTGTTCTGTTTCTGGACCTTTCACCCTTAGGACCAATACCTATCGTTCCACCCACTGACTATCTTCAGTGCAACTCTCTCTAAAGTATGTCCATACTCAACCACAGTTAAGAGTTGTGCACCAGGTTGCATTCGTGCACACATCTTTGTGTGCTCGTTGGGGTGAGGACTCTGGGACATATTATCTTCTGATCTGTGTCCAAGTTTACTTCCTCTGATTTGGTTCTGATTTGGAGCCTATTGGCTAATTTCCAGGAATGCAGTGCAATAATTAAGGAGTTCTGGTCTCTTCAGTGGAGTGAACAATGCTACCATCTGGACATACTCTGAATTCATAGTTCTTTATTTCAGGAAGTTATGAGAAAAGCAACAAGTGCACAAATGAAGACCTGCACAGAGATTTTTCACAGGCTTCCAAAATGTATTTCTGATCAGCTTAGCTCTCCTCACATTGACTGAAGAACACTGCTTTTCTCGTGCTTCAGCCTGAGGTCTCCCCTCTGTCCCAGGTCTCTTACCTAATGAATCCTGTAGTGTCCTGGCCATTTTCTCCAGAGGCCCTTTGGGGAGGACGTTTGCCTGAAGTGAGCAGATAGCTCACTTTACTGGTGTCACAGGACTCATCAACATTACAGTATGTTGAAGACAAACAGATTTCCCAGCAAAAGCAGTGGCTAGTTCTGAATTTCATCTGAATAATTGTGACCACCACTTACGAAGATGGCTTCACTAGTGAAAGCAAGAGAGTTGTACATTTAATACAAGAAATACACAGAAACTATGCTTCTAAGTGTAGTGTGCAAATTAGCAGGGTCCCAATGTGTAAATAAGAACATCTGATGACACAAACATTAACATAAATATATAAATTACAAAATTAATATCTTCTGCAAGGCACTTACACAGCTTGAGACAAAACTCAGGATGGTTAACGAACCCCCTTGTGTGTATTATCCAACAAGAAGATCTGTGTCATCAAATATTTTTATTATTAGCTGTGATTGCCTGCACTCTAAAATGCAGCTGTAATTGAGAGCTCCAGTTATGATTCCTATAGCAAGCTCTCTAAATAAAGAGTGCTCAAACACCCAGAGCATATATAATTCAGGTGAGTCAAAATGTTGAGGGGAGAGAAAGCTATAAAAAGAAGCAGTACATGATTAAAAATTCTAAAACCCCGCTGTGCTATTTGGTGTACAGAAAGATTTAAAAAAACGGAGAGAGAAGGGTACAGCCCCAAGAGAATTTAGGAGTGGCAGCATGCCAGGTGCTGGCCTCTAAGGTACATTCCCATGCGCTGCTCAAAGGTTCCACCTCCCTACAGGCAACTGGCAACACGTGGCTAAGCCTTACTGTCATACAAGATATCTAAAACACTGTGTGAGGTCTTGCCTAACTTAGCCAACAGGTGTGCAAAAGACAGGGTTGCTCTTAACTGTGACCTCGCTGAGGTGCAGGTGCTTTGGTGTGGACATCAGGGAAATACCTCTGGGCTATGCTGGGCCTTCTTCTTTAACATGCACCTATGCCAGCCTTGTCTTACAAAACCCACGTGAAGGAAGTGGTCATCTTTCCTTATCCAATAGCTCAGTTCTTGGAGCTGCCCAGAGGAAATATGTAAGATCAGAATGCAATCTCTTTGCTGCTGAAATTTTGCCACTTCATGAGTCAAGTGCTAAGCACCTGCAGTGGGAGATATGGCCAGAGTACCCCATCTCAGAGAGAGGGACACCTGAACTCCAGATCAATGCCAGAGGGGTTTTGCAAGACCTTGCATTCACTGGTTGAGGAGGAGCCCACGTGAGATGGGTGATCAGGGTGCACTTCTGCCTTTGCCGCAAGCACATGGCTGATCATGCCACACCAAAAGAAGAGCCCAAAACCAGAGAGTGGGCATTCCCCCTTGTTGACCAAGAAAAACTCATAACATTAGTAGCAAAGGTGTGAAAGATTCTGTATATACAAATGGCATGAATCATTTATAAAGAAAAAGCTTAAGGAAATGAACACAAGGTTATTGCTGTCTCCCTGTATTATACGGCTCTACCAAATGCAAAATGGAAATGCAGATATGAATCTACAAAGCTGTAAATATTGTACTACAGTTACTATGTTTTTCTGCACTCATAGATCTCATGGAAAATGCTTTTACACTGAATTTTATTTTGTTTCCTGAGCCTATGAAAACTACTTACAATACTGAGTAAAATAACACTTCAGTTATACTATTTCAGACAACAAATAAAACGTAATACTTATTTTTCCGGTTTTGCAAGCCCTTATGACTAGGATTCTTGTAAAGTAATGATGGATCTCCTCATTTTTTTAATTTCTCTTCACTCCTGAAAAAAACATTTTGGAGGCATAAATTAGATGAGGCCAGGGACAGATTTGTAATATCTCATCTTCTCCTGGAAACAATAAGAAATCAGATAAGTCCCTCAAGCAGAGTGCATTAAAGGTGACAGAACAGAGATCTTGCAGAAACCTCATCAAATACAGACAATATTCAGCATTAATTCAGTGTCCATTTTAATTCGTTGCAGTCAGATGGGAAATGAGGCTTGAGTGACAACTTTATTTAGTAAGTCATAGGCTACTGAAAATTTTATGAATGATGCAACACACATGCAAAACAGTGGGGCTTTTTATTAGCAATGCTTGATAAGATACAGTGAAAATGTGAGTAATTTTCATTAGCTATTTGTCAATAAAAGGCAAGGAAAATAAATTAAATTAAAACCCCATTCTGCATAATTCTGCTTTTGTGTTTGCAGAAGAAACCTTATCGCAATACCTTTTAATAATATGGAGCATCTATTGCAGTGTTTGTTGTTTTACTCTATTATGCAAGGAATACTAATTCTTCACTTCACTTTGCCTTCAGCCAAAACTCCCATTTGTGATTTGGAGCATTATCCTTTCCAATATTCTTACATCAGTAGTGCTTATGAAACATCTGGTGATTTCATTGCTGTGGACACTATCTTAACCAAAGGTGCATTTTCAGATGCAGACTCCCAACTTCTTTCAGAAAAGCCAGTGTGTGTGCAGTGACTTGTGTCCTGTGCAAGGCCAATCATATAGTACCTAACGTTGCATTAAAACCATCAGAGAGACGGAGATAAAAAAGGTGAGGAGAGTGCACAGCCCCAGGGCACTATAATGAATATCATTCTCATGGAAGGTGTCATTACTGCTGGCATTTGAGATTGAAAATAGGAAAAGTTATATTAAACCTCTCTCATAATAATAGTAATAACAATCCTTTAGAATAATTTTTAAATTAACCTTATTAGTAAACTTGTCTAGGTTTAGTTCTCTCCTTGATTCCCTGCAGAGTAATTCTTTAGAGGGCTAATGCCAGCTATGTGTTTCCTCCTCTTCTGACAGCTTTCCTTGAACTCTACATGGAAATCAATTTGTCTCCTCATTCTTCACACAGGCAGCAGCTTCTACATAGAAATATTCCTTTAAACAGAAGCCAATTAAAGGGCTGGCAAACTGTTTTCTGAAATGAAAACTGTGTGTTCCGAAGCACTGAACACCAGAGCCTACTGCAGTTTAAAAAAGTATAAATAACGATTTTTTTTTTTCCAATTTAAAAGTAAACCTATCCTGGTGCAAGATACTTTTAAGTGACATGGGGGAAAAGGAAGACACCATACTTTAATGTAGAAGAATAATAATTTTCCTTGGCTTTCTGTAGTAGTGCACACATATCAGTGAGTAATGCCCCAATGCTACCATCGAGCAGGGCAGTTAATAAAACCCAAACAACTGTCACACATAGGTTATAAGGTCATTTCTCACACATAAGATAAACTGGAAATCCATCCAAAGGGTGGAAACTGAGAAATTGTTATGAAATTTACTGGAAAATAAAAAATGATTTTCACATGTTATTTTATTTCTCAAGGGCATTTTGATAAACATATGCATACACTGTCAACACATACCTAACCCATGAAAAAGGAAAGAAATCAGTAAAGTAAAACAGTAAGTGTCCTTTAACGGCACCCATGTTATATTATGTCTGTTATGTAAACACAATAAAAGTGTACAATTATGCAACGATATAGTTCACAGTGAATTTCAGATCTATTTCCTAATTATATTTGAAATACCATAGGTAAGTGTTATTATTGCCTCATGGGAGATAAAACTGAAACACAAAGTTCAAGGTCAAAGCCTATATTGATTTAACACCTGGTTAAACTATTGGTTCCCTAAATGAAGCATCAAAATCCAAGCCCAGTGCAGTAAGTAAGTAGTTGGATTTCAAGGAAAAAGTTATCCTGCAATTCCACATGTGGATGCTGCCCTTTGAGAGTCGTCAGAGGCTGCAGCTGTTTGACATCTCTGAAAAACCAAAATTTCCTGATTACCCTTTAGGCAAACAAATTCAAGTCTATCGTTTTAAATTAGACTCTTGACATTTACTGGGGAACATGGCTAAATGAGTCAGGAGCCGCAAGTCCACTGCTTTAACTGCCAACCGGAGGGCATGCAGACCGGCCTCTGTGCCAATTGTCCCTGGTATGCAGTTTCCCAGGGGCCGCCTTTGACTTCCAGTGACCTAGATCATAATGGCACTGCCCTGCTGTAGCTGCCTCCATCCAGATGAACATATGAAGTCAATTCTTCACCGAACACTTTGACTTCCTATTTATTCTTGGCTGCTGTGGGAAGTGTTGTCTCTGTTTATGATAAAGGCAAATACAGTTTGGGGCCTGGCTGTCTGGGATCTCATCTTCCACCTCACCATCTTCTATGGCAACTGAGGTCATGCGGAGTGCTGGTGCTACCAATCCTCACATATCTGTGGCTCTTCTGCAGCAAGAGGCCCCTGAGCATTTGCAGACAACCTGAATTCAGGTGCCTTTCCAGCAGGATGTTTCCTTTCTCCAAGACAGATAGGGGGAGTTGACGGGAATTTCCATTCTAATCATCTTTCCATTGCTTGTCTTTGAATAGAGACAGATCTGTGTGCATTTTATTATATTGCACCAAAAGAAGTCAATAGGACACCTTTTTGAATCTAAAAATAAATCAAATAAAAATTGCTTTTGAGAATTCCAGCTGTGCATAGATCTGGCCCTAAGTAATATTTGCCATGAGGTTATGTAGGTCTGCTTTGAATCTTCTCAGAGGTGAGAGAGGCAGACCATCTTAACACATCACACTTGCCGTGCAGCCTGGCACAGCCAGGCTGCCTCTGGTACTGGTCTATAGGCTCTGCTACTCACGTTCCCGACTGAGGGTCACTGCAAACCCTGCTGCTGTTTCACATCTCACCATAACACATGGTTCGGGCTGTGCAATGCAGAATTTAATTGAAGAAAAAAGTTCTGTTGGAGAAAGGCTGACAGGCCCACCAGACACCTGAAAAATGGGAAATGCTGTAGGAGAAGGAGGAGCCCCTGGCTCCACTGCCCACAAGCTCCCGTTTATCCAGCTGCAAATGGAAGACAGGTGCCCATGAGAGCCAATTTCTTCTTAAGGTGAGAAAGTACAATGTGCAAAACTTCCCAAGCATTGTTTCAGTGTGCAATGTATGTCTTCAGGAGTGCAAGCAACAGAAAAAGAGAGAGAGAGAGAGAGGGAGAAAGAAAAAAAAAAGGAAATAAACCCACAAAGAAACAGAGACCTGTCTCTATAATGTCCTTGGCCCCACACCTTGCCGCAGCTGCTCCATGACCTACACCATTTGGTACCTGTAAAACCCTGTAGTAGAGATCAAAGAATGAGTAATCAGGATTTTTTCAGCACTATACCAATTCAGACACCTGCATAAAACGCATGTTGTGAATGATTGCCTGGATCAGTCAACAGATCTTGCTGTGGTCTCCATGACCAGCAAGGCAGAACAGGAACTTCCTGCACGCTGGGGAGCTCCTGTTTTGATTAAACATCTGAGAAATTTCCAAAAAGACTATTATGCTCAATCGATATGACATTGCTAAAGCTAACAAAATTCTTTTAACATCCAGAATCCTTTGAATTGGGGATTAGAGAGGCCAGGTTAATGCAGATTCGGAACTACATTTTAAACTACGTAATTATCTAGTAGCCTCACTGTATATATTAGAACATCTATTTTCCATAGAAAAGCCAAACGTTCTTTAAATTCTATTTTAAAACGAGTAAGAACTGAGTATTTTAATATTTTGAAATATTTTGAAAGCTTGAACAAGCTTTCAGGCTTGTTAATGTCATTCACAGTCAACTGCATATATTTTAACATAGGAAAATAAAGGAATATAGCATGTAATTACTGTTGACATCTAAAAATCTTGAAGTTAAGACAGTGAAAATCATAACAACTCATATGACTGTATTTATTGCTGGATCGTGGATATTTCCCTGTCAGTAAAATATATTTCTGTTGTACCAAATGTATATTTCATTGCCTGAAACACGTCTGAAGGAAATTTTATGAAGGCAAATTAATTAATAAATTATCCTGTCTTTATTTTCCTTGTTTATATTACCAAAAAAGCTCATCTGGGCTTTTGGTACCATACTAACTGCTCACACATTTAGTATTTTTATTCCTTGTGTGACAATTAAAATGTTGTCCCTTGCTGGAATGTGTTAAATATTATACTAATACAACATTGTAGAAATTTTCATAAAAAGTCTCATGCAAAACTCTAGTGTGAAATACTTTTTATGTCGTAGCCTGCCGTAGTTATATTTACAAATGCATTTTAGTCCAAGTCACAGCTAATCCTAGCTTCAGAACTAGTAGGTTATGTCATTGGCTGAGGTACTATTTTTCTTCCAAACTGAAATATTTGGGACTAATTTTTTTGGAACAAAATCTTAGAAGGTCTCAGGGATTAGGATTGGGATGGGATTGGGTTTCTCCTTTGGGAGGTGGGGGGGGTTGTTCTTAAAAATAAATAACGAGCAAAGGGAAGACAATAAAGCTGAGCCCAGCTTTGCAGGTGTGGTGGATGTGGACGTAGGAAGGCCATTTCCCATCACAGTGTTTACACTGTCGCTGCTTCCTCATGAAACATTTTCCATCTGTTCTAGCCACCTGCCTTGTGTTCACTAATACCTCCTAAACGTTCACTACTTCTTTCAAACATGCATTATAATCTGTATTTCTTTTAAAAACATATTCACTGAGTTCCCAAGAATACCATCAAAATTCTTAAAATTACAAATGTAAAATACAACGTTATTTTTAGATGTCAAATCCGTCTTGTTGTAGATTCATACAACTAATGCTGTTATGCTGATAGCTAATGAGACTGCCAAAAAAAAGTTTGCTTTATACCAAAATCACAATCCTGAAAATTAAGGAAATCTCAGGAACTTTTTAGATGAGGTTGAGAAACTGAGATACTCTGTTCTATGCTCTACTTTTCAGCTGTCTGCTTTCAGTAAAGTAAGTTTTAGCTCTCCTTTTTTGGTAAAATGTAAAAAGTACAATACAGGAAGAACTGAACTTTGAATCTACTTTCTTTCACTGAGCTAGGGCAAAGACTAGTTTCGCAATAAACCATGTTTTCCAACTGTCTCGGAACTTATAAGGCCATTGCTCGTCTAAAAACCTCAGTTTTGTTTCGCACCAGATTCTTCCTGGACTTCCAGTCAGCGTAGTTTCTCTCCAAGTCCTGGAAAACTGCAGCAGGTATGAACTGTGAATGTTTATTTTACAAAGGAAAAAAATTACTTTCTCCATTTCTACATCTGTAAAAATCTGGGTAGGGGAGATATAGGAAGGGAGAACAAAAGAATCATCAGAAGATAAGGTGATGAAGACACAATAACATAGATAAAAGCATGTGAATAGGAAACAAGTACATTCTTACCTTCAGCAAAATCAGTAGCAAGATGATCTGCTCATCGCAGGAACACAGATATGAAGCCTCCATAGGACACTCAGGTGAAATCCAAGTGAAATCTCATCATTGATTCAGGGCAGATTTTGCTAGCATTGTGAAAGGCACCTGGAAGTTGGGCACTACACACACTCATGCACGTGCATGCAAACATACTCCCTCCTTTCCTCCATTCAAATTGCCAGTGTCCAATGCCGAAGTCACTTCTGTGTACACTACGACTGAGGGGAATTTGAGTAATGTCATATGCATGGTACGGTTGCCACAGCGGAAACACAAAGTCTCATAGGTCTCAAAGCTTTGGTAGCTGTTTCTTTTAAAAAGCTATATCACTTTAATTACGATCATTTCCCTTTCTTTTAAATGTTCCCCTTCAAACACCTCTGATCAATGTTTTTTCTCCAACAGCTGAGGCAGAAACCATGAGAACTAGGAAAAATAATGGGATACCAAGCATGACCAAGGACATCTATTTCTCACTACTGACTGATGCAAGAAGATTGTGGGCATTGACCTGAGATATACTTTAATGCAGGTGGCAGTAGGCATGAAGAACATCACACAAGCATATGAGGTAAAAACGTCCTGCTTTGTTGTGCAGCTGGGTAGACAGTCTCCTGATTAAAACAAATTTTTCCTTATAACACTGGAGTTTTCCATTATAAAACAAATTCCCCAGTGACTCATCTTCCCAGATGTCATATGAAGACATTCCGTTTGCATGTGAAGCTTGGCTAGCAAATACATCTGAGGGAAAAAATATCCCTTGAGCACTAAATAGGTTATCATGTCACTGTTACACTTAATTCTCACTTGTTATTTCTCCTTTTCAAAATCACACTTAAAAAATTTCTCAGCTGACCAGACTTGTTTTTCAGTAATCACTTAATTTATTTAATATTTATAGCCATTAAATCTTTTAATGGAATAATTTTAAAATATACTTTGGGGTCACTTTGGCCCTATTAAGCTTTTTAAATAGATTAAATCCAGGGTCTCTGCTTTCTGAATACAAAAGTAGATCTTTTCTGTGAAGCCAAAAACAATTTGAAACATATGAAATGCTGTAGAATAATCTGCCCACAACGCAAAGGAAGACTGTATTTATAGCAGCTGATTTATTTGTTTGATATACAGTATGTGCGCCGGTTTATAATTTTAAGGTGTGTGAAAAGGGTCACATTATATATCACAAAAATAGCAAGGCAATGATTTACAAGACTTCACATTGTGCCTATTGACCTTCTCAATAAGAAAGGTTGGTGGTTGTAACAGCACTGAAAAATTAAACCCATGGGAGTCAATTTAATGTAGTATAAACTCTTTAACAACCAACAAAATAGCCATATCAGCTGTTCCATCTGCAGATTATGTTTCAGTTGTAAAATGCAGCTTTTAATAAAAGGTGCACAAGCTTTCTTTATTCCACAAAGCATGTGTTCCCTCCTCTGTGGAAGCAGCTGCTCCCTACCTTTCGCTTGGCAAGAACTGAAGTATTGTGTTACAACTGGTCCCCTCAGTAGGTGAAGAAAGAAAAGGGAGAAATACACTGCTTAACAGCAGTACAGGTAATTTTGTCCAGTTTCCTTCTTAAAATTAATCTGTGAGCTCCAAAGAAAATATGTACATCCGTTTGTTCTTTGTTGTGGAAAAATACATTACTCTGTCCACAACGAAAACAATATTAGCCCATGTACAGCTTGAAATAATCAATACCTAGACTTAACAATCGGGTAATACTTCATGTTAACACACTCACTGTGAAAATGAGAGGTTAAGGGCAAGATATCTCTTTTAATTATCAGAGCTGTATGTCATGGACATTCCAGAAATAACGGTATCTGAACATATTTGAAGCATTGTCAGGTAAATGAAAGACAAAAAAAAATGTTCAAACTGTGATCTTCCTTATGATTTATCTCATTTTTTGCAGGATTATCCAGCTGCCCCAGTAACTAGCACAGATGAAAGCTGGCAAGAAAGATAGAGTCTTTTCATATCTCTTTTTTATCATCTCTAGGATACACACCTCATGTACTTTTTGTAAGCAATCAGGCAAAAATCAGCCTAGATATATACCATGCATTAATAGTCACCATCCTCTAAAATAAAACAAAATCTAACAACAAAAAAAATGCAGCTAACACATCAGGTATTCTGATTTGGGCTTACACCTTGGGGGGGCCTTCCAGAGAGAAAGTTAATGGTAGGCACTCAGTACTGGAGATACAACCAGCACGTTTCAGCTGTTGGAAGAGTGCTGTGGTGCATTTCACTTTTCGTGACAAAAGAGGGCTTTTTTTTACAGCTGCTGCTGTAATGATTTGGTGAAATGTGAAAGCTCGCAGAAGGTTCATGCTCTATACTAGAATTTATTTTCCTGACTAAGGAAGCAACGGCAAGACAGTCGAGGACAAGGAGACTGGTGTTCATATAGAAGCATACTAGACATGCATAAGGGTATTTGCATAATGCACACTGGTGGGAGTTCTTTTCCAATTTAGCTCATCTACGTGGGAAGTTCATTATGGTATTTCCTTTATAATTTACATCTCTTCCAGAATAGCGGATAAAACAATTGATAGTGCAGCAGTAGATCTCTTTTTTACATCCTCCTGTGAAATATCACTAAACACTCTGTGGCTAATTCCCATTCCAGTTACATATTATATATGAAAAGGATGAATCTCTTCGGAGTGTGTTTTAAGTCGTTGGTTGGTGTGCTATGTACTGTAGTAATCTCCACACATACATTTTAAGTCTTACTCGATCTGTTGATTACAATGCCCTGGAGAGCCAAAATGGGCTAATATTTCAACACTGTGCTTTAAAATAGTCAACAATTTCATCGGAACATGATATTCCCATACTGATAGTTGATGAACTGAAGGAACAGGGTTGATTGTATTAGCTTGTCAAAAAAGATATAGACACAGTTACTGAAGCTTGGTTAGAATTAAGAAAGTACCATAAAATAATAGATTACTTTTGTGCTTTTTCTGATTCTAAGATATTTTTCAGATCTGAGAAGACCCCATAAAAGACAGGTGAAGTCATCCGTTATAGCCAGTCAGTGTTAGCAGCAGGAGAGCAGGCTGTCCTCTTTGTGGGGGCATGAGAAAAGCAGACCTAGATGAAAAACACTCTGGTTACAGAGGCTCTTTTTCAGAAACACACAAAAGCTTGTCCTCTAAGTGTTCTCTTTGGCTTTATTATGGAAACCCAAGCAAAGTGAACCTAAGTTAAAATGCTGCCAAGGTGGACAAAGGGTTCAGCACCAGCTTTGCAGAGGTGTACACAGACCTAACAGAGAAAAACAGAAACTGAGGAGATTCTCAAATTCTTCACCACACTGTTCAATAGTATTTTAAGACATGATTAGCAAAGAAGTATTTTCCTTTCCCCTTCCCTGCTGTTTGCTTAGACGTTTCGAAGAAGCATTCGAGGGGTATCTGAAATCTTTGCAAAGCAGAATCAACTTGTAAATCAGGAATATTGTCTGGAGTCAAGGCGGCAATGAAAGAGATTCTGTTTCTCATCTGATTTTTGAAAAGAGTGTCCAAATGTATCCAATATCTCCAGAGGTAAGTCTATAACCTTTTGTACCTGAGTTCCAGGGGTTGTAAACACTTGAATATAATTCCCCAAAACCTGTCAGAAAGGCATCCCAAACATTCAATCTTAGCTGCTTAGGTCAAAGATTAAAGAAAAAAAAGCAGGACAAAAATAACTCCAGAAAGGAGTTGTATTAAGGGTCCCTGTATAACCTATTATATGGCTTGTGGAGATAGAGGATTTCTAATCATTTTCTGTCTTGTCACCACAGGAAGCTTGCACTGGACCTTCTGATGTATCATAGACTAATAATCTTGTGGAAGGTCACATACGAAAAGTTTAATGATAAAGAAACAGGGACTGTACCCTGACAATTGTGATAACAAATATTAACATCAGATAGAGTTCAGAGGAACACCTGAATTTCATGTGTCAAAGTTCCTAGTGAGAAGTATTGGAAAACCTTTTAGACTAAGATTTTCCTGGGAGAGGTGATCAGCTCCCAGAATACTTGTACCTTGGGCATAATTCAATACCATCTAGAATATGATGGTATTGAATAGAATATCAATATGATAGATGATAGAATGGTTTAGGTCGGAAGGGACCTTAAAGATCATCTAATTCCACCCCCCCTGCCATGGTCAGTGACAGCTCCCACTAGATCAAGCTGCTCAAGGCCCCATCCAGCCTGGCCTTGAACGCTTCCAGGGATGGAGCATTCACAGCTACCTTGGGGAACCTGTCCCAGTGCCTCACCACTCTCATCATGAACAATTTCCTCATGTCTAGTCTAAACCTTCCTCTCTTCAATTTATAGCCATTCCCCTAGTGCTATCACTACATGCCTTTGTAAAAATCCCCCACACACCCCCCAGCTATCTTGTAGGTCCCCTTCAGGTACTGGAAGGTCACTAAAAGGTCTCTTTGGAGCTTTCTCTTCTCCAGGCTGGACCCTAACTCTCTCAGCCTGTCCTCATATGGGAGGTGCTCCAGCCCTCTGATCATCTTTGTAGCCCTCCTCTGGACCCATTCCAACAGTCCCATATCCTTCTTATGTTGAAGATTCCAGAACTGGACACAATACTTCGGATGAGGTCTCACAAGAGCAGAATAGAGGGGCAGAATCACCTCCCTCGACCTGCTGGCTACACTCTTTTTGATGCAGCCCTTCTGGACTGCAAGCACACATTGTCAGCTTATATCAAGCTTTGCATCGATCAACATCTCCTTGATCACAGAAATTAGGTCCAGAGAAGACTCTCAGGTTACCAGACTGCTACACGTATTCAAGCCTTTACCATTTCTCATTTAATGACAGCAAGTACAGACAATAATGTTTGTTTCATTTCTTCTAGAAGACCATTTCTCATCCTTAAGGATGGAGGGATGGAACTCTCTCGCAAGATTCTTCAACAGTGTCTGGTAATGTATAGCACTGCTGTACTGAGAGTAGAAAGCAAGTTACAACTTCTTTACATGTTGCACTTGTGTAACTTAAGCGCACCCAATGATGAATGACATAGAATCTAGCCCCTAGTATTTCACTTCAGAAAGGTGCTCTATCAGTTAAATGTCTCAATTTTTTAACTTTCTGGTTTTACTTCTTTTATAGATACTGTCCAACTGTGAAGTCCAAAGCCCTTCCAAGAGCTATAGTCATATACTACATTGGCCATTGTGCAAAGGGAGAAAGGACTTGACCCTGAGTAGACCAAGATATTTCCAAGACCATAGTACTGATTTCTTCAAGGACCTGGCAAACCAATAAATAAAAGCTTTAAACATACAGGAGTGGAAAATCAAATAGAAAAATCATTTCAGGTCTACTAATAGTCATCTCCCAGTGTAGAGCAGCAAACCTCCTACTGTGGCCAAGATATAAAACTCAAAAAAAAAAAAAAAGAAGAAAAAATAAAGCTGATGCTTGTTGTTGTTGTAGCCAATCTACTGAGTGAGTTGGGCTCAATAAATGATGTTTGTAATCTTCAGCCTCTCCTATCTTGCTCATGTCCCTGAATCAATACACAATTCAGGTTATGGATATAGAAATCCTGTTTAAACTTACCGTAGGCTTCAATTCTGATTTCAAAACCTACCTCTTTCTTATGGTTTTTGACAGAAACCAAACCAAGTACAAGATACAGACAGATGTTCACAAGGAATTGAGTTTCCATAGCCAGTTTCCATAGGTTGCCATTTGTCACTGAGCTGCAGTGGCTGGCTTTAAGTTTATGTCACCTAATACATAGGTGGAACAAAAAAATATTAGCTTAAATCATTTGGAAGGTCACTTTTGCTGTTTTGTGTAAGTAGCTTTGAGGTGAGACGCAGTAAAATAAAATATTTGTTTCCAATAGAAACCATCTTCATAATTTAGGTAGCATAACTTATCTGCCGCCTGGTAAATCCTTATAAGCCTCAGTAATTTTGTTGCTAGCTGTTGTCCTGTTATATCCATAGTATTGGAAGAAGCAGGAGGCAGGTTTCCCACTGACCAAATACTATAATATCTTTCCAAAAAGAGAGAATGGAGAATTTCTTACTCCTCTTTACTCTGACACATCTTGCCTGAAACTTACACTAAGCAGGAGGGGCAGTCAAAACCTACATGGCTCACTTTCACATAGCTTTATGCCATGAACACTGAGACATGTCTGGTTTATTTATTTATACATCAGTGAATGTGCGCTAGGTAAGTAATTGGAGCTGAATAAAACATGCTGGTTTTACAAACTGGGATTACTGGCTGAAGCTTGCTCTTGTCACCTCTAAACACTGAGACAGATCCCAGGACAGCTTTAGTGATGATCACCAAGCTATAATATAAGCTGCTAAATCTACTATAATCACGGTTTAAAACAATACACAATTGGTACCGAATAATTACTATAAATATCCGGAGTCGTAAAAATATTGTTTAAGATGTTGTAAATAATACAGCTGGATTTAACTGCAATTTGATATACCTATTCTGCTTTTTTTCCACGTAGCCTGGCCTAAGTGTCTTTTCAGGTCTGCTCTTCAACTGATGTTAGCCACAACAGTAACAGTACCTCCATGTACAGTATACAAACATCTGGGTCAATCTGAGGCCAAAACTCAACTAAAGGAGGCAGCATGCAATAAATATAAATGAAGTATATTACTATGATAAATAAAAGCGGTCTACATTAATGTGAACAAGCTTGACTGATAGTGAGCACATTTCCAAGAGA
The DNA here is from genome assembly GCF_017976375.1 of Cuculus canorus. Classification (NCBI taxonomy): domain Eukaryota; kingdom Metazoa; phylum Chordata; class Aves; order Cuculiformes; family Cuculidae; genus Cuculus; species Cuculus canorus. Next base: position 177,511,782 of record NC_071401.1, on the reverse strand, counting down.
CAGGGTCAAGCCTGGTGCATCAGCAAGGCTGAAGGGCTAGATGAAATGCACTGCCACAAGCAACTCCGAGAAAAAATCCTGCAAATAGTCTATGATCTCATAGAGCAGACTTATCAATTATGGTAATAAGGTCATCCTGACTGTAGGTTTTCTGTTACCATCTTCAAATCTTTGCTGTCACTGTCAAAGGAAGTGCTATTTCTTTCCTGTCATAACTTTTTTTCCACAAAAGCCTGGAATTGGTAATACTTGTTCAGTATCATCACTGAAGCTTGCTCTCCCATTTTATTCTTTCCTCTCTACAGTTTTTACTGTCAAGTAAATGTTCTTTAAAAAATACGTGAGTTTCTTTATTGGTAGTGTATCAACATTTGAAGTTTGTATATAGAAGACATAACCTCTGGAAAAATACAACAGGAGGCATTCCATATGGAAACTTGATGTTTTTTTTAAGATTTGTATGTATTTTTTATGCAGTGGTGGGCTGAATTCTGGCAAGGACTATCTCCTATAGTGTACCTCTGTGCAGACAGGGAACAAATTCACCCTTAAGCCTACCTGATAGAAAGATTTTTATTGAGGCTCCCTAGAGGACTGTGAAAACAGAGCCACTGCACAAAACATGGGTATTGTTGTGCTCGAGTATTTGGGACCTCGCTTCAGGAGTCAGCACTAAGCTGAGTAGCCAGTCTTGCTGCTTGAAAAGAAGCACAGTTAAAAAAAAAGTCTTCATTAGACAAAGACTGGAAAATTTAGAAAAACAATAAAGAAAAAACAACAGTCAAAAGATTCTGCTACAGAACAGAGTGGGAGGCACAACTTATACCATACCTGATCTGCTTTCCCATCATTTAACAGAGATCTGGAGAATGAGGAAGTGTGATGAAATGTTAAACAGCAACACACAAGTCTTCTGTATTTGGAGTGCAAATGACTAGTGACATAGGACGTTCCATTAAATGATGTCCATGAAAAGCAAGCACATAGTGAATCATCCATCCACACAAGCTTGCAATAAGAATGCTGCCGAACTCATCTCTGAGCTGATATTGCTGCTATTTAATGTAGTTTCTAGCAAGCCATTTATCATATTTATGACTGCATCTAACCCTTTTTACTATGTTCTTTTTTTCACGAGTTCTCCTACAGAAGGCTATTCCACAGCTTTATGAAGCTGTGGACTGGAGAATAATGCATGACCTAAAGCAAATGGAGGTGAATGATGCCCACATTACACTGGTTATCCAGACCTGTCAAGGAACTGCCAATACATCAAGCACTGTTGACCAACTTTGCCATGCCTGTAGTTTCCAGAATAGGTAACAAAATGGAAACAAAGGTGTGCTTCAAAAGCTCACATTATTGCAGCAAATCTGAATACTTGCATGACTTTTTGAAAATGGGAATGTTGTCCTCATCAGTACACTACAAATCCCTGGCTGAAATAGGGGTACAGCCCAACCCCTCTGAATAATCATTTCCTCTGAGATCGTATTTTAAAAAAGATGTACAGAGTTTATTAAAAATGTAGCTGCCTTCCAATAATGTGGACTATTAAAAAAATAGAAACACTGAGTAGCAGCTGCTGGACCACACACCATGTGAAAGAAAGAAAACGGTGTTTCTGTTGAGAGGTTTCTCAGGAGTTTCGTACCATGCAAATCCTTCTGCTTCAGCTAAGTCCCTGGAGCATATAATGCTGACATAGTTAAACTGTTCTTGAATCATTTACTTCTCAAGAAGCTTACATTGCTGCATGCTTGGTGTGCAATTATTTACAGAAAAAGCCATGTCTCCTTGCAAAGGGGAAAATGGCTCATGGTAACTCAGTTGACACTTGATCTGCATCTTCTCTTTTCAGTTCTGATTTTTTTTTTCACAGAAGTAAGATTCATTGAAACACCACATAGCTTCTCTGAGGAGGTACAGAACATAACTTAAGAATATTTATATTTGATCAACCAAGACTTCATATTCCCAAATAACCTGGAGAAGCAAGCAAATATAAAAGCATGGAAAGAATACGGTGATGCTTCTTCGTGTTCTTAAACTTCCTGAGCCTGAACCACATCTCTGTGGTTAATTAGTTTTTCTTTCATTAGTGTTTGCAATTGCTTTTAGAACCCATTGATATTTTGGCATCTGCTACATTTTGTGGCAATTAATTTTAGCAAATAAATGAGCATCTTCATCTCCCTCTAATGACTGCAAACTTAGAGAAAATTCAAACTTTTTTGGAATTGATCCTTGGGCTTCCTGTGATTTTGTTTTCGTCTTCTTCAAAATCTGGATACTGATACTTATTTATCTGTCTCATAGCATGAGTCATTCTACCACTTATTTTACTAACATTTGTCAGTAAGATCTGTTGATTCAATAACATGCATTAATCTGCACTGGAGGCATTTAGGCAGTATGCTACTCATTTCTCATTTTTTTTCTTTTTAATTAAAAATTGTTCATGACAACAAAAGTTGTACTAACTTCTAATACATGTAACTGCATGTGAAATATTTCTTAATGTTGGCCAGTTTCTAAATTTTAATTCAATTGATGAGTCTTTTATCTTAGTGGAGAGAGAGAGAGTGGGAAACTATTTCTTTAAAGGTTAATACATAAACTCCATGTTGTTATTAGAAGTTAAGCTTGGTGAAACACTACCACCTATATTTTTCTGGGTTTCTGCTATCTTTGTTCAACATACTTTTAATATTAGAGACTTGCAAAAGTGTTGTATTCATCATACTTCTCATCTAACGTTTATAGATGTGCATTTTGTATGGCTTAGTCAAAGATCCCACTGGAATCAAAGACATAATAATGAAAAGTGTACTGAATGATGGACTGACAAAAAATGAAAGGAAATAAATGGATTACAATAATATATTGAGAAAGAGAAAATTACAGTTTCAGCATTTCTCCCCAAGAAAATGCTGATGGCAAAACTAAAAATGGGAAGGCAACTTACTACTTCTTCATTTCTCTCCATGAGTATGTACAATCTGATTGGATTGTGCTAGGTGCAGAATTTCTTCTTTGAATTCAACAGAAAATCGAAATAAGAGTTTTTTTTTCGTACAGTCCCATAGCAACACACCCTGATTTAGGTCACAAGGTGATTGAGTGTAGCCAGTGTTAGGTACTAGAAGAGTTATTTTTGTCTATAGAGCTGCCTAGAGCCAACCTGTAGGAAAATGCTGAAAGCAACACAGGACAGAGTTTGACCTTTTTAGTAGGTAGTGTTGTAGGCAAAAAAAATAGCTCAAATCATGAATGTGGACAGGCAACACACGCATATGTGTGTGTGAGTGAATGTTCAAAACAGAACTACTGATCTCTAAAGCAGAAGCCTGCTACTTGCTAGTTGCAGCTAGTATGGGCTAGTCATGCATTTTAATAACACCTGGACTAAACAAGATAGGGCATGTTTTGAACACCACTATTCATAGATATGACACAGGACCACCAGTTAGTGAGATGATTACATGTTGCGCTCTTGCACACAGACTGCATTGAATCTAGAAAAGAAGGAGCAACCCGACCCCAGAATGAGGATTAAGACCTTGGCTGGAGGAAAGATCCTGAAAGTGAATAAAGATCCTGCAGAACAGGGAAATGGGTGGAGGTGAATGCCAGAGATGCTCAGAGACCTTGGTGGTTAGTGCCCAAGACTCACAAGCATGAGTAGTGGCACAATAGGAACTGACACAGCTTTCTCCCCAACCTTCCTGGACCAGCAGTGACTGCCCTGTGGGAAAGGGAAGTTGAGACCACAGGAGCATAACACTGGAGGAGTGAGTGAGGGTGTGACAGTCAAGTAGGGCAAAAGCTTGAATCTTCCTGATTTTTAAATAAACCCTACTATTCAGCTCCATCATCAGTTGCCGTTTACTATGTCTTGCCTGTGACAGGTCAGCAGAGTGCACACAGGGAGATGGAGAGCCCATACGCACTCAAGTCAGCTGGTAATTAGCAGTGATTTGGTAGGGTGGCAATCTTTCAAGTTAGCCTGCCTTTTATATTTTGTCCCTCTCTGAGTTTCAAACACCACATAGAGGCAAAGGGGACCGCATTTCATTACACTACCCAGTATGGTCTCCTTCAGGTAGGTGTCGTGAACAGGAGCCTTTTCTCTTCTGGTGCAACTGGAAAGACAATACACCATTTAACTGCACCTTCCTTTTCCCATGGGGACCTACCATTCAGTGTAACCAGGGCAGTGAGGGACTGGGTTAAACTCTTTCCTATTGCATCTGATTTGGACTCATGTCTTCCTGCTATGACTGCCGACAGACCCTGTCTGTAGGGAATGGTTCTGCAGGCCTTTATGAAACTTCTTCCTTTGCTAAAAAAAAAAATCATTCAAGTAAACAAAGGGTCTCCTGACAGTGCAGCTATCCTGATTTTCTGACCTAGGGATTTTTGCACTCTTTGCTGAATGATAAGACAATTTCATTAAGAAAGGTTGAATACATCTTTTACATAAGCCACATTAGTTTGTTGATAAGTTTATATGTAGTGCCTCAGAAACTAAACAAGAATTGATGGCACTGAGTCTCTAGCTGCACGACAGCACAGATGAGTCTTTAATTTCTTTTTCTGGGATGAATCCTGAGTGCAGTTTAAAGAGGAGCACTGTACCCCCCATATCAGAAGTCCTTTAGAAAGAAAAGATTGCTACCTCTGCACCTTTTGTTGTGTCTAACTTGGGGATGGTAAGCATTGTTAGGATTTGCTTGTTTGATGTTTTCAGAGATAGGGCAGAAGATACTGTGTCTTGAGTACTGTACACCTTAGAAGACATGACTTTGGGACAGGCAAGGGAGAAAACCAAGGAGATAATAAATTAAAAAAATAAGTAACTGTTATTGAGGTATCTATAACTTTCTTTAAATCTGCCTAGCATATTTTGTTCATAACTTCATATTAGTTGCATTACACCTCAATTTGTTTCAGGGGTTCAATCCAATCTTTCTGTTAGTCAACATTTTATCAGAGATAGTATTTTTGTCTACTTCTACGCCACTGAATACCATGAGACTCTGAACTGACCTCTGTAAAACACCTCAGGAAACACCTACATTTGCATATGATTATTGGTGCCAGCTTTCACAGATCTGTCTGTTAGTCCACCCATAATCCATTTAACGTATATTCACTGAAGTTGTGTAGTGGCATCAATTGTGCCTGGCAGTAATAAGGCAATGCCTTACAAAAGCCTGTTTCACTAGAACAGATGTAGCAACCAAACTAATAATTACCACACATGTAACTGAGACTATTTTGGAATCAGATTTATTGTCATAATTAACTGAACCTCATCTTACTCTACTACTATTTTGGGGGGGACAGATTGCCTAGAGAATATTTGTGCTAGAGACACCCAGGTAACCTCCCAATTCTTTTAGGATCAGTTTGTTCCCAGTCTTCTGGGATTTTCCTGGTGCTCCAGGCAGAAATCGCTTCAAGTAATTATTTGGGATTTGTAGGTATGTGTTATCCAGGCCTGCTGGTTTGAAACAATTTGTGCCTCATATAAGGTTTGCAGTTTGTAATATCTTTCTCAGCTCTTAACTAAGTACTTCATCATTTTCACGTGAAAGAAACACTTCCTTTAGTTTCATTTTGAAAACAGAACATGGATTTATTTGTTGTACACTCCTGCATTTCCTGTCTTATTATTAATGGCATTATCATATCTAGTAATGGGCTTGTATTATTGCTTGAATTTCATTTCTTCCTAATACACTTCTAAAAATTCCTTATTTCATGTTCCCCAGAGACAAACCCATGATGTTATTAGCCTCTCTTATCAGTCATGTTCACCTCATAAATTATGTTGATTATTATCTATTTCTTTCTTTTCTCTTGTGTTGCATTTGGTGGCTTTCCCCCATTTGTAGCAGCTTCTTTCACTTCACTCCTGCAACAGAAGGATCTAGGGCCAAAGCTGGTTTAGACTGTGGTCTCACAGCTTTCATGCCATATAACAAACTTTCTTGAAGAAATCTAAATTGCATTTTACAGCATTGTTTTATCTTCCAGTTAGTTCTGCTTTTTTTGGACTCCTTCAAACTAAATGTAATCATCACAATTTTGGTCTTTATACAAACTCAGTCTTCTAGTCCAGTGATTAATTCATCTTAATCTTCCATAATAAAACTGAAAATAACATCACTTTGCAATGGATTCTGAATATTATTAATTTTGATTTTTCTTAGGAACTTAAATAATCTCATGCTACTGGTTGAAGGAAAGCATTAGAGCATGTCACCACACTAAGAGACTCTACCACGTACCAGCCTTCCTTATTACTCTGCCTTAGTTTAATGCTCTCCTGGCTGCACCATCTAGACCTTACGCAAAAAAATATTCCCCTACAGGTGTAAGACTCAGATTATATATTAATCTTGAGCAGCAATGACAAACCTGTAGTATGGATGGAGGAAGGAGCAGTGCCACTGTAGCAGTAATGCACTGCCCTTTCCTCTGTCCTCTTTCCCTACCCAGACCTGCTTGTGAGTGGGGAGCAGTGTGCAAAGTGGCCTCTGAGAGATATCACGGAAGGGAGAGAGGAAGGGAGCTTTGTTATTCCCTGTGAGCTTGTATGCACACAGAATGATGAGCTCTATAAATATCAAACACTTCTAATTAGTAAATAATGCAATTAGCCTAAAAGCATTTAAAAATTAAGAGGCCTTATCTCTTGCAAGACCTATGAACTCAATTATCTATGTTGGTTCACCTTTAGCTGAGGTCACTTTGTGTAGCCTCATGAGAAAGCTTTAGAAAGCTTTTTAATGTCAAGATAATATGAAGTTTCATTTTAAACAGGTGAGGGTTTATTTGCTGCCAGTGTGGCATATTTATTTGTTTTACACCAGACCTTTGAGCAAAAGCTATTAGTGATTTGGAACCAACTGTTCTTCTTTGTCTTTGGCCTGAAGCAGCGAAACATAATGATCTTGAAGTTCAAAATTGCATTACTGTCGTCTACATCAAAATTTGGATCACGTTGAGTAAACAAACGATAACATGTAAGTTAAAATCAGCATGTATTGGCAGTGGCACGAGAACATAGCCCATCCATTTTCCCCTATAGCTCCATTGCTTAAAAACATATTCTACACTGGCATTCCACACTGGCTACAGTATTGGATTTAATATTGTCCTGCATTTTCAAGTGCTACTTGTTGTTAGAAACAGCTTCATTTGCAAACATAGAAGTCAAGATGCCACTCCTGTAGGAGCAGGAAAACAAAAATCATTCAGCCTTTTTTTTATCTTTTTTTTGCAACAGCAATTCATGGATACTCCACCTTGATTACAAGTGGAGAGCAGGCATACTTTTTGTATGCCTTGAACTAGCTTCTGATCCAACTACAATATTAATGAAATACTTATGTGAATCTCAGTAGCTTTAGGTCAATCCTATGGTCAAATTATTTGAGGCAAACCTTTCATCCCTTTTTTACCTGTGGCAAAATGTCAGGAGATTATTGTCTTAAATTGAGCAATAGTCTATAATGGTAGTGCAGCTAAATCTGTCTCACATAATGACATTATGCCAAAACAAATAAACGATGGTATTTTGTGGTAGCCGTGAGGAAAGAAGGGAGTGATCCAGGTCTCTGATGCTGATTTTTGCAGGATTTTTTTTCTGCTCTCTCTTCACATTGTAAACTCCAAAGTCCTCTCATCTCTATCAGTAGTGGTCACCTTTGTAATCTTTAGCTGTTGCATTGGTTACCATGTTGCATTAATCATCACTTGAACAATGAGACTTCTCTTATATCCAGGTATGCATACAAGTTAATTGTCTGCTGGCTTCTGGAAGTAGCCAACACTGAATAAAACTGATCCGTTAACTCATCATATGATAATTTCAGTCCCCAAGCCTGGCTTGTGAGATGCAGATTAGTTCAAGAGATATTCACTAACGCTGAGAGATACATGTACAATTAAGTGTCTTCTTTATTCCATGGCAGTCTTCTTTTGCGTGGAATATAGCCCATTATCATTTATATGGGTATTTTAAGTAGCTTTACAGTTAGATGGAAATGCAAGTATTCCCCTTCTTGCCCAGACTGTCGGTGACATTCCTTGTTTAAAGTGCTTTTGAGTGCTAATTAGGTTTTCACTGCCCCTGTCTTTAGTGTCTGCTAGAAGGCAGCTCCCATCCAGTAACCACCTTGAAGTTACTGTAGATCTTACTAATTATCTGTTTTCCCATAATTCGAATGGATAACACCCTGCACAGCCTGCGACAAACAGGGCCTAAATTATGCAGTAAGTGTCCCTGGATTCTCTGACTTTCTAATGCAGCAAACTGGAAATACTGCAGCTTCAGGTAAATTTAAAAAATTGAGATTATTATGGCATCCAATATAAAATGAGTAATCCATGAAAGAAATACTTTGCATTATTTGTCACAGTAAATTAAACTTGTTTTACTCTAAATCTGCATTTCTCCTGTGTTTCGAAAATATACAAGAAATTAAGAACTAAGGGGCAAAAAATTACCAGCAGTAACCAGCAGCAGTTACACTGACTGCAAGATAATGTAGGATTTGAGGCACTAAGGAAGCCTTGGGAAATGATCTGAGACAGGATTCAGAACTCAGCATGAATGTTTCTGCTTATAAGACAACCTTGTAAAAAGCTTAGCTGGTTAACATGTTAAATGGTATGAGAGATGTGCAATTTCAGTGTGTCTGCATGTGGGAAGCAGTGCTGAGCTGCTTATATTTTGCAGAATATCACTATCCAGAAAACAAGTTTTGTGGCTAGATCAGTACAAGGACCTTAAACGTCACACTGCCCAAATTTTGGGATGGAAGAGTTTATCTCAAGTAGTCAAAAGGTTAAAGAAGAAGAACGGGTATGTCTTAAAGCTGTCCTTTCTCCTTACTGAACCATGAGAATACATGGGCCGGTACTCTTCCTGAGTCCCAGAGCCACCTGGTATCTTTGCCTCGGGGACTTTGGTTCCCACCATGGTTGCTCTACCAAAGTCACTGATCCAGTCACCAGGCTAGCAGCAGTCCCAGGATAAAGGGAAGGAAGAAATATTGTGCCTTACATAGTGTAACAGCTCTCAGTGGTGTTACTCTGAACTCCCATCGTGGAACTCGGAGGTCCACTGTTCTCAAACCACATCAAATAATTCTATAGCTCGAACTGGCAACCCAGTGTTCTTGTTGCCAGATTGTGTAAAATACCTACCATGCTTCTTTGTTCCCATCATAGATCACAAATACTCAATTAATTTAGATGAGTGCTAATGACAGGCACACATGCAGCCCACCGGTCTCTGCAGCACAACAGGCTGCATACTCTGGTGATCAAAAAGTTCCTGGAGCCATATGGGAGCTGTGGTTCCAGCCTTTGCTTGAAAGTAGGCATGGCAGTGCCCAGAGAGAGAGAACACATGTGTTACGGAGTTCTTAATCCAAGGCATTGCCGCTTCACTTTCTGCATGTTTTTTGGTAGTCCTGCCTAACTGGTGAGCACGTGAGCCCACTGGGTCAGAGTGCAGGCATGAGACATGCTGTCTTACACACACGTTTATTTTGTGGATACAGATGGGCAAAGAGCCATGAGGCAAGTCCCTTGCTGTTGAGCATCCTCCAGGCTGTTTGCTGCCTTATTGAGGAAAAGTTCCACTAGGTGGCAGATCGCCTGAGATTTTTCATGACTGAAACTTTAAAAGCCTTCAGGGCATCCCTTTGTAGGTCTGTCTCTTAGATTTTGACTGTAATCCTAACCTGTGCCTGTACAGAGTAATTGCTAGCAACGTTTGTATCCCGTTTTAACGGGGGATGGGAGTGCACTAATTCATTTCTTGAATGAAAACAAATTCAGCCTGGAGTGTGATTCTACTGTGCAGATTGCCAGGGGTACAGACGCTTTACTATTGATTTGTTATGTGAATGGCACATTATTCTGGTACAGATGGTAAAATGTTTCGATATGAGACCCGCAGCTTTGATATTGCCTCTGTGGTTCACTGGTGTCTGCAGGGTGAGCTCTTCCCCACCAGTTCTCCCATTTGCTGTTTACTCCACGCTCTCTGGGTGTCACTGGGATGTGCAGGGCAGACTTTACTCCTTTTTCGTACCACTGTGAAGATCCAGAGCAATGACAAGGTTCTAGCTTGCAATTGAAAGTTTTATAGACCTGTGACTTATGACTGTCTATCAAACATCCCTGAAGTGAAGTGTCAGACATATCATCCGTAGGTGAGAAGAGCATTTCACAACTTCCAGATATGAAGATGGCATGACTTTCTAAACACATGTATCTTTTTTAAATTTAAAGCAGATTAGACATTTTCAAGTTTGTTTGGGTTTTTTTTCCCCACTGTTGGGAGGGTATCAAGGCCATTGAATTTCACCCCAAACCGATGTGTGGCTTCCTCAGCTTCTCAACTATCACCTGAAAAGACAGACCAGTAAAGAAATCCATGGGCATTTCCACCTACTGCCTCTCAGCAACTGTTTTGGCAAACTGCTCTGGAAGTGGGTTACAGAGCCTTCCAGGGAGGCTGGTGGACTCCCATCTTCCTGGGACATTGTGTTCCTCAGCATAAAGTGTGGTGAACAACAAGAATCCCTGGGAAGCATCATGGCTGCTTCATGACAGGCTATGCCTGGCTGGCTGTCACCCCTGCGTCACAGACGGCTGGCTCCTTGCTGGACCCCATCCTGGCAGCAAGCTGGCTGCATGGACAGCTTGGCTCTGTGTCTGTCTGTCTGGCAGATTGCAGAAGAGCATGTTGCATTTTGGAGACACTGCAATATCCCTGCTTGAAAAACATTCCTCTGTTTCCAAAATAAAAGCACTAAAGATATTTTGCTTCCACTAAGAACTTAAATATTTGGATTTCTTTTTTTTTTTCCTCCTTTTTGGAGTCTTGATTATATGCAAAAGACTCCAAACATTTCTCTCCTATTTTTTGGTCTGCCCTCCAGGACCTGCTGGGGAAACGCTTAAGAGTCCAGCTACACCCGCAGAGTAGTTACACTGTACTGCAATCAACTACATAAAGAGAAAAGAGGGCCTGTTTTGTTTGAGACTGTCTTCTAGCACTCTTAGGAGCCTTACGTGATGCAGCAGCAGATATGTTATCACCTGGGCTGTGTACGCATTTATGGGGAGCTTTTCAAAAGTGATGCATTATGCTGTAGTCAGAGTTGGTGAGGATTAACACTCCAAACACCCTTTGTTCTTCTCCTCAGTTCTGCCCTACACTGAATATTTGAATTGAGGATGTCTTACTCTTCTGATTAAATGATATCTAAAATGGAGGACTGCAGCTCCTCTCCAAGTAAATGAGGAGAGACAGTGGAAGTGTCTGAAGTAATACTCATGGTGAGATTTACTTTTGCCATTCCAGCAGTTCACAGTATTATTGGCTTGTTATTTTGTATTACATCTTTTACTACTTTTTTTCTGCTACAGTAATGTAATTTGCATCATGTCTTTCTCTCACACGGAAATACTAGAAACTCCTCAGGAGCTGATTAAGATTTTTCTCACTGAGTTTGCATTTGTCTTGGAATGATTTGTGAGTAGTCTGACTTGTTTGAAATACTAAAGACAGAAGTTTGATTTAACTAGATCTTCTATAAACTTTGCACATTCTTTCCTAATTTCTTTCATTACAATGGCCAGCACAAGAAGTGGATCAGCAATCATCATTTAAATGTAATTTGCATTCTATGTGATTCTCCAAACCTCCTATCTTTTATACCTGCAAAACATAATTTTATTTATAATTTCTGCAAAACTGTCAAGACCGTTGCAAAAAGGAAGTATATGTTGAATATATAAAGACCTGTAGTTAACTTTGATTCCAGCCAAAGGGTTTTTATAATCTAACTGTACCTACTGGTATATTACTTACGACATTTTCCCATTATCCATACAGTCCAGGATTCCTCTCTAAATCACTTAGTTCATCTGCTTTTAAGACTTCCTTGCATCACAGGACAATAACATTTCTTTCATACACTTCTACCTCTTCTTATACTACGTGATAATTATCACCCCAGAAAAAGTCTCTATGGTCTCCACTAACAAGTCAGGCTGCAGAGAGCCTATTCTATTAGCCGGCACATTGGTGAATATCTCAACATTAATATAGAACAAGTAGACAGGCCTATGAGAGGCAAAATCAAATTTGTCTTTGTTAGGTTTCAAATCAATTAAAGATAGGTTTCAATTGATTTTAAAATTTGCTGGAATTTCAGGAAACCAACTTAAAAGGGTTGTGAGCCAAACCCTTACTCTATTTAAATCCTCAATAAGGCTTTTCTTCCTCCTCCTTTTAGTGTTCTACCATTTCCTCACATATCTATTCACATTTGTATAGGTCAAGCTTTCCTAACTGTTTTTCACCCAGGATCTGAATTACTATGATGTCAGCTGTTAATCTTTGTGTGTGGTCTGAAGTATTTACAACTTCTTTATACATCCTATAAGTTTTATCTACGTGGAAATAACCACTTGGAAACAAAACACAATTTGTGATTGTGCCTCTGAAGTATACTCCATTTAACACACATCAAAATACAACTCTAAATGTAGGAAATAGTGATTCCTTTTGTTTTGCTTAAGATAAATGCTCGTAATGGAACCATTAAGGTCAAGGAAGGATTTTAAGCTCATAAAGGCTAAGTTCTTCCTAATTCTTCCTTATTCAACACAATGCAAAGCTGCAATTCTATTAGTCTCTGCATGAGTGTTCCTTGGGTTAACCTAATTTTTTTAATTATTTGCACTTTAGTTCAGCTTCTTCCTTCTTTACAGGACAGACTACTTGGCATATAAGCCAGTCTCAGGACCTCAGAGGCATGACTTGGTAGATATTCTCAGATCATGCATAACACATACCAACGGAATTGCATGTTTCACAAAATAACGAGATGCTCCAAGCTTTCTTTCATATCAGCAATGACAATAGAAAATCTTTGCATTGAAATGCTTCAGATCTCCTCATTTTGTGGGCAGATATGGTTGGACATGATCACTTTCTCTTCATGTACTCTGACTTGTCATACTGTTGTGGGGAGCAATGAGTCGTGCTTGACACTACTAAAAAAGTGTAGGTGTCTGTCTTGAAGAGCTGGCTACACTAAGTCCCCCTGTGATGAACTCCAGGCTTATTTAGAGTTCTTCCTTCATTTCTAGGCATCGTTTCTCTCTGATCAGTGTTCCCCCTCTTATTCTGCGGAACTCCATCCTAATTTCACACAGATACTAGGTGGGATACATCCTTTTTCACAGTTTATGTTGTTTTCACTGGCACAGCATGGTACACAGCATAGTGCAAAAGCCACAGGCACTACAGTGAAAGCCCAGAGCTGGCTGCAAAGTTTATCATGTGCCCCATCTACATATACTCAGGAAAGTCTCTCTTCCTCTCTCCTTTTGCAGGAATCTGACAGGTTTTTTTTTAAAGTTCCTCCTTCTTTATGTCAGTCTGGTCAGGGATTTCTTTCAACCCACTGTTATTTCTTTCTCTCGGTTCTGCAAATTGTCTATTTTTTAGGTCCTTGCTTTCAAGTTCCTGAAGCCTCTTATCTGTATCTGTAACTGTATCTGAATGCTTGTTTAAGCCTGCCTCAACTTCAGTCACTCTACCTTTTATTGTAATTCCCTGAAAGAGGCTTGCATCAAAGCTTCCATTGATGTTAGCTCAGACACTAATTCTCTAATGTCTGCCAATCTTCCTCTGTTGTACTTTGTTTGTAGCATAACGTGAGACCCCCGGGAGCTCCTGAGGTCCCAGTGCTTCTCTCCATCCGCTTGCAAAGGCAATAGTAATATCAGGACTGCACCTCTGTACAAACGTGCTGTCATCTGGGATCACCAAATATTTTTAGGCGGGGCTTTGGGATGTTCTACATTCTCTAAACAACATTGAAAATGGCATATTGATGCCTGCTTTGGATAACTACAACAATCTTTGAGAGATATCCATTGCTCTGAACACCCTATCCTACCCATTTCTTTTAGGTTTCTGAACTTTTAAGGCTCTAATAGGGTGAGTTCAGCCTCTCTGGTCCAGTTTGGGACACATCACTCATGGAACTTCCACATGCAGATAATATAGAATTGCTGAGGAAGATGCATGGCCAGTCCCAGCCCCAGTTATCATGTAAAAGTGATCTCTCAGCCCCAGGTCTACAAGCTCAGGTTTCTCCTTTTGCCAAGAAGCAAATTCCCATGATTAAGTTTACTTCTTATTTATGCCTTTCCTGCCAAATGAATATGGAAAAACACCTAGCCCTGTGTTTCACATTTCTTTGAATGCCTGTGCATTTCTTTGAATGTCTGTGCCTTCACCCTTCCTCCTAGTTCTTATGCTTCTAGTACAGAGCAGAAGAAACACCTTCTTTATCCTTCCCTACTCTTTCTTCTCTGCCTTCTAACCAGCGCTGCAAAAGTTGTTTGTCAGGTCCTTGAAACAGTTATATTTAGTATGAAATTGTTCTCTCCTCAGCTCTTCCACAGCCAGTACCTGCACAAATTGAAAGTAAATGCCCCATCCAGTGATGAGGCTGTATAATGTGCTTTCCCTGGTTAAAGTGAAAAAGTATATGTGTAGTTATCCAATGTTGCCATGCTCTCAGTAAATCACGATGTAAAATGTGTAAATAGGAAATTCTGAAGAGACAGATAAATGCTAAATTCCATCTTCCTCTAAATGCCATGGATGAGTTCTGTACGTCTCTCTGTGAACTACGCAAAGCTCACAGGGGATTAATTTCCTGAAACACTCATCTGGATGTGGAGGTTTAGAGTCTCCAAGAGCCCATCACAGAGCTTGATTTTGAAACTTTGCTGAAAAAAAACATAGCAGTTTTCATCTGCTATAATTTTGCCCTTTGGTGAATATGACCACTTACTCTGAAGAAACTTTGACACCAAGAGCAAATAGCCCAGAAGGGTTCCTACATAGGCCAGAAAAGCTCATAAGATAAGGAACACCCCACACCATGCTTTGAGTGAGAGCTCAAACTCACACTAAAGTCTCAGCTCATATTGCTTTTTGGTTGGTCTGGTAGCATAGCTGTGCACTCCAGAGACACAAAAAAGCAGGCAGCTACCTAAGCAGCATCTGCTGAAGCAGCCTGTTTTTACCTGGTGGAAATAACATGTTTCATGCCAGCCCTGATTGCTGTGAAGACCCTTGCTTTCCTATGATCTTGGGTTTATAACAGTGCTGGAATGAATCTTTCAGCTCCCACACTCTCTGTCACTGGAACTGTAGAGATAGCCTAAAAGAGAGAATACTGCACAGGTGATGTTATTCCCCTCTAAATTAAAGTGAGGAAACCTCTATCACTTTCTCTGGAGATGAAGAAATCAATCAGCAATCCTTACTCTCCAAGAACAGATATGTATGAGACTATTTCCTTTTCTTTAATCCACAGGGATGTCTGTACATTCTGCTCTTGCTTTTTTTGTTCAGTTCTCTCCTTGCCTAAGATCTTATAACCCTGATTTAGGTGCTAATATGCTGCACTGAGTTCCCATCCCCAGGCAGCTTCATCATCTCCAAGCTGTGCAGGCTTAAACTCTTAAATTGTCGTAATACCATGATTAAGACTCATCATACATTTGAACAGTTCAAATGCCCATCTCGGCTTCACCACTGGATGTTGCCTCTTGTTTAGTGAAAGGCAAAATCAATTGCCCCCCACATGAAACAGAGGGAAGCCAAGTTGGCAGTTTCCATAGCATTTTGCAGTGTTATAGCCCAGCTCCCTGGGTGTGTTTATTTTGCACTTCTAGTTCTGTGGCCACAGCCTTGCTGGTCTTTATGGAAGAAAGAGAACAATTTCCTTTTTCTCCTTTGCATTGTTGATAATTTGAAGTGACTTTAAACCATATACTTATATTGCAGTATTACACAGGTCCTTATGACTTCTAGATTACAATGCAGTACTTTGCATGTCATGTGTTAAAATCCTGAAGTCATGGGACTCCCCAATATGTTATTTGTCATTCATACATTCCTAACGTAGCCCCATTTCTAACAGTAATCATAAAAATTGAAAAAAAGCATTATGTCTAATTTGAGAAGGTAAAAAACGGTGAGCCACAAGACCATGAAAACTCACTAGGTATGTTGCAGACAGCCCAGGACCTGCAAGAAAGGATTTCTTGCTTTGTGCTGTGCTTTCTCAGAAGGTGTGTGTTAGTTATCGCTTTCTTCCCTGTACAGTAAAATAAAAGCAGCTGAACAGTAGTAAGCCTGGATACTCACTACCAGACAAAAGCTTAAATCAAAACAAAAGAGGAAAACCGTGGTTCTGCACTAAGCACAGACAGTAGATATGCTAAAATAGAGTATTCACAGGAGCAAAACAAAAATAACTGCATATGTAAAAGGCTTCTCCTTTTTTTACAGTTCATATCAGTCTGATTTCTATCTTGACTTCAGTGACCAGAAAGAAAAGAGCTCCTATTGTTTAGTGACATTTCCGAATATTTATGGTTCTCTAGTAGTAACCTTTTGTTTGGTAGATAGTGGAGTTTGCACAGCATGTTGAGTATGTCATTAAACATTTGCCTCAAGATCTGAGTGTTAGCATCAATGACAGAGTTTCCTAAACATGTCACATTTTCTTTGGCTGTCATGAAAAATTATAGCTACTGTGACTCACACTTTAATAGCAGCTATTTGTGATATTTTAACCTAATGTATAGCCCCAGAGGAGAAACAACAGATACAATAAAGCATCTGCCAGTGACTTGCTCAAACGAAGGGACTCTGAGCATTATTAGGATGCCAAATTAAAGAGAAAAGGCTCTTGTGTCAAATGCCAAAGGGTCTTGGTGTTTGTTAACTTCACTGTAATTTATGTCTCATCTCTGAAAGTGTATAAAGAGAAAGAAAATAAATGTTCCTTTCCTCTCAATTGTTTCTCCCTGTGCTTAACTTCATAGATCTTGTGACAGGAAGGGTTAAATACTTTAAAAAAACCACATATGATGAATCATAAAGCTCTTTATTTTTAACAATTAAAATACTTAACAGAAAGATTATCTTCTAATGTGTCTTAGTAACACGGGGTTTTTTTCAACATGTATTTAAAAAAGTAACAAAAATTTGAATGATATGGGTATTTTGGATGCCATATGGAAAAAAGGCATTTGTGTTACATTTCTGCATACTCTGTCTTAATAATCTTATTCTTTTGTGTAAGAGAAAACCAGTAAATCAATATTCAAAGTGTCTGGAACAGGAAACCTGCTCTTTTCCTCTGTGTTTGGATTCTTCCCCTGGTTTTGTCACAACCTTTTATACCATTGTTACATACATCAGAAACTTATTCATGTCCTAATTTGCCCATCTTTAAAATTATAATAGAAACAATTGGGTCCTTCCTAGCTAAATTCAGCCTTGTTTGGAAGTGTTTTAAGAACTTGGAGAGGAGATTAAATAGTTGCACAAATTATACAGTTTTGATTTATACAAATTCAGAGATTTAGCCCATATGGTTAAGATGGTAATGCCAAAAGCTGAGCTCCAAAAGAAACACAAATAACTGCCACTGACAGCAGCCAATCAACATATTTTCCTGTGATAGGGCTCTATTTTAAAAGGATAGATGAATACATCATTCTGGAGCAATATCATCAGCCACCTAGACACCTCTTTGCCTTTAAGTAAAGGAGCCACTGTAGGATTTACAACAAAGGACCAAACTCTGCAGTCCCAGAGTGTGTGTGGCTTCACTATACATCATTTTCTTTAAAGTATTTTTTTCCCTACGGGAAGAAAAGAATCCATGAAATGTGATGTTGTTGTTTTTGTCCTCGTGGACATTCAGTAAATCAGGCCACATTACTGCAGCTATGTTCACACTTCAACATAAAACTGTGATATCATCTAAGCAGCTTTGTGAAATATGTGGTCAATAAACAGGACTGAAAAGTAAAGTTGCTACCTGAATTAAAGAACAAAGCAATTTTGAGGAAGCTTAAATTCCCTTTTCAGACCTTACTCTCCAATATATTGTGTCTGTCAGGCTGACCCCTGCAAATTTATAAGATTTCGTTGAAAATTTGTTGATTGCACTCTTTAAGCAAGGCATCTAAGCAAGATTTGTAGGACAAGAAAATTCTATCTGAGATCAGCTTCCTAATTATCCACATATATTACTTTTCTGTTTTCATTGACTGTATTCACCCCTCTGAAACAAGTTTTGTGTTTCTAGCAGATGTGTTACCACGATTACATCCATCACTATGTGCCCTACCTTCACATTGTAATGCAAGCCTTGATCCTTCCTCTCTGAAACACCAACATGCATTTCTGACTGATAATGGTATATCTGGATGAGTTTTATCATAGCCTACTTTTCCTAAGAGGATTATGAGACAGAGCTGAAGTTTTTTATTATAGTTTTATCACAAGGAGAATGTATGAATGCTGCATTTCTCTCCTCAACATTTAAATGGAATTAGTTACTAGAACTGAAGGATTGAAGCTGTCACATTTTGTTATAAGACCATTAGGAGACAGAGCCTAAGACTTGGACTCCTACTAAGATTATCCTTTCACACTGAGACTGCAAAAAAAGGAGAGTACAATCTCAGTGGCAGGTCTCTTTGAAACAGTTCTTTCAAGACTTTGTGAAAAGATGAAGAACAGGAATTTGACACCTAAATCTAATGAACATAAACATAAACACACAGCCAAGAAAAGCAGAAGCTGTCCTTGTGCAAGACCCCACATTTTGTCTCGGCCCCACAAGAAGTCATATTAGCAGTTACATCAGTAATATGTTCTCTTATTGCTCTGTCAAGGACTGCAAATATTCTTCAAGAGACACCATCAAGATGGCCTTGGACTCACATGACAGTACAGACTCATTTGGATTCAGACAGTTTAGAAACAAAGTTTGGCTAACTACTGTCCTTAACTCAGCAGTAAAGTATTAATTCAATGTGAACTGTTATCAATCAAATCCTTCCTGTGAGTTGGGCATTCCCCTACCTACAATGAAAAGAGAGGCAACACAGCACTCAGCCCATTCTATAAACTGTGCTTTTACTTCTGTAACACATTCAAATGTGGTGAGAAGCTTTACACAGAGGTAAGCTGAGTTATTAGTGAAGGACAGAGGAAGGGGGAGAAGGTGGGAGGGAGGTTACTGGAGGAAAAGCAATCTACAACAAGGTGGAAGAAAGCATAAACCATCCTGATTTATACTTTTTCTCCACCCCTTCTGTTGATTGCTTTTCCTTCTAGAGACACATCTTTTCTCTTCTTCTACGAGGTGTGATGTGAACTGATTTACACTGCCATTCCAACAGATAGTTAACCCACCCTCCTATTCAAGAAAAAACGTTTAAAAATTAATAAATTTCACTTTGTTCAGCTAGCTTTATTTGTCTTCAGTGGCTTTTTTTTATTTCATGTTAATCAGCTATGTTTGCCATATGTAAAATATCATTGCATTGGTTGCCATCACTAGCAACAACAATAAGCATGTCCATATGGGCTTAAGTGAGCCACACAGCGGTAGACACTTGGAAAATATCAGATGCAGATAAGTCTTGGATTGCTCTAGGCTAAGCAGTATTGCACAGGGCTGAGTATTGGCTGTTCTACAGGTAGCGCTGTATAACATGTAGGGCCTCTTTGTGCCCTGTTTAACAATTCTAACAATATAAATTGCTATGCCTTTTTGCAGGAGCCCCTTAGTGAGTGGAGAATCTCGCGAAGCTGCAAAAGTGAGGCAAAAGGATCTCCCAAAGCTGCCCAAGCCTTGCCCCACACATGGTGCTAAGGCAACAGTGCAAAGGGGACTATATGGGCAAAAACTTGTCCTCGCAGGCAACAGCACCAAGTCCACTCTTGAAAGTAGTTAAGTCAGCCCTGTGATCCGCAGTGCAGCCAAGTGGGCAGAGGAAATGCCCAGGCAGCCACCGCTTGGGTCTAAAATGAGTGGAACTCTACAGGAGATCATTTTGGCAAGCCCGAGATTCACTTGCATGTTTGAAACACTTGTTTTATTCTGTAACAGACAGTTTATATAACACTGCATATAAACACTTGAAAGATATAAGGAGTAGTGACTACTTGTGAGGTGCAGGAGAAGAAAATTTCCAGACTTAAAAACAAAACCACTGCATTTGCTGGCAAACAATTCCATGAGGTTCACATCTGGAAAATGCTACAAAATAGGACAAATAAAAAGCCTTCCTATATTTTCAACCAAAATTTTCTAAGAAATTCTACATTTGTATAGCAACTTTTTAACATGGCATAAACATTTGAGAAGCCCAGATGTTATAAAATGCAAACCACGTTGAGTCACTGTTTACAGTAATGAATTCTAAACAGGATTAGTTACTAGCAGAAAATAGTACCCCTTATGGGTGCTTCTTGTGCTAGAGAAGTCATTGGGGCTCTTATTTCCCTTCACATCATCTTTCCTGTGTAGGCAACTATTTCCCATTCTCTACCAGCCCCTCTGATGTTTCAGGTCTGACATCAGAGGCGAAGCACAGGACAGTTACCTGCAGCTCCTGTTTTTAGGGCAGCAGAAACAGCAGTTTCTCCTTTGCAGTTATGTAGCTTCCAGGCTGAGGTTTCTTTTAGTGGGAACCTGCCACCCTACTGCTCCAGGCAGCAATGAGATGGATTTCCATTTCTGCTCTCTGCTTCCATATTGATGGCTGCTTTCATCTTGCTGAGCACTTGCAGACCCTCTGCATCAGACTTTGACACTTTTTGACCTTCTGAGGCCTCATGTGTTTTTATTAGAGCCTCTGCCTGCTGCTGGTGGTGGAAGAAAGGATCTGAATGGCTCTTGTTGCAGTCACAGTAAGTACAACAGCATTATTCCACTTCACCTCCTGTGTCCTGTTGGCCTTTTAATGTGAGGTCCTTTTGGGCAGTAACTCTCTGTTACAGAGATTTAACTGAGCACCCAGTTGACAGAGCTGCAATGTCTGCTAAGGTCCTCCAGGAATTACAAGATCTTAACACTAAGAATAGGATTTCATATCTGATGCTCACAGGGAAACAAAGACAGCTTTTCAAAGGTCTCTCTCTATAGCCTGCACCAAAGTGACCTGTCAGGGTTTCATCTCTACCTGACATTTTGGCAGTGCTCTTCAGTTAAGAACTGAGAAAGCCGGATTTTGTCAGAACTTGACTTGAAAGGATTTTCAGCAGTTCTGTTTCTTATTCCCTTCAGGCAAGAAAAAAAATGGGTTTACATTTGGGAATCCCATGAAGCATAAAATCCAGCTTTTACACCACATTCCTTGCGACAAAGGGCACGAGTAACTCAGTCCATATCATGGCCTCAACACCACGCACGTTTAGAAGATGGGCTGCTCGCCGTCCCTGCAAGAATGCTGTGTCGTTTCTCAGACTGTCTTTATATAGATGCTAGATTAGAGAAATGTTTAGCTCTGAGTATGCCTAAAATTCCTACCCCCACCTTCAAGAACAAACAACATAATTTTAATGCAAAATAGACCCCTCATCTTTGCCCTTGGGAAAGCAATAGAGATGAAGTAGTTAACATAGCATTTCTTCTGTAGTCTGTATTATAGCATAAGGTATCAGAAACAATGAACAGTGCAATAATACCATTAAAAATGGTTTTGTGCAGGCTTACCCACCATATTTTCCTTCCGTGGAAGAAAAATACTGTGAAGCCACTTAGCAGGAAATGAGTTCTGGAGGTAGTTAATCATTTGTGCAAGTGCAAGGTGTGGGATGGGAGATAGGATTCACAGGCAGCAAATAGCAGCAAGACACCGAGAGAATGTGTATACTCACTGCCATTAATTTGCATTGAGTACACGGGTCTAGGAGAAGTGGTCTAGTTAATTAAACCATCTCACTGAAATGGATTCAAAATAGGTTTAGTTTAGCATTAAAATCAGCTTTATCCTACATTCCACATGGATTACATTGAGATAATTTATTCTATATCTGAAGAAGTTCAGATATAGACTGTGCAGTACTGCTGGTTTTATAGAGCAGAGTTACCTGTGTAAACGTTCCTCAATATCTGTATGCTGTTCCTCTCACTCCACTCATTTAAAATATCAGTACAGAAGAAAAATTAAAGGATGAGATTAATGGAAGGCTGATTGTTACAAGAGACAAAAGTGAAGTGACCCATTAGAAGTCTGCAGTAGCTTTTCACCTCACCAACAAAAAAACACTAGAGTTTGATAATGCCTATTCATTCCTTTGTGTTCGCCCGGTAAATCACAATGCAAACCAGCAGGGTTAGCTCAGAGCTGCAATATTGGAAGTGATGTATGTCTTCACAGAAGAACACTGATGGGCCAGGTAGAGGAAGTCAGACTGAAATAACATCTGTTTGATCAGCACCTCTCTTTATTCACTTTTATTATCTTCATCGCATTCCCTGTACAATAAAATGGGTGTTATTTGTGTAGATAATACATAAGGGAGGGGAGTCCACTATGTACACAGATGGTAGGCCTTCATCTCAAATTAAAATTATCATCTTTTGGTCTCCCAAAATTTGTTTAAATGAAAGCAATAAAGCCCTCAGGAATGCAAGGAACAACCGTATTGTTGTATAGCTACCCTATTTTCTCAGACAATGAAAGATTATCTTTAATTTATTTTTTTTTTAATTTTAATTTCATCTGAGATTTTGCCATCTGTGTGCGCACTGAACTCCTCCTTGTACTCTTAACAGAGCTCTTAGTCTCTCAGCTGGGGATTTAGAAATAAGACAGACTGGAAAGGTGTTCAGGAGAACTGAGCAAAATTGACTTTGAAAGAAAACTTCAATAACTGGAAAGTTAAAGAGCTATTCAATCGGTAGCTGCATACACTCAAGTTCTGTGTTTTCTGAAGTGTTCCACTAAAGAAGAGTGAATACCAGATATGCACTAGAATACTTTGTCAATAGTTCCATGACTTGGTACGGTTTTGAAGAAGAATATGGCTCATTGAAAGCATTACTAAGTACCTAAAAGCTTGAACTCACAGTCAGATTCATGGTCAAGGGAATGATCATCTTTACAGTCCTCAGAACTGTTCTACTACTGTGATCTGGGGGCATTTGGAAGAATAAAGTTAATCTTTTAAAGGTTTGTATAGCTGGCTCCTGAGAAACCATACTTACAGAAGAGTTGAAGATGTCCAAATCACAAAGTGTGAACACAGTTAGTTTTGTATACATGGAAAGTCCCTGCATGAAAGCATTTTCTCACTTTTTTTATTTGATGTGTCTAGGGACAAGCAGGAATAAGGCTACTGATGTTAAAAATGCCTGCTACATAGGATTTGCAATCTCCTGTTTCAGAGCATGACAGCTGCAAGCGCAAGGAACAGTGGACACCCAGCAACTCATAGGAAACCAAAGTCTGAGAGTTTGAGTAATATATCAAGTTTTTATCACTCCCTCCACACTTTGTAGACATCCAATGTAGACATTTCAGCTTACTTCATTCTCACCCATTGTATTCCTACAACATAATGTTTCTAATCAACATGATGTGTAAGTTATAAACTAGCACAAACATGTAATCAACATACCCAACAAGGTTCCTAAACAGGACATGACAAACCAATGTGTGAAAAGGGGATGTTGTGTCACCCAGACCAAAGAGATTAAAAATATGGGATCAATAAAACAATGAATTTAAATACATATTCTTTATTTCTGTCTCCCAATCTCTCCCAAAAGCATGCATTTCTTTTTAAAACAGAGTTTCAACATGCAATTTCAATGCATATAAAATTCTTAAAAAGAATCCATATACTAAAAGAGGACAAGTAAATTTAGGTGCAAGTTAGCTGATAGGCCACAAAATGCAAAACAACCAGAAAATAAGCATCTATTTTGTCTCTCCTTGTGATATTTCCTTCACATGTAATAACTGGGTTTAGTATCCTGAAACAAACAGTAAAGTGGATGCCTACAATACTGAATGTAGATAGGTGAAGTGTTGTTAATTAAGCAATAATACCCTTCGAAATCAGCCATTACCAGCAGCTTTTTGTTATGGGCCATTAATATTTTAACTAGCAAGTCATTGATAGTGGTAATAACCAATTCTACGGGGATTATTGCTTGGATAATCTATTTTAATGATTTTAAACCTTCTGAGAAGCTCAGTCCTTTTAACTTTAAATCTTGTTCCTTTGGAATGTCTCTGCATGAAGGGCTATTTCTATTTACAGAGAAATACAAGCATTGCTACAAGTACCCTATGCGATTGTCCATGGAATTTGTTCACAAGTCCTATGGCAAAAGGTGTCCCCTGCCTGTATTACAGTATTACACATGTATTGTTTATTCCCACTCACGGCTTCTCTCATATGACACCTTTTCTGATGACTGCTCCATAGCTTGCCTTGATCAAGGAGACCTGAGACACTTTAGTCATAGCCTCTAATACCATCTCTTGCATCAAGATGTGGCTCTCTTTTGATTTAGCTAGGTGAGTAGAATTACTCTCAGATGAGCTTCTGAGGTGCAAAGAGATATAGTTTAGCCCAAGCATTATTATTTTTGTGCCTGTACACAGTGGAAGCCTAATATTTAGACTCTATCCCTCTATATTTATTAAAATACTAGAATTTATTTTACAGATATCTCCCCAACAAGGTTAAATCATACTACTCAGGAGAAATACGTTGACACAAAAATGTATATTTCATGAGATTAGTCCCAGGTCTATATCATCTCCACATGAATATAGCTAGAGATAGGAAAGACAGATAAGAAAGATAACACATAAAGAGCCCTCTGGAAAGCAGAGTTCACTTTCCCTCAGGAGATACAGTATTTCCTAACCTTGATCCTATCTGGCTAGGAAATGGTATCTGTTTTATGACACTCCAGAATTCCACCTACTGGAAATCTAACTTAAGCAGTCAACCCTTTCCTTGACTCAATAAATATGTCAAGAAGGTCACAGACAAAATCCTGGCCACAATACTTGTATTATAGGCTAGAGAAGCAGGATCCAACACTGTCCAGAAAGCAGAACCAGGAGTAGACAGACAGCATCATAGTATAGTACATCAAACTTTTTCGTATTTTCATACTTTCATTTCCTCACCTTCATTAAATTATAGTATGTCTTTATAAATGGCCATTTTCCCCAATTTATTTACAGAAGTCTTTATAGCAATCTTCCTTTTCTAGAAATGACAATGCCATCTTTCAGATTTGACAATTATTTTGAATTGTCAAGAAAAATAAGTCTTCTGGTGGGCAGGTTTTCTATTGAGGATCCATTGATTTTAATATTAGATGTCTTTTTTGTTGAGCCTGACAATTCCTGAGGTGGGAATTGCTGCCAAATAGAACCCAGCAACACCATAGGTGGGGCTCTGCTGAGGAGTCAGTTGATTAATCTCAGCCACTTCAGCATCTTATAGTGGATAATTTCACACAAAAACATGGGAAATCATGTGGTTTCTTCCATGAATAATGAATATACAATAAATTGACATCATCTGTCCCCAAAGCACTGCTTGTGTGCATTGTGAATGTACTTTCCAAGGATAAAAACCAAACAAAAAAAAGCATGACTGAACTTTTATATTGAATCTTTTAAAATAGAATTGACATTGAACAGAAAAAATATAAATGTCTCTACTGGCCCTTTTCATGCTTTTTTTGAAGTCCAGGTAACAGTAATGTCTGTTAATCCACAATTCACAAATCCACAATTTTATACGCTGTGTCCAGTCTTTGATGTTTCAGTTCTTGCTAAAGAAACAGCAGTCACCTAGAGTTTACAGCAGGTGTCAGTTGGCAGCTTCTCCTCATTTGCTCCTTTTTCCCAGTGATCATGGTGTGTCTCTTTCTGATTCCTTCTCCTACTGCCCTTTTTTAAGTAATGTTATTTTAAAGACAATAACCACACTTTCATGCAGAAACAAATCAGCACATTAATAGATATCAGATGATATATGAGAGTTCATAAATTAACAGATAACAATCATTATAGCTACTCAGTAATTATTACAATGGGTAAATAAGGTGATTTAGGAGACTGGTAATAAGGCAGGAGTCTCACTTTGAGACCATTAGTTACAATTCTGCCAAGTCAACAGCAACCAAAAGACGCTACCAAGTCCTGTTTGGACAAGCTGTTTTTGTTGCTTGTGTTGAAGTATTGACAGACAAAGCCTGTAACAAATTTACAGATTTACTTGGCAAAATCACAGGGTAGTTTCTTCATTCTTTACTTTTCTGTTAGGAAATACCAAAGCTTATCCTGTTCCCGTGCATTCATTTTTAAGCTTCATAAAACAAAGTATGGGAAAAAAATGCTTTCATTTTCAGACCTAGAAACTTAACCACTGAGAAGGAGCTATGGATTCTGGATCAATAAATAGAAATTTGTCCTTGGCAATTCCCATAGGACTGTCCATGTTTTCCCTCCATGGTCCTGTGCATGTCTCATTGATATACTAATCCGAGTCTGGGAATGCCATCTTCATAAGGGGTCAATATGAGTGGCAACACAGCAAACATAAGAAAACACAGGATGGAGAAGCCTCACAACTGAAGTTCATTCCTTCAGGTTACAGTGGAGCTGGGAACATATAGCGGGAAATTTCTAAGGCTTTCTAAGGCTTGTACTAAACATCAACCAGTTGCAGTTAGTGACAGAAGCCAGCAAAGAGAGGCCAGGGTAACAGTGAATTTTGGCTTCTGTCCTTTCTCTGTTTTTTTCTGGGTAGAAGACGATGTTAGTTGCCAAGACTGCTAAGAAGAGGTGATGCAACTCACTGAAAATAATTCTCACTGCTTAGAAGGATACAGACCTTATAGATCAAGCAAAAATGAAGTCATTCCTTCTATTATTCACCAGCTGTCTGGCCTCTTCCAGAAATACTCCCAAAATGTATGCAGGATTTTAAAGTGGCAGATGTCATTGTGATAGTTTACACCTGAGCTCCATCAGACACAACCTCAGAATTTCTGATTCCCATGCACAGATCCCTGAAAACAGTACATAACTCTATGACAGATGTTTGTAACCCACTCTGAAGTCTAGCCTGAGGAAGCCTTTCTCACCTCACCATACACATTTAGTCAGAAAAAGCGTTACACATTTGATGGGAAAGGATCAGGTTTTACCTCAAGAATAAAAAGGGAGATAAGTAGGGATAAATAAGAAATAAGATTTGAAATGCATATCTGATATGGTAGCACCAATGAATCTTGTTCTATATCAATCTGCTCAAGGCTATCTTTGAGCAGCAATGCAATGGCAATGCTGAACATCAACCGTCACTGCAAGATATGCTGAGATCTGCAGAGAAAAGACATATCTGTTAGTGCAGCATATTCTCATTATGAGTTTCTTTGTTAGATTGCATAGGTGGGGCATTCAGTGCATAGTGGTGAAGTAAACAGAATTTCCAATTTTCTTTCTAGCTCACCTTTACAATGATGCTGTCAACAGGAAATGAAAAAGGAAAGAGGCAGTGAAGCAAGAATATTCAAGCACAGCTGAGAAAGGAAAAAGTAAGGGTAAATGCCACCTGCAGGTACAGAGGAAAAAAGAAGCACGCTTATAAATATATCAATGAGGAAAAAAAAATAAAGAAGAAATCAAGCAAGAAAAAGATTTTTTTAAAAATAACCAGCCACAAAAATGCACTGGTGAGTTTTAATCATTTTTCACAACTGAATAACAGAGAGGAAAGGTGAAGAGCTACACAGGTGTAAGACTATACACCTAAGACTATACTTTCCACCAGTCATGAGTATTCAGTTGATGTAGTAGTCTGTACCACAGTTGGAGGGTGACTGTGGGACTGAATATTTTGGAGACTGTATCTAGAAGCCTATCTGTACATGATTTGAATGCAATCTCTAGGTAAATTGCCTTGTAAAACCTTCATTTACTAAAACATTAAGAGATTACTTACTAAAAACTTGAGGTATATTTACTCTGCAAGACCTAGCCGACAGCTTCGAGTTCAAATTACTGCCTGTCCATAACACTACCTACAAGCCTCAAATTATTCTATACATTTTATGACATAGACTCATTTTATTGAGAGATCATGTAATTTGCTGAGAGCGTGTGAATAGGCTTGGGCTTCACAGAAAACTGGAGGCATTTTGCTGAAGATGCAAACTAATGATCTATCTACCAGATTGCCTGGTTGTTTGGGTTTTTTTCTTGCTTCCATCCCACTTTCTTCTGTCTTTTGTACTTTCCATAGCTTTAAAATTGTTTGATCCTAATGCTGGTAATTGGAGCAGAAGCGGCTCTCACTGCTGCCTAGTACTTCTATTAGGTTATATTTATTAACTTTCATCTTTTTTTCCTCCTATCAATTATTGGCCTAAATATGTGATGGCTCATTTTTTTGAGAGAAGCTCCTAAGTGACTATTAACCTCACATGAAGCCTTCTTGGAAATGCACATCTTATGCAAATAAAAATTTAAAAAAGCCCATATTCTTCTGTCATAATTTATAGAAACTCTTTGATGACAATATCTGTCAAAAGAGCTTTTTCTGTCAGTAAAGATCTATGTATGCTTGGATTCTGTGCTGCTTAGCAAGGTGACTTTTCAGCCACATGTTGCCATGCTTGCAAAACTTGTAAGCAAAGTCACACACAGACAAGAAATTTCTACTGTCCCGTTCATCTCCTGCTGTCAAGCAGTGTCAAGATGCTTATTGTGAAAGAAGAAGCATACAAGGGGTATAAGGTACTCTCAACACAGTCTCACTGAATTTGGACTAAAAACTATTCTCTGTATACAAGGGAAGAGGTGGAATCACACATCTAACGAAACCAATGAGGAGACAAAAAACCTGTAAAAACGTTAAACTGTCACTGATGTCAAGACCACAGCTGCAGTACTGTGATCTAACACAAGCATTACGTCACAGCTGGGTAGCAGACCTACGAGGTTTAACTCATCTCTACATTTTGTGATATTTCCTAATCTACTCTGTGTTTGGGGTACAGTCTGAATTGCAGATGTTGATTTTTGGTAAACCAGTTATATATCAAATTAACATGCAAACAAGATACACCAAGAAAACAAAGGGTGAAACGGGAACTGCTGAAAGGAGAGAGTACTGCCATGCAGTGCAAAGCAGAGAGATTGGGGTGCAGGGCAAGCAGGTACAGATGTGAAGGCATATATGCAGAGTCACGGAACCTTATAGTAGGACCAATATTTACCAATGTTTACTTACCACCTTTTAAGATGGCAGAATGAAAACACATTCATTAAATTTGCAGGTGATGCTACCTTGGAAGATACTATACAAGTCAGAATCAAGAAATGTAATATAAAACAGCTAAGAGAAATACAAACTAAGAATAGCAAAATGAGATTCAGCTTGTAAAAATGTAAGCTAATGCACGCCACAGGGGAAGAATTGCTTGGGCTGGGGGAAGCCACAAATTCAGTAGCAGACAAAAACCTCAAGGCAACAGTGGGCAAAATTTACACTGGAGCATTCCCTACAGGATGGGTGCAAAAGGGTAACACAATTGTGGGCTGCGTATGCAGAGGCACTGGCTTACAGACAGAGAGATTCAAGCCATGAGATTTTATTCAGGTTATCAATTTACCTTTAAGACAAATATACGTGACAGTCCCTTAACTCAGATATATTTGTGAGGGGAAATTTCTACAGATATCATCTGGTGTCTCTGGTGTTTGGGATACAGAATCTGAAGGATGACAAGGAGTTGTCAACTAAGAGAATAACAGTGATTCAAGGATGTTAGAAAGTGACTAACAAAGGACACTTACATAAGATAATGGAGTATGACGTAGTGAAGAAAGGTCTTACAAATGCCTGAAAAAGGAGAAATTAAATCCTTCAAAAGAAATCACAGGTAGTCCAGTGATTCAAGAACAAAAATTTATTATTTGCTATAGTAAATTATTTTACTACAGCAAAATAATTGTAGCCTATGAAAGAGTAGATGATCTGAGTTGCAGTAAAATTTTTGAGCAGGGATAGCTAGCAAGATCACTCAGGAGAACCAATCCTGCCCTGACAGGGAAAGTGACGATGGAAAAAGCCTTTTTCTTCTTTGATATTTGTTATACTTGTTATACTCATTTCAGAAGATCTGTGTAACAGACCTGTGTAACTGCATAACCATGCATTGTGATATTTACTTCTGTGAAGCAAATTGCGATTCAGCAAAATAAAAACAAGTATTAAAAGAAAAAAACTTCCAAGGGGTCAGCATCCAAGCACTGGAGCAATGTTTAAAAAAGCTAACAAAAAACAACAAACCCTAATGAAGCCTATGTTACTAACTAAAACTAAAGTGAACTGGTCACAATAATAAAAGTAAAGATGTTTAATTGCTTCACGGTTTATTTAGAGGAAAATCAGAAAGCTGTGGGGAAGGACACGCAGGAGAATGTGATCAAAGATGGATTAATATTCTACATGCCCAAAGGTTACATATGCCATCTCACAACAGACACAGCAAGAGTGAAAATGGCCACCAGGGATGAAAGGAATATTACCAAAACAGGAGGGCATTTGGAAGTGTAATTTACCCTATAAGAAAGCTACATGACAAAATCTAAAGGATACTTAATAGATGCTCAGGTCAAGAACATAGGTTAATACAGCATGCTGAATACAAAAATAGACAAGCATGTCCATGAACATCCTTTGGTTTTTAACCAGGCTAATCAGGTACATGACAAGAAGATAGCAAGATATTTTTTTCTGGACTTGAAAGGCGGGTCAAAAGCTTCAGTGAATCTGGACAAATAGTTTGAAAAAACTTGTATCCATGAGTGAGTGTGGTTTTGATTTGCCTGACACTATTTAGAATCATAGAATCATATAATTATTTACGCGTTGCCTAGTTCTACATTCAGAAGTGCATGGAAACATATGCCATGTTATGGAAAAAATGTCCCCAAACAAACCTTAGCTGGAAAAATTTATAACAAGCATTTTATCTCAAATATTCTTGGATAGTAGATTTGAAATTTTAATTTGGAAATCTGAACCATTAACATTTCTGGACTCAGTGGAATGAATACAGAATCTCGAGGCTGATTCTGTGTTATGCATGTGCCTAACTTCATGCCTGACAAGCAACCACATTGTCTTCAGCTCCAAAGGCATCTCCCTGAAGCTCCTGGCAGTGTGTGGAACTGAGCTGAGGAATGCATCTCTGTGGGATCAGCGCAGGTCCCAGCCTGGCAATGAAACCACACTGGCTCTCTCTGTCCTTGGGCAGATTTCACTGTAGGTATGATCCTTCCAAATGCAGCTTGCAATCAAAAGCTAACCACAGGGGAAAACAAATCAAGCTTTTATGTATTTTTCAGCTAGTCAGAAGCAATTCAGGCCTGTTAAACAATTGTAAGAATTTCTGTAGAATTCATCAAATATGAATACCATACATGACAATGAAAATATAACCAATTTCAAGAGCTTACTTTTTTCCCCACTGCTTTCTCTACAGAGAAAGGCAGTAAAGAGGTACGCTGCAAGGCCTGAAGCCTTTTGTACATCCTCAGTGAAATATTCACTAAGCTCAGCTGTCTTCACCTGTGCAAAACCACTGAGGTAAAGAGGGCTGCTGTGGTGTCAGTGAGAGCACAATTTGAAGCCGGTGTGTTACACAGTCATCTCACGGGGGCTAATTTGGCCGGCAAGACTTTATTGCTGTTGATGATAGGTAAAATGGAGGGAAGATGAGGCTGACAGTAAAAGCCCACAGTGAGATCGCAGGAAAGGCATATGCAATATCCATCTTTTTATTTGTAAGCTAGGTCTGTGTGATAAAAAGACAATAAACATGGAGCTATTTTTACAAAGTATTTTGGTTTCAGAACAGAGCTGAAGTTAACTACACCTCATACAAAACTCCTGCCAAAATCTTCTCACAGTTTTCAGCTCCTGCAGAGGATTCTTCTGAAGCCAGGCTGTAACTTTCATCCCTCTGGCTACAGCCATGAGTCAGGGTCGCATATAACCGTGTGAGTTTTAGAGAGCCCACTGCTTCTGCACTGGGATGTAATTTAAAATGGTTTATGGAAAAAAAGATAACTGGGACTCGTGATTCAGTATTCTGATTAGAGGGCAAACCAAAACTTTAGCAGAGAGATACATGATGAGGCACTGGAGCGGGGTGGAAAGCATATAGGAGAAGACACTACTAGAGAAGGTTGCTGCAGGGCAGGGAAGAAGGCATAGAAGTGGGCTGATGTTCCTCTCTACACAAGTGGTACATGCTCATGCAAGTATCCTTTGCAGATAAATACTATAGTCCTGATTTTTTCATTTAGGGGTTTATGATATAGAAACTGTAAGCCCAAATCCTACAGTATTGAAACTCAGAGGGGTCCCATACTCAGCTGTGTGCAGTCCTGTACTCAGGCTGTACATAAACCTCCTACACATCTTTCTTACTCTACTCAGGACTCCACTAAGAAGGACACTGAACTATTTGCTTTGCCTGACGCCAGCCAAAAATCGTTTACCAAAAGGGCTGATGTGGTATTTGGGAGTAAGGAGGAGAGTGACACAAGGTCCCATGAACAGTCCACACAGCAAATAACGGTGCCTTTGTGTATCCTCTGAAGCACAACCTTTAGATGCTCCTAGATATTTCAGCAGAGCAACTGCAAACTTGGTTCCAGAGGTACTTCAGATGGAAAGTCATAAGGTTTAAAATCTAGCCTTGGAATTCTCAGTGTATATATATATATATAAAAACTGAGTGCTAGTCCAGAGCTACACCCAGCGTCAGAATGTGACAATCTCCCTGACCGCCCTTTAAAAACTAGAGGATCTGGAAATTATAACTTGGTCGACTGCCTGTCTAAGCCCATTTTCTTTTTCATAGTAAGGAATAGGACAAAGAATCCCACAAACAAGCACAATTCAATACCTTCCACGGCAGAAA
Source organism: Cuculus canorus (assembly GCF_017976375.1). Classification (NCBI taxonomy): domain Eukaryota; kingdom Metazoa; phylum Chordata; class Aves; order Cuculiformes; family Cuculidae; genus Cuculus; species Cuculus canorus. Next base: position 177,478,852 of record NC_071401.1, on the reverse strand, counting down.
GATGGGTTCCCATTAGCTTCAGGTAGATCAAGTGCTTTGAGATAGTCTGAGATTAGCAAGAGAGTTCTATTTAGCATTCTAATCTTATGGGTTAATCCATGCACAACACACTAATTTGAGTGCAATTATTGATGCTGTGCAAATATGACCTCTGCACATTAACATAATTCAGTAAGAGGCAAGTCCTAAGGAAGAAGGATATAATACTGTTTTTTTCAATTATTACAGCTGCTCTTACTTTCCCTTTCCTTGTTATAATTATGATGATTAATATTATTTTCTTAATTGACACTCCTTTCTGTATATATTTTGAAATAGGAAAAAATTACTGCCCTTCTCGCCATATAAAAGCACCAGAGAAGCTGTTGGATAAAATGATGGAAGTCTTTCTGTTTCTTAGGTGTTTTTTTCCCAATGGCAACACCAGAAAACATCAGATGGAACTTGGTCCTGTAAAAGTACCTTATGGCTCATGCAGTAAGATAATCCATTAGAACAGAAACAGTAGGAGGGAGAGAGTGAGAAAGGGAGAGAAAATCCTGTTCATTCAAATTTGAAAGTTACTTCTTTCTTTTTACATTATGATACACCAGAATGAACATCAATAACAGCCTTCTTTCTTCCCGGGCAGTTTTCCACCTTAATGAAGTGGGTTCATCATGACAATACCTCATTTTTACCCACTGTTCCACTGCTTTTTTGACTCCTTTGATTAAAAGGATCATGTTGCAGTGTCCCATGTGATAACTATATTAGTTGGGGTAAGTAACTGATCTATTACCACAGCATAATATAGTTTGAAGGCATTTTAATAGGGGCTGGCAGATTTCAATATTATTTGAGGGTCATAGAGTGTCTGACATTTCAATTTGTTATCAGGCCACTCATATCACTGGGGCAATCATTAAACATAGACTCTAATAAGGTTTCTGCTACGTAGGTTCATTCATTATTGACAAGAAGGAGAGAAATAAATACCTTCCCAGGGGCAGCCTCAGCATGTATTATAATACAGTAAAAATTACACAGTCTGGAACCATATTTTCTAGATTTGCTGGCAAATCAAGCATTACATTTTCAAATTAAAACAAATGAAAGGCTACAGATAAAAACATGAATACTTAAATTCTGTCCTTACATACTGTCAGAACACTCATTGTAATTATATAAATTTTAAAAAATTAGATCACAAGTTGGATTATTTTAGCACTGTGATGGGAGCTAATAACCCACTTGTGTCATCTTTGGCTTTATGAGGTCTGTACACTTGAGACAGACTTTGCATATCATAATTAATCATCATATATAATCTAGTTCCAATAGCTATTTAACAAATAAGCCATCTTCACCTTTCAGCTAGGCAGACCTGTGATTTAGTTTGGAAACAAAAGGACTGAATTCTTCATAAAGGCTTATTAGTGTTTTTCCCTTTAGATTAATGTCTGGTTTATTTGGGATATGCCTTAAACTTCCTTTTTTAATTTCAGATTTTCCTTGAATAACCTTAAGCTCACATACATTTCACACAGATTTTTAAAATTACCTGTGTTGTGCTTTAAAACAAAATCGAGGTAGAGAAAACGGGAAAAATGCTTGGAAGAAGGTAAAGATATTGTTAGAAACATAGCTAAAAGGTTTTAGACAGTGATATTTACTTCTGGAAATTCAGCTTGGGGAAAAATATATTTTTGTGAAACCTTTTCTCAATTTCTTGGAAATAAAAATAAATTACACAGAAAATAAGGGCATTACTATGAACTTCAGTATTTACTGAAGAAACAGCAGTGCTGCACTAATGGGTGCGAAGCAGAAAGGGCTTAATCCTGCACTGCCTATTGTCTCAAGTAGTCTCATAGGCCTGATGCAGATCTCACTCAGAAGAATGGGACTTTTGCTCTGATTTGTGTATCAGACTGATGGGGCCCAAAAGAGCAGTTCAAGAGACAATTAAGCTCAAGAAGAAATTATTCATTTTCATTTACTGTTAAAGCTGATGCACTGCAGCATCCATGGTGGTAGTGAATTAGCTTACAAAATTTCTTCCATGTTTAATAATATAAGGTGTTATTAATAACACAGGTAAAACAACGTCTGCCACAATCCAATAAGAGCCTCCTGTGTTTTTAATTCATGAGAAGAGCTTTAATTGGATCAGAAGAGCAACCAGCAGACAAATAAATTGACAATATTATTTAATTCAGTAAGTGCAGTGAGAAGGAGTCTTTATTGACAGTTACTTATTCAACCTTACTTTATTCCTGGGCACCAGCTCATTTAACTTCAACACGGTTTCTTTCCAGCTCATCTTTGGGAGTCCCCCACAAATATTCATTCAGATATTAATGGTGCAGTAACTTGGCTCAGTGGAGCAAATTGTTCTCATCAAGTTTCAGAGCGTCCTGATCAGGGGAGAGTAACCTTCAGTAAGTCAAGCAAGAAATGCTGAACTAAGTAACAATTCTCCCTCCAAGCCACCACATGAAATTCCAGGAGAGACAGCAAGGGATGACTATGGGCTGGAATGCCTCGGGCACATCTAGAAGATCCCCATGTGGAGACAAAAGGATGCTAAAGCATGAATGAGAAAGAAAGATTCACTGGACAGAACAGAGTAAATCTTCAGTAAGAAATACAGTCATACAGTGGGAAGCTGAAAGACTAATCAACGAGATCTGATATTGTCCAACTTAAGAGCTGAGAATCCTAACATTCAGATATGTGGAGTTACTTACCTAAGATGGGATTATACTGGTAAATATACTATTGTCTTCTACAGCCATCCTACCATAAGCATACCTAATATTCAGCTCACATTTCTGCATAACATTCTGCATTTTACGAGAGACTCATGAAATACTAGAAAATGAAGTTTTATGATATTGATCATCATGTAAACTAAACATTTGGTACCATGATTCATATGTCACTGTTTTACTGAAAATAATTCACCATATGTCTAATGACTAAGCAACAATGGTTGTATCATTGTCTGGGGGGGAGAAAAGCGTCCTTTTGTATGATTACCATTGGCAGTTTAGGATCATATCACAGGTATTATTTTCTCCACGTGAAATACACAGAAGATAGCTGCAGAAATGTCCACTATTACAGCATCACCTGATCACAGAACAGTTGAGGTTGTAAGGGATCTCTGGAGATCATTTAGTCTAACCTTTTTTGTATACCTCCAAAAACAGAGATTCTATAACCTCTCCGGGCAACCTGTTCCAGTCTTTGACCATGCTCACTGTAAAAAAGCTCCTTCTTATGTTTAAATACAGTTTATTGTATTTTAATTTGCTCCCATTGTCCCTTGTCCACTAACTGGACTCTACTGAGAAGAGTCTGGCTCCATTTACATGTTCTGGTTATGGAAATTATTCATTAAATAAGATCCCCCTGACCCTTCTCTTCCCCAGGCTGAACAGTCCTATCTCTCTCAGTCTCTCTTCATAAAAGAGATGCTCCAATGCCTTAATCATCTTCATGGCCCTTTGCTGGACCATCTCCAGTATCTCCATGACTCTGCTATACTGGAGAGCCCAGAGCTGGACTGAGAATGCTGAACGTCGCATGACGAGTGCTGAGTAGAGAGAAATGACTGTTTCCCTTGACCTATTGTCTACACTCTCCCAAACGCAGCCAAGGACACCCTTAGCTTTCCTTGCTGCAAGAGAGTAACTCCATTTTATTTTCAACTTGGTATCCACTAGGTGCTTTTTCCACCAAGATACCATCCAAATGTGATCCATGTGATCTACTGGACGAGGAAAAAAGGATGACGAAAATCAGCTCTAGGATGAGTGGTGGTCCCAGGAGGGGTGATCTGAATGAGCTGGCAGAGCATCCTCCCCCCTTGAGATGAGCTATCACACAGTTTAGTCTGGTCAAAGTGTAGTGTGTTTGTAAAGAGATAGAAATACCCCACAACAGTGGGGTATATTCAGCCTCTGACCAGTATTTAGATATGTGAAATTAAGGTCTAAAACATCCACACAGGCTCAGTGACTGAATTCAGCAGGGTCTGGGGTCTTAACCAATGCAATTCAGCCCTCTCTACTTTATTGTCAAAACTGTAGAATCATAGAATAGTTTTGGTTAGAAGGGACCTTAAAGATCACTCAGTTCCAATCCCCCTGCCATGAGCAGGGACATCCCACTAGATCAGGCTGCTCAAAGCCCCATCCAACCCAGCTTTGAACACTTACAAGGTTGGGGCATCCACAACATCCCTGGACAACCTGTTCCAGTTCCTGACCACCCTCATTGTGAAAAATTTCCTCATATCTAGTCTAAATCTTCCTCTCTCCAATTTATAGCCATTCCCCTAGTCTTATCATGCCTTTGTAAAAAGTCCCTCCCCATCTTTCTTTTAGGTCCCCTTCAGGTACTGGAAGGTCACTAAAAGGTCTCTTTGGAGCTTTCTCTTCTCCAGGCTGAACCTTAACTCTCTCAGCCTGCCCTTGTATGGGAGGTGCTCCAGCCCTCTGATCCTTGTAGCCCTCCTCTGGACCCACTCCAACAGTTCCATATTCTTCTTATGCTGAGGATTTCAGAACTGAACACAATGCTTTAGATGAGGTCTCACAAGAGCAGAATAGAGGGGCAGAATCACCTCCCTCGACCTGTTGGCCACACTTCTTTTGATGCAGCTCAGGATACAGTTGGCCTTCTGGGCTGCGAGCACACATTGCTGGCTCATGTCGAGCTTCTCATTGACCAGTACCCCAGAGTCCTTCTCTGCAGTGCTGCTCTCAATTACATCATCCCCCATCCTGTACTGAAACCTCGGATTGCCCCAGGTGTGAAACCTTGCACTTGGCCTTGTTGAATCTCATTAGATTCACACAGGCTCACTTCTCCAGCTTGCCCAGATCCCTCTGGATGACATCCTATCCATCCAGTGTGACAATTGTGCCACTCAGCTTGGTGTCATCTGCTGACTTGCTGAGGGTGCACTTAATCTTGCTGTCTATATCATTGATGAAGATATGAAACAGCAGTGAATCAAATTGAATTGAATTAGGGCTTTTTTAATGCTGAATAAGAAAGTCTATAATGAGGATCAGTGCAGTTTAACAAACACATTTTAACCAACCCTATTATTTCATTCAGATGTACTTTTCTAGATCTTCCTACACAGTGGAGCTGTCGGGAAACACATCACGAAAATATGGTTTAGACTCGATGGGATCCATGCAGCCTTACATGGGGTTGGTAAGTTCAAAACTCTTCCAGAATATGTGTCTATAATACAAATTTCGTTGAAAGAATCTCCAAAACTGTCATTCTGCATTTGAGAGGAATAAATTGATGCAGGAATTTACTCTGAAGTAAAAAGCTGCCATCACATTCCTTGCAGTGCCACAGCTACCTGTGGTTGCTGGAGCTGGGATGAAAAACTGTGACATCTACCCTTCAATTCCCTCCCCACTTATACAAAGGTAGCTTCCAGTTGTGCAAGTCCTTCACATGAGAGAGGATGTGCAATTTGTTGCAGTAGCAGTACAGTAGCTGCTGACAAGCACATGAAGTTGGCTTGTGTACTATGCCTCTCATCCCCTTTCAAAGTTTCATATTATGTCTCACTCAGTTGCTGGTTCTTGGCCAAAAATCTGAAGAGGGAGAATTCAGAAGTGTGGGAGAACTTGGAAAGATCATGTACTAAGCTGTAACATTGAATGAAAAGAAAAAAACCAAACCAAAACACATAGAAAAGGCACAGATAGAAGTCAGTAGACATTTCTTATTCACAAGTGGGAAAGTCATTTTGGAGATAAGGGTACCAAAATAACATGGAGTCAGTTTAGTTTTCTTTTCCTGAACAGCATTGACACTTCTTGATTCACCACATTACCTCAGAAGTTAAATACCTCAAGGAAATGTGATCAAATGAAAACTATTACAGTAAATTTCTGTGCAGGTCAAGTGCGAGATTTGAATTCTGTTGAAGATGCATAGGAAGAAAGCTATTAAGTGACATGTAGAAACTGCTCTGACAACAGAAAAGACCTTTCAGTGAACTACAACTGTTCAATACGCTTAAATAATAATAAGGCATCTTCCTTTTGACACATTGTCCACCTGTGCATCCAACCTACTGGGAGCTCTAACACAACCATCTATTCACCAGCCTTCTGCTAGCCAAATCAAATGTGTTTCTTCACTCATTCAGTCACCAACCACCTTCCCATAACTAACTCTTTACTTGTGAGAATGCTAACTAGGGCTGATCAGAGTTAAAAGTTGGAAATGTAATTTTGTTCTCCAATTCCCTTATTCATTATCCTCCTCAGCATTTACATTCTGCACAGCATTAGAATGCTGCATATAATGTGATCATTTACTATGTGGCTGTGATTGCCAAATGCAGTGAATAAAATACAGTCTTCTGAGAGAGTTATTCTACATACAGGAAAAATACAGCTTGTTTTAAAGGGCTTTTAAAGTGATCAAGTGTAGGGCAATGTTCGGATAATACACAGATTTTGTTATCAACCTTCTTTTATATATAGAATAGAGTTGGTTAATATTTCTCTAAGTCAAATTATCCATGAAGCAACACACCACTTTTCAAGACCAGTGTGAATCAGGATGTAGTATTGTACCAAAGTCCTTTGATATTAATTGATCCATGGATAGGCAGAAAGACAAAGAGGGTGGTTTTCATTCTCTTTTCAGATAATTGAACATGTGAAAATATTACTAGGCTCTAGGGACTGTGGAAACACAAAACTATCATGCTTTTCCCTCAAATCAAGTTGCTTTGATCTGGTCCAGGCAGGAGAGTGACTGAAGAGTTTGTCTGAAGCAGGAAACAATATTTCAGAGGAGTTCCATCTTTCTGGAAGGTCCCATCTACCTTTCCTTCCTGTCCTTCTCTCTTCCTTCTTCCCTGCTTCCCTCTTCACATGCATTAGTGTCAAATTTTAGGAACTTTAAAACCCAAGACTGATTGATGTAATACATTTTTGCAAAAAAAATGTTTTATTTTCTGAAGAGATCTTTTCATGCATTGAGAGTATGGAGAATGGGACACAGACAGAGGACCACAGAGATAAAACACAGGTCAAGAATGAGGTCCGCAAAGGAGTGTGCAATAGTCCTCTGAACAGCTACAGTTTTTCTGCAGTGCTCACCTGTGTAACTGAAAGTATACAGAAGAATGAATTATTTTCACGGGGGAAAAAAGTCAGTTGCTTTTAATGTAAGTGATTTGCTTTCTGAAAATTAGATATGAAATCACCAATGTTGTGTAAATGTTATAGGACTCATGAGAAATGTAGTTTTCACAGCCTAGTCAGAAGTACTCAGTCCTGCACATCGTGTACACCTGAATTATTCATCCATTGCCTGGCCTTTCATCAGAGGGTTTTTATGCTTTGGAAGTAGTTGCTGTTCAGACCTCCTGTACAACTCCCTTACATGTAGGAGAGGTTACACCCAGTGCCCACTGTTCAAAAGCAAGCAGAGGATGCTTTGACACAGGCATTGCTCTTTTAAAGTGAAGCTCCTTCTTCCTCCTTGAGTATAAATGCCATCTAGGAATCTTTAAAATGTACCTATTTTAATTAAATAGTTCTGGGTGTTTTCTTTGGAAAAGAGTGAACGTACTCTCAGAGACTAATCTGCTAAACCTTACCACAATCAGTTTTTCAATTCCTTTGCCTACCTATGAATTACTGCAACGCATATAAGTTGCTTTGCCTGTGCAGTCCCTGTATTGGGGACATCACTTCTCTGAAGCACTTCAAATTGCCATGGATATGAAATGTACTTTTTGGTAAGCATAATTTGCAAATCCTATCCAGCTACATAACACCAAGTGTGAAACAGTTCACGATTTAGTCAATATTGTTCAATATGAAAAAATTAATACTGCACTGTTAGCTAGCAGAGTAGCTGGACACTGCTGTCATATGCATATTTCATGGGAAATAAAAATGATAAAGAATAACATTTCCATGTGGTTCTTTCAATATGGAGAAAAGGCTAATCAAGGGAATGGGAAAGGGAAAGTCTCATTTCTGTGGGGATGCTTAGTAGAATATTCTATAAAAATGCTTTGTGGCAGGTCAATAAACATGATCTTGTCTATGTGGAACATGTTTTTTTCCATATAGCCTAAGATAATTGCCTAGTGTGATGTTGTTGTGTTGACAGAAAAAAAATCTCCCCTCACTCTTCTGGGCGCATTGGCAGCCTTACTCTGCTATGTGTCTTTTGACATGTCTGCCATTTGGGAAGGCGTTGGAATTCTTGCCCTTGTGCAATGTTAGGAGAAATTTAATTAAGAAAGTTTGTATAATCATAAAATAAAAACTGATGCCACAGGCTAGCACATCCTTTTCCAGATCTGGCAGGAGTGGTGAAAAAAAAAAATAAATCAACCATCAGATCTCCTCACTGCCCACCAGAAAGAAACCACTGCAGATGTACATACATCTGGTACCAGCACAGAGCACCTCTATATCTGCACAAGAACAGCCAAGATATTTAGCTCAAACCATCACAGTACCACATTAATGTGGCAGTCTTTGAAATATATGAAGAAGTCTCACCTGAGCCATGTTAGCTGAGGAGACACTGAAATGAGTGGTTATAAGAAGGGAGGGATGTTGCTATCTCTAACTGGTATGACAGTTTGCAATGGAAACACTAGGCATCCTGAGGTTGAAAAGAGAGAGTATGGAACTAAAATTGTCTCAGTATGACTTCTTCTAGTACTAAGTTTCCATGCAGAGATTCCTGGTTTATGAATTTGAAGTACTGATGTAGCGCATCGTAATATGCTGCCTGGTTTTGACTTTGAAAATACTGAAGTAAATAGTAATGTTCTTCTGTACAATGGAAGCTCTTGAAACATGTGCAGTATACAACTCTACACCTTCTTCAGAAAAAGGCTAGATTTTACATGGTGTTCATGCTCCATCTTTAACATTTAGTTAGACACTGCACAGGGCTCAGAGCTGGAGAGGAGATGGAGAATCCTGTGATTTATTTTCTCCACGTGTTCTAGCTGCAGTGCCTCACTTACACTCCATCTTTCCAGAACAATAATTCAATTTACAAAAAGCCTGGAATAACACTGAATAATTAAAATTGAAGAGCCACTGTGGTCTGGACCCTCCCTCACACACATGGAGCCAAGAGGGAGACTGAAGTCCAGAACTAGTGTCTTACTCCAAATCTTAACCCAAAACATACTCAGATTTACAGGAAGAAAACACAGTCCATAACTTTAAGGCATGGCGAACTGAACAGCTATGCCTGCTGTCTAGTTCCATGCCTTGGAAATGCTTTTAAACTCTGAGTGATCCAGCTCTAGTGGGGCTGGAGAGGAGCTCCTGCAGTGGGGAAAACGCGCCATCCGAGGCTGCCAGCAAACGCCCGCTCTGCAGCAGATGACGTGGTGAAGGCCAACGCTGCCTTGCCAGAGGCAAAAAACCTGTGTTAGAAGACAGACACTGTATCACAGACATTTATGTTTCTGTATGGTGGTGTTGACATGTGTGAAAAAATCATTTGCAGTGACATTATCCTGGCTTCATTAACAGATGAGTATTTACTTCTCCAAAGAGAGCCTGTGGAGTAGCGCTGTATTTCTTCCTAAAAACTGAGTTGTGTTTGCATTTGAGTGGGTTATTCAGCCTGCTGGTCATAACACCAATCCTGCAAAAGACTGCTTGTCTTGTTGCTCCTCCTGTGAGTATGTTTAATAAATCTGTGCTTGCCTTTGGCTAATGCATCAGCCTGAGGTTCTCACCATGTCCACAGCAAGGAGGTTTGCTCCCCACCTCAGCAAATTGTTACTGCATCTGATGTGTCACACTGAGTGCAAAGATAAACTAAAAGGCTTAATCCTCACTATTTGTTCCACATTCTTAATGAATATGGTTCAGGAAAACCACTCAACGTCATTCTCTGTAACAAGATAGAAACTTTCAAACTATATTTTACTGAGCCTTCTGTAGACTCGGGAGCTGTAACCATGTAGCCATAACTACACCATATTCTCCTGAGTTGTTTTTGGTATGGACTGCACCACTTATGATTTTATAGACCCACATCTGACCCCCATAGAAAGGAAGGATATTTCTGTAAAGCATTTTTTTGGTTTATATGATCTGGAATAATAAATGTCCATTGTGGTGGGCCTCAGATATGTGGATCTAAACATCTGGGCAATTCTAAGTTAAACTGTAAGAAACTATCAGTCGTTGCATAGTGATAGAGGTTACTCAGCCAGCCAATCAACACCTGAGAGAGAGGACAAGCAAAATGTGTACGCATTGCCAAAAGATGCCTCATAGACGTCAAAACCTAAGCTTTTTTTATCACCGGGCAATATGTTGTAATTATAGACAGACATATCATCTACTACCAGAAATATTTTTATCACAGATATTCTGACTTCATGGCAAAAGCAGTAAGGGGGTCACTCAACATACCTCCCTGCTTTACTTGACAGCCAGGAAGGTGGAATTAAATGGGAAGTCATTTAATGAATTTGTGGCAGTATCAGTGGGATCAGCAGGATAAGAAGGTAGGAGTGGTGCAGGGGATCATAACTAAGGGAGGCAGGGATGGGAGATGAAGACAAAGAAATTAATATCTCTACTATGATTGGTGGCACTCTCAGAAGAGTGCTGAGACTTGGGTTAGGGAAGCTGTAGTAAGTGCAGGACCACCACCAGGTACCTAGAGAGGCAAATGGAAAATTGCCTCACAGGTGATCAAAAGCAGATGCTGCCTTCATAATTTGCTCTCAGCATTGGCTGGCAAATCTCATTTTGTTATTTTACTTACAGACAAGGCTCATCTTGTATAGCTGTAGATGTAGTTATAGCTATAGATGAAGATATAGATATATGGACATAGATACAAATATACGTACATGTATACACATAGGAATAGATATAGATGGACACAGTTACAGATGGATACGGATATGGATACGGATACGGATACAGATACAACCCTGCACTACCTCCCCACACAGCACCCTGGCATACCATCAGTAATAGCAACTAGATTATCACCCCACAGGACAGAGCAATAAAAGGAAAAATAAAGCAAAAATTGGTTAACACCCTAAGTTGGGGTCAGGCCTACTTGGGGGCTGGAAGAGCAGGCAAGAGTGGATCAGAGACCCAGGAAACAAATGAAGCTGTTGTTCTCTCAGTTCATCCCTCCAATGTTTTCCTCACAAGTTTTCACTTTCTCTTTTGTCTTTTACTCTGTGATGCTGTGATTTCAAGCTCTGCAGTGAAATGGCTGGGTGCAGATGAGCTTGGGAGAGGCAGCACAGAATTCTTTTCTGAAATGACAAAAACTGATGGAGATCTGTGAAGCACTGGGAACAAACACCACTTCTGCTTTTTTTAAGTGTGTAAACACGCAAGTTTGACTGCAGGTCTTCCTGTTATTGACCTTGTGATTTCTTTCCAATGCCTTTATACCTCCTTTTCTCTCTTGTACCATCTGCCCCTTGGAAAAGATTTATTGGCAGTTGAAACTTTCATTATAAATACACTTGAGAAATTACATTTTTGTCAATGTCAGAGGTTAGCAGTTCTTCTTTAAATATTAAATGAATTCACGTATGATTAGAAATAAAGAGATGTCAGGACTCTTTAACAATGCATGCAAGTAGCACCTTATGCCATTCTGATTGTTCTATAAAATCATTCCCATTCCGATTGTTTTGTAAAACCATGGCGACTCTCAAACACACACATGCAGAAGATGGGACAGATTGTAAAGTCTGCTTTGGGGTAGAAAATAGTCTAGTTAGAGGCCCGCTGGCCTTGAGAGGGATTTAGGGACTTATTCTCAGGATTGTGCCTATCCATACAAGCACCTCAGCCCATTGTATCTAGTGACAGGAGCACTATGAGGACTCTCCAGAGTCCAACACGTGGCCATCCCTTCAGGCCCACTTGTTTGCAGCTGTCTCCATGGTCTCACTCGGCTGCTGTGTCGCTGCTCAGAACAGCTTGCCAGCATCACTCTCCTGCCTCCCCCGGTGCAGACAGACTGCTCGGGGCTAGCACAACTAATTCAGAATGAACTTTTACCACCTCCCTTCAAACAGCAAGGTTTAGCAGTTTTTCTCTCATGTGAAATAAATGTACGGTTTCCAGATCCTCATCTGAATGCAATTTCATGTTAGGGGAGTGATTTCACTTATTGACTGTGGAAAACTGACTTTTACTGAAGACATGGCATTAGCTGGTGTGTAATCTCCCAAACTAGGATGGAACAACAAGTTCCCAACTTCATCTTTGTAATTTCTCCTAAAACTGAGGAGCACACATTGGTAGGACTTACCTCAAAGAGGGAAGGAGGTTGGCTCCAGCACCATGCAGCAGTACGATGGACAATAACGTGAAGGGCCATGCCCCTTCCCCAAGCGTGCAGGACCTGCCCTTTTCACCTCTTTGAAGTGAGAGTATTTCAAGTCCTAAATGCTGATGGATAGTCGGTACCTGCTACCTGTGAGGAGAACAGTTCAGGACCTTGTTCTCCAAAACCACAGCCAAAGGTTCTGAGCTCATTTCCTGTGGCTTAGCCAGATACTACACGTCCACTAAGCAGTTATATATGACTGGATGCATGCTCCTAGGACACTTCAGTTGCAAAGTAAAATATATAAACTCAAAATCACCACAAAATTAAATGGGACAGCCTAACCTCATCATTTCAAACTTTTGCCACAAAAAAAGATATGCTAGAAATGAATGGGATATCACAGCATGTTTCAGTAGAAATGAAACCAGTTTCTGGGAGAAGACTGTTCATCAACAGGTTTTTTTTCCTGTTCTGTTAAAACAGGCTTTGACAGAAAATGTTCTGTGTTTTATTTACCCAAAGGCAAACGAAAGAGATAAATCTGTGGCTCTCTGACACTAGTGTCTGCCGGATAACTTCTAATGATTTGTTTGCTCCATCTGGCAAAAACTTAAAAGGTTTGTTGTGTGATCGCAAATAATATCTACTGATACTCTTAAATTGTCATTTAAAATTAGGCCATTACAGCAGAACCTACTGTCATATGACCCAATACAGAGTAAAGTACCAGATACAGAATAAGCTGCATGAAAACATAACCAAGTGGAAAGAAAACTGCAACTTCGAAAAACCCAGAACAGGAAGAAAGCTCAATATCTAGTCAGTTATTTAATTAGAGCTTTAAATTTTCTTGAATTAGAAACGAATAACAACTGTGTTTACTTCTTACCTCTCCCTTTCAAAGAGTAAGACGTGTCATTTTAGAAGGAGAAAACACTTCCCAATACAACATAGTTTTAATTTTTCAATATTGGTAATAATAACAATGTGTTTATATTTCTGAAGAACACAAACCAATGAAATTTATGTGCTGAACAAGAAAGCACTATATCCAGGAAGGTCTCAAAAGGGCAACTTAACTTCATAATCAAATATCAAAATGATTTTGAAAAATCTAATAATCTACCATCTCCCAGCAATAAAAAATACATCGAGTAAACACAAACTTAGTAAGAAAAAAGTCTTCAATCACAGTAATAGTTCTCCTGCTGCCCAGTATATCAAATTACCTTTTCCTCTTCAAAACAATATATTTTCCCAGTCCCATTTATTCTTATAGCCTCTGGGCCAGGTTCTGATCTCAGATACACTGTTCAAATCCAGAGTAACTAAACTGAAGACATTCATTTCAAGTGGGACGTTTTCTCTGGGTTAAATAGGACTTAGTGACCAATGGAGTTGCAAAAATAGATTACAAAGAGGTAATTTTTGTGTTTCAAAGCATGAACTTTCTGTACATAATGAACCAAGTAGCACCGACTTAACTGAGCATTTGCCTAGCCAAATCTATTGCAATACTGTTCTAAATGCTGCTTATTTTCCCAGTAGTAAATAGATTTTTTTCCCTTCATTTGGTTTCTACATTGTTTAAAGACAGTGAAGTAAGACTGAAAGGAAGAGTCCCGGGAAAAGGTAATCTCTATGCAAGTGATTCTGTCCTTCCCAGACAGATAAATCTCTGAATCATGCAATTGTCTTCAAAACCCTACCTGATCTGAATGATCACTGTAAGTCCACCACTATAATTTCTACCACTAACCCATGCTGGCGTGGTGATGTATTTCCAGCTGCCTAGGAGGTGCTTTCTCCTGCCCACAGTGCTGTGCTAAGGTATTGTTTCATACTTCTCCTTCACAGTATCAAGAGGGGAATTGTAGATATTGTTAAAATGTTCAGTGCTGCACTGTCCTCCTAGCATTTTTTCTAAAGTTCAGACTGTACCTCATGAGCTGTGATTTGTGGCCACTGCCTCATGTTATATCATCAGCTATTTTATTGGGAAAGTTTACATCCATTGCCTCTGGAACTGCCTTAAGTAGTTGCAGGCAGTTGTTAGATTGCCCCAAATTCTCACCAGACTTGATAGGGCCAGCAAAGTTTCCCAAAAACTGCAAAAGGCACTGTGAGATGGCAGTAGCTGAAAAGATGGTGTAAGTGTCTCACTAGGTTTCATGATGGGAAGATCTGAGGAGTGGAGCATATGAAATCCTCACTACAGCACAAGTTCATTGAATGTATTAAATCAAGGTGCTTTGGGTGCAAAAGAAAATAACTACTATTTAGTGTAATAATGCAGCTCCTACTGCTGTCAATTCTCTTCCTCAAGCACCTTCAAAGGAGTTCTCTCCTTGCACTTTAAGGCTTAAAAATGAACCAGAGGGAAAGAGAGGAATGCAGAGGTGTTATGGGGAAGGGGGTTTATTGAATGACTTGAAGGCAGTGTCCAAACCTAGTTCTGATTACAAATGTCAAGCCCTTTCTGAAATATCTCAGAAGAGTGGAAGTCTGGACAGATTTATAGTTGTGCATACTTGACTTTTTTACTTTGGAGGTGTATATATATATGAGCAAAGATTAAAAGCCAAAACAAATGTCTAAATCATCGTATATTGGCGGCACAGTGGGATAAATACAGCACATACTTCAAGATTCTAAGTAATACTGATTATAAAAGGTAATTTCATCTTTGCATTCACCTCACTAAGATAAAATTCTCTAAGAATTATGAGAGTGATTTCATCTGTACTATTACCTCCTCTCAATTCTTAAAGTGTTCATTTTCTATTTTGATGTGGATCACATTAAAAAGAGAATGCCTTATAAACTCAAAAATGCTTTTATTCAATACTAGATACCAACAGAAGGTGGTCATACCACATGCCAAAAATCAAAACTTCCTGAAATGGGAATACCACTTCCTAAAAAATGTTGCCAGTATTAAAAATACCACCTTCCATTATCAGAGTCTCTCCCATCTGACTGGTCCCAAACTACTACATGTACAGGAATCATTTAACCATTATTAAAATACAGCTGTGATCACTACATTACTATATTTTCAAAATACTACCACACAGGTTTTTTGAGGAGAATGTTGGGAGCTAATTTAGAAAACTGTGATTTTGAAAGGTAATGTTAAGGCAGGCCAATTGAAGAAAAGTAGAAACTTACGTCAGTGGGTTTATAAAAAGTGGCCTTTTAGTGGCCACAAATAGTGGGGATCATATTTCACATCTCCTTCAATTGACATAGATTGGATTCAAGTATGTACAGCATATCCAAACTCTGAGGCATCTCTTGTATGAATTATAGACATATATAAAACCAGTCAATAACATCCTTCTATCCAGAGAATTAACCCTATAAAATCTGACTTTTTAATCTACTCCTTACTGACAAACAAAGATTTAGTGTGCCCATGTGCATTTTAAGCAACTCAATTGGTCAACCAACATCTGTACCAACACATGTTGGAAGTGCCACAGATTTGGGTGGATTTTGTGCAGTTTCCTGATACAACAAAAGCACAGAAAAAGATGATTCTGCAGCTAGTCAGTGTCTGGGGGTGATGTCAGTGATTATATTTGTGATTACGCTAGTATCTCAACATTTCTGAACTTTTCCCCAAACCCAGAGGAAACGCCAAGCATTGATAACATCCAATTTATGACCTTAGCAACTGCCATCAGAGTTTTTTTCCTGCAACCTGGCGGGCACTGTACATACTTTACAAATAACAGTTGTATCTGACTAATCTCCACAGTACTGTGCTAAAGTAGTTCTGACCTGATTGCACACCTGTCCATGCGTAACCAAAACATTCAAACCAAATGACTTTCTTGTAGACTATAGTGCCTAATTAGCAATATCTGGCAAAATCTTTGGACCTTTGCATGTTCTAACCATAAAACTGAAGTTTAAAGAAAAGATTTTCAAAGCCTCTGGAGCTTGCTTCTTCCCTCAGGATGTGCCCTGTACAGCTATCAGTTAGGTATGCTCCAATGTTTCCTATGATAATACTGATGTACATTTGTAAAATCAGCAGAGTTATATTAGCAAATGCCTGATGTGAGAGGATTGAAAGGCATGTACAAAGGAGATTTGGATTTTGTTCTGCTAATCCTGCTTCAGGCTGGGGAGCTTGAGAACATGGTGAGACGTGATCCATTTTTAAGAGTTAGCAGTATTTTCTAGATCTAACACATTTCTGACCTCTCTGAAATGTGCAGACACTTGTATCAACACAAGTAGATGTCAGCAGAGCCCATGCTTATATAAATTTGTTACTTGGATTCTTTATTGTTTGAAAGTGATCGGTCAAAGAAAAAGATACTTCACTTGTTTGATCAAGACTTTTATCCAAGTAGAAATATTAAGTAAGAAGTTTCCTCCTTAGAAGTCTAATGCTCTTCCAGCACTGATTACACGTGCTGGAACATGAAAGACACACTCTACCTACCTTTCTTAGGATAATAAATCACTAAATTAGAAGCTTCAGTTACCTTACAGATTTTGATAACAACATTAATAGAATTAGCTCTTTATCTGCCTCACCAGGAGATTATTAAAACCAGAAACTGCAGCAACAAGAAAAAAGGTAAAAAAAGGCACAGAGAGACCTATTTTTATGGCCAAACCTGGTTGTATTTCTTATGTTTGACAGTAAGGTAGTAAATGTTCTTTCTCTTGTTCTGCAAAATTATACAACCCTTTTTTAGAATAATGGAAGAAATTCTATCCAGTATTGTCTGCTTGTTTGGTTTTCATGCGTAATTAAAGCTGGACAAAGGCAGCCTCTGATCAGATACTAACAAGCAGAAACAAGAGTCCAGGAGCAATCTGGTGCTGATAAACAGGAATCCTGAATGGCTGATAAGCAGAGACCCATTGCCATCCAGAGGAGGATTTACTAGCCTCTGTTCGGTTTGTTTGCTGGCTTCAGGGCAAGATCATCTTCTGCAAAAAATATTGAGTTTTAATTGCTCTTCAGTATGCCCACGTTCAACGAGTCTTGAAGCCAGTCAGATTTCCATCATTTTTAGTGGGACTAGGATTGCACTGGAAAAAACCTCTACATCTTTCCTCTTTCCAACCCTGCCTTTGTGCTGCATACAAGTGAATTTGAAGTCTGCTCTGAAGTGATATTTGCTTTGTTTTTTCACCTCCTGCCCTTAAAAAAGGGATAGATTTGAATTTTGCCACTTCTATGCAGAAGCAGGAAGCAGGGAATGCTGTGCCTGGAGATCTTGTGCAGTTAACATTTTCTTTGTAGGGGCAGCAGTGGTGAGAGCATAAACCCACCTCACTCAAAAAAAATGACTTAATGAAATCTCTTGGGACTTTGTCTCACAATTGGATGGAGTGGGGAAAGCTTGAAAACCAGACCTCTGCCAGACCTAGAAAGCCTCAAGATCTTGACGTTAATGTTCTCTACCACAGATGTTAGCTGTCTTCTACTCAAACATCTGAAAGAAAAGAAACGGAGAACTCTGAGCATTGCCTCCACAGAACAGAATTAGGGCAAGGCTGACATGCCATAGGTTCCTTGGGAAGGGCAGGGGACTGCCAAGGCAAAGGTTGACGTTAATTGCCTTTTAAGTGATTATATTAAAATATCTTCATTTGGGGGTTGTTGGCCCTCTGGAAGAATCGTAAAAGCCTTATTGATTATGCTTGCCATCTCCGATTACAAAATTTCCCCACAGTTTCAAGTCAACAAGGACTTGGAATTTTACAGAAAAAATGTAAAATAATATTTTTTATCTTGCTGCAAAGACGTGAACAAATGCAATAGAACTATGACAGCTTAAAAATTACAGGAGATATCTAATTCATTAAATATTGTTAGCTATTAACATTTGTAATTGCAAGATGAATGTATAAGAAATCTCCAGTGGTCAATGTATATTATGTGTGAGTAGTTACAATGCAAGTCCAAATTAAGTAGTAGGCTCCCTTGTGTGTTAGAAGATTTATCCAGAAAAATATTTTTAAATAGGTTTTTGCTTCTCTTATCCTTATAGTAATTGAACATTAATGGCTGGACAAAAATCAAAACTTAGAGTTATAATATAAAACCGAAAGACATTTCAAAGGTTTTAGGTCTGTGTTGTGAAACATTTTCTCTCTTTCATGATCATTAAAAATACCTCCTGGAGCTCGTTTCACACAGCTCACTGTTTTGTAGACTCCACTCTTGTTTGTTAAAATACAAATTCCCAGTCTATGGAGTAAAAGCTTATAATCTGCATTAGAAGATTTTCTTCAGCTTGAGGACTCATGTGAGTAAAGCAGGAAGGATTTGGCAATGTTTTTATTATGAAGTAAACCTACTTGCAGGAAATGCTTTTCTATTATAGCTTTATTTCCATTTCTGAGTTCTCTACTATCCAATACACATTTCTTAAATAGCATTTGTTATTCTCTGTTATTTTATATTTTTACTATATTAATGCATAAAGAACTTTACAAGGTTTGCAATCCCATTGTAGTAGATGATTAATAAATAGGGGGGAAAAAAAGATAATGTGTGCCCTGGAGGCCTCATAGTTGATAAATATTTGCATAGTTGCTTAGAGAAATAATTTTCTGCACATGGCTTGTTTGAAGCTATTCATTTCAGCCATCCGCTGTAAGGATTGCTGTGTCCTGCATCACAGGCTACTTATTTTATTCCCTAACTGGATGAGAAGCTTTTTAAGCAATAGAAAGATGAATAGTGAACAGTAAATAGTACATTTCCTAGAGGATTTTGGGCAAAGGAACAACTGTGCTAAAAATGGTGAAACACTGAGGCCTCATAAGTATTCAGTTCTCAAAATGTTTGTGAATTAGTAACACGACTCTATGGGTAATGATGACACCATATATTAACCAGAAAAAAAAAAAAATCACAATATATAGACACAGTTTTCAACAGAACATGCTTTCAGGTCCTTCAGTTTTACAAGACCTCCTTCCTTTTGAATGATATTTCCTCTCCCTTCTTAAAATAAAGAAGTATTGACACACATGCCACTGTCAAACCCTTTTCTGAAACCAGTGGTAGCACTCTTGGCTCAAGACAGGGTTTTCCAGTGACAGCACACATTTCAAGCAGAGTACCAAGCAGGAAAAATATGGCGGGGTAGCATCTTTATAGAGATCTCCCATAGAGATGGTCTGGAATGGAAATTCTTCTCAGGAGGGCAATAATTCAAGGAATGTTATCGTAAACCTTCTGACATCCATTGCTATTAAGGAGAAATGTGCAGTAAAATTGCTGCCCCTGCTAGAAACATCTGTACACA
This sequence comes from Cuculus canorus, assembly GCF_017976375.1. Lineage (NCBI taxonomy): Eukaryota > Metazoa > Chordata > Aves > Cuculiformes > Cuculidae > Cuculus > Cuculus canorus. The sequence goes on along the minus strand of NC_071401.1, from coordinate 177,459,209 downwards.
GACACCCATTTTTTCTGAACATGTCCAGAAATCAACAGTAGCCAACACAGACCCTCGTGTATCCAAGCAATTAAACCCACTGCAATTAGAAATAGGCCATTTAAGTTAACAGCATTTTTCAGAGACGAAGAAAAGCCACAGGTGGTAAATCGTACACTGAAAAGATTTGCTAAACACACCAGAAGATTTGTAATTGCATACTTTGTTGATTGAACAATGGGGATATAAACACATCTTCTTCAAAAGAACTCAACAACAAAAAAGGCAAATAATCTGAGATGCTAGTGAAACACAAACCCACATCTGAATAGAGTGATTCAGTTGAAATTATAAACAGTACAAGTAAAAGAGGAAATATCTTGTGAGTCTACAACAATGCCTTACTAATTACAATAGAATATAATCAGTCCTGTGAAAAAGAATCTTCTAAAATGTTTCTAAAAAAGAGAGGAAAAAAAAAGAAAAACAAAATGTTAGCCCTTCCTAATTTTACTTCAAGCTCAGAGGCTTACTATTTCTATGGCACCACAAACTTGCATGGCTTTTTTTTTTTTCATTGTGATATATAAGCTATTTCACAGTTTAAGAGCTCGCAGTCTAAGCATCAGATCTGTGAAATGTTACCATCAGTCACAAAGTTTAGTGTCCTGGGTACTCCCCTTCTGAAACTAACCTTTAACTCACCTACTGTTTCTGTTCTTCTAGTGTTCTTGAAAAGATTACATTTAGAACATTCTCTAGCTGATGCTGTGATTTTACAATGAACACCACTCTGTTCTAGAAATTAAATAAGCAGTGCTGTTCTGCAAGATAGAAGTTAGATTGTCCCATCAGGCTGCTGAAATATATAACCATCATAGTATAGACTAAAATATTAATTGCTTATTTAATGAGCCCTTCACTAATATTTATTGTTAAATGCACTAGGAGAGGCTTTTTTCTCTCCTTATGTATTACAGAGGGCTTCTTAGCACTTTCATTTTGTAACCCCAGTGTTACCAGAGTGACAAAACCTCTGGTATGCTTTTGAAACAGGTCCCTGATGAAAGTGCTGCTGGACAGGGAAAGCATCTCTTCTGTGCTTTGCACAAAAGGAAAATGGGATTTTCCAATGTACTAACAACATGGAAGCTCCCAGTTCAGCCTGTTAGCTGCATCACAAACCGCTGGAAGATTGTAAAATAGGGAGGATGAATAAACAGAAATTAGTAGAAATTGTTAAAAGTGAAAACAAAACCAAAATAACTGAAGGTTGCTACCAATCAGATATTATTTAAATTTTATAGATAACTACAACACTGGGAGCTGATTTACTGCATAGAAGGAAAGAGTTGCGTCTGCAAGCTTTGATTGACTACTACCACTCCCCTTCTTCCCAGGACTCTTTGGAGTTTTTTTTCCTTCTTTATCTGATTTTAATTTTCTTTTTTTTGAATGAAGTTCCAAATAATTTTGTCTTTGAGAAAACCAAGTAACTGACGTCTTAAAGAGGGATCATTCATGGACATGAGGACACGTACCCAAGGGGAGCTGAAAAACAAGCCACCTGAACAAGGCTTTCAATTCAGTTCACTTACAAAGAAAAGCTGATATTATCTAATTCTTGAAAAGACTTTTCTGTGCAGACCAGAAAGTGGAGGAAGTAGAAAGCCTTCTGACTACTAAATGTTTCCCATTTATTGTGGTTTCTGTGATATCCTGGCAGAGATTTATTTATAAAGCCAGCGGTCCTTAGTAGTTGCTAGGAAACAGTGCTCTGCACTCCATTTGAACACGAGGGGATATACAGACAGAAAGTATGGTTTCTAATGGAGTAATTCTTCTGACTTCAGCCCTGCACAGAGGAATTTCAGCATGTGGTTTCTCCAGAACAACATAAGCAAGTTTTAGTCCTGTGTGCAAATATTGTGGCTTAAACTAAGCTCAATTAAACTAAGCTCTAAAAGTTTTTTTTCCCTCAGGTCCAATGACCACATCCCAAGTGCAGAATTCACTCACTTTAGAAATTTAGGAAAGCCAGGGATGAGCTGGTAGGGCCTTCCTCAGTCACAGATCCAGTCCTTTGATATTCCTAGCAACCTGCATAATCATCATCTAAATTTATCAAGCTCCATATTTAAAAAAGGATATTGTCCACTACAATCTGCACTGGTAAGCAGTAGCCCTCTTTTAATTTCTAGTATGAATTTATTCCTGGGCTTTTGTGTGAGGCTCAGCATTGTTCTTTCAGCTAAATAGATCTCTCTTCCTCAGTTTTTACCACCTCGATGCATTGACAGGCAGTAATCCTACATATTTCCTCTGATTTTTGACTAACCAAACCCAACAGAAGCCCCTGTGTGGTAAGCTCTCTTTTCCTTTTGTATTGTGACACAGCACTTTTCTGCATTTCTTTGTTGAAATTTTTCTTTCTTAAATGTAGGTGACCAAAAATGTGCACAGTGACTCAAAGTATCATATTACAGTGCCTCAGTGCTTCCCCTTCTCTACTGGAAATAGTCCTGCTGCTGCCTAGTGTATGATTTCTCTTTTTTTTCACATCAATGGCTCAGATACATCCTATGACTGAAAAATACAAATCCACCTTTTTTTTTCATTTTTTTTCTTTCCGATTCCCATGGGTAGAAAACATTCTTGTTATTGTTTCTTAAAAGCATGACCTTGGATTTTGTCCTAGTTCAACTAATCTCATCCTATTGTTGTGGGCCTCAAGTTAACTAGATTCCTACTGAATTTGCCCTGCTGATATGGGTGGGTGCTTCTCAATTTTGTAGCTTCAACAAATTTAATTAGTGCACATCCACTTCTTGATCACTAATAAAAGTATTTAAAGAACATCATTTGGAACCTTGCTCAGGAGCACTACTTTCCCTTTCAGCATAATCCATCACTGTCTGCTCTTCGGAAGGTTCGTTGTATTAATACTCATCTCACAGAATACCTTGCAATTAAATGAAATATTTTACTGAAGAATAGGTAGGTGGTTGCAACTGTGTTACTGTGTTTTCCTTTGCTTCTTCAGTTGCTGAAAAAGCCTGAAACTTGGTTCCCTTTAGTAAGCTGACAATGTATTTTAGCATATCTTCTTACTCCCATTTTCCCTAAAATCCTACATATCAGAATGACTAGTCTATGGTTGCTAGGTTTGTCTCTTAACACATTTTTTTTACCTGAAGGTATCACACTTACTACCCTCCATTCTGGTGGGTATATTGATGAGTTGGGCAATTTGATGAGTTCTAATCCAAACTGTGTGGAACCATTTCCAATTTTCATAATCCTGTTCCCCATAAACAGTCCTGCTATTGCATCTGTGTTTCACCTACTTGTCTTCAGCAGCAGGGGCAAAGTATTGCTTGGTTTGGGGCCCACTTCTAAAGCATTTTTAAAAAGCATCCTTATTTTTCTCCTTTTCCTTTTCCTTCTCTTTTTTGCCTTTATTCTTTATGGCTGAAGAATCCATACCCCTTTTGTCTGATTTCTCAAGGTCTAAACCATCCCAAATATTTGCAATTCATATTCTGAACTTTCACTTTCAGTCCTCCAAGTTCTGATTTGATTCTTGAAGATTCTCTGGCAGATCTCAATAGCCTATTTAATTGAGTTATTTATCCAGCAAAGTCTGGAGTTCTCTTGAGTGAGAATATGAATTTCAGACCAGCACTCTACCCCAATTCAGTGCCCTTACTCTTCAGTCTGCTCTGCTATGATTCAGTCTGCCCAGTTAAAAGCCTTAACTACCAACTTGTGATTGTATATACTGCCATTTCATTTAAATTGAAATTTAGTCAGTATTGTTAACACTTGAGAGAATATTATTTTCTCTATTACTTTCTGTATAATATCTTTGCTACTTGTCCATCACTAACTTAAAATATTTTAATCATTTCTAAGTTTCACTACTCCTTGAAAAAGGACATTTTTCAACTTCCTCTCTGAGAGATTACTGTATTCTACCACGGATATAGCATTTGTTCTCAAGTCTATGACTGTGAAATTTAAAGTCTCCTGTAATGATACAGTCCCCTGATAGCTTATCTCTCTCACAGAACTAAAGCAATCTCAGTTCCAATGTTCACTGCAGAGCCCAACCCCTTTCCCTCTACAGTCTCTTTCAGAACCCTTTCCTAAGACACATTGACACAAAGTGCTCCTCTCTCATCCATACTATTAATTAACATTTCTTTACTGCCAGCCATATTCTTACTATATAATGCTACCACACTAGCGCAGCCATTTCTTACGCTTTCCTTTCACAGTGTACACCCTGCAGTACTTGCACTCCAGTTGCAATTAGTATTCTATCATGTTTCTGTTATCCCTCCAATATCCTGTTTCATGTCATGCACCAATAAGCCTAATTCTAACATCTTCAAGTGCAGGATGCTTTGTTACATCTGTTATTGCCTACTCACTTCACCTGGTTTCCTAGCTAGGTTAAGAACAGTATTTGCACTGATTCATCATCTATCCAGTCATTGGGATTTGCAGGTATTTTTTCCCCTGTGTTTTCTGCTATCTGATGTTCCTTTAGCTTCAATATATCCTCACTGACTTGATTTTACTTTCTTTGTACTGAAAGAAGGTGACGGTACTACAGCTGTCTCCCCAGTATTCCTCCTTCTTCTCATGCACTGTCTTCTGCAGTTTAAAGCTCTTCCTATCTGTCACGGCAGACTTTGTTCTAGGGAGTCATGCTCCAAGGATTCATGCGGAACAAAATGTCTAGAAAAGACTCTTTTTCATGGTACAGCCCCTTTCCGTAGTATTCATGCTGGCCCTTGGAAGAAGATTACTATTTCTGCTACTATCACTACCTTTTTTATTTTGAAGTGGTTTTTTTCCTTTAAAACTTTATTTCACAGTACATTAAAAACTCCATTTTCCTTTCTCTTCTTTCTAAGTATTTGTATCATGTTCATCAGCTCAGGATCTGGGTTTATTTAGGCAACTAGAGGGTTTTATCAGAACATCAACAGGACTACAAAATGTTTTTTCTACATACCACTCACCTCAGACAAAAATAGAGTGCATTTTTCCACGTGCTCTTTGATCCTTGGTTTATGTGTCTATATTACCCACAATAAACACCTATTTCAGCTACACTATAGATACAGGTACTTTATTATAGTTGAGATGGTCTGATGTCATAGGCAGGACAAGTTTGCAGATTGAGATAATATTTTCATTAGGTAAACTGGTACAGCTGGGAAAATTAATTAAGTTTTCAGCATGAAGGCATATCTTAAGGTTACATGGCATCTGAACTTTTAAAAATGTTAATAGATCCCAGTGTCTACATGGCCCTCGAAGGGAAAGAAATAACATCTTTTCCTTAAATACAGTTTAAGTGACTTGATTGAGTCACAAGGAAGCCTACGTAGTAGATTCAGAATGAGAATAAAGTTAACTGGGCCTAAAATATGTGCTGTTCTTGATGATACTGTTAGTGATATCAGTAAAGAACAAATTGGAGAAGAAACATGACTTACTAGGGAAAATTTGTTAAAGAGTATGTACAGTTACTATAGGAAAACACTCTAGGAAGTCTACCTACTTCTATACGGACATTCTCAATTTTTTTAAAAAATACAAGCAAAAAAGGATAATGTAATACAAAGAGCTTCCAGAACAACATTTAAAGAATGAAGGCATATGGATACACACTAAAATGTCATCTCCAAGCATGGTACATAATCACACACTGAATATAACATTGTAGAAGCAGAATGGCAAACAAAGGACCCTATAAACAGCAGAGGCAACACACAGGATAACAACAGGAGCAAGGCTTTGGACAAAACAGGTGCCAGTTTAAATGTCCCTCCAGCTTCCCACATTTGGTCAGGGGGATGGCCAGTAGCTCCCATTCCATTTATTGTAAGCATCATGTGGTTTTGATTGAAGAATTAAACAACCATACAGGGTAAAGGAGTAGTGATTACTACCATCTACACAAACTTTTTTGAACAGTGAGACACCTGAAATACTGTGCATGTGTTGCACCGCTTACATCCACAGCAGGGGTGTAAATATTCACAGGCATTTGAACATCATTTAAGCAACAGCAACAAAGACCCTGAACGTTTTGTGAGAATTAATGACTGCCTCAGAGTGTTAATAGCCTGAGGTGGAACTCATTGCACCATTAACCCCAACTGGCCATTAAACTTCAACAGAGGTCCAAGGCTGAGGTCATTATGACAGTTGTGAATTCTAAGAGGGGAAGGTATATTTATATATGTTGATTTAACACTATTTTATCTGTACTGTTGTAGATGAAACTACAGATAGGCTAAAGAAACTTACAGATCTCTAGATGCTGGTAACAACTGTCAACTCTTCCTTATCTCAAAGGAAAACACTGCAAATATCAACATGTCGGAACATTCCCAGCCACGTCAGAAACATGTTCAGCATTGGTAAAACATTCACAAAAGCAGGTAAGTGGTTAAAAAGAATATTGTAAAAATAAATCCCTTAGAATCAAAGACCCTGATAGGTATGAGCCCAGTTATGAGGTGAGGGAAGGAAGGTGAGGTGACAGCAAAAGGGTGAAATTCAACCAGATTCAAGGCATGGCTCCTCTTGAAGTCCAGATGAATCTTGATTGTACTAAATGAACAGGCCTCCTCGCGGCCCCTTCACAGATACTTGGTTTACATAGTGCTGGGCATTTCTGGCATGTCAGAGAAAGGAGGCAGACTCACTGAACTGCGAAGGGGCAGCAGTGACACCAGCTTTTGGATTGCCCACCTCAAGGGATGCTGCAGCTCAGAGGAGATCCAAGAGGAGCAGGGCACCTTTTTTTGCACAAAGCTCATGTGCAAAAAGCCAAGGGCATCCAGATACTCCTTACACAAGTGAAAGAGTTAAGAGATATGAAAACGCCTTGACTTACAGGAAGCATCTGAGGATATTGTTTCAAAGGGCAATGGAACTGCTGTAGTGGCTAGATGCCTCTCAGAGTGTGAGCCTGCTCCCCCACTTGCTGTTCCTCCACCTCTTATCTTTATGGCCCTGGTCCTTCTCGACACCTCAGTAAATCCATTCAGCTCACTAAACTGTCAGAAACCTGGAGGAGACGGGGGGATTTTCTCTTTTCTTGTCTGTTTATTTGGGAATGAACGGCAGAGCACAGCCTACAACCAGGAAATGGGGATGGAGCGACATCAGCCATTTAGACTGTCTCACCCTAAGTTATATGGCATATCCCACAGGTGGAAAGAAATACTAAGCTACAATGATTTCAAAAGCTTATCAAAGAGGACAGAGAAATCCCACAGAGAATTCTGGCCCTATGAAAGATGGTTCCAAAATTCCCATGGGTTTTACTGAAGGCAGGAGCTCACAGACATTCTTTGCCATATCTTTCACAAGATTTCCTGCTAATTTCTAGCAGAGAACTGAAGAGTACTAAAAAGCCTTAGAAAGAAAAAAAAAAAAGAAAAAAAAAGAAAAAGAGGAGCTAAGTAACCATATTGCTCTCAAATATCTGAAACAATTAAAATGTAGAGACAAATAGCATTTCGGAAACACACATACGAACTAAAATGAAAAACTGCTCACAGTATGTCTAATTCCCTGACTGGTTTTGCCACAGCAGGATTAGATACCAGACATAAAGTAGTGTGCTGGCAAGAAGCCAGAGCATTCCTGGATCGCATATACATTAGATGTGCCTGGCATTTATTAGAACAGTGCAAAAGCACCCCTATAGTCAAGGGTCAGTGAGCATTTCCATTATAAACAAAGAAGAAAAGTCTCTAATAGCTTGCTTGTTTCAAAAGTCTCAGTAAAGAATTGCAAAAAAAATGTGTAGAGAAAAGTCTAACAAAAAACGCTATAAAACAATTTTAGTTCAGAGATCTTCCAACCCCAAGTTTTCCAGAGCCTAGGAAAAGAAAAAACAAACCTGTAATATTGTTTTTTAAAGCTTTTAGCTTGCCAGTAGTTCTGGAGGTAGTGCATCTTTTTTCATCTGCGTATCTGACCCATGCACAACTGGGGCATCGTTAGAATCCCTGCCCCTGGGGTTCTCTGCTTATACAGGAATCACGAAGCCCAGCAGCCCATTTAGAGCAGGAGGTTATGGCTCACTCTTTCTGTAAAGGGACTGGCAAAGGTTAATACACCTGCTAGACACATCCTGCTAGACAAACATTATTTTGCCTTCACAGGTCAACAAGGTACATCCCTATCAACCACGTTTTAAACTGAGATTGTACACCACCACGGCAAGCCCACCCAGTCAAGGGTAAATGAATATTAATGTACTTGTTGCTTCTAATAAAATCAACATGCTCTGCATGAGCCACCATGGCCTCAGGCCCACACCGGTACATCAGACCCTGTGCTGAGGTCAGCAACCAAATCAGAGCTCTATATGGGAATGTGGAGCAATGTTAGTTACTCATTAGACAGCCTCCGGTGTGTGTAGTGCCAAAGGCTTGTTAGAAGCAGGGTTTGCAAAGCACAAGGATTTGGTCGTGACAAAAGAATGATTTTTTGGTGAATACTACTTGCTGCATAGGTAACAGGTACCTGAAATTATACCTGTGTCTTGATTTCAGTGGGAGTAATCTCTTACTTTAATCTAAAAATTGAGCACAGGAAAGCTTCACAGCGCACTTCAGCCAGACATGACTGTGGCAATGACTTTGAAACTACCAATGCAACTGCCTATTTGAAGGAACTAATCAGGGCTTTATCGTTTACCTTTCTGTTTTCTCCTAAAATGTTAACCTTAATTATTACTAAGAACAGAAAAAATATCATTGATCTACTACTAGAAAAGTGGTTTGCAAAACAGACTATTGCCCTTGAAGTAAAACTAGATACGCTGCTCTTGCAGATCTAGCATTGTGCCACTCATAAGCCATGCTTTCTGGGATATTTCTGATCAGATCTAAAGTACTGGCACAACGAGTTAAATTATGGGAATTCGTATTTTGAAGAATAAGCCAAATGCTAAAGTATTCACATTTTTCAAGAGAAGGAGAGGAGCAGGACACTTACTGTGCAGCCTCCTCTGTTAGCAAGAGTATGCACCAGTCTCACCTGCATTAAGGGGCATTGCTTTTTGAAGGACAGGTTTTTAGAACATCTTAGTTAAATGTAGTTAGCAAGAACCATAGCACACCTTTAAATCCTAGCTGAGGCAGTGCAAGCACATGCTCCCTGAGGACTCATCATGGCCAGAAGAGAAAGAATGCGTTCAAAAGTCCCATCTGCCAAGCAGAGTCTCATCTTGAAGAAAAGCTATAGATAATGGCCTATGGTTTGCAGTTATCCACTGCTAGTTCTTTACAGTCAGGGGAATGCCACATATACCACAAGCTGAGTGCAAGATGAAGCAATTAAACCAGATCCTTAAAAGCAGTCTGAGTACACATCGCTTGGAGCCATCCATTACAACAGCAATATATCAGACACCCTTCATTATCAGGAGTCTGTCCTGCCGGTACTGGGATTTTTCCGACTTGCTTTATATTGGGCAAGAAGCTGAATTTTCCCTTAAAGTCCCATAGAAAGGATCTTACACCAGTTCCCACTGAGAGTCAGAATCTGAACTTTGAGTAAGATCTGTTAATAGGTTCAGGCACCCTAGCTAAGTGTAATGGTGAGTGACCTCATGGGGATAACTAACTCGTATTTACAGCAACAATCCCACTTCTGTTAGCTAGTATGAACTTCTGTTTACCTTTTACCTGGACGACATTGTTCACAGCATATCTTTGGATTCATAGCGGAGTAAGAAGTCATCAGCCTGGTCAAAGAGATATTTGAATCATGTTTGCTTTACTTTGGTCTCCTGCAATGCAGGACGTGCTCCCCCTTTATGTTGGAGTCTCTGATCAATATCAGGTGGCAGAGTCTGAGGCTGTGGCAATCTCTCTGGAGAGTCACTTTCATTTTCTTCTCCATGACCTTTCTGTTTTTTAATAAATGTAAAGATTCAGAATCTAAATCAGAGGAAATGCTATCGTGCTAGAAATAAAGCTGGGAAGATTCAAGTCATTGAGTGACCTTTTCCAGTAGATTCTTCAAGAAGAAAAACATCTATTTGCCATGAAAACACCACTCCTTACCCCCGTTTTTGTACGTTTCACAGGTAGGACTAAATTATCTCAGATGAGATTTACATCCATGCACTAAGAAACATCTGTTTCTTAGCTGTTTAGCAACTGTGGATTTTACAACCTCCCTGCTACCACTCAAAATGTAAAGATCCTGCTCTATCCATTTCCTATTGAACAAGCCTCATGTAATCTCCAAGTTGATATATTGAAAAAAAAAGGAACAACCTTTACGTTGCTCTCCTCTTTGATTTTCATAATTACTCTTTCCATGACCGTTCACATTCTCAATCCAGGACCACCTTTGTTCTTCAGATATTACTCTGGTGCTTAATACTCCTTCAACACTGGCGCATGGGTGGGAGGATGTGTGTGCATGTCTAATTAGGGAAGGCTGAAGTGCACAGACACACAAATTTAAGTGTTGGTTTCCCACACTCCTCCACCTGAGAAGCACATCCATCAAGGAACAGGTTCAACGATATGAACTGAAAGTTGCTCTGCTTTGGAGATGAAAGTGAAAGTTTGTACACAGTGCCCAGGCTGAGCACTGCTTATTGTTGCTTAGCAGTGAAACGTGCAGCACATGGTGATGGTGCAAAGATACCAGAGCATTTTTTCTAAAAGAAACAGAAAAGGGATAAGAAGGTCACACTAATAATCGCTGGATAAATGGGAACATTTTCAGATGCAGCAGCTAGAGAGGAGGTCATACTGTCCCAGCCTGTCTGTGAAATCTTCTTTCCTTATTTACTTTCAACTTAGGGACAAAAAAGGAAGAAATTCAAAGTGTTTTGTCCCCACTCCCACTCCTGCCTTACTGTTAGCAATCCCATTCCATTCTAGCACACCGAGGTAGGAAATTTTTTTTCAGGTGGGCTTGCTTCTGGGTTAAAGTGAAAAAGGTGAAGAATCTGCCACATTACACCAAAATAATGGATTTAGAAAGAAAAACATTTATTAGTGTAGAAGAAAACACAAATGTTATTTTCAGGCTAGAGCAAGACATCCCATTAATAATGATTTAGCAAAGATCCCAGAGGCAGCTAAATAATACAGGAAGGCAAGGCTGAGCTAGGCAAGCAGCTTATGATTACAGTTACACTTCAGCCTCAGTGGAAGAAAAATTAAAGAAAGGGAACTGACATCCTTCACAAAGCAGAGTACAGAAGAAATGTGACTTGTGGCCTTTTGTTAATACAGTATCAACTTTAATTGAACCTCTAGGCTTTGATTCAAGTCAATATATCTGGAGCTTCCTGGAACAATAAATCTTAATGTTAACCACAGTAGAGGTCAATCTCTGTCTAATATATGCTTTGTAATGCATTTAAAGTAGAGATATGGTATGTAGATGGTGAATTATTCATACACACAAACTATTAATGAATAAGTCAATATACAGACAAGATTTGAGACCCTTAATATCAGAAAGAGGAATCAGCTCTGCAGGAACACAGGTTCCCAGTGACAGTCTAACACCATACTTGCCTGTGTACTCATTGTATTTATTTCTACCAGCTTCCTTTGAGCTCATTTCTAGGATGAAAATTTTTGTTCAGAAAAATGGAGTTTAGCAATGTGCCTCTCCCACATTTTATACAACCTCTGGGGATCTCTGGGGACTGAGATTTCTGCACAGCCAGGAGCAAGATTTGGTTCCCGGAGATGCCCTGCTTTGGGGGATATCACAATTCCTGGCATGACACCAGCTCACCCAAGATTCACATACCTGTCTCTGCATGGTAATGGCAGCAAATAACTGTAATGACAGCAAATAAAAGTAACCCCAGAAAGCAGAGCTGAAGCTATGGTTGCTTTCCTCCTGCCTGCCAGCTGTGGAAAGGGAGAAGGTAGACCCCAAGGACCACAGGGATCCTAGCTGACAGAGTCTCCCATTTCTTATCCTGCAATCTACCTGAGCCTACTGGGCTTACAAATCATAGGTATTCCACAAACCATGGTATTAGTGGCCACGGCCATTTGGCTTATCAGACCCAAGAGTGGGAGAGAGCTCATAGGCCATCTCAGAGGAGACAGGGACTGTATGATGGCAGGCAAAGATGGGCCTCCCATGAATGAGTTGTCATTTTATAATGCCTCGGCATAGCAAACCATTAGCATGAAAATTAAAGCCAATCCAGTAAGATTCTGCTCATATAAATTGGAGAACATTACACAGAAATCTCTGCCCCTTCTCCTGAAAACAAATAGCACTGAAATCAAATAAAATTTGTAATTCGTAAACTGAAGTGCAAGAAAAGAAAGAGCAAGGAAAAAGAGTAAGATATAGCTTTAAACAACGTGTTACTGGAGAAACCCAGTCATAGTTCACAAGTATAGGAAACATGGGCCAGCCTGTGGCTCTTGGCTGCAAGAAGAAATGTATTACAACATGCACAAGAGCAAGGGCTCTGCTTTAAATGAGATATGTCTCCTGTCATTCTTCAGTGAGCATGTATCTTTTCCAATAACATTCAATGAAGTTAGTAAGCACATCAATAAGAGAATGTGGCAGTGTTTGCCAAATGTCATTCAGACATGAGAGAGATTCAACCATTTAGCACAGCTCCCCTGCTCCATTCAGTCATTGGACTTGCTTGTTAGAGCTGCCAGATCATGAACAAATGTTTTGACAGAATGATCTCCACGGGTATAGCTGATCAGTCAGTGAGAGTGTCTCATCAAAGGAGAAATAAAATTAGGAATGCAAACTTTATTTCTCAAATGGCAAGAATGTGCCATCGTGAATGGCAGCTGCAAAACCCCACTTCTTGGGCCTTTGCTAGATTTAAACCATCTTTAATAATTTCACCTAAATACAAATGATAACTATATATTTAGGCAGCCTTGACTTTTACAATGTAATCTGATTTTTCTGTGATGCAATCCGACCCACTATCTATATGAAAACTCTGTGATGCAGAAAAAGTACAGAGATCAAATAGAAGAGGTATCTCTGATTTGATTCCCTGGAAGAAGTATTTTGCCAGACCCTAGCATTTCCCTGCTCTTTGGCATGCTGAGTCACTGAACTGGCAGCAGAGGGCTGCTTACGGCTTCCTGAGTATGTGTGTCTGTGTAAACCTTTGGTTGTCAAAAGCGTCTCTCAAACAAAGGAGCTCTGTCCTTCTCTCCCTCTCCAAAGAAGTTTCTGTCCTGGAGCACGGTGTGATGCTGTTCATGACAATGTCTTATTTGGTTCTGTCCAAAACCTATCTGATCACAGTTATATAGAAGAGTAAAATAAATATAAAGTGTTGGAAAACATCTATAAAATATAGGTCTGGGTCTGCTGCCTATTCTGCTCCCTCCAGCTGCACTCTAGACACACTGTTTAAATTCTGAGCCTTTCGGAGTTAATTATTCTTCCTTAAATTGCTGTGGAGAAAAACTACTGCTGTCTATCAGCAACCAGACTTCCAGCATAGATGTTCTCCAGCAGCAAATCTTCTTAATATATGTAGCCACAACAAAGAGAAACGTAACCTTTCAAGCAATTCAACACATTCAATATCTGAATTTCTCATTTCAATAATTTCTTCTACTTATTTTTCTCTCTAAAAAAAAAAAAAGAAGAAGAAAATATAAGGATCACGTAGTTAGGAATTTTGACACAGCACAGACCAAGAATCTGAATTCTTAGCCATTTGGCTTATGGGATTGGTGTATTGATAGACTCAGGATTAATATGTTAAAATGAGAGGGACAGGAAGCACTTACTTGTTTCAGGCATGAAGCAGACGTTTAAACGTTTGTGTGTTTCTGGGAATATAGGAGCATAGGCCTGCAAGAGATCACACAGGTGAGTGAGTCAAATCTGCAGCAATCAAAGACAGCATGAAATACCTGTTTAGTACAGAAGAAATATATAGAAGTACAGAAAGCTCATGTCCTTCTAGGTCTGCTGTTTCTGAGACATGTCTCACAAAGCCCTGCTCACCAATGACAACAAATTATTTCTCAGCAGTCTCTATCAAACTAAAGACTAAAAGACCAGAGGTGTCTGAATGCACTAAAGGAAAATATACAAGGAAAGATCACTGATACAAGAAATAAACAGTCTTAAATGAAGGGCCCTAACCATTCTATGAAGCAGACTGCAGTCCACGATTATATAAGTGCAAACCATAAGCAAGACAAAATGCTTAGCTATCTCAACCAAGTTGATATATTTTTTCAGGATAGTCTTAATGTAACAACAACTACATCTCAAAATACTCTCTTAAAGGCTTTCAGAAGTCAAATATAAAAGGATTTTCCTTTGAAGATTAGCAACACTGCTAATCTTGAGGGATTTAGAAAGTCAATCCATATTAGAATTATACAGAATTAAGTATCCTGGTTCTGGAAGGTTTTGAAAGATCCACATTAATGGAGAGAGAAAACTGCTATGCCCAAGCAAAGTACCTACCATCACAGCCTGACCTCTGCATCTCTCCTTTGGTTGTGTTAGGGTCTGGCAGCCCCAGGTAACAGGCTCTCTGATTTCCTGGTTGCTCTTGCAAAGACAGCATACAAATGGCCAAGGTCATCCTAGGTGCTACAGTCATACCATCCTTTATCTTTTGGTCCTGGCTCCAAGTTTCTCTACAGAGATTCTGTGGTTTGTATTTCTTTCTGAATCCATCTTTCAGAAGAGGCAGATAGGACTGGAGCAATAACTTTAACTGAATGTATCTTTCCTGTCTTATGCTCCATCTTCTTACTGCAATTTTTCAGAAATACCCCAGCATAATCGCTCAGGCACAATGTTACTCTTAGTTTTGCCTTGTCAAAAACATGACTTTCTAAACAATAATAACAACAAAAGCAAACAACATGCTTCATAGTCGTTCTGCAATATGCCAGGTTTTATGGAATGTGGAGATTTTTTTCATTTCCAGTTATACAATATTTCTAAAAAAAAACCACAGTATTTTTTTGTTGTTGTTGTGGGAATAATCTTTTATTTTAAGTTACAGGAAACCTTTTATTTTAACTTACAGGACAGCATTTCTTCTTTCAGTGGAATAACACTGTGTTTGAGATGCACGGCTACTAGAGAGGCACTTCTGGCTTTCTCTGCTGCACCAGTGGTCTAACTCAGGACATCCTACCCCCCACTGATGAAGCAGGATGCTGTCCCTGTACTTTTATCTCTTGATTTATTTGTGCATGCTTATCTATGTGAGAATACGATTATGTACACAGTCACCATTGGAGTAATAAGAACAACACTCCTCTTGAGGAGTGATAAGGCATTTGACCTTTAGGTCACTAGTTGGAATTTAATCCAATCTGGTAGTTACAGCAAATTTTTAGTGTCCAATGGCTTTATTGTGGCCTGCTGATATGCAATATGAGCTGATAGTTTCCCAGGCTAGATGCTTTTGGCGAGGCTTGTGGAGTCCTGGAAGCTGCCATTGGCAATCTGAGCAGATCTGCTAAAACAATAGAAGTTTGAAATGACTGAACTTCTCCTCTCCATCTCAGTCTGGAAAAAGAGATACGTTGGGTGGTTTTTTAGAGGAATTTACTTTCCTTGAAAAAGCTAGGTTCAATGTCTTGTCAATGGGTCTGCAGAGTAATCTAGCGATACTTCCAGCTGTAAAAGATGCTCGTGAAAATGTGGTTGCATGCTAGTGACAGTTTGGGGTTTTGAATGGAGATTGTAAGCTCAGAGTGTTATTTCCCTGAGAAACAAGTAGAATGGCAGGGTTCTAACACCCCAGAAGTACAGGCCACGTTAAAGCAAGCTGGTACACTCCTCCGTGTCCCTTGCTCTTTGTTTGGCAATTTCTGTTGATCGCTGCCCCCAGCTGAGCTGGCAGAGCTCAGGCTGTTTGCTCTCAGCTGGATACAAGGACTGAAAAAACCAGTGAAGGCTTTTCTAGACATTACAGACAGGCTTTTACCTCTGCTTGTCCATTTTATTTGATTGTGTCATGCAGCCTCTCATAGCATTTCCACCTCTCCCGGTAGAGAAGAATTAGTTTCCTGGATGACTGTGCCGAGCAGCCTGCTGATAGACACAGGTCAGTGGGTGAGATAACTAGCTACCCCTTGCTGAGATGGAGGCAAAGAGAAAGATCTGATGAGGAGCTATGCATATGTATCTACATGCCAGGATTATTATGCCACTCAGTAGGTTTCCTCTTTTAGCCTCTCAGGCTTTCTTTTCAGTTTTGCTGGCATCCCCCTCTGCCACTTCTGTACATCTTGCCTGGAGGGTTGTTACATAAATGTTTTTACAAATGGATTGTTAGGAGTGCCACAATTGCTAATCTAACACTACAAAGAGGCAATGGGCATTTTTTTTTAAGGTTTATTTTCCACCTCTTGACCAGAAAGAAGACTCCTAGGTTCCCACTTTTCTGAACAATGATGCATATTCTCCTTCTGCTGCTCCTTTAGCCTAATTCCTCTCAATAACTACAATTTTCACTTTTCAGAATTTGCAGTTGTCCTGAACTTCCATTCCTTGGATTTGTGGCAACTGTGACAGCACATCCGCAGCCATCGGTCTGAAAAATCTTTGTGCCATCCTCAAGAAGCAGGTATTAGTCCAGTTCCATTGGCCCCATAGGTCCAATATCTTCTTGCCTCCAGAAAAGTATAAATGAAGAGTCTTCCTTTCTTACCATAATCTTCTTTATTAGTAACCTTCACTGCCACAGTATTATTACAGAAGTGTTCAGGTTGTCATGGGATTGTGTCCATCTACAAATAAATCAGAGCTTCTGAGGAGTTTGCAAAAGGTGATCAAGAAAAATTCCTTCTAAATGCTGTAGAAGGAACTGTATATGTGAAGTGTCTACAAAGGTTCTGAGTTTGCACTTCTAAAGAACTGAAATACACTGCAGGGTATGAAGAGATAAACATGGCACACAAGGGAAGGGTGATGTCTGCTCACAGACATTTTCAATATCTCCTATGTTGAAGGTTAATTTCCAATCATATTGTAGTACAAACAGGTTTAATAGTGAAAACTAACTTCTCAGTGCTATCTCACAAACTCCCTCCTAGGATTAAATAGATATTTAAACAAGGCTGCAAAGACATAAGCAGAAAAATCTCCAGAGCGATCCTGCAGCCAACACCCTCATATCTCACTAAAGCCACCACAAAAAATTTTGTGATTTGAGTGGAACATCCTTTTACCTATATCGGTCTTCTCTATCCTGATTGAGTCAATACCTGTTGTTAATTTTCCTTTGGGTAAAGCCTGCACTGAACACTACTTTTTCTTTATTACTGACAAAAAAATTCTGTTGGTGGTAAACTATTTGTGAAGACTGTTACCTCGAAGTAGTCAACCTAAAAATAGTCAACAGCTTAGAACATTAAGAATCAACAAATTCCTGTTGACCTGTTCCTTTTTTCATCTGAGCAAAACCCTTAAAACTCTGCAGTTATTTGCCTTACTGTAACTCTGAGCCCTGGAAGAACTGTTACATCTTTAATATAATCAGGGTGAGCTTCATATAAAAGTAATGTTATGTATTCTTTGGGGGATTTATTGTTGTTGCTACTTCCTTTGTAGTAAGTCATTTGGAAATACTTTCAATATACCAAATCAAAAGCTGGGAAAGCATATCTAATTTAAAGGACAAGCAGAACCTGAGATGACCCAGACAGAATGGGTGAATGATGCAAAAACCTTCTTCATCACCTGCTTCACCCTCAGACCAGGGTTCCCACAAAGTACTACTGGTTTTTGAGGCCTCTAGATTCTTCAGATCTTCTGGATACCAAAAGAATTTCAGTGGTAAAATGTCCGCTGCTGCCTTTATTAACTGGAAGACTGTATATTTCCTCTAATATACAGCTAGAACTGGAGATCCATGCACAAGCCTCATGTTTCCATACTGCATCTCACTTCACTTGATTGAAAATAGTTCAACTAGTTAATATCTGCTTAGCAGTTTACATGTTAAACTCTTGTATGTTTTCCAGAGAGATTAAACACAGTTAGCAAATATCTTCAGGGGATTAAAAGCTACAGTGTCAAATGGAAACTTATTTATTAGAGATTAAAAGATGGACATTAATATGAGATTTCTACATTGCATACCTAAATAGCTGAAGGAGAGATGATACTATTTGTAGTGGAAAATGAACTCCAGGAGTTCATGGTGGGGAGGGAATTTCATGTATAAACAAGGCAGAGGAAAAAAAGTGCACACTCTGATAACTTGCTGAGACATCCTTTGCAGAAGAGGTCCAGAGCGCAGTGCCATATTGCAGAGACTGCACAACCTTGAAGACTTAAGTAATAGCGGGAATTTAATAATAGAAGTGAAAGGTCATGCCTGTAAAGATACTCTATTACAGAAAAAGTTCCTGTTGAAAGCTGGGACCACTCCTGTTAGAAATAAGAGAAAAAAGAAAGATCTGGATATACTAGGTAAATGCATGATGACTGTGAAGTGCCAGCATATTACAGCAATAAAAAGACACAAGAGTAATCTGAGGATATACCAATATTTCCAACAGGCATAAGGTCCAGGAAGGGAAATTCATCCTGCTGGGCTCAACAGTAAAAAGGTAATCAAAGGACAGACAGTCTACCTTTTGATGGTTTACGAAGAAGCCTGGCTTTGGCAGTCTGCTGTTGCAAGGCTGAGACACGACATGGTTCTTCTCTGTAAAATCTTCTGAGAGAAACAAGATTTCGACAGACATAGGTTTACTTAGGAACAAGTAGCTACATACAGTCCTGAATAAACTTCATACAGAAAATAAAAAGCTTCTAACTATGAAGGGAGTGAATTTCTGGTACCACCTCTGAGTAAAAGCAATGGAGATCAGTATCTCAGGTATTTCCAACATGCAAGGATTAGTTCTACAGCAGGATTATTGAGAACTTTGTAAGGTCATTGATAACAGGGAGTTAGGTTCAACACCAAATGTTCATCTGAATCCTCTGCTCCTTGTTCTGTACATCACAGTATATACTTATGATTGCTGTCTCTTGCTATCTTCACTCCTGCTGCATTTGGAGCATTCTGCAGAACTAATCCAGGGCTGAGATAGTTCCATCAGCTCTGATTTCCCATAAAGCTATCTACTGCCAGAGGTATGAAGCCACTGAGAGAGAGAAGAGTCAGAGTCACAAAAAAAATTAAGTTTTGTAGGACGAGACCAGGAGCATGGAACTCACTTGGTGGATCTCCATTAGTGTTTAGCTCGGATCAGTTATCCCTGCTTAACTGTGAATGACTTTGTGCAGAGCTATCACACACAAACACAAACTGAATTTATTGCAGATTGAACTAAATCAGAGGATGCACTCCAGAAGTATACATGATACTCTCCAACCATTAACCAGTGTACAGTCCTTAAGACCAGAAGAATCTGATCCAAATCAACCTGCAGTAAAGCTCAAAAATGTGAATAGTATGGATGGTGGCTCAAGAGCACCAATTCATTTTCTTTATAGATCTATTCCTAATGTGCTACAGTATTTGCTTATGGAGATGAAGCTGCTATGTTCTTATGAGACAAAAGTGACCATTACCCTCAGAACACATTAAATCAGTGTAAAATTTACTTCTTTGACCTTTTCTTAGCAGTTCTTTAGTATGCGTGCTCCAAATTTCCTCCAAGTATTAATCAAAGTACTTAGCATCAAGTCAGTTGAAAATTGTTCTTTTTCATTTTCTTTCCTGAGAAGAGTTTAGGTAAGAAAGTGCAATGCAGCATGTAAACAGGGACTCCATGGGAACAGACTTTTCTCAAATACTTTTCAAAACCCACTTCTGGAAACCTCAAGTTCATATGTGAATTTCAGCTCAGTTCGCAATCTAACCTGAGTTCTTGTTCACAAATCTGCTGTTTTGATCTACCAAAGTTCTTATGAGACAAAGTTGTCTGATTTCTGCTGTTTCCTATTTCTGCTTCTAACCATCCCCCTCTTGGAACTGGAAAATGAGGGGGGGGAAAAAAAGATGAAAAAAATGACCATTTTGTTTTATATGCTGTTGGCTTTGGAAATTCAGAGGTATGCTCCCTGGTATCAGACAGTTCCTGACTGCAGGCTCTGATCCTCCAGCTGATACAGTCTAAAATTAGGCTGAACTCTATAATGCACAAAATGGGCAAATGTGTTTACCGTGGGTCATTTGTTATTTCTGCCTGATGCTGTGGAATCTCCAACAGATGACTGCACAGTATGCATTGCTGAATTATGCAGATAATAGATGAATTTTAGGGTAGTGCCTGCCTTAAGCAAACACTATCATGCTATTGTGAATTTAATAACACAACTATTTTGGCACTTTTCTGTGTTTCATCTGCTTATTTTAAAATCAGCAGTATTTGTTTGCAACGGCATTGTAATACCCTCATAATCCTAAACCATAATGCCAATAAACCACCACTGACATCGTAATGGCTCACATTACCATATCATTATAGATGTAAAAGTCAGTCCCATATACTTCCTACAACATCAGTATTGGTGAGGCAGCCATTAAGATGTCAGTGGTAGAGCAGAGAATCACCATTATGAGCTTAGTCAAGATAATAAAACATTGCTAAAGGTAGCTACAGGGCCATGCTCAGCAGCTGTTTCCACATACAAACCTCTCAGCAGTTTAAAAATAAATTTTAAATTAGCCAAATGCTCAAATCCACATTAAGAACTGATGTTTATGTCAGCAAAAACAAAGTCCTATTTAAGACCTCCAAAGGTTGGGATTTTCTTGAATGTCTGTTGTGAAATGGAACCTTTTAAAAAATATTTCATCATATTCTAAATCACTGAAAAACTGAGAGATAATAATTTTATTCTTGCTTTGTTAACAGCAATGCAAATACCCTGCTTAAAATGAGAACACACTCAGGTTGTATATAATAAGATTTCATCTACTAAAAGTGAGTCTGGTGGAAATACTTTGCATATAGCAATTTATATTCTACAGCATACACGATTGGTTATATTCAGGCCTTTCATTGCATTAGTATAATTCAATGTCATATCAGATTAATCTGCATGAGATTTTTTTAAAGCAATACAATACCAAGGAGACTAATGAAAAGTAGTTAATAGAGATTCCAGCAAAGGGAGAAGTTATTTTAATTTGGAAAGTATAGAGGACTGAGACTGGCAAGCACAAATGGAAGTAAGGGAACATAATGCAAACAGCAGCCCAAGTGTACTAAAATAAGAATGTTCACTTCAATAGCAGCTTACATTTATGGGCATTGCATTCATAAATATGTTAAGATTATGTTATACAAACATGATCATGTGCTGGATTTCCTTGTATCTTGTACATAAAAATCAGAAGTGAGTCTTCTTAAGTGAATTTTAACCATCATAAAATACATAAGAAAAACATACGGGAGACTTTGTTTTCCCCTCATTTGTAGTCTAGTCTTCAGGAGCAGGCAGCAGAGCCCTTTATTGCTTAGTCTATACTGAAGTAGAGGACAAACTGGTTTCACCAACACTTCTTAGGTAGGTAAGTGCTTGACAGGGCAAAGATGTTCTTGAAATCGGCCCTTCGCTTGGCAATCTGCAACAAGGTAAGTGTGGAGTGTCATTAATACACAGCTATCAGGGTTCCACTAGTACAAAAGATCATGTTGTCAAATGAGGCGTTTGACAAAGCCAGCTTTTTTAAGAGCTGATAAAAAACCTGCACAAACAATAGAAACTGTGTTGGAAATACCTTATTTTTTTCAAATTATTTTTCCTAAAATCACTGTGAAAGGAGAGTGATAAGTTTTCAAATGCCTGTTTGGATCAGGCAGTTTCCCAGTGATAAGGCAAGTCTGTGATGGCAGTGGAAATAACATTTTTACCCTTTCACTCAGGTGATGTAATTGCACTTTAGTAAAGCATGTCATAACTATTATTTTCAACATTATTTATATTCTATACAGGTGAATATAGTCCTCTCTTCAGAATCATGGCAGTCATGACCTTGCTTTGAGATGTAAAAATGGAAGATGATGTTCTTCAATTGTGTTTATATACATATCTGCGTATGAGACTATCTGTATAGTCATATATGCTGCTGAATGTGTATTTAGGAAGAAAGGCAAAACAGAGATCAGGCATAATTATTTGTCTATGAGAAGCACAAGAGTTGTATTGGTCAGACATTTAAATGCACTACTTTATTTTTATTATCTTGGAAATTAAACCAAAATTGTCATTAGCATGCAATGCTCAAAGTAACTACGGCACAGACTATTATCTCTCGATAGCAAGCATCTAAACCTTTATTGCTATTGAATTAATGAGTTTCCTAACTCAAGCAGTCCCAACATTGCAGACATTTCTGCACATGCCTTTCCTCCTTCAGTCAGAGATCCTTAGATACGGAGGGCTTTACACAGCAAATTCATAGATTTAAGACAGTTCCAAAAATATGAAGAAGAGGGGCTTTACATCCAAGATGTGTTCTTTGGAAAGAGGCTGCTTTTTGAAAGTATTACCTAATTTTATGTATGAATAAACTATCTAGTATCTCTTAGAAAGTCCTGACATAACTTTTTAGCTATGTTTCATTAGATGGCTGAATGCTCAGAAAGTATGCCCGCAAAACTTGAATAACTGTAGTCATTTTGCAAACTAGTTAAAAATATTTATGACCTTTCAGGAGACACTGATGAAATGGTGTTACATTTTGGACAATGTGTTCATTAGCCGACCTTGTTCTGACAGTCTGAGGAAGGACAGCATCTCCCTGATTGTGCACTCTGTGTGTTAGCAATGGGTTTAATTGAGAAGAGATAATTGAAACAGATCTTGGAAGAAAAATCAGCGTAGCTGAGCAAGGCTATAGCAACAATACAAAGCACTGTGTTCATCTGTACCTCTGTTGCTGGCATTCACACTATAATGGCAAAAGGTTCCATCCTTTCCCTCCCCAAATGTCTTTATAGCTATTTTTTTAACTAGGCAGGATTTTAGCAGATTTTCCACTCTTTAAACATTGTCAGTTAGTGCTAGCCAGACTTCACAGTTAATTGTATTCTAATCTACCCAATTAGTCCCCTATTCCCACAAAGACTTACACATGTGGTTAATTTAAAGTTTAACACAAGTGTGAAACTCTTCTGTGCTTGAGCCTGCCTGCTCTTAATGAGTGGAAAACCAAATGCTTTTCTTCCTCAAATCCCTCCTCAAGAGCCACAGCTTTCTCTTAGTCTTTCATCATTAATCTCAGCTCTCGTGTTATGCACTCTCTCACCCATGCCTGATTATTAAACATAATAAAACAAAGTGAAAAACAAATCAAAACAAAAAGCCAAAGGGAATCAAATTACCTGATGGCCATGCTTTGTAAATAATAGCTCTTTCATGAAACAAATTCCCCTTCTTTTGCTTTCTGTTGTTTTCTTTCCTCTTTCACCCCCTCTGTGACCCTTCTTAGCCAATGTCGCAATTCATTGTGTTGTGTGTCTTGTAAGCGTCCTAGGGCAGGGAACTTGTCATCTCAGTGGTCTGCACAGTAGCATGCACCTCCAGAGAAGTGCATAAATATTAATAAACACACATTCACATTCAATGAAATCAAAAGGTTTATTTTTCCAAATCAATAACTCACTCTCTCTGGATATGAAACAGTGGTAATCCATGGCCATGAGCTTTAATCCTATTGAAAAGTGATTTCAAATGGGACTTTCATGAGCAGTATGAAAAATACATGCAAACAAACGAAGGTATTGCACAGCTAGTAAAGCACTGTTTTTCTGCAGTGTTTATTGACTTCACCCACAAGGAAAAATGCTGTCACCTGCTGCAACTCAACCTGCTCCCAGAAATGTTAAGCTCTGCTTGAAAAAGAGTTTTTCTAACTGGCCTTTCAAAACTTTTGGATTTTCTTAGCTTATCTTTTCTCCCTTTCTCTTCCACTTAGTCAACTTTCAAGGGTTTGGTGAGCTGTTTCTGTTAGAAGGAGAAGAAATTAAAGAAAAAAAACAGGCATTTGTCTGGTCTAAGGCTCTTTAGCAGGAAAAACCAAGAACACTGTTGTGTTTCTATGAACCAACTATCTGTTCCAGCTCTCTTCCCAGTTTGCAATGTGTCCCTTAAATATCACTGTTAATCTTATACCAGGATCAGGTAGAGTTTTGCCAGCTGGTTCTAAGTTGTCTTTTTTTCCTATGCAGCAGCATTCCTTACATTGGTTATAGTGAGGTACATCCATCCCTTCCACAGCCTTGCAACCATCGGTAAAGTCTTTCTGTGCCTCCCTTCCCATTGCACTGAGCAGGGACAGCCCCGACCACAGCCCACTGAAGCTGGAAGTACATGGCATCTCCATATCAGTCCTCGATAGGACTTTCCTGCTGTTTCCAAAGTTACTGAGACAGGCATGCGCAACTCAGGCAGAAAAAGCAATGTATGGGAGAAATTGAGAAAGTTCCAGTGTTTTGGTTCCAATGCTGTGCTTGTGCTGGTGAAGCAAGCAGTGGGAATTAATTGCACAGTTGTGTGTTCCCACCCTCCCTTCACACTAAAACTGAACGAAGCAAGTCTTTCATATATATCAACAAGTTAAGTAAGTGTGTTACAGAACTGTTGTGCACTTGTTGGTCTGGGCAGTAGATCCCAAGAGAGGTTTCACTAACAACCTAAGCTCACAGAGGTGGCCATAGAGTACCTGCAAAGCAATACACAACAGAAAATTGGAAGGCATTTCACAACACAATGGCCATTTGTACTGTTTACGAAAGCACAACAACTAAGTAGTTGCATATTGCTAGTATTATCTTTGCAATGAGTGATGTATACTGTTCTTATATTGCATCGTATTGTTCCCTCAAGCCTTCATTACGTGCACACAAACATTCATAGAATCACAGAATCACTATGTTGGAAGGGACCCACTGGGTCATCGAGTCCAACCATTCCTAACACTCCCTAAACCATGTCCCTCAACACCTCGTCCACCCATCCCTTAAACACCTCCAGGGAAGGTGACTCAACCACCTCCCTGGGCAGCCTCTGCCAGTGGCCAATGACCCTTTCCATGAAAAATTTTTTCCTGATGTCCAGCCTGAACCTCCCCTGGCAGAGCTTGAGCCCATTTCCCCTTGTCCTGTCCTCTGTCACTTGGGAGAAAAGGCCAGCTCGCTCATCTCCACAACCTCCTTTCAGGTAGTTGTAGAGAGCAATAAGGTCTCCCCTCAGCCTCCTCTTCTCCAGGCTAAACAACCCCAGCTCTCTCAGCCGCTCCTCATAAGACTTGTTCTCCAGCCCCTTCACCAGCTTCATTGCTCTTCTCTGGACACGCTCCAGAGCCTCAACATCCTTCTTGTGGTGAGGGGCCCAGAACTGAACACAGCACTCAAGGTGCGGTCTCACCAGTGCCGAGTACAGAGGGAGAATAACCTCCCTGGACCTGTGTGCTGCAAAATTCAGTTGAGAAAATTTGACACATCAACTACAAGGCACTGGAGTAACCACTGTTTCTGTGTAAAAAACATACCAGGTATTTTACCCTTCTCTCATATACCCACCTCCCTGTCACTCTAAACTGTAAAACTGAAAATGTTCTTGAAAATACAGCTAATGTATATCACATTGTCTACTGTAGATGGTGGCTATTTTCTGAAAATTTTAGCCGGGAATAATTTGAGGAAAGGAATAAATTTTGGACTTCCAGACACATGGCAACTTATGGGAACACCTACACAGTAGCTTCATCTGATTATCCAAGAATACAGACAACCTCAAGGTCTGCCAGATAAGAGACATGTGGTACGCAGGTGGTTCATGCATGTGCAGTAAGTATGCCATGAACTGGAAGTGTCAGAGTTGCTATGGACATATTTAGTCTATGAAATTCCACAGACGTGCAGTAGCTTCACCTGAATCCCCGGCTCAATGTCTGTGCCAAGTTTGACGGTAGCATTGGGCTCTGGGGCATTCCTCTATTTATCCCACAAAGAAATAAAATCAATTTTGCTATTTATTCTGAATTAGTAAGGCTTCAGTGAGGCTTTGCTTACTCCCAGAGTAATACATTGTGTCATACTGTAATAGGTCTGCCCTGAATGAAGCAGCCTGCATGGTGCTGTGTTTTGGATTTGTGGCTAAGAACGTGTCCATAACACATCGATGTTTTAATTATTGCTGAGCAACACTGGCACTCTTTCACTTTGCTCTCTTGACATCTTGCAGTGAGTGGGCTGGGGATGGGCAAGAAGCTGTGAACACAGCTAGGACAGCTGACCTCAGCTGACCAAAGGGATACTCTATGCCATACAACATCATGTTCAACAATAAAACTGGTTTAGAGAAAGGAGGTGGACTAGCTTTGCCTTCCAAGGCAAAAGTTGCTCAGAGACAGGCTGGGCATCAGCCTGCTACTGGGAGGTGATGAGTGATGAGCCTTTGCATCACTTGGCCTTTCCTCTTCTCTTCACTTATTAAGCTGTCTTTATCTTCGGCCATGAGTTTTCTTGCTTTTACTCTTCCTGTTCCCTCCCCTGTCCTGCTGGGAGAGGGGGTGAGTGATCAGCTGCTTGGGTGCCTCACTGCTGGTCAGGATCAGCCCACAACACATATCAGTGTGTGCACAGGCAGGGTGTTGACTGAGGCAACACACCTTCTATCAGTAACCTTACTTCTCAGATTTCAGGTGGGTTTGAAAATATGATCGTCAGCCTAGACTTGCTCTTGCTTTAATAGCTAGATTGCCTCGTTCTTCACAACCAGCCCTTGCATCTACTGATGTACATACTTAACTGGTAATATTGGCATCTATGTGTTCATTGTCCTGTAACCCTCAGAGCAGGCTCCTGGGCTCCAACTCCTTCCAGCCCCTGCTTCCCCAAAGCCCTTACAAGCATGTCATTGTCCTGCTATCATCTGCATGTCCTAGCTTATATTTACTTATTGCTTTCCTCTCCCTTCCTCCTAATCACCCACCAGAATCTCATGTGCCCTCCCCTTATTGCTTGCCCAGGTGACTGGCCCGAGAGCCTACTTTCCATGAGGGATCTGGTTCCCACTATCCTGCCCCGTGGTCCTTCTTCCCAGAGCCAAGCATCAGCAGTGGCTGCAGAGAGGCAATGCTCCCACTCTCCTCTCTGTGCCCAGGAACATGACTGAAAGCACATTATGTGACTTACCTGTAGGTCTATGATCTGCCAGTCATCATGTTTTATCATTAGTTTTAAAATCTTAGTTCTTTAAGCCACTGATAAAAAAAAAATTCCTTATTTCTGTAGGTTTATAGCCCTCTTGGGTGACGGGAGGGTTTTGAGCAAGTAACCAAGTGAGTCTGAGTAGCTCCAGTGCCAGAAGTTGACTGCTTTTTAGGCAACTACTTCTTTATTTTTATAGTTGCCAGAATTTTTAATTTAATCTCTTTTCTTTTGTAATTTGAATAATGAAATTAATTTTTATTCAAGATACTGCTCAGAATCAGTCAAAATGTAGTTTACTAGGAGATTCCTACCGAAACTCTTCAATTCGGCAACATTGAACACACCAGCTCTTTTTAGAACAAAATTCAGCTTCTCTGAAGGCAGCAGGAGTTTTGTCATTGATTTCAATGGTATAGCTTTCTGCCTTTTCATATAAAGGAATCACTTACTGCAGAGAGGAGCTGAGATGCTAAGGCTTGGGTTTGGATCCTGATTGATCTCCAAATCCCTTGTGCAATCACCCAGACAGCTGAGCTCTGCTGCAAGTCCAGAAATAAGGATGAATTCCAGTCACCCACAAAAGAGAGCAAGGATAAAGCAAATGTTTGGAGGATTTAAAGTCTTTAGGGACTGGAATGGTTCATTCCTCTCATTTCCCTTATTTGCTATTGTAAAGGTTTTCCTTCACTGTGAGGCCATTGAATATCACTAGCAAAACTGCAAGTAAGCCAGAATACACTAGAAGGTTATTATTGTTATTACACTACAGAGAAATGAATTCTGAAGAACTTTTTGAAAAAGATGTCTTCTCTCTGTACTGTCACCCAGCCTGAAGAAGTTCCAGCTTCCAGCAAAACACAGAAAGACAGCTTTAGAAGTGTCTTACTACCTCCTATTTTAAGGGACTTCATTTTTGCCTTCAATGTGCCTGTTAATACTCGCAGACTTGCACATTTCCTTCTGGTGATAAAAGCAGTCCTACACCAATAAAACACCATGGAGACAGCTTAGTGACAGCATGTAGAAGTTCACCCTTAATTAAACTTACATTTTCAATGTTAGGGTCTTGCTGCAGCACCAAGCACATCATAGGACAGTCTGGGGAAAAAAAATTGCAAAGCAAAATGTTTATTTGGAATTTGCCAAAAGATCCTACAGCATCAAAATTTTTCATAGAACTACTCGAAACCAACAAATTACTCAAGGTTTGAAGGCGTGTGTTCTTGGACAGTGGTGCTGGAGCATTGCACACTGGCAGTCAATGTACCCGGGCAATTGTTTTAGAACTCTCCGAGTCCCATGTCAGTTCAGTGTACCTGAAGAAAGAGAACTTTTAAGAACATTTTTTAAGTTACCGTTGCTCAGAGGCTCAGGAGTAGGAAACTACTGTCGCAAATATAGATCACGCTGCTGGATATTGTCTTCATCATGCTTTCCAGCCTCATGTTTCCCCACTCTACTTATTCACTATTCAACTTTTCTCTTTCACTAATCTGCCTGCCAGCCCAAGAGTCAGAAAAGTTTCAGTTATGCTCTTTTGAGACATTCGCGTACTCAGAATTCTTCATTGTTTCTTGCTGGACAGTGAAGCTCTCTTCCTAAGCTAAGCACACACAAGTTTTTTTTCCCCCCTGGGTAAGCATCCTCATGTGTGACAGAGAGGT
This sequence comes from Cuculus canorus, assembly GCF_017976375.1. Taxonomy (NCBI): domain Eukaryota; kingdom Metazoa; phylum Chordata; class Aves; order Cuculiformes; family Cuculidae; genus Cuculus; species Cuculus canorus. Next base: position 177,430,366 of record NC_071401.1, on the reverse strand, counting down.
CAGAAATCTTATCACTCAACCTCGTAACTCTTGCATTACATCAAAAGGATGGCCAGCAATCTTTTTGACAGTGGATTAAGAAGTAAGAAGCTTAACTGGAGAGAACATAACTTTTACTGCCCTACTAGTATGCTTTGAAACAGATCTCAGTGTACATTTTCAATCATATACTTTTAAAAATTCAGTGCACATGTAGTGTTCTGTTTGCCCTTTCCTTACACAAACACATTTTCCTTCTGCTAATGGGAGTAGCAGAGGCATGAACAACATCTGGGTTGTAGGCAGTAGGAATCTTCAGAGTCCTCAGCACTCCCAGCTGTGTTACTTGCAGCTTTATCACACTGCCAACAAAAACTCAGAGAATATTTCCACTTCATTCTGCACTTTTGCTTTGGAGATGTAGTGAACCTTCTTTCAGTCAAAGCCAAATATTTTGCCGCGGATGCAAATTTTGCTAATGAATGAATAGCAGACGTATATTTTCCATTTGATAAAGACATGCACTTAACGTTGTCATTTAAAAAATGTATATTCATATAGCCATTTAAAAATAACTGGCACCATTGTCATAATTATCTTTTCATATATTCAGCAGTGCCAGGAATTAACTATGAATGTAAATGTAATCAAGCTTGCTACCACACTTTTAATAAATAAGGCAGTTTCTGTATCTCTGTTAAGCTGGGAATTTTCTGTGGTTTGTTCTTAAAAGGAGATAAGGGAGACTTTTCCCAGGCAAAAAACATGTTGGTTCACTAGTGTACCACATTGTACTGAGTCTGCTGAAACTCATGGGTAAGCTTAGCTCTGAAACAGAGCATGCAGCTCCAACCATGGGAAGAATAAACTATATTTGAGTATGTCTTTCTGTGTGGAAATAGTGTGCAAGAACGGATTTCTTTGCAGGGGTAGTAAGCAGGTTCTCAAAGTCCCCTGTTAGCTGAAAAGCTCTGTATGTTCCTACATCACACAATGTAATGACAGCCTTTTATCTATATATCCCTTTATCTAAACATCCCATTCCCCGATCTCCCAACTTCAGCCTCCACCTGTTAGATGAGGGACACTTTCACTAATGGTCTACCTGTTTTAAGAAAAAGCCATCAAAGTCACATGCACAATAAGAACCATGATATATGATCACAAACACAACTCACCGTGACTTGATTGTTTCACTCTGGTCTTGCCCCAGCTCACGACTCTCCTCATCTCTCTCACGGTGCCTTTTACTTCTCTCAGATTCGAATGTCCCTGGAGGAGCAAGTGGCTTTGGTGAACAAATACATGACTGTAGGTTGTCTCAAAATCCCTAAGACGGCTTATCAGCAAAAAGATATCAGGAATAGAAAAGATGAATTGCATAAATATGGTATTATTTCGTTAGTATGTCTTTGAAAAAAAGCGAGTATTTTCTTTCAAAATACATACTGTGATCTCATGAATGCCCAGCTGAGAATCCTATTGTCCTTTAGAAAAGGCATAAGATACATAACCAAGATTCTTTGAGATTCCTCAAAGAAAAGATGCTATGTAAGGATGTTCTTTAGGGTTGAAATGGCATTTTACTCTCCAGAGGTATTTTGATACTCATATTTCTGCAGTGCAAAGGAGATGAGCTAGCAGCCATGTGAGCACCTTTCCACTAGTAAAGGGCTGATATCACTTACTCGTTAAACCCAGGCTGCCAGACACCTGTCACTTAGTAACAGCCTTCAGAGTGGAATAGGAGTGGATGTTGTGCTGGATTTTAACCACTGGCCTGAGGGCAGAAGCACCTGTTTGTCCCAGTATTAGGTATTATTTCTCATTCATTTGACAGGGAGACCGCTCTCTCGTCAGGTGTGCTGAAAAGCTAAGGCCACACTAGAAGTTTAACCCTTGAATACATCCCATGGGGGTCTAAAGACAGAAGGCACTTGATTACATGTGGCTTGCAAGCAAGTTCAAGTAATACAAAATATCGCAAGAAGAACATAATGCAAACTAGTAAGTCCCTTACTATGACTATACTGATCTCAGTCAGAAAGTTCCAGATCATCACTGAATAAATTGCTCTTTTTTTTGTCAGCAGGTTTTGCTTCTTCGGGTCTATTCACTACATCTCCCACAGCTCACAGGGGTCATCTACAAGGTCACTGGCAGGTGATGGGAAGACTTCTTAGCTAGGAGGAAGGCAGCTGCAGACGGATGCCAGAACTCCTCATATTCTCCCAGATTCAGGCACTGAATTTTTCATGAGGGATTTTTGTTTACCTTTGAGGAAAACTGCACCACCTCAACCAAAAACTTCCACTCTGACTTTTTTCTTTGTGATCACAGCACAGAGATCGCTTTCATGCAGCCCTGCACTTCCCATTTTCAATTAGCCCTAGAAGCAGATACACACATAAGGAACGCAACTTTTCTGCTGCCATTTCTTGGCATCAAGAAGAGGAGGAACATATCCCATAATGATAGCTGAGATAAATACAGGCAGATTTTTAAACTGAACCCTGCACTTTTGAGATTAAGGCACTAGTATTAAAGAACATCTGCTCAATACTACCATAGGCAAAAATGGTGCAGGAATGATGCTTGTCTCTTACGGGAAAAAAGAAAAGCAAGTAACCTAGAAATACTGATTACACCAGAGGGTATCTTGCTTGGGAAAAAATGCCTAGAGAAAGAGGAAGGACTAGAGTATCTTCTTTCCTTTAGACTTAGCAATGGTGCAGTGACAATATACAATATCATTAATATTATTTCTCTTTAATGGTTTTGGATCATTAGTTGTCATCATAGTTGATTACGGTAACTAGCTATGCACTTAAATGTATGTGACTGGAAGCATGATCAGTATATTTAACTTACTGATTCCCTAATGGGTTCATTTATATCTTCATCTTGTGAAATCAGTAGTAACAGGCAGGATTAAATCCAAAGCCCAGCTAAGTCAGGTCATGATTGCTTCCTCAGTTTCCAGGAAATTTGAGGCAGATTCATGGAATGTATCCATTTACAGAGGTAAAATTATTTTACTAAAAAATGAAATCTCATTTCTCAGGGATATCTTGGTGGGCACATGCACGCACATATGCGATGGCATATATAGAAGATTATATTTTGTATGTATTAATCATTAATTTTATTTTCTTAGATGTATGAAGATAAAAAGTAGTTTCAGTGTCTGAGTTCATGTGTGTGCATAAAACGAGTAGGTGGCAGTGTAATAGAAATGATGTAAGATGTGTTTCCACATGTAATGAGATACAGTATAAATTGTATTGCTATGCTCTGTGGCACATGTATTATACACATTCTCCAAATGGCTCTCGTGGACATCAGCTGATATTTCTGTGATTTTTGCAGCTTGCAGACAGCCATTGGGTTTGTGCTACTGTTGCAAAAAAAACAGAAAACACTACACGAACAGCTTCACCCTTTTGGCTCTTTTGTCTTTTGTACTAAAAGGACATTAGTGACACAGAAAGTGTGCAGAAACATTCTATGTCCTACTCTAAAGAATGAACAAAATGCATCATATTTTTTCAATTTTTTTTTTAGGGATTACTTTTTTAGAACTGCTCTCTGTCTAGAAATATAACATTAAAAAATGCAGGAGTTCTTTAAATAAAAAGTTTTCCACAGATTATCGCTACTGAAGAAATGTAATCCTGCTTGATATTCAGTATATATTTTCTCCTGACAGTTTTATGGTACAATTAAATTTCATACTTTCTTTTCTACCATTCTGAATATGCATTAGAAAACCAAGCATCATAATTCTAAGCCAATTGGCTTGATTTGCTTGTTAAAATTCAGATATTGCTTCTTTCTGTGCATTTCAAAAAACGGCCATGGGATGTAACGGAGTATTTGGAATCAATCCAGCACATGGTCACCAAAGGTCTAGCTTGCAACAAAAGAGTATTTCTAAATTCAAGTTATACGTTTTAAATGAAAAATTAAATACTGTAATTCTAAAGTGTTACATTGACATAACAAACAGTAGAAAAACATTAGAGCTAATGGAGGGTTAGGAAGAGAGGCAGATTATGGAACTTATTGTGTATTACTTGAAAATTATACTGATATTTAGATGGACTTAATAACTTAATAAGACTCATTTGAATGCAAGAGAATGAATATCAAATTGATATTAACTTTTAATGCTTGTCATTTTATGTTGATTTATATTTTTAAATTATAGGCAATTTTTTTTGTAATCAGACTGGCTAATTACACCTCAAACATGTAAATTTGACATGATGCCAACACCAAATTGAAAAAAAAATTCAACCAGGTACTTGGTTATAAAGACCTACAATTCACTGAAACTCAATTCTGGCTGAGTTCCTTCAACCACACAAAGCATTATGCGTTGCACTAGTAAAGCATTCAATTTCTGTTAAATTATTTCCTTAGCTTGTTTTACAGAGCAGACAATGCTAGTGCACTCTGTTTGTGCAACCTTTTCCTTATCATTGATTGGATCATCCTTAGAGAAATTCTTCATCTAGCCCTGATATCTGCAGATGCAGTTTTCAAAGATTCCCCCATAGCAAAAACTTCACTAAGAAAGGCCTATTTTTCTAGCACTGAAATGGTCTCCAAGTGGGATCATGATCTCTGTTCCTAAACATAATATGCTAAGTTATTCTTATAAATCCTAAAGATCTACAAACCTTCTAAAATCAAAATCTAAAACTAGTGCCTCACATTTTACATATCTGATCCCCTTCAGCATAATTATTTTCCAACACACATTAAACAAAGTTACCGTGTTTAAGCATGCCAAATAGACAGGAGTTCATGTGCTACTGGAAGATAAATACTTTAGTTTCTTAATTCATATTGTGGACTTAGACTTTATCTCATTTCTTCTGTCATGCCCCCAGAATTAAAATAATGAATTCCTTCTGTCAACTCTGTGCAGATAGTTTTATGAGTGCTGATAATTCACATATCTTTTGAAAAACAAAGCCTTTTAACTTGAATAGTCTTGGTCTTCATCACACTGGGAGATACTGTGTGCAAAGCTTTACATGGAGTAGAGATGTGTTGAGCTGACAAACTTTTTGCACCAATCCTCTACTTGTTTGAAGGGATTTGTTAGTTTAGCAAATATTTGTATGACGGAACCTAACTATTTCATGAAATTTATTTTTATTTCCATACAGGTGAGCAGATGAGATCATTAACATATATAACAAACTGAAAATCCTTACCCCTTCAGTAGGACGTTGTTTCCCCTCCTCCCACCTTCCCTCAGGATCAGGGCCTTATTCATGCGGTCTTTCAGTACGCAGACTGCAATGAAATCAGTAAGCTAAATGTTATCATGGCAAATCTTTGCTCAAGCAAAGCTCCAGTTGATTAGAGAAGGAATTGCCTCCTCAGTACAAGCTGAAACCTGATCTGTGGCTTTGGGATAAAAAAATATAAACCGTACAGTTACTACAAATAACTGGGTTAGGTGAAGTCTCTCACTCCACCTCACTTCCTTCTGTGCAGATGTCAAAACCATGGTCTGACCTTGAGTATATGAAGTATTTTACAGCACAATAATTCCTCCTCACTCAGCCAAACCTAGAGCCAAAATCCCTAATACACGGAACTGTAGGTTGTTTCTCTTGCAACACTGAGAAAGATGGGCAGAAATTCTTCCTTCTGCTTTACTAACAGTGGTTTTGAGGACAGCTCTCCATCAGCAGGATGTGACGGTGCTGCCCTTGCTTAAGGCACTGCAGAGTTTAAGCAAATGTCCTACGAGGTTAGCGGTTCCGTAAATTGACCGATTGCAGCCACAGAGCTCCAGGGGCAGCAGCTCAGTATTGGGTTTCCAACACCGTTTGTCAAAACAGCAGTGAAGCCACGGGCAGCCTGGAAGTGATTCCCTTTCCTGCCAGCAGCAAAATTGTCAGTCTATGGTAGGAGCTTGGTTTGTCTTTAAACTTTTAGCATGTGTAGGTAGACAAGCTCACGATTACAACCACAGTTAACTAATAATTACTGAACATCAGTCTTTGTAGGTACCAGTGGAATTTGGCTCCCCAACTTTATCTGTCCAAGCCCATATTATCAATCTGCTTCTTATTTATATTGAGACTTTCCATTTCCAGGATTAGCCTGATTGTTATTTTACATCAAAAAAATATCATCTCAGTTTTCTATCATAGTTTATCTTTTTAATGCTAATGTCACAGCAATCTTATTTTGGGTATTTTTTTGTGGTGAGAAGGGAAGGAGAGACTGGTATGGGTCTCATTCAATGGTGATTGTTCAAGCATATTCATAGTTTGCCTTGCTCTAACATCTTGTATCTGCTCTCTAGCTGGACCCATGAAATGGACATAATAACCATTACACAGAACCAAGAAAAGGGCTTACTTGCCCCAGATGAAGAGCCGTGAAAACAGAAGAATTCTGAAATTTGCAGATCATCTTTATGATAACTAAGAACACATCTTTTCAGCGGCTCAGAAGTGATTTTCTTTTATTAAAGCATCTCCTATAATAGCTAGTGCATACTTACAATGCTAGTTACTTTCTTGCAATTATGTTATTCAGAAATAATTGGATTTCTGGGTTTAATTGAGCTCTAAATTAGCCAGAGCTTTCATAAAGGCTATTATGGAGATTTCTAATAGCAGCTTTTCCTGCTCTTTAAGCACAGGGTATTTCAATGAGAGTAATTCACCAGTGTAAAAAGTCTTGGCTGCTGTGAACTCTAGTACAGGTTCAGATTAATTATGACAATTTAGGCACCATCCTTTTGTAATTAAACATTTGCTCAAAACATTACCCAGAGTGCACAACTTTGTCAGGCAACTGGTTGCCCTTTATTTACAAAGAGACTTATTTGTTTTCAAGTTTTTTGAAGATCAAGAATTTTTAATATCATCACAGGTAAACCAGATTATTCTCCCACTGTTTAATATAACCCTGAAAAACGTTTGCTTATGTAACACAAGGTGGGATCCAGCCCCAAACTAAAACACGAGAACCTGTATGTCAACATATACATACCTAAACATGAACTAGGTGGCCAAGATACCATCACATCCTTGCAGTTTTGATTAATATACTCAAATGAGTATAAGGACGATTAAGCCCACTCTAATGTACATGCTTTAGGGCTCAGCCTGGTACCTGAAGATAGGCACTTGGTGCTGTGTGAGCAGCCCTGGGGACTCCCAGGAGGCTTTTGGGTGTTGATCCTGGAGGGTGCAGGCCTTCCAGGGGTCAGGTATTACAACTGTAGCCACATGTGCACATCTGAGGCACTTCACATAGCATGAGAATCCTGCATTCATGCAGATTAACTGATCTCAAGAAATTAAAACATTGAAATAATTTTGGACAGTCAGGGACTTCATAGGACATCATAAGATATTGCCATCAAATTAATTAACTACATCAGTACGAAGCCCAAACAGTATCGGATCTGAAAGATGTGACACAAATTCAAACTTCGCTAAAACTAAAAATGAAAGTCCAAACAACTTAATTAAACTTTTTACTATTAACATTTTTCTCAGAGTGTTTCTTTTTCCTGCAAAATGCTAAAGACTTAGACAGAGCTTCATTTTCTAATTGAAAAGTCTCCTCCTGACAGGCAGCCCACTTCACAGGTATGCAAGGTCTGGCACAGAAAAAAACAAGACTAACCCCATATCTCGGGAACCAAGAGTGGGAGGGGAGAGACAAAGAGATCGTTATAGAACATGTTCTAACTGGTCACAGTGAGGCAAGGCTCAACTCAGTCACTTCACTCAGTACACATGGAAGTGTGTTTTCTTCTCGACAGTTGGAAAGTGTTAGTGTGCGCCAGTCCACAATGCTTTGTCTGTGAAGCAGTTTTTACCTAATAACAACATGGATGTGCTTGAGCGGTTTTTACCTAATAACAACATGGATGTGCTTGAGCACCCACTCCGTTCGCCAGACTTGTCTCCCTGGGATTTCTACCTCTTCCCAAAGATCAAGTTGGTGGGTGCTCAAAGGAAATCATTTTTTGTTGGTAAAAGATGTGTCCAGTTTGTCATGGACTAAGCACAAATAAAACCTTACTAAACTGTAAAAGGCATTTGGTGACTTTACTTAATTCACTAAGTTAAATGATAAAAAATGTGATCAGAAGAGATCTTACTAAAAAGCATTATTTAGGTATACAAACTTCTTTTGGGTCCTGTTTCATATAAGCAAAGATTTATCAATATTCATCAATAATTTATTTACCTATAATGACTGTGAATAATGTGACGTTTAATATTCCCTAAATTTTTTAGATAACCTTAGTGAAAAGTCATTAATTATAATATTTATCTGTTACTCATAAAAGAACATGACATAAAATGACAACTCAATTTCGCTCTTTGACATTTCAAATACAACTAGGTTACATTAATCAATCAATAATGTGCTTATCATACACTGTAGTCAATTATACTCCAACTATCAGTGACAGTTTTCTGGCTTGCAATCTGGACGCATATACTCTCATGACAACTACAGTCTTTTTAGCCCTTTCGTATTTTACAACCAGTGCTATTGCTTAAGGCACACCATAAATGTGCAAAAAGGCATCAGACACTTCATAATCCCAATTCCATTTCTGTGCTATTAGTGTATTTCCAAAGAATAAACTTTCAGTGCACTGAAATCCAAGAAAAAGAGGATAAACTCCTCAAAAGAGAAAGTTACACGTAAAATAAAACTGGCAGTACTACAAATAGAGCATTTGCATTTGCTGATTGCAAGGTTGCAATTATAGCTCACCATATTAATGAAGTCATAAACAAGTTGAGTTTACTTCTTTGGTTTATTAGACCATGACAACCTGTTTTTGGAGTTGTAGTTTTATCAACTATAATTATTAATGATATCTCTGTGAAAGACATTATTAATACTGTTTCTCCAAGACATTATTTATATTCTGGGCTATCTGTAAAGATGAGTCAGTGTCTCCCAAATGAACTTTGGCACAGTTTTAAATAGAACTTCTCACCTCCAGACAAATCATATAAATCTCACCCTTCCCATTTTTATTAAAATTATTCTGAATGAATGATACAGTCATAAATTTCATTATAAAGTATTTCTCCGTTGAAAAGTGATGGTTGGCCAATAGTGAGATTGCTCATTTCAACAATAACCCTCTCTAAATCCCCTTGAAAAATACTTTCTGGTAAGGAGTAACAGAACATTTTAGATTTTTTTTTTAAAAGAGAATGTATAATTTTTCTTTTCAAGGAGAACTTTCAAAATATTGGAAGTGAGAGAAAAACCGTGGGAGAAACAATTCCAAAATACATTATCCAGAATTTTTATTTTAATTTTATTTCACATTAATGAAATCTGAAAACACTTTCTCATATATTTGCTCCAAGTAGGAATTTGTATTAAGTTGTGGAGTTTATCATGAAACAGAATAGGTAGTTTTTATGAGGGCACAGGCTCAGCTAAGGACACAAGCACTGACTGATGAACCTTCTCCCTCCCACAAAGGCGATGGCTTCTGCAGTACTGTCCTCCACGGTTTCATGAAATGAAATGAAAGAGAGAATATGACCTTCCCTATACATTTTTTTTCATCTGTCTTGGGCAAAGTTCTGTTTGCTCCAGCTGGCTGATAGATGGAGCTTTGAGAAGGAAGAAGATGTGTCAGTTCTCAGACCTTCCAAGTGTGTGATGAGACACACTCCACATCTTCCTTTTTAAGTGCCAGCGGCAGAATATGGAAACAAAGTGAGAGCAAATTTGAATATCAAAAGTCATTCTCCAGTTTATCCACTCTTAAAACCTGTCACATCACATTCCCAGCACTAATTAACTACCCTGTTCCAATTTAGAGGCAATGGTATCTCAGAGGTGGTTGAATGACTCCCATCAGTTGCAAACTGTTTATTTATTCAGGATAGAAATAAGGAAAAAGGAAAAAAAAATTGTGCACATCTAGCAGTTCAATAATTGCTTTTTGCATGTTTTTATTCTTTTTACATCATATTTTGATGCTGTTGCACTCATTGGGACATTTAGAGGGTAATATAGTAATAATTTATGAAATAGGAGAGTGTGATATGCTACAGTATCCCTAGTGGTGCATTTCATATCATATTAGCAGTACAACAATCGTAAAAAGCTGATGGTGGCAGTGGGTTCCTGCTGAGACATACACCTATTACAGTGATATCCATGTCAGCTTTTTGCTCTTTAATCACAGCTTTGACATTCGGTGACTACAATGTTTTCCTTTAAAAAATCATATTAGTTTTCACTGAGGAGCCCAAATTATTTAGGTGACATTCCTTCACCTACTTTAAAACAAATTAATGAAAGGAGCATCCTTAGCTTAGGTAACTTCCATTTGTGAAAACTGATGTATTGAGATTATTAGTCTGTGCAGGCTGTAAAGAAAAAAATCTTTCTTTCAACACAGAGCTTGAGCCTTAGTTGGTGCTGCAGTGGAACCAGAGAATCCTGCGAACATTCCCACGGCAATTTGAAGGCAATTTGAAGGTACAGTTCTCTCACTCTCACAAACATTACGTCATCATGTTATCCTATTGGTGCACAAATAAACATGATATATAAATGTGTAAATTGCTACCAAAACCTGGCTTTCTGATACCTACTTGATTTAGTTTGCCCAAAACAAATAAAGGCAAGACACAAAAATTTTGATCAACTCTTTCAAAGCTAATGTGAGAATGTTGATGAGAGGGGTATGCTGACACATTGGCCAGCTCAAATAACTGGACTCAATGAAAAATGGTCTTCCAATCCCCGGAAAAAGAATGTTAATAGTTTAATATTTTTCTCATCAATTATAAAACTCCCTCCGCTTAAGACTCTGAGAACTTCACCATCACCTGAAGTACGATCAGAGTGCCAGCCACAGCCTGTGCGCAGAGGGAGAGAAAGCTTCCTATATGAAGCTCTGTTTTGATTTTAACCATGCTTTGAAAGACAGCCATCGTATACCCATAGGATGAAGGTGTAGGAGTGAGTCTTTGACAGATAGATGGTGTGCAGTGGTATCGGCTCTGCCTTAAAATTGCCTTTTTTCCCAAAAAATGTCTTTAAAATTTAATCATCCTGGACCTGCAAAATTATTGACTGTCCTGTTGACTATTTAGTTTCATTTTTTTTACACTATTCCCAGATTTTTATTATATTATCATCTCCCATCAGAGAGATCATCTTTGTTAGAGTAAACTGAAAATCACTGGTTATGACAAAAAAAGAATTCCCATTAACGAGTTATCATCTAATCATATTAGGATCTTTGTATCCTATTATCAGCTTTCTTATGAAATACCATTTCTTAATGACAGGGATTTGACTAATACTGTGTGAACTCTGCTAACATAATTTGAAAGTTACTACTAAGTGTGTATTTATAGAATAAGGTGTCATCTTCTTCATGCTTGCACATAATTCTAGCTTGTGATTTGATCAGATCTGAATGTTAAAAGTTAATTTTCATCAAATCAACCAAGGAAGGAGGGATAAAGTCATCGGCACTTTGCACTGGATTAGAATGTAGCATCAGCACTGAATTCAGTGGGGCCTCAAAGGGAGTCAGATTTCTGTTCTGTGTCCACAAAATATCTTTTATGGGTGACAGAGGCAATCCATCTATTTAGCATTTTCATTCTTTAAGGGCAATGGTACAGCTTGTGTATGCGATATGTAACAGCTACTGTATTTCAGCCAGTTTCACTGCAGACCAAGTAGCAGGGAGAGCCCAGGCCCCTTCAATCCTGATTTCAAGCCCCATGGAGCGAATCTGATGCCCAATTCATTTCTGCCTCGTTCCTCACTCTGAAACGCCACATCTCTTTCCCCGTGTTCCCTTTATTACTAGTCCAGATTGATTTTACCTTAACCTGAGCTGCCTAAGTAAGTCTGCTTGGACAGAGATGTAACGACATGTCACCTGATCATTTTAATTCTATGCATGAAACTACATGAGAATGGGAACGAAATTTATCTCCTCTCTTTTTTTTTTTTAACATGGTTTTCTCCATGTAGCTTTAATTCAGGGACAGAATGAACAGTGTAATACATATATATTTAATATTTCACTTTCCATCAATACAAAACCATGTTTCTTAGATAATGGCTTAGGAAAAAAGCCAGAAAAACAAATTTATTAGTTTATTTCACAATCTTGAAATGGCAAAAATAGATTTTGATCCCTTTCTCATTAATAATCTTCATATCACCCTTCCCCTTAAAAGAAAAAAGAACATCCATTTAATTTTAGAGAAGAAAATCTTCTCTGGGAAATAGTCACTGTATTTAAATGTCAGTTATTCAAATACATTTATTTAAATAGCCACACCTATTTAAATAAGTATAATCTGCTAAAGAGTAGATATCAATTCATAAAAAGAGAATTTTCCTTTACCTTTTCATAGATAGACTGACTCCATGATCCTAAATGAAGAATACCATTAATTAATTTAGTAGAGTTTTTTCAGTTTGAATTACAAATGTGGAGGAACCTATCAGAAATAAAATACATAGACTCACAGAACTTCAGAGAAAAATTCACTGTCAACAGTCTCTTCCTAAGACAGCCTCACACTGACAAAATGCTGAGCAGTAAGGTCAGGGACTGTCCTTTCGGTTTGTGTTTGTACAGAATTTACCACGGACTCAGATCAATGGCTTTTCTTTGATCTACTGTCACGTAAATAGCAATACATTTTTATCAACTACAATGCCACAGAGTGAAATAGGTAGTATCATAAATGATAGCAAATAGAGTAAAATTGTCAAAATATATCTATTACTTATTGTGCTTCAGTATCCTTGGCACCTTTGTTATGGAAATCCATGGAAGGGGATAATGCAAGTATGGTAACGTCAATGGAAGTCTTTACTTTGATTTCCATGCACTTTGCATCATGCTTCTACTTCCTAATTTGCAACATCCGATAATCCACAATACAGCTCACAGAGTTATTAGTTTGAATTAGTGAGGTTCTCCTACCTGATTGGTTTTAAGCCAATTTATACAGGCTTGTCTGTCTAAGCTGTTAATACTGTTGAAGATTACTATGGTATTACTGCAGTCTGCAATATTTCAAAGCTTAGAGCACTGTTTCTCACCAAATCCTTGAAATGGATTTGACTTTTTCAACGCCACTTCTAGTTGTCTAAGAGCTATCACTTGTGAAACAAGCCCCTGAAAGCCTGAGCTGACTGCGCTAAGTGTCAGAAAATAGCATTTAGTCTGCCAAAAGAGCTAAAGCAGGAATTCAGCTGTTCAGTACAAAAACAGAGAATACTTTTTTTTATTTCATCTGACTTCAGGTAGCAGGATAAACATTTCAGTTAATTAAGCTGTGAAACTCCTTGATTTAGAGGTTCTGATAGTTTCATTGAGTTCGTTGCTTAAACTCAACCTGCATTGCCTTCCATTTCACTCATTTTAGTAAAGAATTACCAAATTGAAACAAATACTGGCTTTTGCACACATGAAAAGAATCCCCCAGCAATTGTAAATTACTGTTCTGATCTGTACAGAGAAAATAGATCAGTGATGTAAATTAACCCACAAACAGACTTCATGCTTTCTTGCTTCTTAAAATAAAAACTGTTCAAGTAAGCCATCTCTGAAAATACGCAGTGCCCGTTGCTCAGCTAGTGTAGAAACATTAATAATCCCCAGTCTTGGTTTGAAAAGTTTAGCTAATGACAGTAGCCTGTTTGGATAGAAAGGGAAGCAGAGCACCATCTGCTGTACAGCCATGCAAAAGTTTCAGAACAAAACCTGCAAGAACACCGATCCTGTCTTAAGCTTTATAGATAGTTAGGACATGGAAAACTACCATTACCCAACACTGTGTGACCATGAGCTCGAGATGGATACAGACTAAAATTAGAGAGAGACATGAAGAGCCAGGGTTCAAAGTTAGACATCAAAACCTACAGGGAAGAAACAAAGTAAGGAGCATTGTTTCTTTGGATGGATAGGTATGGCTGTCATTTTTAAAAGTACAGAATTTGATTGCTACTACACCGACATCCCATTTGGCAGACTCACCTGCTCAGGCTAAAGTACTGCTGGGAAAAAATGCCTAGAAGTTGTGTTAGTACACCTACACCTAAGAAAAAAAAGGAGAACTACTATGCTCAGGGGCCACTGCCAGCATCTCTGTGAAATTTCTTATAATTGGTAAGGGTCTGGTAGGCATCTGAAGATGAGCTGAGGGTGAGGGGGTGGGGGCTTTTGTTAGGGAAAGTTCAGTTTCTAGGTAGGGATCTCAATAAGTAGAACAGGCTTGGGCACACCCATAATGTTCTGCAGAGGATGCAAGAGATAGAAAAATGGGTATCAGTGACTCCAGAAACACATGGTAAGCCTGAGGGTCACCTGCCATCCAGCATGAGTCATTGGTGAGTACAAGAGTGACAGACAGTGAATGATTTCTGTCCTATGAGTAGAAAAGAAAATTCATTTTTCAGACTAGCAGCTGCACAAATCAAAATTAAGACCATCACCCCTAATAAATGAAGAAAAGCTACTTCTTCTAAGGACTGTAGAGTCCAAAGCCACCAGCCCAAACGGCAAATACGGAGTGGAGTGGGCTTTTCCTCAGTCCTGAAGATAATGGGTGACTGTCCATAAGCCTGACATCCCAAGACATGTGCTATCTGCCTTTATCTGTCTCTCGGAAGAGCCACTGAAGGTCATCCACTAATTATTGGGCAATCCAAATGAGCACTAATGATGCTGTCCACAACAGCTCTAAGACCAAGAACTGGTAGTGGATAAGAGTCACAAGCTTACCAGGTGTTGCAGCCCTCATATTTGAAAGAAAAGGTCCTAACGGGAATGGGAGCATTCGGGGGACTAGCACATGATTGTGCACAGAGTATCACCAGAGAAGCTTTGGGTCTTTGTTCAGAAGGAGTACACTAAAAAGAAATGAGGTATCTACAAAGAAGGGCTTGCATAGGGAACAAGACTGAGATTATGATGGGATGTGCAAAGATCTGCACAAAAGAAAAAAAAAGAAGACAACCAAAACCAACCTGGCAGTGTGATACAAATAAAGAGAAGATAAATAATTGTTCTAGCATCACAAGCGCAGCACAAATTAAGAGAAGACGACAATCTGAGGAGCTTCTTAGGTGGATGCATGCTAATGAATTAAATAAGTAGTATAAGCGAAAGCTGGAATCAGAGCAACCATATGTCCTGATTCTCCCCACATACATACACTCTCTCTGTGCAGCAAAAGGGAATATAGACCTCTCCACAGTTCTGTATCAGGAAGCCTACAATAAAACCAGCGAATTTTGAGAAGGTGCAGAAAAACTCAGTAATCAATCAGGAAGGTCCTTTGGGAAGTAAATCGCAGAAGGTGGTCAGGATATTACATACAAGTACAAATTATTCTAATGTAAAATAGACCTGAAGCATAATAAGAGTCCATTTGGTCATTTCATGGCTTCCACAATGATCCAAAACACAAATAAGTGTACAAACAGTAGAAACCAGATCAAAATATTAGGGATAACAGAATGTAAAGGAAAACAACAAAAATGTTACAACTAAATCAGAAAAGGAGAAAGTAGTAAAATAAGAAAAGATATAAACAAGAAAGCTGTCTAACAAAATACCTGAGCCAAAAGGGGAGAAGAAAGGCTAATGAGTGGTACTGATAAAGATTGAATGTCTGATACTGTTTTGTTTCAGTCTTCACTTAAAGGGTCACCCAGGTGGCACAACTAAGTCTAGTGCCAGAGATCTTGCAGATTGGGTTCAGCTGCCAACCTTGCAGCCAAATTATTCACACAATTAAGGCTCAAAACTATACCAGGGCAGCTGAACGTGATCTTTCTGAGTGTAAACAGAAGAAAGAAACCGCTTTTCTCTCTGGTCATGGCAAGGGTTATTGGTGATGTGCATGGGGAGTTATAAGGGTGTCCGCACAGCTGCCCCTCAGTCAGGAGTAGCGAACAGACTCTCCTGGTTCTCTAACACATACAAGAAACCAGACTGTTCTGTTTTATCCCAGCGTAAGTCAAGAACAACTCTCCTTATAAAGTAGAATATAAAACTATAAATAACCAGTACTAATAATATGGCACAAAATGTTCTGTCTTTTCTTAATGACTCGTTGTTTTAATATTTTGCCTTTTATTTGGCTGAATCCTTGTGATCCTGGCCTTAAGAGAAATCTTAATGCCAGCAAGTCAGTAACTCCATCAGGTTTACATCTATACGAAAGAATAAAAGGGACCAGACCCTTCTTCTGTTGCTGGGAGTAACACTTTGCGGTGTGCCACCCAGGGAAGTGCTGTGGGAATAGGCTCAGACTAAGCAGGGGGATGCTGACAGTGAGGCTGTGTGGGTACTCACAGACTTGCTAATCAAAGCCTGTTTAATTTGTGTAGATGTACGGCCAGTACAGCTGCAGCCAGAGCGGCACGGACTCCAGTTCAAAACTTTTACATCCTGAGATCAGATTTTAAGTTACGGTTTCCTGGGGAATTAATACAGCGAATCTCAGTCTTTCACGTGTGCTTGTCTTGCTGCTAAATTAGCACTGATCCACCAAAAAAGCATATGCAACAGTATCAGTGATACTGGTTAGGGCCGACATTAGCATAGATGCATTAAAATCACCAGAGCACATTGTCAGAACTCCTAAAACACTGAGACAAAATTCCCTTGGGGATCATGGAAGGGAGCTTATGAAGTGTTGGAGGAGAGTAATCAGCAGTGGTTCAGCTCTTCTACCTGAAGCAGGAGATGGAGTCATTATTAGTGCATAGGCAAGAGCTTCTCTAGTTTCACCAGGGAACTTCACATGACTCTGACATGTTGGCAGCAGCTCTGGACCTTCAGGTTAGAAGAGATTAACTATTACAATTAACTATTACTGTCTTGCTCTTAGGATTAAGAAAATTAAATTGCCAATGAAAAGCTGAAGACATCCATTGCAAGTATTTTGCCTTGTACCAAATTTTAAGGTGGGGAGAATTTCCAGCCCTCTGCTTCCCAAAGTGGCAACAAACATTCAGCTACGCTGCCAGCGGCCAGATGTGCTGCCTGTTTTCACCCACAGGTCACCTGTATTGCAGAACTAGTGAGCATGGGAGATATTATATACAAGTTTCATAGCAACACTACTCCGCTTCTTTCACATCTCCATGACCTGGTGAAAAGGCAGGTGACGTTCTGCTCACTGGTTTCAGTGATCCTATGAGAAAGGTTGATTCAACCTTTTCCTAGTCTTAAGAGCAGTAGAAATGTTTTTTATCATTTTCACTGAGAACTAAATCACGTCCTTTATGGGTAAGAGTAGTTTATTGCATTGACCAGTCAGAAGAAATACAAGCTATTTCTGACTCCTACTCTCAGACAGAAAATCTGTACTTTGTCACTGTCTGTGTACTTCTACAGGCCTTTATAAATAAGAAATTAGAGTTCCTCAAGTAACTTATTTCATATCAATCACTACCAAGTCAGGCAGCTCTAATAGCCTAACGAGATCTATAACCCACAATTTGGTCCAGAGTACAAAAGTATCTGGATAAGACCCCAGAATGAAAAGGTAGTCACAGTCTAGTCTGGACACAACTCTTCACAGGATGGAGTTGTGTTTGTGTCATTACTGTTTCATTTGGACCGTGTGGGCTGCTGCTGTGTCAGGATACTAGTACATGATGGTTGGTTTCACTTGGAATCGATACCCAGCAGTTGAAACTTTATAAAGTAGTAAAGAGCTGTCTTTTGCCATGAAGAACTGGCAAGCTAGGTTGACAGCAAAGCCTAAGGAGAGGGTGAAGCAATTTAGGAGCAGAAAGGATGGCAGCAGCCGGGGGGTGTTGCAGCCTCCATCACAGCTTCCCATCCCCTAAGCAAGTAGGTCAGGTAGCAAAAGACACATTCCAATTGGGGTGACCTGAGAGACAGGACAGTGAGCGGGTCTGGGACTCATCCTGGGGCTGCAGTCACGCACAGACCAAGCTGGGGAAGCCACAAGTGGGGTGTGAAGGGGCCAAGCAGGCAGAGAGCACTAAGGATGCTGGTAGAGGAGGGACCACCTCTGAAAGTCCCAAGAGAAGCAGTCCACCAAGGAAGTGCTTGCTCAGCAGCAGCCCAAGATGGTCACAGGGGACAAGGGAATGTGCAGTTAAATCCGTAGAGGACGCTGAAAAGAATGGCAGCCTAAGAAACACAGTCAGGTGGAGACTAAAAGCTGGATTTTACTTTAACAGTTAAGCTGTTGGTGGATATAGTGAAGATAAACAGAAAAAAGGAAAACCACCAAAAGCAGGCAGATTTCACCCTAAAACGGAGTCTCCAACATATGAAGGAAGCAGAACATTTCAAGCACCTTTCTATCCCTCCCTCTTCTTAGGGCACCTTCATGGGGTTCATTTAGACCAGGAGGGAATATAGGAAAAGCCAGTCTCCCTCCCCAGAGAAATGCAGCATTGAGAACTTGCAGACCAGTTTGGGATGAAAACATCTGGATGAAAATACTTTTTCCTTTTGTTCAGGTAACCAAATCAAAATATTATCATTCAGTTCATTCTGCAGATATAGAGGTTAAAGAGGGCTAGAAACTTTTTAATTCTTATAGTTATTGAATTGTCATTCTTTTAGTTTTTCTTAGTTTGTATCACTTCACCGCAGTGACTGTCCAGTTGAAACTGCACACCATTTTATAATTTTTTTTTTTTTTTCAGAAAGAAACCCAAACACCGTGAAAACCTTCTTTAATAAGATGAAGGTTTGGGGCATCAAATACACGGCTTCTGTTTTACTCCGGACCACAGGAATGTGTTAATTTCATGAAGTAATAGAAACAAATGTTGTGTAAAATTAACGTGTTTTCTTAGAAAACTCAGGGCCAAGTAGCCTCTCTTAAAAACATAGATCAAAAAGAAATTCAAAGAACACAGCTTGCAGTAGTACTCTTAATATAACAAATTTAGAAAGCAAAATTAGAAGTCTAAGATAAACACTCATCTGATGCTATTAAAGTTGCACTGTTGCGTTGTCTCTCCCTTGAGATTCTGCTGAATCTAGGGCACCTAGATGACTGTAAGCAGTAATGGTCTCTTAAAATTAAGACCAAATGTGAAAGAAATGCAAAGCAGTTCATGAACTCTTCCTGTCTGCAGAACCAATTAGGTTATTAAATGCTGCGAAAACACTCTGAATTTTAATTGCTCTTCAAGATTTCACTGTGTCCTCAGAAATAAAATTCTCTTTCCTTTTCGATTAATGCCCAAGAAATATTTAAGATGAAAACTGCATGAGAACAGTGATAGTTACTAGAGGTTTTATTAAGTAGAATGCCACTTAATTTCCTTCATTTTCTGCATTTCCTAAAAGAGCACAGCATCTAATTATTCTTCACCCATCCCATGTTCTGTACAACTCACAAAGATCTTCCATTGATTTTCAGTCCATAGAGCGCAAGGTGAAGATAAACAATAACTCTATATAGAAAATATTGATTTTAAACCATTGATTCAAAACCCAAGGGTGTCAAAAGATTAGTTACTTTTAAGGAAAGTACTAAAGGTGACTTTCAGCTACTTCATTATTGAAAAATGCAAAGCAAATAAACCCCACTGTTCAAAGAAGCCAGATACCCATGCAAGAGCTGTTAAAAAATTAAGTCAGTTTGACACACAATAGACCATTGGAAAGAGACCCAAAGAGGAGTTGCAGGCAACAGTTTCAGTGATACAATAAAAATGCTACAACATAAAATATCCCAAGAGTAGTTTTGTGTAATCTCCTGATGAAAAAAGAACCACTGAGAATAAAACTCCATTGTGATGTGAGATCCCACAAGGATGTCTTCAAGCATATGATGGCCCAGATAGACGGGACCATGAGGTTGCAAACTGGTAGGAGCAGAGACCCTCAGCACCCACAGCTGTGATTTGCTGGGGTTCTTATATAAATTAGAACTGGAAATAGGGAGGGAGGGCTAAACCTTGTATTATTCTTTAACATAGGCACCTACTTGCTCAGTACTAATGAGTTTTGCTTTTGTCAACATTTTCTCTTTTTTGGGCACCTTCTGATATCAGAAAGAAGTTTCAGATTTCAGCCTCAAAGGGAATATGTGATGAGAAGAAAAATGACCAGAAGAAGAGTAGACTGGTAGAGGAAAAATCTCTTGTCAAAGTGCCTTTCCTTCATGTACAGCATCCTCACTAGCATTTCTAACTACTTCAGTAGACCCCCTTAAATGATAGAAAAGAAGGATAGCTTATACCTAGACGGATGTTCTTCACGGTCTATTTGCTGTTTATATTCACATTCACACTGTGTCAAGAGTACAGCCACACCTAAACCCAGAGACCTTTAAACATTTCATTCTCTCTGTACAGGGCATAACTCCCTCTCACACGCTATAGAGCGATGGGAGAACCTGTCACCGATGGCCCAAACATAAACAATGCTGAAAGCAAGATCAGAGAGGGGAGTGGGCAGATATCAAAGGTAATTCTGCAAAGTGCACTATGATGATTGATACAGATATCTTCCTCTCATCCTCCATCAACTGTCCACATGGGGGTTCGAGATCAGAACAGCGATCCTGGGGTCTTCAGGACCCTCGCCCAAAATACTGGAGAAAGCAAGATTAGACCAACCTCCTGTCTAAAGAATTAAAGTGAGGACTGTGCACTCCATCTAGTAGCTTTACAAATCTGGAAGTAATTTTACATACAGAATAACTTCAAGTCTTAACTTAATTGTTGTCTTGTTTTTCATGTTCTTTCAACTACCAACTTAATAAATCCCTTATATGGCCTTGACATTTACTCTCTTTCAACAAGCTGAGAAAGAGAGACAATGTTTATTTCCACAGCTTATTTGATACAAGCTTCTATTCAGCCTTGGATCACAAGATAGTAGGTGGGAAGTAGTAAATACTGTTTCCACAATGCTGCAAATGAATGTAAATCTTGAATATGACAATTTGGCAGAGTTGTTCAAGCTGCTACCTGCCGGTACTTACAAGCATACACAGAGCACAAGTGAAAAGCAAGTAACTTTTGGAAACTTCCCAATTGATTTTGTTCGGTTAGATGGATTCCTTCCCAGAAGTGAAAGACAGAAGGGCCTTCTGCCAGTCTCTGAAGTTCAAGTTTTTTATTTTAATCATGCAATTCCCACACAACAGCCTTCTTTTCTGATCAAAAAAGGCGTTTGGTTTGGCAAACCAAAACTGGCAGCCGATATTAGAAATGCTGACTAAGGAGCAGAAGAAGTAACCATAAGCCACATTATCATCCAAAACTTTTAAATCAACAACACCCTACGCATGCAATGTGCAGATGCTACAACACTTAGTTGACTGAAGTGAATTTTGCTTTAGAATCATAGAATATCTTG
The DNA here is from genome assembly GCF_017976375.1 of Cuculus canorus. Classification (NCBI taxonomy): domain Eukaryota; kingdom Metazoa; phylum Chordata; class Aves; order Cuculiformes; family Cuculidae; genus Cuculus; species Cuculus canorus. The sequence goes on along the minus strand of NC_071401.1, from coordinate 177,408,987 downwards.
TTGGAAAGAACCCATAAAGATCACCAAATTCAACTCTCTGCTCCTCGCAGAACTACCTAAAACCAAACCATACAACTGAGTGCATCGTCCAGATCCTCCTTGAACTTTGACATGCTTGCTGCCATGACCACTTCCCTGGGGGAGACTGTTCCAGTGACTGACCACCCTCTCAGTGAAGAACCTTTGCCGAATGTCCAATGTGAACTTCTTTGATTGTTGTGAGATCCCCCGAGAGGTTACTAAAGAGTAACTAAGACACAGTGGATTTTTAAGATATGTTAGCTGAGGAAAAAAAAAATATAATTACATTTGCATTACATCAGAAAACCTATTAACGGATGTTTTCCTGCTCAGTCAGGAAACAGAACATGTATCACTATCTAGTGATTTCTTTTAGACTTAACAATTAAACAACTAACAATTTTAGACTTAACAATTAAGTTATTCAAGCAATAATTTCAAAGAATATGTTTCAGAAAACCCAACATTCTTTCCTGGATATTTCACGAGTAGTTGAAATGGCAAGGTATAAATCTTAAGTGGATCCAGCTCTGTCTGAGATTCACCTTAGCTTACATTGCAAGTCCACATTGTAGCGTTGGCTGCTGACCTAACTTCATAGTCCCTATCAATAGGGATAATGCAACTACTTTTATTCAATTTATCTGATTTATGCTATATGCCTACCTTAGGATTAGATTATTCACACTGCAGAATTCTGTAAATCACTGTTTTCCTTCTTTCATTTAAATGGTGGTCTGTTACCACTAGTTCAGAGAAGTCTGATGCTAGGAATGCAACATACGCCTTCAGTAAAGGATTTCCTCATGCATGGACTCCTTTGTCATGCAGCATCAAAGAATATTTGAAAAACAATACCTGGCATATTGTAGAAATAGCAGCCAAAAAAATCTTCTCTTCCATTACAAAGTTCTGAGTGCCGATATTACTGAAGTGAGAAAAAGCACTGAGTGCTAACTAAATTTTACATGGAAAGAACTGAAATAACCAGGCTACTTCAGAACAGATTATCCAATATAACTACATGCAGACCATTAGGACCATAATTACATATTTTTGTATCAATACAAGCTTTCAACTGAAAGGACTGCCATGTAAAAAGTAAATCTTCCACAGGCCAGTTCAAGGATGGTGCAGACAAAAGCTAGAGCACAGGGATGGAAATAACTCCACCTGTACCATTAGGAGTTTTTTCTTCACTGCAGAATCATTTGCATGGAAAGAACATCTCTATTCCTCCAATGTTTATCATCTGTTTATTTCCTAATAATTTGCTGAGATACAATAATTCAACTGTTAACTTTAAGTAGAAAACACACTGCAAGACACAAACCCTGTTCTGAAGTAGGTACCAGCCCGGCCAGTAAAGTTTCTCCTTGTAGGCTGAAGGGTTTGGTTTTCAACAAATTAACAAGAGACAATGGGCAGAAACTGAAACATAGGAGGTTCAGAAAACACTTTTTGCTGTGATGGTGACGAAACAGAGGCACAGGTTGCCCAGGGAGGTGGAGTCTCTATCCCTACACATATTCAAAAGCCATCTGGACACAGCTCCAGGTAATCTGCTCTAGGTGGCTCTGCCCAAGATGACCTCCAGAGATCTCTTCCAACCTTAACCTTTCCGTGGCTCTGAGAATTTTTAGAAGTTCTAGGGGCTACTTTGCGTGTTACTACTCCTAATCTGTATTTGGTCTCTGCTGCTTAGGCCTCAAGATATATTTCTTTTTATTCAGTTTATCAGCTATTTTATATCCATGAAAAGTGGGTGCAGCATCTGACAGCATCAGTCACTCATGTCTCAGAAGTTACTTTTTCTCTGCTATGGTTATGTTCATATCAGGTTATTAAAACATTAGAGGCTGGAGGAGGGAGTGTTCTTCCTTGTGTTTTTGTATTGATCATCCTACACAAGTACAGGCAACTTTTTCACAAAATGAAGATGATGGGGTAGGCAGCATCCATTTTCTGTTTAATACTGTAAATCTCTGAACCTTGCAGCATGACCCCAAAGAGAATAAAGGACTAGGGTATCTCCTCTTTCTGACAAGACAGCAGACTCCAACACATCTCCAAGACATTAGCTCTAAGATAACATTATGGCATCTGCACTTACCAGTGTGAGCTGACTTGAAAGGAGTCTCTACCAGGCAACATTTCTTTTCACTCCCCCCTTCCACACTCACACAACAATTCATCCTGTCCACTGACTACAGCAGGCTTGAAATTTGTGGATACTCCTGGAGGAAATCTCCTCTACTGAGTTGGTTAGCCTACTTCATATTCTCTGTGTGAACGCACAAGGTCAAAGACCAGAAGCAAAGGCATTATCTTCTGGAACAGATCATGAAAGTTTCTCCGCACCTGGAGGTGAAAAGATGCAGGGAGTAACTGCAGACAGACCAGCTTTATCTGGCACTGCATCTGGCAAACAAGCATCTTAGAGTGACACAAAGAAGATGGTGCCAAATGAAGCTTCAGCAAGATAGAAATAACAAAATGTAAAAACTAGAAATTACTGAATTATGTAGGAATTACCATAATGTTCATATTGCAAAACTAAGAAGCATTACATCTGGGGGGAAAAAAGAAAATCCCAGCAGCTGATGGAATGAAGGACTACAAATACAATGCTATAATTTTTGGAATAAATTAAGAACAAAAGAAATAAAACTGCTTTCACTACTAATGATAGTGCTGTTGATAATGCAAAAACATTCAATTAAGTCTTTTGCATTCAGAAATAAAATACATTTGCATCACATGAGGATGTTGAAATACTTTGTCTGTCAGCAAACCAGAAGAAAGTTAAACAAACAATGACCAGGTATAAATATTTCAAAATCAGCAGATCTACCTAATTTACAGTAGGAAACCAAGAAACAATTTCCTGAAGGATGCTGGTGTTACTAGCTCAAATAAATCTTAGATTTTTTATCCCAGGAATGGAAAGTAAGCCAACGAGGAGCATTCAAAGAATACATTTAGAAAGGACTAAGAAAAAATTACCTATATATTAAAAATTACCAACTCTTTAACTATACTGAAATTCTGAATATTGTCCTGGTGCCTGTATTTTAAAGAGGACTCTGGTAAACTGATGAAGGTATCAAAAAATAGCCACAAAACTATTTCTGACACCTTGCAGTCAGAAAGTTCATGAGCTCAATTTGTTTGGCAAAAGGAGACTGAGAAGTGATTTGATAACAACATGTAAGTACCTCCACAAGGAGAAACCACAGGACATTAAGCTCTGCAGCCTAGTGGAGAGAGGCATAAAAAGAATCAATGGATGGAAGCTAATACCGGGGAAACTAAAATGAGACACGAGGCACACACTCATCACTGTGAGAACACTGAACCATTGCAACAAAATGGCAAAGGGAAGTATTTTCCCTTTTCATGCCTTCAAACCAGGACTACTCACTTCTCTGAAAGGTATGATTTAGCTGGACACAAGTTATGCTTTAGTACAACAAATTACTGGCTTCAGTACAGAGATAACCAGAAGAAATTTAATGGCTTGTGATATATGACAGATGAGACTAGATGAACTTACAGATACCCCAAGGCTAAGCTCTATTAATCGATTTATCGGTGCTTTATGCTGCCATCCATTGCTACAGTAGCTGAGCACTTTCATATTAAATCCACAAGAATAACAAAATCCCTAGTGGACTTTAAGGGGCTTTTCGAACTTTGGCTTTTAGGAGTAAAACTAATATTAGGGGAAGATTTTAGAGGTTTTCTAGAGGAGGTCAGAAGGTCTGTATTTGCCCTTCTTGTTCTACATTGTATATTACTGCACTTGCTTTGTGCTTATACAGTATTTTGAAGCAGCCAGCTAGTGATTTCAGTCAGGCACAGTACTGCTAAATTGTTCACTTTAAGAAACAGTCATGTTTGTCTCCTCTGAATATTTGTACATGTATCACAACAGAACTGTCTCAGAGCTCTTCTTTTCAGTGTTGTTTAGGGTAATGGACACTTGTGTTGCTGATACGAAGAAAAAATGATTGAATTCTCAGAGAATCATAATTTAGATGAAGAGTAGTAGCAGGCCCAATGCACCATATAATGTATTCCTTAAAAATTACTGTTGTGGTTTAGCCCCAGACAGCAACCAAGTACCACACGGCCACACACTCGGTCCCCCGAGGTGGGATGGGGAGGAGAATCAGAAAGAAAAAGTTAAAACTCATGGGTTGGGATAAAGACAGTTTAATCGAACAGCTAAGGAAAAGTAATAATAATGAAAAAATACACAAAAAGCAAGTAACAGCACAGTTGCTCATCACCCATAAACTGATGCTCAGCCCATTCCTGAGCAGCAATTCCCCACCCCCTGATCAATTCCCACGGTTTATGAACAGAGCATCACACGGTATCAAACATCCCTTTGGCCACTCTACGTCAGCTGTCCTGGCAGCGTCCCCTCACAGTTTCTTGCACATTCCCCGCACTTTTGTTGGCAGGCCAGTATGACAAACTGTAGAAACCTAACTCTATTCCAGCTGAACCCAGGACAATTCCATACATTCAGAGACAAGACACCACTCTAAGAGTGATAACATGTCTGTTCTACAACAGCTGTCACTCAAAAGCAACTGGATCTTAGTATCTAACAGTTATTGTAGGTATCTGCTATAGGATGTGGTGTCCCCAAAGTACATGTATTTTGCAACAAGGTATTAATTCAACCTTAGACTCTAAAAATGATAAAAAGACAAAAGCAGTTTTTGTACAAAAGTATGACAGTTCTTCCCAATGTATTATTTGACAAGTCTACATTAATCAAGCAACTTCTAACTAATTTAGACACTGCCTGAGGTCTAAAGTACCAAAACCAGAGCAAATTCTGCAGAGGTTTCATTTTTCTTACTATCACAAACTTAACGCTTTATTCTTCAAGCTAAATCAGTTTTCATTAATTACAAGTTACCCTTCTGGCCACAGAAAGACAAAGCTAGGCAAACAGGATTAATGTAAAAATAAGACAGTAACCTATTTTTAAAGCAATAGCCTACAATTGCTTACTTTTGCTGTTTTATTCACCGTTTTTATGGAATGGTGAAGAAGGTCCTTCTCAAAACCCTGTGTGTTCCAACGGGCTATTAGCAGCCATTAATTTTTCAGCTGGAACAGTTTTACACACTGTGCACTCTCTATTGCATTCAGTAATCCCTCTAGAATTTTGTCTGGGCTTTTTTGAAGTCATAAGTCAAATTTCTCTTTTTGTACATACACAAAAAGAAGTGTTGACTGAAGACTGCTTTTCCCTCAGAGGTTGTCCAGCACCTACAGGAAAAGGGCAAAGCTCAAGCCCCTCACTGCACATCAGGTGCCCTGGCTCTTGTCTTTTGTTCATGCTGTTCTCGGAAGTCCTGCTGAGTCTGTCTGCCTCAGGCAAGCAGAATGTCTCAGATCAGTTGCGCCTAATTGTAATAGCTTCATCAGCCAAGCTTTCTTACCACAAGCATGCCTCTAGTAAAAAGCCCTTGTGTCTACAGAAAAATAAAGAAAACAAAAATTTTGTAATAGTCTACAAAAAGCTGAGAAAAAAACCCAAAAACCTAAGCTTCTTCCCCAAGCAACAGCCAAGAAAGACACAGCACTGCCTAGGAACTACTTTGGGTCAAGAACATGCTTAAAGGCCCAGACATGCAGTCATGCATTAGCACTGTGGAAGAAAGCAGCGTGCCCACCCCAGGGCACCCCTTTGGCTTGAAACGGTACAGTCACCTTATTACAGTAAATGGCCCAGTTCTGAAAGCACGTACCTGATGGCAGATGAAATATTGACTAATCGGCATTAGCAGCCACCAAGATCCAGAAAGATCGTCATACGAAGAACAGATGACACCATCTCCTGGAAAACACAGGCAGCTAGGAGGGGTAGTGAAGAAGGGAGGCAAGCAAGGAACAACCAGCAGGAAAGATGAGGTCTGTTGTGATCTGCAATTATGATTCACCTTGGGTAACACTAACCACAACATAAAAAAATAAAACAAAACAATAAAATAAAACATGGCAGAGCATCTTAAAATGAAAAAATAGGAATACCAGTGACTAGTCAGAAACTGCACGACATCATACTTCTGAAGTTTCATGACAGCCAACAGGCAAGCGGAGTATCTCCTACACACCAGCTGCTCAGTGAGGCACAGCAGGTTAACATTAAAAGGCTAAAACATCAGCTTTAATTAATTCTAATTTCCTAGTCTTAAATCAGGAGGTAAAACTGATTATATTGGTTTCATTTTCTTGGAAGCCTAAAAAAACCCATGCCCTAAGTCCTCATTAATTCAACCACAAAGATTTGCATTTTAGGATAACTTCTGCACCTACTTTGGTATTTCAAAGCAATTCATATGAATATTACAGACTGATTTAATGTGAATTGCTCTAGTAAAATACATACAGAAATGACTGGCAGAACATTAAGATTCATAACATATAGATATTAAAAAAAATGAACCTGTTGTGCTAAGATTATAATTTTGAGAATGAGCATACGATATTAAATAACCCAAAGGAAGAGTAAGAGAGAGAGTGATCTTCCAGAATACGAAAGCAGAGGAAAACGCATTAGGCTATTCTAACTGTTCATTTCAGTTGGTTTATTAATTTAATACAAACCACATAAAATAGAGAGGCCATTCAGGAATATATAAAAAACATTTTCAGAAATCAGTGTTTGATGCTAGAAATAAGTGAGGAAATTAAAGACAGCACAATCTAGCAACACTTCTCCAAGCAGTGAGGAAGGCACAGGTAAACTCCACTTTTGCACTCCATTATCTTATAGAAGTCTGAAGTGCAGAAATGATCACTAGCAAACAAACTTCACAGGCCCTTTCCTTCCCTAACAAACTTCTCTTTGGTTTAAAGGGGACATTTACTAAAGTAAACTCCCATATTTTCATTTTGCTCTAAAGACAAATAAACCTAACAAACAAAACTATCTGTGGAAAACGGCACAGAGGGAAGGGGGAGTTGTGTGAGAATGTTCGTTCAACAGGTATCTTGAAAAGCAGTTGTAAGTCTTAAAGACTGTAGACTTAGATCATACTCTTAAAGGCTTCTAAAAGACTTGCTCTGAGAACATAATACACCTGTATCTTACAAGTTTGGTACTCTTAAAACAGCAACAAACTATATGAAAACCTAACAAGCCCTGCTCTTGCAGGCCTGTTTTGACAAGACAGTGCAAGGAAACTGTCTAGATATTTACGAGTAAGGACCATGACCAGTGAAAGCCTATTCCTAAATGAAGGTATTAATGTGTCAGGAGAAGCTATGAAGTTTATTCTCTTCTGGGTTTGACCCAGACTGGTGGAATTCTAAAGACAGCAAGGCAGAAACTAGCAAGGAGATCCAAATCACTGCATCTTTTCCCCTCCCCTTTCAGCATGACTATTAGAAAACCATTAAAACCAGTGTAACTAGATAGCAGTAAGCAGGCAGTTATTACTGTTTTCAAAGAGATTATATAGGGTGATAATAAGGAACTACAGTAATGACTTACAGTTCCTTTCCTTGAAATTCACAGTAAACAAGGAACCAGTCTTCTAAGAGATACCGACTTATCCCTCCACGTAAGAGCTTGACACAGGAAAAGTGCAATTATTTGACTGAACAAAGGATGCTAACCCTTACATCTACCAAATCAGAAATCAGACTTGAAGATAAAATACTATTTCAAAATTGTTAATTATATTTCAGAAATCTCTAGTTTCTGCCATGAAAAATTCTACATTCCTTTTTATATAACGATTTTATCCCTATGGGCCCAGCTGCAGTCTAACACGGGGAAATGAAATCAAAGATGAACACCTAAAAGTGGAAACAGACTAGGTCCCTGGTTTGTGCAACTAAGGTGGCACCTAGATATGGGATGAACATTTAAAATCCGGATCTAGAAGAAGTGACAGTTCCTACTTTGATTAAAGGAACTGGCAAACATATAGATCAAGCAGGGAGACAGCAGCCAAGCATCTAACATAAGAGAGGACAGGGATATTAATTGATTCAGGGAAGAAACTACTAGTGATCACTCAAGACATATAAAGACTTTACTAAAGACTCAAAAAATCCTCCTACCCAAACATCCTCAAAAAGCAATCTGAGGAGAAAAAAAGAAAAGCAACCACAGTAGGACTAAAGGTCCTCCTTTAATTACTGGTCTCCGCAAAGAGACCTGTAATATTTCCCATAATTTTTATAAGCATTCAAATGAAAAAAGAGCTTAGTGATTATCTTTTAAAAGCAGCACAGGGAAAAGAAGGAGGGGGAAAACAAAGCCTTGTAGAAATTTGCCAAATATACAGGAAAATGCACATTCATAAGTTTAAATGAGAACTCTCTAAAGAACTGAATGCAGCTGTGCATAAAGCACCAGCAAAATTGAAGAGGAACAACTGAACTTATTAAACACAAGAACTTCCGATTACTTAATATTCCTTCAAGAAACCTAAAATTTTAATGGGCCCACAAAGGCTTAAAAACGCATTGGAGAACCACAAGTCTTAAATTTTATGACAACCTCAGAGGACAAACTGTTCTTGCATAGATCCAGTAAGTGGTTACAAGAGAGAGATTCTGAGAACTACTTTAAAATGAGATTTTCTCCTTACTTCCTGAAGTGGAAAATTTACTACTACCTCTGCAAATATCTTCTCTTTTTAAATCTGAATAATAGTTTTGAGTAGTCTACTAGGACTACAAAGCAACTGTGAGGCAACCTGCATTTCTATAGAAAATTATCCTGCATTATTTAAGTTTTGGCAGTCAAGTACAGAAATCAAGTTTTATGTGTTTCTCTGTAGAGTTAAACTAGGATCAAAGAATATTTTTCTTTTTTCTAAAGGAACTGAAAGTATATACACTAGTGTTTAATTATTTTAAATTTCACTTGCTGGGTTGATGCTTTGCCCACTTCAGCAACTTGAGCAAATAATTTGGCTGTTACTTGTGCAAAACTTTGTATGAATTTAAGTTATTATTCTCAAATATATAGATAAAACAAGTTGGACAGAACTGAAGTGCCAAAAAAGAAACGGTACAGAAGATATCCAAAGAGATTAGAACAATGACAGAGAAACACTTAAGGTTCTTTTAGAAAAATACAAGTTTTGACATCACCACCAACTGTTTCTGCACACAGAAGTGCTCAGATTGACAGCAAAAGCCACATAAAAAGCATCTAAGATCTGTTCAAGATCCACGGTGATGTACCTTCCCGACACTTCATACTTCTGCCTATGCCACAAAAGCACACACTTCCTTCTAATAAAGAAAAAGCTATAACCTCACATTACAGTTTTCTGCAACTTATTTTAATATACAAAAGTACCGGAGCTATTCCTAATGCCATCTATTCACAAAGTAGTGAAGTGAGCAGGGAAGCTATGATAATTACAGTAATCACATTATATACCACAGGAGTGAATGTAAAAATAGTAACTATTCTAAATTAATAATTTATTGAAAGAAATAGACCTAAACAGCCTAAACATTAATTTAAATTATACAGGAGCATTCCACTTAACCCAGACAAAAAAATATATATATATTATATATCTAGAAACAGTAAATAGATATTGTTAAACCTGCTTGACAGTTGAAAAATCTTAAGTTTTCTAAGAAACAGAAATTCCAGATATATCCATATGTTTGGAGACACCTTTATAAATCAGGCAGTAGAAACACAGAGTCCAATGTTTTCCTACAGATAAGCTAAAGAAGACTGATTTTATGACTCAGTTTCATGCCATTTAATCCACCACAAATACCATTTGCATCTGTAAATGTGAGCAAATAAGGGCTTCATTCCTATGTTGACACAAAATGAGAGACCAATAATCCACATATAGACAATTCATTACACCTTCAACTTTGCCTCTTATTTCTTCTGCTTCTAAGCATTCCAAACAGGCCCAGGGCCTTCCCTCTTCCCACCCCTACACTTCAGTTATTTCCTTTTCCATGCTGTCTAAATGGGAAGTATAATCTGGGAGAAGGAAAAGAAAGAAGACCGGCTTCTCCGTCATCCTGATACGGAAAGTGTGCAGATAGAAGTGTGGAAAGCTTGTGCAGTTGGAATGTACCTAGTACGGACAGAAACCTGGTAAAAATAACAAAATGTTGACAACGTTTTGCACTTTCTATATTTAAATCAAAAGCTTACCAAAACCAATTCAACTGGCATCAGTCTAAATTTTCACCTTCAGTCTAAATTTTGGCAAAACTACAAACTGGAAAGATACTTCCATAAGGCTTATACAGCCTTACTAACAGGCAGAGGTGCATAAGGATATGTCTATCTTGTTTCATACAAATGAGACAACACAGCATCAAATAGATCCCTTCTACCAGGAGACGGTGATCCCTTTAAAAAGAGACAGATTAATGGTACTGTGACATGAGATGAATCAAGCATGCTAAAGACATTTATCTTAATCTAAGCTGAATATACACTTCCTGATGTTTACATTTTCCTATGGAACTTTATACTTCTAGCAGCAGTTTTTTACAGCTAGTGATTTGCCGAAACTTTTTATCTAAATTAGCCAGTTCAGACTGACAAATCGGGTATTGAAATGTTTCGGAGCATAACTGGTTTCGATCACACTTCTTGGTTTTCCAGTCTTCTTACTCTCTCCAAATGTTTTAAGTTAGATTTGTTTTTAAAGGTAGGTTGTCTTTCTAAATTTAAGACATAGAGATTACAGAGCTAAAAATTGATTCAAAACAAAAATACTCTAGGGAGTTACTTAATGGAAGCTGCTAAGCACTTGCTGTTTAAGTTTTCTAAAGTGTTCATGAATGTTACTTGGGAACGGATAGTTGAACAGTTTAAGTTTGTATTAAAAACTAAACAAAAACTATGGCATAAAGCAGTATATTCTCTTCTTTATAATATGTTAATAAGCAGTTCTTGAAATAAGCACAAAAGAATTTTATCCTATGATAAGCTTCAATATTAACACTTTCTGTTCTAATTTCCCATAAAAACTGAAATTAAAGTGGATAGGTAGTTGCTAACGTTCATGCTCCACTGTTTTTCTGAAACTGCTCATTAGGTTTTAAAAGCAGTATCTTCACATGCATACAACATAATAAAAATCAATTTAAATCTGAAAGTTTCTGCAAAGAAACACAAAAAACAGGTCATAAGAATTTAAGTACAAACACACAGTAAAAGTAAAAAAAAACAAAGCTGAAGACAAATTGGTATTAGAAAAATCAGTATTTATGTAAAAAAATAATGCACTGCATATTGTAAAATCAGTCAATAACAGTATTCCCCTTCACACAGAACTCTAGATTTTCAGACTTCAAAAGATTACATAGCAAGGCAAAGAGACCATAACTACATGTGAGTCAGACTGCTTTCTAGTTTCCATCCCTGAAATTTATACCCCGAGCCAGCAGGGAGATTACAAGTAGAATATAAACTGCTTACAATGGAGTGTGTTTTACAGCTAAAGCATTCATCCAGCTCACATGGATCCGGGAGTCAGAGCCAGCCCACCTTTGACAAAGAAACAGCCACAAAAATTAAACTTCTAAAAAGGGGTTCGGATGAAGGTGCAAGTCAGTGAGTGGATCCTCCATGTTCAACACACAGGAACTTTTCTGGAATCCAAAACCTCACTTTATGAAGACTTCATCTCAGTTAGGTTATCCAAGTTCAAATATATTTTACAAATACCTTTCAAGCCATGCAAGTTTAAATAATATTTTACTGTAACACCGGAATTCAGCCTTTTTCTTCATGTTTTTCTCTGAAAAAAGTTTGCATTAGATAAAACAGAACTCATTTCCACTAAAATACCTTAAAAAAGCCTAATCCTTACCTGTTGTAAATGCCTATCACCCTACTGACAGTAATGCATTCATATAGTAGAGGTTCTGCCCCCAAACTAGTTTAAAGCCGTGTTATTAAAAAAAAATATGGTAACAGGTTATATTATCTAAGAAACCCACCTAATAAGAGTTCTGATGCTTCATCAGACTGTATACTACAGCTCTTCACTTTTAGGTACTAAATAATCTACAGTCATTACCAGGTAATAATTACTGGTGAGTAAACGCAACAGCAACAGCTTTCCACTGTTTTGTTTTGGTTTTTTCCCCTACTTCCAAAATGCCCTATAAAGGTGCAAAACCATGTAGTTTTAAAAAGTATTGTAAGACAGACAACTTCATAATTGAATTTTTGCTAAAAAACACTTCAACTGTGCTCTATCTTTTGGCCATGATGGCTCAACAATGTTGAAACAAATGCTGTATATTAAAAAGTCTCTGTATCTGCAGACAGAGAAAAGTAGTATCATATACTAGTTATTCATTTCTCAAAAAACGTATTTATAGTGTGCAGCTTACAAATAAGATAAGCAAAACAAGATTGTCAAAACAGTACTTCAGTATGTAAGAGATGAACGTATAAAGGCACAAGCAGATTGTCAATTATATCACATTTCTTTGAAAACAGAGTATTTTCTGCACTTGTAAACAACTTTGTTTACATAAAGGCTTACACCTTTGAAGTGAGGTTAGTGCTGCTGACGTAGTTATTGCTACATTCACAGTTTAATAGATTTTTAGACAATATGAGGTACGCTCCCAAATCAAGCCATCTTCATTTCTTCCTTGTTCATTTGACCATCAGAGAACTGAGTTATGCAGACTAAAACTAGTGACAACAGAAGCCAGTAACACCCGAATCGTCGGATCCAAGATAAACATTAGCAGGGATTAAACTTCAGAAGAGCAAAAAAGTCACCTCTGCAGAAAAAAGTTCCTGTTCTTCATCACTTGAATATTTTCTTCATTTTTATGTATGCTAGTAAACTTTTATCTGGGCACGTGAAGAGCCAATTCAAGCCATGTAAGAATTTTTGGACCTTTTGACCAGTAAGTTCATTCAGTCTTTTGACTTAAAAGCTTGAAGTAAAAATCACCTTCCCCTTGATCTTCTGGCATGCAAGTCTCTTATGCTTTTTGTTAGCTGCTTTATGAACACTTCATATACTTTTCCACAGTATGTATGCATGGTTTTCCGCAATTCCAGTTCTAGGGGCTGCAACAGGGAATGAACCAGTTCATCTCCAAATGAATACTGTAAGAAGTTAAGAAAATAATATTTAAGGTCAACACGGAAGAGTCGTTATTCAGAAATACTAAAGAGTTTTATAAAAACACCTTTGAACACTGTATTTGCTTTCTATAGGTTTATTACCCGTTTTCAAGAACTCTGAGAGCTTCTGGACGCAGTATTTGAAAATCACGTCTAAATTACAGAAATATTCTCTAATGCTTTCAATAAGCCTCACCAGTGAGATTTTTTTTAAAAAAATATAAACAAATATACACAAGCAGACAGGCAAGGAGGAAATTTTAAATTACCTTATTAATTACAAATTTACACATCTAAAATGATTTCTCATTATTTGTTAGTTGAACAGTAACTTTCTGGAATGACAACTTTCAAGGAATACAGTTCTTAACAAATTATAATGAAACAACAGTATGAACAGTTGTACTGCTGAAGTTTCATTAAATTGAATGATGGTCAAAAGCATACTATGTTTAACATGGACATGAAAAAGAAGTCATTAATTCAACAGCACAATATTTTTTATAAACAAATGTTAAGCTAAAACAGTATTTCAAAGTTATATTTTTTTCATCTTATTACCACTGAATCAGTGTTTTACATACTTTCTCTGACATATTCATAAAACAAATGGGATCATAAATAAAAAGAATTAATTTTTTCCTTCTGTTTTTGACAATGCTCAAAGGAAACAAAGAAATCGTATTTTTATAGAAAGACTCACTTTCCCTGTAATGTATTCTCAGATCCCCAAAAGTACTTTTCTTCATTTTTATATCCATATGACAACACGTAATAAAGCACCATTAAAATATACTATTGATTTTTGAAGGTTATACACACACAATAGTCTGCTACATTAAAATGTGCATCACTGCTAAATTTTACAGCTCTTCAGTGAGTATACTGATGCAGTGATAAATAGTTTATTAGATGACTTCTTTGCAGAATGAAAAGAAGTCAGTGTGCTTACTATTTAAAGGCACAGCAACATACTAATACACTGAACCTCTAGAAAAGGTCAAAACATAGTACAGAAAAATATTTGCTACAGTCCACACCTAACTGCAATTTGATATTAAAGTGTAAATACACACAAACTTTGGGAAGAAGTTATTTTTCTGCGTTTTAAGGTTTCCACAGAAATGAAGCTTCTAGTGATCTCCTAATGTTCATACAAACAGTTTACTAGAAATAGTTATTAAAGGAACGGGAATTAAGCCTTTTAAATACATTGACAACTACAGGCAATGTTTTAGAATCTGCTGCCCAGGGAGGTGGTCTAGTCGCCTTCCCTGGAGGTGTTTAAGGAACGGGTGGATGAAGTGCTTAGGGACATGCTTTAAACGAGTGTTAGGAATGGTTCGACTTGATGATCCAGTGAGTCCTTTCCAATCTGGTGATTCTATGATTCTATGATCACCTACACAGTGTTTCAAAGGATGCTCATCACAAACGGAATGCAGTGCAATCCTACCCAAGCAGCAAATGAAAAATGAGTGAAAAGAGGAGAAGAGAAAAAAATTACTTAGTTGCAATCAAGGTAAATTTTAACAAAACCTACAAAATACATGCAGTACTGTAGATAAAAATACATTTTTAAAAAAATAGCACAAGTGCAATGCTGAAACACTTACATTTTTTATTGCTTCATAGACAGCCCTAAAAGTCGGTTGTTTATCATCATGGTAAACACCTCTGTTTCCATGAAGAATAAATATACCTTCTTCTTCAGCTTCCTTACAATTGCTTCCATAGATGCAGTGGTCAGGCCGATAATTCCATTGGCAAGGAAAGACATAAAGACTTTCTGTACAGAAAAACGCAAACTCTGGATTAAACATCAAATTTTTTTCAGGAAATGCATTAATTGTTTCTTTTTTGCTTAAGGCTGCTTCATAAATTTCTGTATAGTTGTTTCAAAACCTTACAACGAATTACACTACAGCAAGCTCCAATGCTGTCTCTCAAAGCAAACACTTTTAGAAAACAAAATAAAAGGCCCTCGAATACTTTCCCTGAAAAGCCTGCTAAAAGAGTGTGTTTCTGGATTTTTGAACACCACAGAAAAGATCAACTTTGCCACGTTAGACTAAAAATCCATGTGTATTTACCTGGATTGTGAAAAAACATAATGTTCAATAGATCCTGATCACCCCATGTTATGTTCAACTTGTACTTCTTTAGCAGTGGCATAAGAATTTCTCCCCACTGTAACCGGACTGATGTCATATCATTCTATTAAACAAATTAAAACAAAACAACACACATTTAGGACAATTATACTTGTAAAGAAGGAAACACCCTACAGAATCACAGTGATTTACTTTGCAAAGTTATAAATCTCAAGTGTATAGATGATTTCTTTCTTTTAAACAAATAAGCACATCTAAGGAAAACAGTTATGGGCATCTCCAACATGCTTTATTTCTCAATTATCTTAAAAGGAAAATTATATGCGTCTCCTATTTAACTGCCACATTAAATTTTGTCTTTAAGATTTCCCTCAAACATCTTAGAACTTTTAATTTAAGAAACAGCAAGGGTTTTTTATACAGCAGTAGGATCTAACACAAAAACTGCATTTAAGTGATGCATGTAAGCAGATGGGCATTACTTAAGCATCCACACTCCATGCACTTTCTCTGTTTTTACTACAGAGTGATAATATATACAGGTACTGAAGTTAACTTCGAGAATTCAAAATAAATCAATATAAAATTAATTATTAAATAGTTCCAAACACATACAGGTCAAGAATATTGGCTGCAAAGCACAGTACAAAACTATGGAAATCCTTCAAAGGTTTTCAAAGGAATTTTCATTGAATCGAACTAATTTTTTGTTACTGAATTGAACTTTCACAGCAAAGGCTCAACTTTTCACTAGCAAAAGGCAGTAAGACTCTAAACCAACAGCTGTTACTTAATTCCCAAATTCTTAAATTAGCAAAATCACTTCAAAGGAAAAGGAAAAGGAGTTCTTCTAAGGTTCTGGCTGAGGAGATGCTACTTGGAATAAGCATGAGGAGATGCTACTTGGAATAAGCATTGGCCTATACAGAATTGCACATTACTGAGGAGTTACCTACCATCTGCAGTATAATAGGTTACAAAGCCTAAAGCTAATTTCTTATCTTTACACCACATTTAAGCTTAACTAGAACATAAATGGAACAAGGCTGCTCATTCAGTACCTTCTACTTCAGACAGGAGAGTGAGGATGGAGTACCAGTAAGTCCCAAAGTGAGAAAATTCCTGAAGAACTACAAGATTGTACTTTGATTCTTTTTAATCAAGTTGCCAAAAAAAAACTAAATTAGAACTCCAGTATGATTTGGGATCTGTATACAGAAACATCACGTTAAGAAACGGAAAGAGTACCAGAAGCAGAATATTCAGTTTTAGAGTAGTAGTATAAGAGACTTCTCCAAGCTACCCAGTGGCAAGCTGGAAAGTGCAAAAAATTAGCAGTTCAGATTTTAGTCTTTCCTCAAATCATTTCAGGCAAACACAAAGGGCTTTCAGAGCTGAAGACTGAAAAAAGAAACACTACCAGATTTCAGAGAAGAATACAAAAAATATGTATAGCTTATATTATGTAAGAAGCCAAATGGAGTATTACAGTCTCTTCTGTTCTAAAAAATTTATGACTACTACAGCTTGCAAATATTTGATGAGAGCAGGCGTAAGAAAAACACAAGAGAATTCCTCTCTAGCAAGAATTATCATGAGGCCAGTGAATTGTGATTAAACAAAAGAAAACACAGGTTTAACAGCATGCTAAAACCCTCTAAAAAGTAAATCAACCGGACTGAATCACAGTGGATAAGGATTACTCCCTCATCCGAACTTTGCCATCCGTAGAATACGCAACTAAGGTTTAAATTCAGACTCAACGCTAAGACTTCTATAAATTAAAACCATAATTAAATTAGCTTACTGATATAAGGATAATCACAATAAGAGAATGTACAGTAGTAAACAAAGTTTATATTACTTTAAATTGTTAAAGTCATTATATCATATAATTTTCACTTAACTTGCATAGTTTTAATAGCAGTGAAATCCAGAGCATATCCCAAGGAGATGCAAAGCAGTTAATGGCATACATCACACCACCAGATGTCTAGAAGCAACACTACTTGACAAATAGCGCTATCAGATTTAAGAACTGGAAACTGTAAAATTTCAATAACTTTTGCATAAATGGAAAAGAATTATATATTAATTTACTAATACTGATGTATAATGAAACCAGTCTAGGAATCACAGAACAAAAATATTTGAATACTTACACAATCTCCTCCCTTAAAGTTCTACTGTAACTTGAAGTGAGATCAAACAGCACAAGAATTAGAATGCTCAAGTACAATCAGAATTGATGATAGAATTGATGTTCAAAAGTTAACTCAAGTAAATATGAGAAAAAAACTCTATGATAACTTAAAAGACTTCCAGAACATAAACCTCCTCTCCAAAACTAAACAAGCTGTAAAGATGAAAGATAGTTACGAGAAAAAAAACCTCAATGGTAGTGGGCATTCCTGTGATGCCATCAGGCTGATACAGACAGGCTCTGATGAACACTCAAGATTACAGGGTTTTTTGAGCAGAAGAACTGGTGTAGAAAAAAATATACATAAGGACATTAAGATATCCCCCTATGCATTTGTTTGTTTGCTTGTGGTTTTTGTTTTTTTGGGGTTTTTTTGTTTTTTTTTTTGTTTGGATGCTGTGCTGTAATTAGTTTGGTGATTACTAATTTCTGTCCCAGAAGACTTCTGCCTGGCCAAGGCTGAAGTTGTACTTCAAAGAGTTGTCATGCTAAGCTCGTAGCAACCTAGTATTGCTGCTCTCTTAATTCTATTTAGAATAGAGAATATAAAGCTGAGGAAAAATAAAATCATACAGCAATACCTAAACAAACTGCAGCTGTGTACCACAAACAGATGATCAGTTTAAATTTCCTTAGTCTTTAATGAGAGGAAGCCTTTTTCCTTCTGCTTACACAACTACATCTTGTCCCTGCACTAACAGTGTGGTGCTAACATGACATGTTTTTGTGTGCTGATTTAAATCACAGCAGAAGGATCTCTCTTTTCTACTGTTAACATATTTAATGGAATCATAACAGGGACCAGAGGCTAGACCAAAGTAAATTAAAAAAGCAGGGAAAAAGCAGCTGGTAAAAGATGGGAACATTCCTTTTGGAAGCTATTAGCTTTTGCACAGCCTCACCATATTTCCTGGAACTGTAGCCTTAAGCAATACTGAATGGTAAAAAAACCAAGGTGTATAATGGCTTACGTCTTAGAAACTCTCTGAACTATTTTTATTTATTTTTGTCTAAAGCATTCTAAACCATACCCACGAACCTCTCCTTTGCACACACTGTTTGGAGCTACTTTGGGGCTTGTTTGATTTTCTGAGAGCTCATTTCTCTCCCCGAGTGCCCACATCTTAGGTATCACAACTAAAGTTTCTCAAAAAAATTGATAAAAAGTAATTGTTCTCTATCCACAAAGCCCCACTGGTGTACAACTTTTTGTTAAAACACTGTATTGGTGTTATTTGCTACATGCCTTGGAGTTTAAAATTATCTACATCTATAAATTATGAATAAAATATAATAAAAGTCACCCACTACTTCCTCTATCTCCTAAACACTCTTGCATGTTTTACATTTCCATTTGCTAATTGCTGCTTAGCAGAGAGCACAGGTAGACATTATCCATTAGAAGATTCATTACCAGTTCTATTATGGATATAATATCCAGTTATGAAGTTTAATGTCCACACTACATCAAATAACATATATATATGTGCGTGCACATGTATCCATATACAAGTATACGTGTGTGTATATATGCATATATATAGTGTATATATTAGTACTGTATATACACACAGTCTCAAAAGACACAAAACAAATAAGAAAGACAGGACTAGGAGTGACAACTTCCATTAGGCACCATAGATAGCCAAGGAGCTAGGGTACTTGTCTGAAATGAATAGACCTGACAGTCCTGAGAAGACAGAGGCTTGAATAAATAAATGGATAAAAGATGACTTAATCCTGGAGCAATACATGGAATTACAGGTTTTCTGCTATCCAGGTGAGCACTATAACCATTGGCTACAGTCTACAGCTCTCATTTATTTATCTTCTGTTCCTCCTGACTCTTAGAAACACACATGACAACAGAAGACAGATGCTTGATGCTTGAAGGCCTCAAGCAGCTCAGTCTCCAATTTCAGGCTGAATAAACTACAACAGACAAAGAACCCACAGATTTAATGCATCGTATTGGAGGAATACCCTGATCCAAAACTTCCACAAGTGCTCTAGCCACTAGACAGTCGTACAAAAAGGTCTACAGGCAGCTTTTAAAAATACAAAATTCCCAGAACTTATATACTCCTTGCGGAATCTGTTGAGTCTGCTGAATAAACATAAACAAATTTGGACCTTCCTATAAGACAATGAAGCATCTTCTATTTCTACTGCATTTGATGAGACTACTTAATGGGGCAAGACATGGGACAGCAACTGTAAGGTCCAAAAGCATCTGCAGTGTTGCCAACAAAGGGTATTAAGATTGTCCCTAGCCTTTAATTTGGTTTACCTCTCTTTTAAAGGCTCGAGACTAGTAGTTCCTTTGCTATCAGTCACATGGGATGACAATATGCGACCAGGCTTACTGTGTATAGTCTCAACTAAACTACACCCTTTTCAAAGTTTTGCTGTGAGTTTTGCAATTTCTTGTATTGACGATCCCTATTTTTAAGACATTCAAGGAACCTCCAGATGAAAACAAAGTCTCTGCAAGTCTCCATGAACAGTGGAGTTTTTGTAATAAATGACATGTATCTTAGGGCGTCGTGATGGTCCACAAGTGATCACACTCCATATACTGCACAAACTGAACTGTCTCTTTGCTGAGCACTCTCTAAGCCAAGATGTCACCAATCAATACTGTATAACAGAAACTCATTTCCTGCTTAGCCATCACCCAGACTGCACTATCTAGCTATGATATGAGAAGAGAATAATCAAGCTCTATCGTTCCTATGTTTCAGGTAACCTAGTAGCTCTCTGATTAGACATCCTCAAACTGTTTTGACCAGTCTGAGTTCACTGCCACAGGCCTGATACTACAGGACATTTCTCCAGCGAGTCCAGTAGGTGGAAGGACCAAGTCAGTAGCACAGATTAGAAATCATGAGGTAGTCTCCCATCAGAAACAATTCTGAGCCTTCCAATGTCAAAAGATCTCCACTGAAAAAACCATGCTGCTCACTGGTAATATGGTCTAATACAGAGTCTTAGCAAGCCAGTCACACTGGACCAAGTAGCTATCTCTACAAATTCAAAGCTTGAATAACAAACATTACACTTACGAGAAACATACAAAGACAGAGGTAAACCATCTGGGTGCTCAGCTAGTTGCTCAGCATTTGTAATACAAGTGCCTGAAAGACACGGGGGTGAGGTTTTCAATCAAGAAGAGTATTCAAAGAGGGCTTGCTTCAGCTGAACCAGAAAAGCCATATATGTCAAAACACCATGCATCCAAACATTATATCTGTGTTTCTTGCTCAAGATAATCGGACTAAGACTCCAGGAAAGATGAATGATATAGGATGATGAAAACATGAGGGTGGAAAAAGGTACAGGAATGAAACAAAAGAGATGAAATTCATGCAAGAAATAATGCAAGAAATAAGTTCTCAGCAAACATGTTAAAAGCTGCACACAGGAAAAAAAAAACCCACAGGTATACAAACACACCTATTTTTTAATTTCTTTTTTACTTTTTACTATGAAGTAAGAACAAAATAATTTCTTTAATTGTACCACTAGTCTCAAATGTTTGAGCAATAGCCACCGTGTGCATACAAGCATTCCTGGACAAATATGAAGTTCAGAAGACATATGAAAGCAAAGGCCAGAAGTATATAAGCATCAGTCATGGAAGGGGAAGTCTAAGTTTGAAGTGACAGTAGAGCCCTGGGAAGGATGCCAAAGAACGATGACTAATAATTAAGGCAGAAAATGCTGTTTTCTAACCTTTAAAACAACTGAAGTGGAGCAGGGGAATAGGTTAATTGTTTTATTTTGCTGTTGTTAACTACAGCTATCAAAAAGGGCTTTGAATCACTTGCTTTGCTATTGAGAAGCTTTGTTCTGTTTCTGCCTCCCCTTCTCAAAAGCCTTTTCATAACTCTGAATATTTAGCATACTTGCACAGCACTGGGTAGCTCACTCCAATCTCAAATCCTTTTCCCTAACTGTATGAATGCCAAGCCTGTAACTCAGCAAGCAGACTTCCTTAGTACAGTACATCCTGAATAATGTGAGAAAATGCATTAAGACAAATGTTTTCTGGACAACTTAAGACCTTTTTTTACTCCGATTTCCCATACTAGTTATGACACACAACCTTCCTCACTACAGAAAGAAGTTCAGTGGCCCACTTCACCAGAAACTGTGCATCACATTAGGTGTACTGAAGCTTGCCACCAGAATCATGAGAAAAGCATATGGATTTGTGCCTTGCTTTACAGCTGACATCTTATAAATCACAGATATTCACCTCATAGTAAAGACAAATTATAAAAAAACCCTACCTCCAAATTTTTGGTTTAGCAATCTAACGTTTTTCATAGCATAATATATATATAAAGCATAGCAACATCAGGAATATGCAGCATACATTTTCAAGACCTGCAAAATACTCCGGCCCTCTAGTACCATCAGAAAGGGGCAATATTCCATTTTGAATTTCAAAATATTCATTCACCAAGTTAAACATGTATATAAACACGTAAATTTTAAGAATCCATCAGTTCCAGGTGTTAGAGGAAAAAAGATTTGTTCTCTAGCAAACTGCACTTAATTTGAAAGATAATTCTAGTATTCTGTATACTTCTGAAAATTTTCACTCCAGTTTTAGCAAAACTGAATAAATTTTGAATAAATTCATAATCTAAGTTATACTGAGAAGACCAACTAGAATTCCTACACATTATAATTGCAAGACCAACCTTATCTCAGAGTTTACCACATAAAAGTAACGGACCACACAGAAATGCATTTTCAGAGGTTAAGATCTGTGCAGTTTTCCGTCCCATATTTTTCTCGTTTTACTTTTCAATATTTTCATTTCTCCAGATCAGGAAAACAAACAAAGAAGACAATGCAAGATTCCACTGATGATACACACAGACAAGTAGGCCAATCGTATCCTGGGCTCCATCAAAAGAAGCGTGGCCAGCAGGTTAAGGGAGGTGATTCTGTCCCTGGGGCAGCCTGATCTAGTGGGAGGTGTCCCTTCCCATAGCAAGGAGGGTGGAATTAGATGATCTGTAAGGTCCCTTCCAACTCAAACCATTCGATGATTCTAAGTTTTCTTCTTGAGGAAACTACAGCTACAGACTATAGCTTATACTGTCACTATACAGTTACAGACTACAGCTATATACTGTAACTTTCTACTTCAACTACAGCAGAGATAATCCATTCTCCAATCCTCTGTATTTCCGTAACAACAATACATAGCAAGAATGTTAAGATGAAAGCTAAACCTTTCTTAAACTGGAAATAGAGAAGTATTTTCCCCTGAAGTTTATATTGTCCCTCGTTTGGATGCACCATTCAGCAGTTTTTGACTGCATGACTATTTTTCCCTAAACAAACTTATCTTTACTAGAGAAGTACTTTTTCCCCTAGTATAATCACATAGGACTGCTTTTGTACTTGTGTTTCAAGCACATAAGAACAACCTTCCCATCTCTGAAAGCTACTGCACACACTGCTTTAAAAAGTACTTTAATTTCTCCACAAAATCTGTGACTTTAAAGTAAATAAAATGATACTTAAGGTGATAATCACCTGGTCACAATGAAAAAGATCAAATTTGGAAACTGTATGGTTAAAATAACTTACTAAATGTTTTAGCACCACCTCGTGGTCATACTACCACACACATTTTTAAAGTTACGTTTACAGCCTACATGAACCATTTTCCAAAACCTCTACGGTTAAAAAAAAATACCAGAATATCTACTGACAAGTGTAATTTACAGCAGACTGTACAAGCCACAAGATCTCTCAGAAATAAGACAATATCAAACAATGAAGCACATTTGAAATTTAAAGCATTTTTCCAATCACATGAAAAATATTTTGAAAAATATTATCCCGCCTGAATCTGAAACATGAATAAAATTAAAAGATGTAAAACCACAGAAAATTCAATAACGGCAACACACATACCTTGAAATACTTTCTTCTGATGCGAGTCATATTCATTAACATGACTCCAGAATTTATTCCAGTTACTCCATAATAGGGGTGCCTAGCAAAGCGATTATACCAGCCAATACGAGGCTCTTCATGTTCCGGTGCCATTGCAGCGATTTGTGTGGAGTTGAACTTTCCCAGAAAAGACCAAATATCATCAACAGGTCTCAAAAACAGGATGTCAGTATCAACATAGAGTAGCGAATCCACATTTTTTAGGATTAACTGTGAGGGAAAGAGATTTAAACCCAAATTTTAAGTTTTACTGAACAAAACAGAAGTTGTTGCCATAACAGAATAAATTTTATAACGTTTGTGATATATGCAGATAAATTCACTTTAGACTGACATGTTGAGGTCAATAAATTTGCCAACATTACCTCTTCTCTCACTTTAAAGAATTTTTATAGAGTGAAACAGAAAGTTCATATACAAGACTAAAGTAAAGGCACTCAGCCTACATTTTATACCCTGGGGCTCTTCAGGAGTAGGTTGCAGGCCAGGTGAAGCATTATCATAACAGGACCTCCTGTCCCCTTGCATCTAATCAAATAAGGGAGAGGTGTAAAGGAGCCCCAAAAGAGACAATGTTTGGGAGATAGCTGCTACTGCTATAATTCACCTAGCCTGAAGTATGATTTCTGAAGTGTTTGCACGAGCAAAGAAAAATCTGAAGAAAACACTCCCGAAACACTAGCCCACTTCCTGTTTCCTGTTTTTCTAACACTCCTCAGACCCACAGATGCAGGAAACTTTCCAAATAAATGAGGAGATTAGGTGTTATAAATCCTTCTTGCCTCTGAGAGGATTATGTGGCCTGTACCTCTTGCTGCGGATTCTCTGCCAAAATGCAGCCAGTGAGAAAAGGACTTTTATTCCATAGTGTATTAGTGTCACAAAAACAAGGTTCAATTCAGAGGGGTTTGTTGGATGTTACAAAAGTAACTTTTAGGAGTAGTGGTAGTTCCTAATTTAAAACTAAGCAGAAATTAGATTAACAGACAGCTTGATGCTTCATAAACAGACTTCTTTATTGCCCTATTACAGAAAAACTTACTGGCAAGAATAGCCTTTGTGAAGCACATGGTTTAAACAATTTCTTCCATTCTGCTGCACTCTCAGTTGGAAATGTTATTGGATATAATGTGTAATTAACTTTTCCTTCATAGGGGAAGTCATCAAGCTATGTGAAAAGAAGAGATCACAAAAATTACTTCAGTTCAATTCTATCACAAAAAAGAAATCACCCCCCCATTCAAACCCCTAACTGAACACAACTGCAACACCTCTCTTCCGTAACATAAATGCTTCCTGAAACTCAAGAATCTGCCATCTATTCAAAATACTTGAAAAAAAGTGGCACCTGCAGGCCCTATGAAGAAAATACATCATATTCGACCATATACAAAATAAATTAATATTTACAAAAAGTAAATATATCAAATAAAACTTTCCCCCTCTTAATTAGTTTCCAAAGGAGAAATTCCAAAGATGCCTTTCTCAATTTAAAATAACCTTACTCAGTTTTTGCCACAGTTATTCTTCCCATTACATAGTGTGTATATGTACATATTACTATGCATAACATACTAGTGTCATCAATTAGTATGACACTTTAAGCACAAAAAATTGTAAAACACAGCGATATTACTTGTCAACTTCTAATACTGCTATTCCAGTCATAACGTCATATCAATGAACTGGAATTTACTAATAATAAACATAACCACATCTACCAAGAGTTTGTTTAGACAATGTAAAGCTAACTCATATTGTAAGTATGCAGAGAAAAGAAGACAGATCTCCATTTTCTCTTGTAAAACCACCATTAAATAAGCTCACACAAGCTAACTAAAGTTTCCCTCCATCTCTATGAAAAGCTCTGACATCGGCAACTGGCATTTTTCCACAGGAAAAAGAAAAATCAAAAATCCCCATCCAACATTACAAGAGACTCAAATTTTACCTGATGTTTAGATCCTGTTTTTCTGCCACTATATCCAACAACTACTACCCAAGAAATTGAATAACTTATGGCATTTTCTCTAACTGTACTACGAATTGATTTAATATGTTATTTGGGTACTTACTATGTCTTTGAATCTCTCATGCAATTGGTCCTCAGCAAAAATATGAAACTGAAGAGGTTTGATGCTGAAAATAATGGCTGATCTCATCATAGTAACAGTCTCCTCCAGTCTTTCACCACAGGCAACCACTGCTAGATGCATTTTCTCAGAAGAACGTGTTTTCATATAATTATATCTGATACAAAAATATTTTTTCATTTGACATTATTTCTAGCACATGCTTAAAGAAAATCTCTATTTACTGCAGTACATAACTTAACAGGAAAGGATAATTCAAACAAAACATACAAATTACAGCATTACATCTCATACATAGGCTTATGTTGAACCTGAACTCTTCTCGTATTCACTCCCACAATCCCAGACTATGTATGGAAGAGCTGATCAGAAACTAAGCAAATATTTGTTTAGTAATCTCACTATCCATTACTAGCAAGGAATTCCATCCAAACAGATATGTTAGAAGAAAGATCACATGAAGTTACATGGAAATGTGAAAGGCTGGCAGCACCCTAGTCTGCATGCACTAGTTTTTTTCCTCAGTACAGCAATAGAGTTAAAATCAAAACCAAAACTACTTTTAAGAGGTTCTGTTAAGAATCTCTGAGTGATCCAGGTGTTTTGTCCATTTTCTGCTCCACTAAGGCCTTTTGCCAAACCCATGCTCCTCTCACACACTGGCAAACAAAAAGCCTTCTCCTTTCCTTCCTTCCTTCCTTCCTGCAGGAGTACAGCTTGGGCTGGAAGCAGGAAAAACAGCAGTTCAAATAGCCTGTGGGATGTCCTTGTGCTCCCAGTAGTTCTGGAAAATTCCTCAGATACACTGAACACATGTACTTGAAGCTAAACCACAGCAAGGTGTGGGGATTGGGAATTTCCCTCTTCCTGAAAAAAGCTATCCAACGTTTACAGTGAAAAGTACATGGTAAGTATCATATGGGGTAGATTTTAAAAACAGTGCACATACTAAACCTAAAACCACCTTCTCCTAGATTTCATATATTGAATTAATCAGAAAAGCTTTCAAAGGATTTAAACATAACTCAAAGCCAATCTTCAAAACAATATTCTGTGTTTGAGGTATTCACATGGACTGTGGGAGGAGGGGGCTAACAAAACTCAGTATCTGAAGATTTAAATTACAAGTTTAATTCCAAGTTATGCAGAAAAAAAATAAATCTGAAGTTAGAAAAGACTTTCCCAAACTAGTAACAGTAGATAAATGCTTGGCAAACGTAGCACCCATACTTAGAAACTTGCCATATAAAGAGACACTTCAAAACAAATTCACAAATGTGATTCTTAGCACATAATCTCCCCCCAATTCAAGAAACCAAAACGTTTAAATGCATACAAGCTTTCTTTTAAATTGACAAAAGATATCATGCAAAATGTCTTTCTTTAAGGCATAGGAAAGCAACACAGATTATTTTGAGTTCCATAAGACAAAATAAAAGCAAAGATATCACTGTAAAATTGCTGAAGTTTAATGCCATAAATAATGTCTGCATTTAAAACACATTCTGAGTTTCGGAAGAGTTTAATGCCCTAGAACTAAAAAACTCTGGCATTCCAGAGAACTAAAGTTAATAAAAGTTTAATTAGAATATGCAATCAGTCTTAAGTCAAGGTTTGGGGCATTATTAAAAATCACATAGATGAAAGACCTCACAGGCAGGATTCAGATGCAAAGTAAAACTTCTAAATGAAGATGCTAACATACAAGACTGTGTGCAAAGTTTCATCAAAGCCAACAGAGATCTAGCAAGCAGGATATGGAACATAGACAGAAATTCATCTTATTTCAAAGTAAATACTTAAGGCTTGATTCAATTTTTTTAACACAGGTATGATGCCATTTAATAAGCTCTAGAATAACCCACCTGACCTACAGCTGCCACTCCAAAAGGACTGGGTGTCTCAAATATCATGGTGTATCTATTAGTCATAAGGAGATGTCTAGGATACTCAAGTGCTTCTCAACACCAGACATTTCTCAGCAATTTAATGGCTAGTCACTTGCATCATTCTCCATGCTCTTTCAATTTTAATGACTGCTTAAGATCTACTTGACATACACACCTATATGCAGACATCAACATTCAGATGATTTAATCCACAGACGGAAACCTTTTCTAAATCTTTCAGCAAATCCTGAAAAGTTAGTTCAGGTTAACAGGGAAAAAAAAAAAAAAAACAATCTTGAAATATAACTGAGGCTTACCCATTCAGACCTTTATACACAAAGACAAATTAAATATTACACCATGTAGTAAGTAGCTAATGTAAAAAAAAAAAAAAAAAAACAAAGCAAGCTGAATGTGATGAGGGTAGCTGAAACCCACAAATAAGTGCAGTGCCACAGTCTGAACAAGCTGCAAGCAGCAGATTAGCCTCATCGCTAATCCACTGGAAAGGGAATTACAATAATTAAGCCCTGAAGTCATGAGAGCCTACAGCAATACTGCAAGGTCATGTGATAAATATGGGCACAATCTATACAAGCTGCAAAGCAGAAAGCCAAGTTTCTGAACCACAGGTAACACATGGCTTTCCATGCATAAGGTATGACAAAAATTACACCAAAGCAACTCAAAAATACATTAAGACTCAAAGACTATACTTCATTATTTCTACATCTAGTAACATCCGTGAATAACAGAAAATTTCAAGCCATACAACAAAAAAGACTGATCATGTTACAACGCTTTTATAGCCACTGTTCAGACAATTTGTTCTACAAGTTTCTGAATTTATTCAATTTTTTTATATCTGTGCTTTAGAATAATTTTCTGAAAAGGCAAAAAATATCTAGAAAAACCTAACGACAACTGAATTTCAGCTTCCACAACATCGGGAACAGCTGGACTCTGATCTGTAAATCCACAGCACAAAGCTTTATCCCTGAAGCAGATGGAACAGCAAGCCATTGGAAAGCACAAGCCACCGTCCTCTCTGTGGACTAAGAAGGGATAAGACATTTTATATCTCAGAGACATATTGTGGTAGAAGCAGTTATGAGACTCCAAAATTGTGGTTCTTATTCCAGATTCTATTAAGAGACATCCTTTAGTGATTATAAAGCTGCATTTGAGCTCCCTTCATACAGACCACTGACAATCACAGCATCCTTATAATAAGCAGGCCTCAGTACTGCTCCTCTCTCTAAATACACCTGTCTCTCTACTCCCAGATGGAAACCATCGCCCTATCTTCAACCAGGGATGCTAAATACCTACCTCTTGTGCTAATCCTCCACTGCCAGTACCTTTCATCACTTTTCCTCCTCCTCTCACCAGAGGCAGCATAAAGTTTATGTTGTCCAGCAGAGCTTACCACCTGGAGCTTGCAGTCTCACCTTCAATATTAACATGCACTTCCATGGAGCCAGCTACCTATGCCATGAATTGTCTCACTCCCTTCTTCAATATTACATCTACTTGACTTCAGTCCTTTCTCCTAATCCCTTTCAAAATTAAGTACATTTAACTGCTCCCTTTTCTTCCTGAGTTTTCCAGTCTCTGTAACCCTTTTCCCCATCTTCCCTCTACTGCAGTTAGTCATGCAACTACCTCATCAGAAGACAGGGAAAGGAAAAACTGGTTCATTTAGCCAGACCCGGGTCTGGTATGACTGAATGACACAAGCTTTTTCAGCAACACAGATTTTTATTTTTAGCGGGTCAGTTGAGTTGAGTATAAGCAAAATAAAATACACTTTTCAAGGATTTTAACATGTCTGAACCTGAGCAAGTCTGGTATCAGAGTACAACAGCTCCAGCATCACAGCAATACCCTTACTGAAACTCAAATCCAGATTCTGATAGCGTTAAGATACTTTCAAAAGAAAGGAGGTATTTTCAAAAAAAAATAAATGTTCAGATGCTACGTGGAAAACACAAAAATACAAATGCAGATTTTTATATCCACAATTCTAAATACTAGTAGCCTGAATTTTTGGTGTGGGAGAAGGGGGTGGAAAAGATAGAAAAAGCAACAACAGAGGGAGAGACAACCAGTGTATTTTAGTAAGGCTTTTGGATAGACTAAGAAGGAAAACTTGAGAGTCCTAATTTCTGAAGAAAAATAAACCTCCAATAACGTGTAAGTCCTAACTCCTGCAGGAGGGAACCTCTGGTAATTGAAGTGGAAGAATAAAGAATGCATCTGTAGTCCAACAGAAAATACTGAACAAGAAGCCATGACAGGATTTGAGTGTTTAGGGACAAATAAGAGAACTTTATTTGTCTGAGAATGCTAATTACATATTACTAGTAGGAACAGTAAATTAAACACTTGAACAGTTGGTCCACATATTCTCCCATGAGTTTAGAAAACACATTAAAAGTAATCCACTCTGACACTATGAGAGCAAAACCATATATTTTAAAACATGCTGCTCAACAGCAGCATGAGGCCAGGTACAAGCCTTGCCCTTAAGCATTTCTGTGTTAAGTGTAGACCTTCATTCTGTATTGATTAATTCTGCTGTGGGGTTAATAACCTCTGACAGAGGAACACAGCTGGATATGCTCAATGAATCTACAAGGTTTTCCAGCGCCTGTTTGTCAAGACACTGTCCTATGTTTAAGACACTGCATATTAATTAGCATTTCTAGGTCAATTAAAATTATGAAGCAATAGTTCACTAGGAAGCTACAGAGGTATGTTTTGATGGGTTGTACTCTTCTAGAACCTTCACTGCATCCCAACTGAAGTTATTGGAAAAAAAATAAATCGAAATGGTATTGTCACCAAAATACTCTCCAACTCCACAAAGATCTCAGCTCTGTTCTCGAGACTTGGCACATGGTAGTGCAGCAGGGCGCTCCTGCATACAGTTAAGGCAGGGTTTTGCTGTTCTTATCCATACATAACACTAAGAGCAGAGCTGAGAGAGTACCAAATCCTCAGGAACACCCAGACAGACATAAGGAATCCTGTATTTAACTCCATCTAATTTGTTATCATTAAGCTTGTCCCAATCCAAGCCTGCTTTACCAAGGTTGCAGTACAATAGCTTCTGCTGTAGGCACACACTGCTGCCTTCCAAACTCCAAACCTCCAGAGAAACAGCAGTGTCAGAGCATCCAGTGAGATCTGTGTAACGTTCAGAGAGATGTCAACTGGACCAAGGGCAATTTTATTTTTCTCCTTTTCCTTTTTTTTAAAGCACATTCAACTAAAGTGGCACTTACTACTGAAAGCCATGAAGGAACAAACCATGTTCAGCCTTAATTCTGTGTTATAAATTGTGCACTAGAGTTCCTTTTTCCCATCCACTGATGGACTACTGAGAATATGTCTACGGATCATCAGGAAGCTTCCTGCTCAACTTCACTGGCAAGCAGGCTGTCCTCTCTTATTCTCTCAACATGAGTGGGGAAGCCAAGAAAGGAAAGCATAGCGTGCTATGAATAACTGAAGGAATAAATTCACCTCAGTTGCCTTTTAAAATTTAACTCCAGCCCCCTAAGGACTTAAGATTTTAAATATAATTGGCATGAGTTTTGAATAATGAAAAATATTTGCCATCATCCTAACTTGCACCATTGTTTCTTATGTGCAACCACAACAGTACTACATAATGGTAATACAAGGATGTAAGAATTTTGTATATAACAAAACCAAACATTTTAAAAATCATTCCATGTCAAAACAAGTTTTCCTACACTACTTCTGAAAGAGCTACAGCCTTGCTTTTCTTTTATCTTTTATCCATATGTTCTATAACGCACAAGATCCAGGCAATATTCACAGCCTCCCAAACAAAGTTGCTTAACAAAGTCTCTCAGTCCTTACACTTCATTAAACTAACTTTCCTTGATATTATAATCAATGGACTAGGCTGCCAAGTTCAGCTGCGTTTAAGTTGTTTGCACTTAATAAAAGAAGAAACAGAAGCCTATTGCAAAGGTGGTTTCTTCTTCAATATAAAAAGCTAACCTGTTATCAGCACAAATATTTTGCCCACACAAGTTTTCTGACAATTAGCAAAGAACAGGCAGGGAAAATATTTTCACATAATCAACCTGCATTATTTCAAACCTGGCATCATTGTATGGCTCAAGAAAGCAAATGGTAGATACATAAATACAATACAAATGGCTTACTTATCGCATCCTTTTTTCTTTTAATGCTTTGTGTTTGATCTAAATAAATCGATCACTAAAGAGCCTAACCCAGCAGCCCTTAGTCACTGAAAAAGAAAAGCAAATAGGCAGACTGAGAAGGCAACAAAGCCTACTGCAATTAAATCATCCCAAGATTTCTAAAAAGCAGGATCAAGGTAACCACAGAAATTATCTCTATTTGAAAGTGATGAAAATTCTAGGCTTTACTCGGCTTTTTGACTGTAGTAATTCTCTTGTCGTAAATTCTAATACTGAATTAAAAATAGGTCATAATCGGAGCTTATTTTGTAAAAGTATGCTAATGATATCAACACATATAATGTCCAAATGTCATCTATTCAACTACAAACTCAATTAGAAGATTACGTTTTACATTACAATATATTAGTCATTTAAAAATCTACTACAAAAGCCAGAAGTCTCACCCTGCAATGAACTAGGTAGTTGAGAGAAGTCCTGTTTTTCAGGACTGTCACAATTCATCACAACATATCCACACCACCAGGACCACAATACACTAGGAAAAAAAGTGCCATTTGTTTTTAAAACAGGCAACACAAGTTAAAACTCACTTAGAAGCAACATCCAACAACTGAAATCTGGCAGGTCAGACTGCCACAGTAATGACCCCTATGAATTTCTTCCTGATCAGTCTCAGTAGGAAATAAGAAGCCATACCAGCTAAATAACATTGGGAACCTTGAAAAGTTTACCAAAAAAGATATGCATCACCTAGATGATGCAAAACCTGAGCCTCATGTAATCTTTATCAGCATAGATTTTATCAAAATTTTAAACAATGCCACTAGATGTAAAAGTGATTTCATGCTTCCTCTATCTCTGTGAAAGCTAACAAGAAACATTATGTACTATAAGCACAACACAAGACATTCTGTCTCAATAATGTTATAACTGGAGTGGTGATAAAAAAATGTGGGGACAGAATAGCTCCAAAATCCTTCCCACATACAGCACAGGCAATATATCTGACACTGATTAACTTAGAGATAAGATCCTTATTATCCATTATTAGAATGAGCAACTGCTCAGAGCTCATCGATTTCAAATGACGTTGAGTTCACTAAAGCATGAGTCATACTGAAGTCAATATAAATACCTCTCCCAAAAAATCTGAGATTCCTCTATAGGTTTTAAACATGTCTATTACACTAACTTGAGTCTTACAAATACACAGAACGCTAGCTGTTACCCAGAGGAAATAACACAGCAAGCTGCATTACAAAAATGTCTATGGCAAGTTCTTTCTCTTATGGATAAATAAATCCCTGTGGTTCTGATATCCAGGAGAAAAAAAGCCAACTGGAATTCAAGTTAAAAATGGAGAGAAAACAAGCTAGGTTTTTTCAAAGAAAAGACTTAAAAATCCAAAAGCTGAAAGACTGTCTTCCAAAGTCTGGAAAACGTCACTGGCAAAGAGGAAGGATACATGCAAAGACTGTGATAAATTTTCCTTATCTACTGTTGTCAAAGAAAGCCTGGCTATATTACCTGCTCTTCTGAACAAACTCATTTGGTTAGTTTATTGAAACAGCAAGACTAGAACATGAGAATCTACATTGTCAAAATTATTTATCATCTGGATAAATAGCACTGTTCTCTTTTTATTGACAAATCTAGGGCAAATAGAAGATTCAAGATTAAGATTTACTACACTTCAATGACCAGACTCTGCCATTTCTAATAAAAGCAAACTCATGGGAATTCCCATTATTTTGTTGGCCCATCTATAGACAGTGGAGTTAGCCATCCTAAAATTTCAATCAGATATGCATCTCTTAAGAGTTTTCTCATGTTCCTCTCTCTATTCTGGTCCCCTCAGAGTCCAGCTTTATTCTGAACCTCACTACAGCAATTGCACTTAATAAGAACACAAAGACTTTGTCAACCCAGGGTGAAATTATTTGGAACAACATACTATGGTAGAAGTCTCATTCTTTCAGTTTCAAAAGACACAAAATTTAGAACCACAATGTGGCCTCCTTTACAGAAAAAGCTTTCAAGAGGATTTATCTTCACAAAGAATCTTGAAGTGGCCCTGCACACACAATCTGAGAAAACAAAAATGCCAGACTTCACTGGCTGTGGTTAATAAACTTGTGTGGAATTAAGTTCATTTCTTTTCCTCCAAAAATCTAACTGCAAACTTGAGGACAACTACCAAGTATCACTTCTGAAGCATAAGATTGTATCAAAGGTCTACAACCTTCAACTCCTCAGTACACCTAGTACAATGCACACATTTTGTTTGAGAGCTAAACAAAATTATAACTCTTATCCAAAGCTGAAAACAAAATGTAACTATCTCTTATTACTTCAGAACATGCAAGCAAATGAGATTTAGCCAGCAGGTTCAGGTGCTGAGTCACAGTAATTGCTTGCTGCTACCCAAAGAGGGTGCACTTTCCTCTTACACAAACTCACGGCACCTCCCAAAAACCAACTAAACTTATTAAACAGAATAAGAAATAAATAAAGTTTAGGGGAGTCAAGGCCCCACTCCACAGCTCACTGAGGAATTCAACAAGCAGAGTCAGCAAAACATACAGGTATTAATTTAATATTAGTATAAATAAACTCAATGCAAAATTATTAATCTGAACACCACATCCCCTTTATACACTCATGCAACTTATTTCTTCCAGTTTCAAAATGTATAAACATGAAATTTTGCAGATATTAGGGGTTCATAACGATGATTGTTTCACCATCAAAGAAACTTCAATTGCCCAGTAATGCCATTAGCAATGCATACTTCAACAGACTTATCTTCACAGCCACATTATGGCTTTCTTAACAGAATAATAAAAGTTACAGCTTAAGGTACATGCAAAAGAACTCCATGGTTTTTCTTCACTTCTGGTTACAGGTTCCCACTTGCATTAAGCATGACAGAAAATGAAAAAAAGGACATTTACTGCTATTTTAGCGAACTGCATTGTATTGTGAAAAGTTTATGGACACTATCATGGGCAATGGGGGTCAGAAGACAAGACCCCCTCCTCCATCAGCACTGCACAACAGGTAGACTGGCTTAGATGTCCATGGATGAAGGAAGCTTACAATCACATCCTGTGTCCCTCCAAAGTATAAGCTAAGCCCCTCTGCCTTCCACTAGAACAGCATCAAAATCTGTTTTACCCTTCCTGTACTAACCTTCATAAAGCTAACCTCCCAAAAGCTAACCTTCAAGGGAAAAAAAAAGTGTATTTAGTCTGTTCAAACAGCTCAATCAGCCAAAGGGATAGTCAGATGAATTCCTGTGCCAAAAGAGGATGACACACTGTCTACCAAGGGCAGGAAGAAAGATGCAGCAGTCCCAAATTACAGGTGCAGTTCATTAACAGACTAAAATCAATCTAAGCCATCTCTTCAAGTAACTTCTTGGGAACTGATATGATTAAAAGGCTGAGAGGAATATGAAACAGATCCAAAGTCTTGCTCACAAACATAATTTTCAAATATACATTAAGTTTTGTGAAGCTAAACAATTTTTTTTCACTTCCCTAGAAATATACAAGCTTTAGACTAAAAGGAAGAGATAACCATATCAAAGGATGATCGGTAAAATTTAAATACAAGAAAAGTTAACTTACAGCTTTAACTATAGACTGAAGAGAACTCTGCAGGTTAGAGAACATACCTGTCAAGTAGCTTAAGGCTTCTTTCACTTATTTTCAAACTAATTCTGTAATCTGACAGCCTAAAGCATCTGAACAACCACATCAAACCATTTAAACTTATTGTTAAGCATGCAACTTTAAGGACACAGTCTTATGTTTTAACATACTGTATCTTAAAGCGCATTCTAAAATGGCATCCTCAAATTGGATACAACATGTTACTTGAATAAAAGAAACCTCTGAATTTAACTGCTACGTATATCTGCCAGTTTTTATTACAAGTTACATCATGGGTATTACAGTGCAGCAAGTTCTGTTTCTCAAAAATAAATTAATTCACCAGTAACTTTTCAGACTATCTCCTGATAGACTTTTTACCAATTTAGCAAGTTTCTATTTAATAAAGCAACACAACTGAAAAAAAAAATCTACTCTTTGTAATAACACTTGAGTGGACAATTTTAAAAACATAATAGAACAGGAGAAACCGCAGCTAAAGGCAACAATAATATAAGCAGCTGAAGTGATGAAAAAATTTTGCTTTGTTACCTTGCTAAATAACCAAAAATACTTATCAGCTACATCTGTCTGCAATCAAATAATAAAGTATCATTTCATAATAGATCCTACCTAAAAGCAGCTTCCCAAAAGCAGTTCATTCCACAAACATCAGAGGGCAGCATCCAATAGGAATTCCAGAAAGATAGAGACAAATTCTTACACCTAACAGGATAAGACAAAAATAACCTATATAAATGTTACTGATTTTATGGCAAAGTTAAATCGATTATTTTCTAGCTCAAACATAATTTGGAGAGTACCTTTGTCTGCTTCAAGCCAAGGAGCAAATAGAACATTTCAAAGTTACTTTGTCTATTTAAAAACAATCCCTAGTTATCCCTTACTCTATTCAGTGCAAACCTGCAAACTGATCTCTACCAAAACCAGGGATTTGCCGCACCAATGAATGCCACTGTTTCACAACAGGGTTAGTGCAGTACAGAAACAGTCACTACATCCAGCAAGTTTTCCTTCTCCATACTAATAAACAAGATTATTAATTTATTGACTTGTGCTACACTAACAACAAAAAAAAGCAGATTTTCCTAGTCCAACACCACATTTGACACATCAGTAATATAAGAAATAATTTAAAAGAGCAACAGAAGTGTATTTTCAAAGGTTCTGGTGAAGAAATAAACATCAACATTTAAAATCTTAAGTGAGCAAGTAGAATATTGCAAAGCAAGGTGTGTAGCTCAAGTGACTTCCTCTGCACCCCCTTCCTGCCCTGGTGACACAATTCCAATAGTGTTTATTCTCCTTTCAAAGTTGGTATCTGTGAACAAAAGACACGGAAGAAGAAAACCCCCACAAAAGCCTGATGGTGAAAAGGTATTTAAGGACTACAGCTCAGAACTCTACTGGCTTTGCAAGTTTGAAATTAATCAGGCATCTTGGTAGGGTTACCTGGTATCTGTAAAACCAATGTTTCACAAATACCAGATTTAATAGATTAATGTAGCATCCAAAATGGTAAGCTGTATAATTTCTTCTTTTTTCAACACTTGAGAAAAGTGACCACATAAACACATGGTGTTTCACAAAGCCTCATTAAATGTTGGGGGGGTGAGCAGTTCTTTAACTGAGATCACAGGAAAACCTCATGTCCTGCAGATACATGTGTTTGCACGAATTAGTCAAGTAATTCTATCTCATGACTTAGGAATGGTCTCCATAAATAAATATCCAGGTTCAAAAAAGGATAATATGGATTGTGATTGGGATAGCCACACTCCTCTGGGGAAAGTAAATGGTATAAACCCGTAAGTTCTCTCTGCCAGATTCTTTCTTACATTAATCTTTGTGGCTTTTGAAGCTTCTTGAAAACTTCAAGGCATGTTAAGACCTTGTGCTTATCTGAAGAACAATCTTTACCATCTCCACTGTGTATATTTTTGATGTAACTGTCTCTCATTACTTTTAGGATAAATTAATAGGCTCTCTGTCAAAAACGGTTTTCTGGTTTGGAAGATTATTATTATCTTACTATTATTATAGGGCATTTCTCTTCCAGCTGTCAAGAGCTGTGGTTACTTGGCTGCCTTGAGCTACTATCCTATCCAGACTACCAAGGCAAGAAGGCAAGCTTGAATTAAGACCTAGGTCATTTCTCTGCCACTTTAGGCCTTTCCAGTGTCCCATTTAGCACAATGACAAGGTTGTCAGCCTTGGATTTGATTAATAAATTTCATGTTTGAATCAAAAAAATGCTACTAGGATACATATGTATGTAATTTACCTGATGTTAGATCAGGAGTTTTTCCTGCTGACAGAAGTCTCTCTCAGCAGACCATACACTACCGTACTCCATAAAGCTTTCACATACAAAGGATCAAGAGACTGGAATTACCGGATAGTATTTGCTTCTTGTTATTCACAATAAGATCATTCAAAAGGCCACTCCTGATGATATTATTTTAACTCGAAATAAAACTTGAGGAAAGCTTAGACTACAAATAACCACCACAAGTGCTTTACAAAAGCTAGGGAGATGCATTGTATCTGTTCATCAAACAGGCACAGTCATTGTTACCTGAGCGAGGTTACTCGTCAGACAGGAATAGTCACCTTCAGCATTAGGGAGGGATATTCTGCTCACATCTATTATGGCTTATGTGATTAAAGGCCAGTCTCCACAAACATAAAGCAGAAACTAATGTCACACAAAGGAAACCCAGCAATCTAACCCAGGTACCCGGAACACCCTTACCCAGCCCCCATGCAGGACAACTCTTGGCCCATGAGCTCGGTAGAAGATATACTAGATGAAACATCAGGAGAGGCTCTCCAGATTACCCTACCGATTGCCTGCAGGGGTGTGGGGCTCACTGTGAGATCAAGTGGACTGGGGAGGAATGAGAACGCAAAACCAGAGAGATGGTAAGAGGCTCCAGTCACATGTAAACAGGTTGCCAGTCAGTACGATTGTCTATGTTGTGTGCCTGATCACCAGCTTCCTCATTAAACTCCATTTCTGTTTCCTGGGTGATGGGTGCTCCATTCGGTGTACATGCACAGAGGTCCAAGTGCCAGCAAATGAAAAGGTGGCTGCAGATCATAGGGTGTCATGAGCCTGCATTGCCCGAAACCAGAGAGACTTCTGTGCATGTAGCATGTGGGTGTGCATGCTGTTGTACATAATCACTAGCAAGTATCGAGCCAGACTAGCCCACAAGTACCTTAAGAGGCTTGGGAGCCAGGTATCAGACAGGCCATAAGGCTGGGCCGGACTCTGGAGAGGTAAGAGGGTCTGAGCTACTGAGAGAACCTCTCTCTTAACCTAGCCACAACAGACTATGGTCTGAGGGATGGCTGCTGGGAGGACCACACCTGAGAAGCCCCAGGGTTTGAGGGCTGGCTGACATTAAGGCCATAGTTCTGGGATCAGCTATTTGCAAGGCCCATTTGCAAAAGGCAATTCTATAGCCAGCTCCCACAAGGCTAAGGCCGGTAACTGGAAGGATCCATACTATACTCATCTGTGCACACGTATGCATGTCCAAGAGCATCCAAGTACCAACAACTGAACTGAGGCTGCAAGGTTCATGGTTTTGCATGCCCAGGCCAGCAACAGGGGAAACCAGAGGACCAGGAACCAGTTCCCAGACAGATTGAGCATCTGAGGCCAGTTACTGGATCTGAGGCCAGCCACACTGTATACATTAATAGCCTTTCACACTGATCAGCCAGAGAAGGGAACAGGATCAGGCCACCTGTGTTTGTGATTGTGTAAGCACTGTTTTCTCCGCACTGATCGCTGTGGGCAGCCGTGTATGTAGGCACTGTGGGTATAAGTGCCTGCTGGGAATAAATGCTTAGTTTTGCTACCGGCTGGACCCAGGGACATGAAGCTGCAGCAGCCTCGCTTCCATCACACTGATGGGCTGGTGAACTCTTAACACCAACCATTGCCAAAAATACAAAACCAAAGAAATATAAAGTTTTAAAAATCACTGGTATCATAAACAAGCATACTCAAAGACCTGTTTGCCAGTTCAATGTATGCCCTTAGGCAACCAGCCATTTCATAATTTACACGTAATTTAACTTCAACAATGCTATATAGTAACAATTCTAGTCTCGCAGACAGAGCAAAGGTGTCTATATTGTGACCTGAACAGAAGAATACTTTTCAGAATTAAAGGACAATTCTAAATTTGTGTGTAAAATACACAGCAATACACGTCGCATTTCTGAAGACCTGCCCTGTGCTTGGGCAAGTGAAGTTTAAACACAAGGAATCCCCCAACAATCAGTGGTAAGAGTTCCTTCCTGCTCATCATCATAGGAGTAAAAATTTGGGAAGGTAAGAGGAGATTCATTCAACTCCCAAATACACTGAGAACTTCTGATTCTTCTGAAAAGCTTTTCCTGAACATTTGCAGCAGTATCACACATTTGTTGTGACGTGTTTTGTCAGAGAAGCAGTGGCTTTATCAGACAGGAGACGGCAGATATAACATTAGATGTCTAACACAGGACAAACTTCTTAAATGGAATGTTTCATTAACTGACAACATTTCTATGTACAATAACAGTTGCTTCTCAAAGTAACTGCTTGACAAATTCAGCAGATTTTTTTTTACAAAGAAAGTTTCAACTTCAAATTGTTCAATGTTTCATCTTTTTAAGAGTTTTACTCTTATTTTGAAATGCTTAGACAGTTTCTACACTAATTTCTTAAGGCACAAGAGCAGCTGAGAAGCATACCAGTGAAACTGCTGGTTAAGTTCTGGCACAGAGGAGACCAGCTGCATACAATGCAAGGAAAGGACCAACTAACTGTTACAAACATGCTCTTCTGCTGACTAAGCTTATGGGTATACTTCCTGCACTTTTCCATGCATTATAATCTACCTAACACTCCCTTTGCCAGGATAGAGAACAAAAGACAGATACAGTCAGGTATTGGTGTCATATATACCATAACAGTGTGGCTGTACACAACAATGCTGAACTACAGCATAACAGAAAAATGTTTCATTTTAATAGGGTCAAATTCATTTATCTCACTGAAATCACGGAACTGACGGCAGACTGATTCCTGCTCTCTTCTCAAACTTGCCATTAGGAAAGCACTTTTCTTTGGAGCTGAATGGAAAGACTAACATTATCTGCCCAACTGAAGTGGCAATGTTGATAAAATTAACTTAAGATTCACTTCTCATAAGCACAGTCAGCTAATTAACTGATCTGAAAGCACATGGAGAAAGACTAACTTGAAGAGCTACTCCACAAACAGCAGATTATAGTACAATTAAATTACATACATGTAGCAAATAAGCATTTATTCATTCCATGTTTTTTTTCATTTTTTCACAACCACCCTCTTCATTCATAACTCATACCAGCAAATGAAAAAAATGCTGGCTACGTATAGCGGCTTTTGACTGACTTTGCATCTTCTGGAAGCAGATACTTTAGATTTGCTTTTTTTCCAAGTTCAGCTCTATTGTTCATTTAGCTATTATAGACAACAGTACTGACTATTCATTATTACTTTTCTCACTGGAGTGAATAATCGGCAGGACAATCTGCCTTCACAGTTAATCTTTCTTCACAACTCAAATCCAGTCTTAGCATTTAGCTAAAAAGTCTTGAAACTTGATATAAATAAATAAATAACAATTTCAAGATACAGGCCTTTAGTTCCTAGTCATCTTGTTCCTCTGGGTACTGTAGCCTTTGTAACAAACAACTCCTTACACAACTAATTACCCAACAATCTCCCTTGAATTATTATGTTTCTTGAAGGATCTTGCCTCAACCTGTAATTCTATTACTTCCTTTTAATTAAACATTTTCCACTTAAAAGCCTTGTCACTATTGCAAAATTCTTCCAGGTGTGGTATGCCTGAACTTTATTCAAAGCTTGCAGTTTTCATGTCTGCATGCTTCTGAAAACTACCAGATCCTTCCCCTCATCACAGAGTATAAATGAGCTCTTTCTGCCCTTGTGCCATATACCAAACTCTGGATTATTCAGGCAAAGAAAACCTTTCTTGGCTAAAGAGAACAGGAAATCACTGTTGAGCACATAAATGTCTTTAAACGGCAGTTAGACTCGCTTTGCCAAACTGTATTTTAAAGCTAACAGTGAAAACAGTTGAAGCAACCCATCACTGAAAGTTACTATTAATGCATATAAACTGTTAAAATTCAAGGATTATGTTACCATTATCAGAAGACAATTTATAAGGTTTTGAACCCTTTAGGGATATTACACTATCACAAGATAGTCTGAAGTGAGTATAAAACAGCCATGTGGCTGTCATGCTCAGTCACTGCTACAGAAACTGCTGAAAACCACCGATACATTCACCAAGATGTGTGTGTGCATCAGTTACAAAAGTGAACGTAACACGATTTAATACCTGAGAATAATTGAAACATGCACCTACAGTAACATTCAGGGGGCTGTTACTTAACTGCCACAGGACTGATTTCTTCCTTGAAGAAAAGCTTCTTAGGGACTGTTTTAAGGGACTGACTCACACTCGAGTTTTGCACACAGTTTGTACAAACAGCATATAAAACTTCAATAATTTACAACAGGATGATGTTCACCCTGATCCTTCAGTTTGACAGCAGTTCATAGGTGAAGAATTCCCACAAAAGTGTCAAACAGACAGTGATTTGTCCCCCATGAAACTGTATGCAGAAGGAATTATTTACAGCACTTAAGACCTTTGGAAAATAACTTTCTCAGTTTGTAAGGCTTTTCCACACTGCAACACAGAACAGCTTGGTATCTCATTTCACCTCACTTCAGCAAGCAAGAAGCTTCCTGCACCTTGATAGGGTTCTCCCCCACTAGTACCTTTGACTTAAAAACTACACTTTAATGCAAATACTAGAAAAAGAAAAAAAGTACAGCTTTTAAAATAAACTTCATTCTTCTTTTGCTAACTAGGAGCATGATGCACCTGAACATAATTCCAATGTTTGTTAATACAAATTATTTAGATTATCATCTTTTACCCAATACAAGTTTCCTTCGTGTAAGTTTAGTAAAGTATTCAGTAAAATAAATGTCATATCTGATTTTTTCCTCACATCTATAAAACTAATAAAATCTCACATAGAACTCTTAAGCTTAACTCTTTAATTCCAGTTATGCTTTTCAGAACTAAATTTCAACTTCTTAACAATGAGGTTTTAATCATGAACTAGAAGCGAGGACCAAGCATCCTCACATTTTTTCCAAGTCTGTACTAATTTGAACTAAAGCAACAGCATGGGGTGAGGTGGGGAGCAGGGAGAGGGAAACATTCCCTCAAGCAGTTACGCCAGTCAAAAGCTGGGTTTCACATTGCAGCTGACTCCACCCTGAGCAACTCAAAATATCATGAAGCAGCATTCTAAGATAATTAAGTCAGAGCTTCTGTCATCCTGCCAGCCACTACAACTCCTTTGCATCAGCACCAATACTTTCATAACTACACGATGAGACAATTCATTGTGCTGAACTGGCCAAACTCCAGGAAGTTTTCAGGCAGGTTAGCACACCATATCAATTCACCTGCCTGATGAGGGGAGCGCAAGGAGCGCAAGGAGTGGAGGGTGCCAGAGTGTGTGCAACACTGGGCAGGAGAGACAGGCACCAAACAATCAAACTCACACTGCTTTATAGTGGTGTGGAATCTAAGCAGAGACAGAAAGGCCTGGTCCTAATTTCTCCTCCAGCTTTAGTGATAGATCTCTTGTCAGTTTTCTTTTCCTGACATTAGCATTCTGGTAGCCACAGGTGAGCAGGACCATGAAACTACAATGTAAAGGAAAACTAGTATTTTTTCATTCCAGAATCTCACTCACTGCTTGACCACAACAACATTTCTGCTGACAGGAGGCAGGCAACAGAAACGCGCGGTTATATGCAGAGAGTGAGCTGCTCACATTTACACTTTAACTGCAGAGCTGAACTCACAGTTCCCTGTGAGAAAACCCACTCTATTAAAGCAACACATAATAAGCATTTTTGCTTAAATAAAGTTATAGTTGATAATCCAAAGTTAACAAGTTTCAGAAACGAAACACCCTCAAAGTTACTTAGCTTGGAAGAAGAAAACCCCTTCTCTCATTCTCCCCTCCTGCCACAAGAAAGAAGTGTGATTTTGGGACAGGAAAAAAGTGAAGCCACATGCTAGCCTCTCTCCTGTTCTCGCCTGTGTCCTGGCTGTGACCGCTACACTGCTTCCTAAAGCTCTCAATTTTATTGTTTATG
The DNA here is from genome assembly GCF_017976375.1 of Cuculus canorus. Classification (NCBI taxonomy): domain Eukaryota; kingdom Metazoa; phylum Chordata; class Aves; order Cuculiformes; family Cuculidae; genus Cuculus; species Cuculus canorus. The sequence goes on along the minus strand of NC_071401.1, from coordinate 177,365,387 downwards.
CCTTTTCCAACCTCTGTTCCCCAGTAATGGGCCGGTGGGATGCCAGAGCTGCTTGGGACGGAGCATGCAGTGGCACCACTGACTTGAATATACCAACAAATAAACTTTCTAAGACTTGCTTTGGAGTTCTAGAAAGCAAACATCCCTTATCCAGCCTGGGCAAGGCAAGGGAGCGATCGACATCCATCGTGTGCAGCCAGACAGGAGCTGGGACAGAAGAGATTTTCCATTTACATGCACGTGTATAAGTTTTCCCAGAAACCTTATGCATATTCTATTACTTTCCAAGGAGTAATTTTAATGTTATTATGAAGTTCGTAACAGTCAAAGCTCTTGCTATTTTGGAGCTCCGGAGCCAGCTCTGCCTGACCTTGCATTTGAGACAGGGCAGCACCGTGAACAGCGGGGATGGCAGGAGAGGAGGGATCCGTTCAGCACAGATCGCACCGCACACAAGATGTTACTATCTTCAAAGAACGAACAGTGCCTGGGAAAACACCCCTCGAAAGCAAACACGCTGTCAGAGGGACAGTCAGCTTAACTTTCACAGAAAATACAATTCCTTTGGTGAAACTTCGCGCTGCTTTAGGTTTAACAACGGAAAATACCGTCTTTCTGTCACTCTACTCGCACCAGCCCCGCCCCCGCGGCCCCGTCCCGGCCCCGCTCGGCGCGTCCAGGCCCTCGCCCCGTACCTGCCGGCCGCCGCCTGCCGCCGGGCCCCGGGCGCCGCGGGGTGTCGGGCCTGTCGCTCCCGGCCGCCGCGCCCCGGCTCCGGCGAGAGGGCGAGCTGGCTGCAGCCGTACAGCAGCGAGCAGAGGCCGCAGCCCAGGCACAGCAGCGCCACCCGCGCCGTGCGCCGCATCCTCCGGCCCGGGCCCAACCCGCAGCGCAGCGCGCGGCGGCGGCGGCGCGAGCCACGGCGGGCGGGGCGGGGCGGGGCGGGGCGGGGCAGGAGACTGGGCGGGGCCTCCTGAGAGGCGTGGTCATACGAGGGGCGGGGCGGTGCAGAGGGGCGTGGTCAGAGGGGCGGGGCTGGGGCAGGTAGGTAGTGTGGCAGAAGGTGCAGTGTTTTCCGTTGTTAATCCTAACGCGGGGTGACGTTTCACCAGAGGAATTGTGGGTTTTATGAAAGTTAGACAGAATGCCCCTCTAACAGCGTGTTTGCATTCAATCGGTGTTTCTCCAGCACGTGGCGGGAGGGGATTCTGCCCCTCTGTTCCTCTCTTGTGAGACTCCAACTGGAGCATTGTGTCCAGTTCTGGAACTCAACATAAGAAGGATATGGAGCTGTTGGAGCGGGTCCAGAGGAGGGCTACAAAGATGAAGGGAGGGCTGGAGCACCTCCCATGCGAGGACAGGCTGAGAGAGTTGGGGTTGTTCAGCCTGGAGAAGAGAAGGTTCTGAGGAGACCTTACAGTGACCTTCCAGTAACTGAAGGGGCTGCAGTGGGTGGGAGGGCTGGGGCCGGAGGGAGCTGAGAGCCGAGCAGAAGCTCTCCAGTTTATACCCATTGCCCCTTGTCCTATCAGTACAAGCCTTTGTAAAACAGTCCCTCCCCAGCTTTCTTGTAGCCCTCCCTCAGCCACCAGTTCCAACAGCTCTGTATCCTTCTTATGTTGAGGGTTCCAGAACTGGATACAATACTCCAGATGAGGTCTCTCAACAGCAGAATAGAGGGGCAGAATCACTTCCCTCGCCCTGCTGGCCACGTCTTTTTTTGATGCAGCTCAGGATACAGTTGGCCTTCCGGGCTGCGAGCACACATTGCCGGCTCATGTCCAGTTTCTCATCGACCAGCACCCCAAAGTCCTTCTCTGCAAGGCTGCTCTCAATCACACCATCCCCTATCCTGTGCTGGAATCGGGGATTTAAAGTCATCAGTCTCCTTCAGCTCCTGACATTGGTTTTAAAACACAGACAGATTTGATATAATTTTGTTTTCTTTATCGTCATTACAGTGTATTTGGCTCAGATTTTCTCTACGGACTGGAAACATCCTTTTTTAAAAGAAGGGTTGATATCCCCACTTAATTGCATGAATTCAAGACCCTGCATATTAAGAAAAATGTTTTACAGTAAAGCTTTAAGTAATCTTTCTATTGTAGATTCTGGGGCCTGAGGGTGTATGTAGTATGTAAATGCCCATAAAACCTGAGCCATAGCTTACTGCTGCTCTTGACTGTGTTTAAGAGAAGAGAGAAAGCAGAGTGCCAGCTGGCAACTCTAGTAGCTGGAAGAAAAGTGATGCCAAAATTGTCCTGCCAAAATTGTTCTCCACCTTTTCCTTAAAACAAAAGCAGAAATGAGGAAAAAACGTGGCCCCTGGAAAATACTGGATACTTAGGTATGTGCAGATACCACGAGGATTATCAAGATATACAAGCGGGGAAACAGGGACTGAGAAAAGGATAAATAGAATACAAGAGAAATAAGGAACTCGGGAGGATGAGGAGCAATGATGAGCATTCAGGACAAAAGTTAGCAGGGTGATGATGGAAGAGTCATAGGTGAAATGTGGACGGTGTGAAAAAAGGACTCTCTAGAAAGAATTTGCTTAATGAAGTAAGGGAAATTTATGTTAGTGAGATCCATTTGCTAGTAGGCATGACAAAGAATCAGCTCTGAAAGTGTCACTCAGTCTGAGCTGGGCTTTCTGCCCCTCTGCTCCTCCATGGTTTCTGCCACAACAGATGAACTCACCTTTCAGCTTTCCTGAATTTGTGTCTGTGCTCAAAACCTGGATCATTGCTCTCACTGTGTACCTGCCTGCCGACCTGTGTAGTGAATTCACTTACTGTCCTGTTTCCCAACCCATTACCCACATTATCAAGTTCATATGGCAGGGAGTAAGTATCATAGCAATATGAGAGTCAGAGTAGAGAGATACAATGGTGTATTTACTGATGCTGAGCATAAAAGCAAAGACCAGTTAGTCCTACCAAAGTGTGTCATTTGCCTTTTGTATCAAGGAGTGTTTCAGTCAGGAAAAATGAGGTCTGAAGGCTGTTACAGAGGGACTGAGAACGAATGTGGCAGCTGGGCAGCAGTAATGCTTTCACACTTAAGAAGAACGTATATTCTTAGATGAGAAAAGAACAAATCAGGAGTGCTAAATAGAGAGGGAGAAAAACATACTTTTTTGGATTAGCAATCATACCATTTAGCAAATAGGAATTTACAGGATTATCTTCATTCAGTGCTGTCCAATTAGCCCTGAATAATTAATGAGTGAGAATGTATCTGCAGTGCCGAGGCAAGGTCATAGAGAAAGTTAGTAGCTTTTTTGAAGGTATCTGATGCGACTACAGAGAAAAAAAGACAGATAAATCTACACACATACAAGGCTTTTTTTTCACACTGCAAAATCTGTCTATTTAATCTAACTACCATTTGGATTGATAAAAGATAAAATGCTTCTCACTACAAACTCAGCCTCGTGAATAACAAAGATCAGCAAAAGTGACTGAAATGTCATAGATACGTTGTGTCACTGAGAAAAACAGTATCAGATGGTATTCAATTAGCTAAACCAGCTTATAACATTCTTTAAAGATAAATAATTATGTATCTTTATTACTCACCATGAACAGTTACTGAACAATATAAACATTTTATGCATAACGTTTGCTATGCTTTAATAACCTTAAACATGAAGAGGTATTATCAGATGCAGTGTTCTCTCCATTTATTACCGATTTTAAATCTTGAAATCCATTTCTTGACCTAAATTTAGTTACCTAGCCATGGTAATTTTTTTATCTTTAGGACTCAATTCTATTTACTACGTCCACAAAATAGCTGAAATCCAGAAAATGGCAATCATAGTGAAATACAGATGCTAAATAAACAGTTAGGACAACTGATTTTTTAAAAGAATCACCTTATATTTCTACGAGTGTTTTCAAGGGTCATAAGAGCAGTTACCGTATGCCAGAAAATTAAAAATTCTAACAACTTGTTAGATCAAGAAATGAGATCAACTGAAAAAAAAATATTCACAGTAATGAAAGGGGATTATCTGATGCAACAGAGAGAACAAAGACATTAATCAATTTTGACTCCAGCTTTCCGCTAATGAAAAAAACCCAGTCCTAATCAGATGCGTTTATATCGTTCCTTCTGGTTTTATTTCTTTCAGGAAGTTCAAACATTAGTTAAGTAGGCAAAGTCATAACATTTTGCACTGACAGTTTTGTGTCAATGCTGCCTTTTGCACAGACCAGTTAAGGGTTTTTCAAAGGCAAAGACACTTTCTTTGATGTTCACGTGCCCTTTTTACAACCTGCAGTGTTAACACTTTGCTAAGGTAGATTGAAAGGTTGGGTGAGCAAGGGGAAACTGCTTTACTACCATGTGTTGTACATACGGTAACATGAGACTTCTTGGTGCAATGTCCCTGTTCTATTGCTGCCAGACATAATTTTTCTTTCCTTCAAATTTGTTTTTCAATTCATTCATTAAGACAAGGACTCAGTTCGGTACAACTGCCTTCCACTCTTACAGTATTTATTCTTCAAATTCCCCCACATTTAGCGCCTAGCGTCTAAAGATGTTAATGAAAATTTTCAAAATAATTATTGATGACCAAAATATTGTCTTCCTATACTCCTTCCATTTTTAGTTCTGACTGCTTTGCATTGTAGTGTGCATTTAACCTATTCAGACTATGAGCAGGTGCTTACAATATTTTGCAATTACTCTTCATATCAGCAGTATACACATCTGAGGACAATAGTACACAAAATTCAGTGAGCTGCATTGCAAGCAGTTTGGGAAGTGGTGTGATACTTTGCAAAACTCCTAGTTCCTTCTAATTTCAATCAATTATTTCTTCATCAATAATACTTCAAAATTTATTTAACAGATCCTCTGGGAACAATCATAAGTTGTTTAACAGTAGAGAGTGGAAATATTTGTATCTCTCCTCTTAAGAAAATTGAGCGTCTGTGTCCTAAATAAATAAATACACGTCTGTATTGGTAGGCTAGCACAATTTTCAGTACTCTACTGCATTAAAAGAACAGAAATACTACTTCATAGGAACATATAGAGAATTTGCTTTTGATGTCCTTTTCCATGTGTCATTTTTTTTTCTGTAAAGATTTCTTAACACAGAGCTCCAAAACATCAGTCCAAAGGGACTTCTCAGTGCTGGGCTTTTGTTTCTTCACCTCATCTAAAATTCTCCAAGGACAATTTATACACAGCTATGTGTGTTTAATGCACTCCTGGAAGGAGTCAAAGCAAACTTATCTACTTAAACAAATATATACCATGTACAAAATCACACAAAAAAAGCCAAACAGGCCTGTTTGTTTGTTTATATATAACTGTATTGAAGTTTAAAAGTCTTTCTCTTGTCCTGCTACTGTTTGCTACAGCATCAAGTGCTCTGAGAACTCTGACACTTAAATTTCTACAAGACAACATTTTTTTCTTGTAATGGCATATTTACTAATAGTAATAACACAATAGCAACTTCGCATTATGGCTTGAGAGTTCAATTTTTAAGATGAAACATATCAAACAGTCTGAAAGTAATCCTGTAACATATTTTTTACTTTTTCCGCTTTACAGTAACAGTGCAGACTCTATGCAGTGAATTTCATGCTACTTGTAGCAAATACACTCATCCTAGTCACTTTTCTGAAGACCCTTAGAAGGAACCAATTAGCTTATGAATCCTCAGACCACAGGCTGAAAACCACTGAGTTATTTTAGTTTACATTTTCATATTTGACATGAAAAAATTAGGCATTTTACATATTATTTCGAAGTGCAAAAAGCCTGCATGGCTAGGAGAGGGAAACTGCATGTAGCAGACAGCTAAAATAAAGGAGGTTAGATGACAACTGCCAGCTGCTCTTACAAGAGCCAACAGGGGTTTAGGAGAGTTGTCAGGGATGCCGAGAGCCATTCAGCAACACAAGGCAGATGATACACTGAAGACAGTGAGCCAGGTAGCCAGTTGCCCATATTTCAAAACAGCAGCATGGCCTGAAATGGAAAAGATGACAGTCTCCAGCAAGGAGAGGTTTTGGAAAGCAGTCATTTCCTTTCAGGTCGAAAAAGGGTAAATAAAATTGGACACTGGCCTAAGCTATCTCCAGGCACCAGGCCCATAGTGGAATGCTCTGATCTCCTAGGGCTGCCAAAACATTTGTGTGGAATTCAAGAAATTTGTTTTGATCTTCAGACCCATAATTGTGTAGCAGACTTACCAAACAGTCAACAGAGGAAAGAAATAAATAGAGGGGTGAGAGAAGGGCTTTACAGCTTGCTCTCCTCTTTTGAAATTCTTCTGTTCTTCTAAAATAGACTGCCTTAATTAGTGACAATGGCCCCGTTCGGGTATCTGGTGCCAATTTAGTCTTGTACAAGTCAGTGTTTCTGGGAGTTCTGTCAACAGTTTTCTACCACTTGGTGCTTGTGCTTTGCAGGGCGGCATTTAAAGCATTCTGCACCTGAGGATGTATCAGCCTCACACATTGCCTCCTTAGAGCAAGGACGAGTCTATGTACTCACAGCCAGTGCTTCAGTCACCTACTACGCCACTGGGAAACTTTGTCTTTGTAAGGGAACTATCTTTATAAGGGAGCTATCTGGTTTTAGCCTCACACTGCAAAGCAACACAAACAACAGTTCAGAGAGAACCAAACACTGGAACTGCATGTAACTTGAGAAAACCCACATAGAACATTTTTTTAGAAGCTCCTTTAATAATGAAAAGTAGTTGTATATATGAGATGAAGTCTTAGACTAAGTCTTCTACTCAAGCTTATTTCAGTTGTCACTTCAATTTACAAGCATGGATGATCTAATGACTTCTTGCCTTGCATGCAGTACTCTCCAGAGTATCTCAACTTCCACCATAGCTTAGAGGGGCAATGAATCACCTGTGCCAATACATTAGCAGAGGCCTCTAGACATTTTGAGATCAAATTCACTACGTCTGCTGTTTATCCCCAAATTGCCCACTCACATTTCTTGCGCTTTTTCCTAGCCAGTATAAATGCATTCAGAGAAGCATTCTGAAGAATTTAATAATTTTATTTACCATTTTATTTATCATAACACACCCTAAGCATCATCACTGTAAGTCAAGTTTGAATATAGTGCAACCACGATACTTTTCACCAATAATACATTCTTGTCAGATTCTTCACAGGCAAGAAGTATTAATTTATTCTTGGATAAGGCATTTCAATATGTATCACTATTCTGGGCTTCAAACACATCTGTTTATGCTCATCTGAAACTATCTGTATGGTATATAACAACGTGAAACATTACAGTTGACAATCTTTAAACAATTCCATCATCATTGTGGGGCATTTATTCTGGAAAAAATATCTTTTCACTGTGATGTGAAAAGATCCCACTGTTTCTTTACTTACAGCCACTTCCCCACAGCTTTTCAGCCAAGCTTTCAGAATTTTAAATTGTTTATTAATGCCTTTGAAATGAGTTCAGGAGGAGGTCAGTTTAATGCAGTGTCTTAAAGGACTACTACACACTTGGCTAAATGCAATGTATTATCATTTTTATTTAAAGGAGTACTTAATTGGAATTCATGTACAATAGTTCACAGTTTATCAGACAGAAAATTTGTAGCACCTCATGATGCAAGCTGTATTTTCTGACTGCTACACAGACCTTTTAAGTGTAGGCTGAGATACTGGTTATGTTTTTGTTAGAGTACCTTCTGATTTTTTATAATAAATTTGTGTATATTAAAAAATTACAACCACACACAATCTTTTGTTCACGGAGATGTTTATTTTTGTCTTCAATGTTTGTAGGGAATACGTTTTCACTACAAAAGTGTCTCAGAGAAACTCCATTCAAAGTCTAGACTTAAGAATGAAGGGAAAATATACTTTCAGCTGTACCAGTCCTGAGCAAAGTTTAAAAAAAAATAATTAAAAAAATCCTCTAGAGCTAGGAAGCAGCACCAATAAAACCAGAGGGCCTCTTACTCATATCTGCTCATGCTTTCTTTTCTGCTTGAGAATTGGTAAAAACTTAGGTAGGAAGAATTGCTTTATTAGAATGTGGACCTAAAATTCACAGTTCCAATCTCTCACCAAATACCACACATTCTTTTATGGTTGGAGTTCAGGACCTCAGTTTTACTTTCTCTTAAGTAGTCAGGACTGCTAACAGCAAGATTGCTGACCCCATGGTGTAACATTTTCTCTTACTTAAATTGGTAAATAAATATTTATTTAATATACTTCTTTTAATAAATATTTATTTCCTATCAATATCATGTTCCTGAAAAGTTACATTGTTCTTAGAAGTATACTACTCATAGCAGTTATAAGACTTCTGATAATATCAGGTCTCAAAGTAATTCAAGTGGCTTACATTCTGTCTCTCGTTCTTTCAGTGAAAGGATTTCAAGCCATTGGTAACACTCAATACTTAATAGTTGGTTTATCCCGGACATTCAGATTCAATCTGTCAAAGTAAATACTTCTAAGAGTCAGAACAGAAAAGGCACTTACTCATTTTGGGGAAGACACCTGGCAGGTAAGATTTTTGTTTTGAAAATAACAAGCCCTTTTTCTGACAATAAAATCCTTTAAAATTGCTGTTGGATAAATATAAACCCTATGAATAAAACCAATTTATGTACTTATTTCCAAGAAAGGTAATAATTGATTGAGAAACTAAGAGTTTGAAACTAAGAGTGTGAAAGCATCCAGAAATACTCAGTTTTACTCACTTCTGTGATAGTCCAGCAGGCTATCACAGCTGACTAGAAGGAAAAAAACCCAACTCCTCCAAAGAATGTGTGTTTTACAAACTGAAAGCCTCAGAAATTTCTGGACTCTTTCTTATTAGGTACTTGTATCAGCAATAAAATATAAGATTCTAGTGTGTTATAACCAGGAATATGACTTTGGTTACAACTGATAACCTGTGACTCCATCCAGAGTAGTAAATCTTTTATCAAACTTCCTTTCAATCTAATAATTGCCTCAGCGATGCTCTCTATAAGGCACTTAGTAAACTTTAAGAGCATCTGATAGTCTGTTGGTAATTTTGACTTGTTTGTGAGGGTGCTCTAATGGGCAAAGGTGTGGAATAATCACTGAAAACAGCCATATGAACTGCTGGCCACAAAACTCTTCAGAAGCCACATCCATTCTAGTCTGCGTTCTTATTACCCTTTCAACATGAAGTTATCCCTTTTTCTAGTAGTCCAGAAGTCAGATCCTTTAAATTGGGTAATGTCTAAATATGCAAGTGGAATTAATTTTGTTCTTGACTAGCTCTTCAATAAAACCTGCCTTTTCAATAAATGACCTGTATCCAAAAGTGCAGTGTTCATGGTATTTACTATGAAATTCACAAAACCCCTACATCTTTAGGCCAAAAGTCACCAAATCAACAGGTATCAAGACTTATAAAGCAAAACACACTTTTAAGTGTGGGATGCTGCCTCTTTCCAACACAGAGAAAGGAATACTAAACACACAAAGAAGCCATTACGTATTGGCTTTTCTAAGTATTCTTCTGGAAATAAATTTATTTTTCTTTTACCCCCCCCCTTATCCTCTTTTTGTTGGACTGAGGTTTTTTTGGAGGTGTTTGACATTTTAGACGCAGAAGCTACTCAGAATTTCTGTAGGAAAGCTGAGAAAGTGCTCAGTATCTCTGCATGTTTCAAGGATCTCTTTCTCCAGCTGGCAGAGAAAGAGCCTTTGAGATCCTTTTCTTGCATCTTTCAAAAAGCCTCCAGGTACTGCAAGTTACTTGGCAACATTACACCTCCATCAGCTAGAAAGCATTTTGCTTATTTTTCCATGTTGGGAAGCCTCCTAGCAACAGAATCAGACCATTTTCAGAAATGCAGATACAAAGACCAGTAGTTATCATCCCAAAATGCCAGCTACCTCAGCCAGAATGCTAAGTTTGCTCAGCAAGAATCTGTTCAGTAAGTCTATTATATAGAAACAAGGACAACGGTAACAAAATTGATAGATGACCTCTAAGCTCCCCATACCACTGTTGGTCTTACAGAAACCAAGATACAACTGCAGAACTGGGAATGGCAGTCAAATTCCCCTTTTACAAAAGCAGGCATAATACAATATTTCAAACTCATTCTATCTGCATCCATTTATACTATAGATGTACTTAAAAAATAAAAGAAAGATGAAGGAATCAGAATGCGTTTCCTTCAGAGATGGGAGTAGTGATACTCAAGAATACATGTATTCTTAAGAGATTTCCCTTGCTGAGATTAATTCATAGCTGAAGCAGCTGAAGACTGCTACAGTAAGAGATGAGAGATGATCAGTCAGATGGCAGATCTTGCTCAGAGATCTATGCTGTCAGGAACTGGGCTTGGCATTGAAGCATTTTCATTTATTATGTGCAAAGAAAGATCAGCTTAAAATAGACTATTCATTGATGGCAGTTATATATTAGATGTATATAAATAGCAAATTAGATCTCTCTATTCCCAAAGTGGGTATTCAGAAGCTAGAACCAGCCCGATGACTCGTCTTAGCTAACAGATTCCAAGTGATTGAACAAGTCTATCATTTTCTACTGACAAATTTCCTGCAACTGCCTTTGACCTACACAGAAGTTGTAGTTTGTAGAATCTAGTGAGGGGGTAAAGAGCCAAATTTCATTAACCCTGGTTACATATATTTCCTTCTTCAGAATATTTTTGCTTTTCAAACAGAAGAGAATTATGAGTACATGGTTAGCAGGTTTTAAAAAATAGATTAATACTCTTTTCCTCAGTTGTCTTCTTAATACCTCTATCGTAAATTAAGAGCCACATTTCTTAAAATCTTGGAAGTTTAAGGGAGCTTGTTCTCTTTGCAAGCACTTTGACTAAGATCAATATTTATACATGGAGAAGAGTGTAATTAAAGATCACACTTTTCCAGGTGGCTTTGATCCTGAAAATGTAGTCCTGAAGGGCTTCTTGCTCTGATAGTCCTACCTCTGTCAAGATATGCCATACTTTTCACATAATAATTAACATTTTGGAACTATTCCTTGAATTATTGTTACTGGAGCAGTCTTTTTTTTCTGATGGTAATTTTCTTTTAAACATAAAGGAATTATTAGATAATGTTACTATTTTGTCTTTTACAAATGGTACAGCAATCTCCTGTGATCATTCTTAGTAATACTCATTTGAGCTATAGAATATGTTTTTGCCCTTTATCTTCCATTTTTAACTCCTTAATAGCAAGCTAAAACTTCCTGTGCCCATTAAACTGTCTACTCTTAAAACTCCCCATGTCAGTGGACAGAGCAAGTTCTTTCAGATGACTTCTGTTTCCCATAATAAAAGGGGCGAGAAGAGGATCAAAAGTATCTCCTGTGGGACTGAGGGGTTGTTCATTTTAACTGGTTTTCACTGATATAGTTAAACAGAAGTGGTAAAGAGCGCCTGCATTACTAAGACTCTAGGACCTGAAACCAATTTATTTCTTCACTGCATTTTCTTTCAGTGTTGGAACCCAACAGTATAGTTCAGGCGGGGAGGGGCCACCTGAACTCCTAAGCCTTACTCATACACATAGTACAATCTTGTTGCGTAATGTCTGAGGAGAGTCACTTAAACATCACTTGCTGCTGGATAACACCATTTGCTAGCAAGTGTGTAGTTATCCATTGCTGTTGCACCATTTATTCTATTTTCAACAGGAAGTTACAATAATTTCTGCAAAGCATTGATTTGTCATTAGCTTGAAGTACTTTCCCAATTTTAATTTAATAGTTAAATCCTCTTAATTCTTATTAAAACATGGTTCTTTAGATGTCAAACTAAGCTTGGCGTGATTGTTGTCTTAAATCTCTTAACAGTTTCTCCTCTTGATAAAACTCTGACAGTACAAAAAAAAAGACAACTGAGCTTCCTCAGTTTGTCTGATTTTACTGTACAACTATTGCTAGCATGTGAAGTTACACCCTTTCAGACTGAGGCTGCTCTGACATAAGTCAGGGCATAATTTCAGGTAAGAAAAACACTAGAAAGCTCAAACTGTAATTCCAGCACACCCAAATCTTAATGTTAACATACAAGCATCCGTTTGCAAAATATATTTGACTGCTCCACTTGCCATATCCAGCATTAACATTTTATCTTACCTATCTTATTCCTGAGTAAGCATGGGCCAAGTTTACTGCAAGTACAGCACTTGTTGCTGCCTTTAGAGAAATTAAATTAAATTATGCTTCAATTTCCATATAGTTTCTGATATTTGAATGGAAGTATACCCAGCCTCCCTAGTAGGGAGCAGAGTCAAATAAAGACATGTGACAGAAAAAAATAAGCAGATACAGTTAAAGAGCCCTGGATGTATGTTAAAAGTACACAATAGACAGTTCAATGCCAAATCCATCCTGCATAACAAAAGTATAATCAATCAGCGTAATGTAGAAAACTGTCAGGCTTTTGAGACAGAAGAGAGAAAAAACAAAGAATCCACATGCAGAGCCATACACTTGTGTCAAGTTTCAAAGACCTGCCTGAACACTATAGTGAATTGGTGGAAACAAATTATAAAAAGTATTCCATCTTACATGACTACCCAGAAATGTGCTATCCCTAATATTAAAAAAAAAAAAGTGCACAGATTATAAAATCAAACAATTTTTGTTATTTTACAATCTATGCCCCAAAACACCAAATACCTAGAGAAACACAACAGGTTAAAATGTCAGTCAGTCTTAATCTCAAGACTTTCAACGTAAGGAATTTGAATTTTTTTTCCATGTAATTTGTTTTTTGTATTATTGCTTCTGTTAGAAGCAAGACTTTATACGGCATAATTTAATCTCCTACTAAGAAGGGCAACTTTTGTTTATCTCCAATACCTAAATTTAAATTCAGGAAAAAAAAGGATCCTTATCTACAATTGTATATTTGTTCTTTTCCTTATACCACCTACAAATATCAGCAAAGTTAGGAAGATAAAAGACTGAATTATTGTATACTTGATCAATGAACTATTTATACTTCATTTTCCCCCATTTCCCTCCCCCCCTTTTTCCTTTCTGAAACCGGACAATCAATCAATCAATCAGCACATAAAGGAACTAATTTACATGGAACACTATCACACTTTTCTTTGTTGGGTCACCATTTCATGAACAACCCAGGATGTATGGCTGTTGAAGACTGGTGCATATATAGATTTAACAAATAACAGTTCCTATGCAGAAAGCAGTCACAGAGAAAAATAGCTAATCAAAACACATTACAACATTAAATTTTCACATTTTATAAATGGAGTAAAGATGCTTTTAAATATATTTACAGTTAGAAAAAGGACTTGGGATTACTACAAGTCAAAATTATTTAGAAATTATTAAAGTGAAGTTTCTTTAAATTATAACATTATGCCATATTCTACTTAATTTGTCTACTCTGCTGTCAGTATTGTCACATCCCTTTAATCACAAGCAGGCAGAAATTATCTTCACTTTGTTTAATGCCAAAACAGGCATCACTGCAGTATAAACTGTGGCAACGTAATAGCTCAGTTAAAACCACCACAGCTCAGTTTTTAGATCCTAGCTGACTGGTGTAGTTTCTGTGGTTAGAAATTCCTTTTGGGCGTCTTATTCCATGAAAGTACACTGAGACTTTTCTGCGTTCTTTTTGATTATAACCATCCTTGTGCCACGTTTTTGAGATTCTCTAGAGACAGATGAATCATAGTAAAGTCCACTCCATCTTCCCTTCCTTCAAAACCAAATGGCTACTTACTTCTGAAGATACAGAGACCTCGTTGGCAGTGCTGGGTGGTTTATTCACATGAAGTTAAATGAAAATACGTTTCCCACTTAGTGAACTACTGGTAATAGACAATTATTTGTTTGCAAGGAATTCTGAAATGTGTTAGCATTCATTATATTTTAAATTAGAAACACATTTCATAAAATTTCTCGTGATGAGATTCACTATCATTAAACTGCTTACTTTAAACAGTTCAGCTCTCTTGTAATCCATTACACCAGTATAGTCTGCAAATAGTCCCACCTAAAAATAAAATATAAAAAAATAAAGTTGAGAAGCATGTATTTTTCTTTTAAAAACTAGTGTATGTTACTCTGAACACCAGCCCGGCCCCAAAAACATTCAAGAACCTTAAAATGCATTGTTTTACAGATACTGAGATTTGGCCAGGTAATGGCAATGAACAGACATCCTATTTAGTAAGATAAAGCAGAATACATAATAAACAGTTCAGTAGTTATCCATCTGAAATAGCCTATAATTAACATTTGATCTCTAAAAAGTTTAAACAGCAACACCAAGGAATGAGGTATGTATGTTCTCAGATATCACATCAGACTTTCATTTTATGCAACTAACTGTATTTCACAACTAGCATCTTACGAAATAGAACAGTACCATTGTGCCTGTAGAAGTACTGCATTAAAAACAGAAAAATACATTACTACAAGAAACCACCAAACATCACAGTTGTCAGGGGCTACAAAAATCCATTGTTTTAGCTGTTAAGAAGCCATTCATATGTTGGTAATAATTTGGGGCTGGATTCGCTACCAAGAAGGTCCATCCAACTTTTACATGGGCTTAAAAATATATTTACTTTGAATGAAAATGAAAAGAATCATAGGAGTGCAAGTGGACAACCTCACTAAAAGGAGCTAAATGGACTTTTGTACTGAATCTGAACCTATAATTTAAAATCTATACATAGATTGTATGTGTCTATCGAAACACTTATTGGTTGTAAACAAAAATGCAAGATCTATATTCACAAAAATATTTTATTGGTAATTTTACATAATACCAGATGGGATTGTATATAGTTCTGCTCTGTATCGGTATATTGCTGAGTGTGTAAGTGTTGACAGTTCATGCCATAAAGTAGGGTACTAAATTTTTTCATCTGACTTATGATATAATAGATTCTAATAGGCCAAATCAATATTTAATAAACTGATTCAAGAACAAAAAAAAATAGTATTTGTTATTTCCTAATTCTTGTGCATCATCTGATATTCCTGTAATGGAATAAGTGACTATATGACACTAGATAAACTTGGGGCAAGGAAACAGCACTAAGCAGAAATGAGAACTATGCTTCTGTTATTTTAAAGCTTTTCCAAACTTTCATATTTCCAAATGTTAGGTTTTGCCAGATGTATCATCATCTGAAGTTCAATATTTTGTACACAACACAGAATACCAGTGTACAGTGACAACATAGTACTTTACCTGAATTGTAAGGTTAACCAATCAGTGCTTACAATGTGTTTTCTATTTTGCTTGTAAACATTACAATAAGTGTTTTAAGTGTGAAAAAATATCGGTAAAACCACCAACATAACTCAGTAACAGTAATATAGTAAAATGTGTCAAACATTGGCAAAAATTCATACAAATGTTTTATTTAATAACATTTTTCCTATTTAACCACACCAAGTACCAGCAGGTGTTTTTAAGAAGATAATTATTATGAAAATTCTGTTGCAGCAATAGTTGATTAAGTTGATCTTTGACTTGCATACATATAACTATGTTTCACAATTCTCAAATAATACATATTTAGGCAGCTTGAACTATGTTATAAAAATTTAAATTCAGTACATGCCAATAGTAGAGACTCCAAGAGTTGTGTTAGAATTCACTAAACTAAAAGTGAAAATGGACTTACCAATAACACTGCATAATGAACATTCAAACCACATTTTCATGACACCTTTACACATGAAGATTAAAAAGCTGGTCTGAAAATGCTTTGTAAGCATTTGTAGACTGCATTTAAATTATTGTTTCCACCACTGCAATTTTTTCTTTTCTTTTTTTTTTTTTTTATTAAACTGCATAAATTACGTTCCAGTCAACATACCAATTGTGCATGGATAACCTGTCATGAAAATGTGGTAACAGGTGACAGAATTATGAACTTGTATGTTTTGAAGAGAAGAGACTAAAGAAATTGGAGAAAATAAACTTTAATGAGATTCCCCATTCAGTGATGATGCTTCTCCTCTGGGTGAAGACGACCTGGACATTCCCCTCTCTGTGTTGTCAGAGCTAGAACCACTCTGACTGTGTTGATCTGCAGAAGCAGCACTGGAAGCAGGTGGCGACTTAGTTTTCTCCTTAAAGTCTGTAATTATGACTGTCAGATCTCCAACTGTAACTTCCAAATGCTGAGCGCTACTTCGATCCACATTTTTCAATCTTGGCCTAAATAAAGTAAATATCATATTAAAAGCACAGGCATCATCTTATTGTCTTGTCTTGTCTTCCTCCTACTTTTTAGGACCTCTGGAGAACATACATGTGCATATGAGACTGCTATGTCCAACATGTAATACATAGGGAAACAACATACCACAAGTATTTATGGTAGTGTTTCCTGCTATGTATGTTTTATACTATAGAACAGTATTACTTTCTCCTAAGATTATTTAAAAGTCGACACATTACCTTCTCCTAAGATTATTTAAAAGTCGACCTTATGACTAATGTAACTGTGCACCAATATGGACATGGTGCACATATGAAGGGTTTTACTTTTAAAAATTTTTCCGTACTGTGGCTATAGAACATTCTAAATTTGATCCAGAGAAGCACCCATCTCTGCAGCAGCCTTAAGTAACAATTCCAGGTAGAGAATCATGTTCAGTAATGAAGATGTTGGTGCCTGTCTTTTGATTTCAATAGTACAAATAATGCTAACTTGCAGCAGGTATTACTCAATTTCAAAGCCTCACTAGGACTGCTAGTATCCTATTGGAACTGGAATTCATGTTCACAGTATAACTCTGGTATTTCTAACATAGGTTGTGATTTAAATTATGCAGAGTTGAGTATCACCTACAGTGTTGACAGAAAAAGTCTCTTCATCTAATCTTTCAATTAATTTTCACAACAAAATGAACCAAAGAACACTTCAATTTGTATTTTGTCATCATATTTTTGCTGATATGATGAATGTAAAGTACTTTCAATTTACTATTTTCCTTTGACTACCATGAAAAACTGTCACCAGACAGCTGACTCTATACAAGCTCTTACACAAGCGTGGCTTTATGCATTTAACTACTCCACAGCTTTCACTAGCTCAAGTTGCAATCAAATATGTTAATGAAATTACATGTTAGCAGGTGTGCAAACAGCAAAGCCCTAACCTTTACCCTGTCATCTGACTTTCTTTGTTTGAAGTAGAATTGGTTTCCAGTCACCTCAGCTGAAACACCTCACCCTTTTTCTCTGCTAGCATAGAGATGGGCTTTGACATCATCTTCCCCTGGGGCTGAAGTAGTGTGACTGAAGAATCTTACGAGAAAACTGAAAATCTGCTGCTCTGTAACACGGGAATGAAGAGAAAAATTCAGCATTATCAATTGGTGCAATGCCTGGAGCTTACTAATGACACTGAGTGTGCGTACAGATTTTTATGATAGTTTCCAGCAATAATGTACAAGTTCTAAGGCAAAGAGAAAAGGACATCCTTTTCCCAAAGGATATTGAAGAAATCCCCTTAATCGAGCATTCTTAACTTGCTATCCTAGCTAGGGAATCAATTCTGTGAAAAAAGTGAACTGTTTGAAGCATTAAAAAAAAAAGTAGCCTACTCATTTCAAATATAAATTCTTAATGCAAATCTCAATACTGGTATTTCAGTCCAAGATTTTTATTTTAGCAATTTTTTCCAAATGTTCTCCCTTCTTCCTTACCTTGCTTTGGCATCTTTAATGCACTATTGCAATTCAACCATCAATATTTCAATTCAATTAAAACTCACTATGTTTACTTCAAATAATTTATAACAGAAGTACTTCAGTTACATAAGGTAAGCTACTGAATTTGAGTATTTATTTTGTTAATAAAAAAAGAGGAAGGAACACCTTGCTGTCCTTATGTCTTTATTCCCAACCATGATTTTGTTTATGACTATTCTCTCTTGATTCTCAATCTCTTCCTGGGCTTGATGCTGATGATCCTATTTCAGGCACAAGAGAAGCATCTGCTGCTTCTCTGCATAACTAATCCTAAACCATCTCCCCTGGTGAGATGACTTTAGAGCGTTTCCAAAACAGAAAATTCTTGCCACAATAACTTTATGCTTACGCTGTCATGATTTAGGGGTTAAACTATATGCTTTTGTTTTGCAGTTTACACCCTCCTTTCACATGGTCTTACAGCAAGATCAAGGCTTTTACAACTGCTTATCTGTACTGTAATAGCTCATGCTCTCAGTTCTAAAGAGTCTTAAGGTTTCCTTCAGCATCCCAGATGAAGCATAAAGATTTTCATCACTAGGTAATACACATGCCTTATCCCATCACATTAATTTATACCCTAGTTCAGCCTGTCAAATTTTATTCCAGTTTTGAAAGGATGGCAATAGCCATGTTACCTTTCCCACTTTTCTGCACTTCAGTACTTATCCTCTCTCTTGCTCCCTTTCTTTTCCAGAGATTAGTATTATCTGTTGGCCTTTCTACATTTTATATGGTGTGAGAAACACAGCTGTAACCCTTAACAAAAACACCCAACTCTTTCTCTCTACAGTCAGCTGGTCTCCATCTTCTGGTCAAAATTACAAACTGCAGGTTTTCTTTGCATTTAATGGGCAACCTAAATGAATGAAACTTCACACAAATACAGAGCCTTACTGTTGGAAGAGTTTGCCACAGTCCTTACAAAACAGTAAAAATTGCAGACCATTTTCTTACTTTCTTTTCCAAATTCCATTTTACCAATACTGCAAGAGTTTCTAAAGTTTTTACCTGGTTTTCTTATGACTGTTCTTTTTGCTCGTTGTTTCCTTTTCACTTTTTTCCTTTTCTACTTTGTCTTTTTTCTCTTTCTTTGATTGTGTAGGGGGCACGAACTGCTGAGGAACCTGTTGTGCAACCAGCTGAGAGACAGGTCGAGGTTTCCTGTGTGCACACATATACGGACACGCATAATGCTTAGTCTTACAACTCTCAAACTCTCAACAGTTCAGTTATTAACAATCACTATAAAAAAAATATTGCTAAAAGTTATCTTGATGCTAATACTTTATTAAAATAGCATATCGAATTTAAACCCATTACAGCCTTTTGTTTCATTTACTTGAATTATCAACAAATGAGAGATATATATTTTTTTTAAGGATTTAGAAACAAGACTTTGCAATGTGCTGCCTTCTCCCAGTTGTCATATGCAGAGACTTACAGAGTCAACTCCAAAACATGAAGCTTCCAATGAGAATGCTTTACCACATGCTTCCAGCTCCCTCCAATGATGAAGCGGTCTGTTTTGAGTATACTCCAGTACAGAAGTATACAATCCATAACACAAAAAGCTGACCTTTCAGGTATATAAGGCCAATTGGCTCTGAGAGCAAAACCTAAATGCTTCCAGCTCAAATTCATTCACAGCAATGACAAATCTTGCTTGGTGTCATTTTTATGAAGTTGCTCACTGGAAAAAAATTATACCTACTAATATTAGTAGGAAACGTCTATCAGAACATATAGTCTTTAAAAGCTGGCAACAGAAACTTTGGACCACATTCCATCAGTATACGCAGTGCAGGTTTCATTTCCAAGTTTTGATACAAACTAAAAACCAAGGTGAGAAAAGGAACAGCAAGCAACAGAATTTCAACAGTTATTATCTTTACATTTTCTGAAATACTACTTTGAAATTTCTTCATTTTTATTTTATTTTGTATTGGAATACAATGATTCTGATTTGAGATGAAACATTTTACGCTTTCCAATGCAAGGGTGTTTCTTTATTTTGATATTTTGGAATTAAGAAATTTCAAGTCATGACATATGTAAGGGAAGTTTCTGTGATGCTATTCAGACGCTGAAGATGTAAATTTCTTCTCCAAAAGAATGTTTAATCTGCCAGGCTCTTGGGTTTTGTTATTTGGGTTCTGGTTTTGCACTTTTTGAACAGAAAATGCACCAATTACAGGCACTGTGATACTCCAAAAATACAAAGCAGTTATTAAAGCAACAATATGCTATCAGCTCGTTCTTATGCATATTTATCTATCCCAATACACAGGATCCCACTACCAGCACTTCTTGCTTAGGTGAAGCGATAAGGAAAATAATAAGAGCAGAAGATCTCATTAGCAAGTTATATTTTCAGTAATGATTGCAATAGTTCATGTTACAGAGTGAAAGCCAAGCTACAAGAACCAATGTAGAGTGGGAAAGGTAGTTAATATAAACTACGTGAGATTTTGAGTCTTCATAGCAAGTCATTAATGAATTAAAGTAAAAATAAGACTATAAAAAAAGTCAACACAATAGAACTTCAGGGTAAAATACAGACTACCAGATACCCACTGATGAACTAAGCCCACACTAACTCGTGGAGAGACAAACATTAGCAACGGATCACTTCATGAACACTACTCACTTTGTATCAACTGGATACATGCTTTTCAGGACAGCATTGCAACTAAGACCTTGGAAAACACACACTATACAGAGTCCAAAATCACTGAAATAGCTTTATGGACTACAATTGTTTACGTTAACAGAGCGTATAAGACATTTTTAAGGAAACTTGTCTCAGAACTGTTTTAACCTTCTGTCATAGTAGTTCGTAACAAAGTAGGTGTAAGTGATGCACAACCTTATTTCAGGTGGAAAACACTTGTGAAATATAAACAAACCCGATAATGTCTTGAACTGAAGATTGCTCCAGGAGATAGGGATACAGGGAGCTAATATTTCTGGTGACAGCCAAGTGACAATCCTGTCATTACTACATAGTGACTTGAAAGAATAATCTGACATGCTACTTATCAAGCAAGACATCAGTGAACTTCTCGGCACAGAATTAATTGTTGCCCAGGGCTGTGGACAACAGCACAATCATGGAAAATTGTTCAAAACGGGTAGAGAGGGGAAAAAAAAAAATCTTAGCCAACTACATTCGGAGTGATTAATTTGCAACAGTTTTAATTCTAGAGGGCAAACAAGATAATTTCTATTAGTGTACAGGTGCAAAATTAGGCTTAGAACTGAGTCCTAGGTTTAGAACTTTTTTCCTAGTACCATAAAACAAATGAGACCAACAAAAAAGATCTTTGCCACAAGGAACAGATGTCAGTTAAGACAACAAAAAAAACAAATCCGCAAAGAAATAACACTTGGGAAGATGCACTAAAAATTAATCACGAGCTTCTACACAATTTTGCTGTGACAAGGAATTCCACTCAGTTATTTTACGCCTCCTGATTAAACATCCACCTTTTCATTGTCAATTATTTCTAGAGCTGTCTATCAGTTATATTTATGTTCCAAAATTTATTATCTGCTTTGTCACTTCCAGATTTATTAAACGAGGCAACGCTTTTGCATTTAAAACTTGAGGAAAAATAAGTTCACATCTCTCAGCACTGAGAGTATCTTATCTTTCAAGTGTTCTTGTTTTGTTTTGTTGTTTTCTCCCCAGGTACTCAAAAGGGGCCACTGAACTGCAATCAGACACTTTGCAAGCCATGCAGGCTTCAGGAGATAACTACCACTCATGAAGCTTTAACCTGATAGAATTGTTCATGATTTAGCAGTAGCTGAATTGTGTCATTCAAGTATAAAGGAATTCATACAGAGAAGGCTTTCTCACAGAGAAGAAAAAGTCTTCCTGTAACAGGAAATTGATTTTGATGATTTGTCCCACGTAGTTAAAAAACATTTTTAATGGGCTGCTACAGATTAAGTATCTACCGACTATGTTAACACCACCTTTTAGCTATCGATATATTTATGTAGCTTGCTTTTTGAGCATATTCAAGAGCACCAGAGCTAACTGGTGGTTAGAAAGAATATTTATTAACTTCTGCATTACAGTGACAAGCATTTTTACCTCCCCCACTGGAAGATACTTCACAACTGAACAATTCAGAACTACAGACAGAAATGTTCATAAGTACAACACATATTGCACAGTCAGCCCCTCAAAACTTTGTGTTTTTACGTAAATTTCACTTCAGTCATTTTAAGTGGAACACTGATTAAGAGAGGCATACACTATTACAAAAGAAAAGAGCTATCAATTCTTTCCAACAGGGGTAAACTTTATGGCTTAGGTTCTAAGCACTGCAGCCATACCAACAAACCGATTTACTGAGCTTCCAAGAGATCACTAAGCATCTCAACTCTGAATATTATGTCTCTTCTTCTCTGTCACTTAGTTTTCCTTGACACCCAATGTTATCTTTCTTATAAGTTAACATCAGCCATACTTCTACCTACATCCATTATGATTTTATTAATTACCTAATTCCAATGTTGCTTTCAAGGTCCGGCATACACATCGACAGTCCAACAGAGCAGCCAACAGCTTAGCTTTGATTCAGTGTGAGCCACGCTGGACTTGGACTGGTCCACACAGAACCAGTATCCGTATCCTCCCAGTATCTACAGATCTCAGAATATAACCCATACTTTTCTATAAGGAAAGCTAGATGGGTCTAAAGATATTCTTCAACAGATAACATGGATCCAGAATAGTATCTGCCGAGCAGAGCTTCCATTCTAATATAATCCTTCCCTTTCCTCTTCAAGTCCATCCACGTCCTTGCTTCAATTCAGACCAAAATGCCCTAGCTGGAGGCTCACTCTGTCTGGAGTGGCAAGTTATCTCTATTATTACTGCCACATGCAGCTTATCCAAAAACCTTTAGAATTCCACGTTAAGCCAGATTTTTAAGTCTGGTATTGAGTTGTAATCACTTACTTGCCACACTTTTCCTCCAATAACTAGAGCAATACTCCAGTCTGGTTTTACTTACCTATCAATGAGCTGATACAATTCTATTTTCAAATTCCTCATACTCCCTGGTTTCCTATTAAATTATACACATTTTGCCCCATCCTAGAAATCAGGAAGAAATCACCTGTGAAACACCATGAAAGATGTTATGTTGAAGATGCCCATCATGATATTGACCTATTCATGGTTCATAGACTCAAGTTTCTCTTCCAGATACTGAGAAGCTACCTTTTGAACAACAGGAAGATTCAATGAAACAGGTAAGATATTTATACTATCAAACAGAGCAGTTTATTATTATAGACCAAGAATAATTTACTCATCAGAACAGTTTGAGCTCTCAGGCTGATTAGCAACATCTTATCTGCTGTCATATTTTCATTCCCAGAAGAGACCAGATCCTGCACAAAACAAAGCCTGTGGAATTTCGTCAAAATTCTTCACCTGTTTTTATTTACAATGTCTACATAGTATCCAATACATTACATAATTTCAACTTTGCATATGAATTTTCTCCTTTCCTCCACTGTAGAAGATAAACACTTCTTCAAATAAAAACCCCCCCAAAAACCCCAAAACCAAACAAGTTTCAGAGACTTAAAGAGGTTGTATTCAAAGGCATCCCTAATCCTTAAGCAGTACCACTTATCTAAACTTCCCTTCCCTGCAGGGAGACAGTGACCTTTTGTTCAAGTCAGTAGATTCATCCCTCAAGAAAGAGAGGTTAGAATTATCTGGAACGGAAACCTCACTGATTTTGTCTTGCCCTTGGTCACAGCCTCCTTTCCTCAAAAAAGGAAAAATCTACATCATTCGTTAAATACAAAGTATTCTTCCCTTTTACGTGATTCAGGAAGACTGATTAAATGCTCCCCTGTTAATGGAAGTTCCCAAATCTTCTGTTTCTTGTTGCTTTAAAGCCATCCATGTTACTCAAGTAATGAGCCCAGCATGTTTCTGAACATCAGCTTCATCCACATTTCTGCAATCTGTTCTGTCCCACTAGCAAGGCACGGCAGAGCTCATTCTTTGGAATGCCTTGAGTTTCACACTGAGGTTTTCAAGAATTATCAAAATCCCTACTGCCAGAAGGCCTTACAAGTAACTAATCCATTTATACAAGTCAACTTTGGTCAAACTTGCAAAGCTGACTGCTAAAGAATAGGATCAGTACAAACCTTTACAAACTGGAAATGTTTTTGCTTTTTATGTTGTCTCCTTGGCAAAGTCTTGGTGTTTATTCCAAAAGCTGCATTATAAACATAAGGTACGCTGATTAACTATGAATTAAACCCAGAATGCTTGTCATGTTTCTAAGGTAGTAGAAACTTTAAAATCCAAGTCAGGCATTCCCAACCAAGTGTCTTCAGGCAAAGAGTAAGAAAACAAAGACAGTCACCTTCTAGGAAAAAATACTTAGAATTAAACTCTAGGCAGAGAAAGTCAGCTCCTCAAACCACTGCAAGTCTTCCATCACCTCACATATAAAGGACAACTGCTTAAAAAGCAACCTTCTCAAAATTACACACTCATTTGACAGTCACAAAGAAGCAGGAGTACTACGGTATCAAAATGACAATGCCTCCACTTTCTACCTGATTAATACCCCTTTGATTTTTCCTTCTGCCTTATCCTATACATACACAAGCTTATGCAACTTCTACTTGAAGCCATGCTGAAAATTCAGATGGCTAGAAATTTTGGTTCAAGCTCTCTTCCTTACTTCAGTTACAGAAGCTTTTCTTTCATTTACCTATAATTACACTGCTTGTTTGCTTCTTTTAACAGCTCTGTTCTTGCCTAATTTCCACATAAAATGTGTCTCATGGATCTACAGAAATACAAATTAAGTATCATGGATAAACATATATTCAATAACAATCTACGTGCACTCTTAAGCTACTGCAAATGCTCAGTAACTTTGGACAGAAAACAACTTTACTGCAGAGCCTTCCTGGAGTCAGTTCTGAAACAAGTTGATGCACAAGAATGTGTTATATTACTGTAGCAAATCAAACAGCACTAAAATTTTAAGACACTTTTCAAAACTACTGCCAAATACAAGAAAAGCACTTAATGTATGCTTTTCAATTTCAAAACTAGCACCTTCACCATAGGCCGACCTTCTAGCCAAGTAATAATATAATATGTCAAAGATCAATCTCTCTTCCTATGATGCTTGCAACCCACACAACCCACTATGAATACTAGTATTCATACTTAAAATCATCTTAATTTTCCCCAAAACTATAAACTCTTCTATAATATCACCAGTATGATAATCCCTGATTTTTAAGATATTCAGCCATGCTAGAAGGTTCAGACACATCAAATATAGGTTTACAATGCCTACCAGACTGGCAAAACTGTTGCATGTCAGAAACCCACATACAACTTACAGTAATATAGATCACGTTGTAAGAACACTGTTACCATGACACAGCTAATTTCTACTTTAATTGTACTTCATTGTCCTCCCTCCAACCTACCTCTTTTTGGAGGGGTCTTTCTTCTTTTTGAAGTGCAAGCTTCTCACAGCCACAATCAAAATGTCCTAAGCTCACTCTGCACCAAATTTATAATTTCTCACTTCATCGCCAGACCCACTACATAGATGAACAAAATACACACAATTTTGTTGGCTAACAGTTAACATAAATTTACACTGTTACACAATAATTGGTTTTCTTCTCTCTCCAGTTGCCCTGCAGACTTGCCCTTCTCCTTTCCATCTGCTACTGTAGGATTTTGGTGTGTTTCTGACTGAGCCAAGGCAGTAAATTTTTTCTTTAAATGGAATTCTAATTTCAATCATGCATTAGTACTCTGGTCCACCAGGAGGTGGACTGAAAGTCTTTAGTTGTCTGTATTTTGTAGTGCATTGCCACTGGAAATAAGAGTAATCCCTGGTAAAGGAGTACAGACCTTGGAATTAAATAAATTTAGTCATCTCCTTACAGCTTCAGCCTTTACACAGAAAGTAACACAATAAGGCCATTTCCAATGACAATTTTTTTTAAGTATCCTACCCATCTGCTAACAGTAAACATGTATTTTACTTCAGACAAGTCAATACATTCTTGAAAAAGTCATAGCATAATTTTTGTACTGCATCTTGAATACAGGGCTATATTTCAGATATATGTACTTTGGATACTAAATGCTCTGTATTGCCCCTTTGCCTCTTTATTTTTACATCTGATCATACATTTCTCAATTACAGACAAAGCAATCTCATGATGATTATGACTGTCTCTTCATCTAGATCATAACAAATCTTACCATTAGATACCTAACCAAACAGTTTTGTAAATTCCCCTTCATAAATATCACTTTGTTGGATAATTTTACAAAACTGTTGAAAGACTTGCATACACTGGCTAGTCTAAAACTCTGCAAAACTACATTAAAGACAATTGAAACAGTTTAAAACACTTCCACAAGTGTTTTCAGAATGCATGTGCAAGACAGTATGAGACCTGATAGATCAGCTCATTGCAAAAAAATCACAAATGCTCATTCCACAGAGCCATGCACCTAACAGTCCTACAGACCACCCTGCTCAACACTTCTTGGAACTGTCACCAAAACGAAAAACTCCTGTAAAGCATTAGAGTAAGTACTTGTTCTTTTTTTCTTAAATGATTCCACCTGAAGTAACTCAATTAACAATATGCCATTGTGAACTAAACAAAACTACTGGAAGAAGCACTAGGTTTAACCAAACCCTAATAAAAATCTTGGCTTACTCATGTTTGTATCATACATGTCTTTCAAAAGTTTAAACAGAATACAGTTAAGTGCATTAAAATCCTGTTGAGAATAAAGTCAAATCATTCAAATCCTACTCTGTTCTTTCATTACTAGACTGGATCATTTCCCAATACAAATGTACAGGCTTTAAATATCTTATAATTTATTTGAAGATCATTTTCCACTCACGTCTATCCTAAATATTAATGTCTCAAGAAGCTAATAGAAATCTGATATCCACAGTAATACTCTAATCTCCATTTTTCTAGTTCACAGTCATTACTGAAATCTCAAGAAAAGCTTATCTTTGAATACTTTCTACTTCATCATCATATTCTTGCTAGTCCCTACTCAAATCTCCTTCACTACATGTCCTCATTTCTTTACCAAGGTCCACATTCTCAAATACATATTAATGCAGCAATTAGGGTAAGTAATTTAAAAATAAAGAGTTTTGTTCCTAATCTCCACAGCACGTAGATGCATACAGAGAGTCAGCTGGAAAGACATGATTTTACAGTAAACAGCTTTTAAAACAAACAGACAAAAAGAAGGATATGAAAAAAAGGCTTTTTTAGGTCATACACTTAGGTATGAATGTTTTGAGAAATTCTTATGGCATTTATTTCAGTAAATTTTACAAGCTACAGCTATAGTTAAATGTTGTAGCAATATTATAGCACAAGACGTTTCCTGCACATTTTCAAGAAGACATTAATTGTGCAAAGTTCTAACTGTAGCTTTGTAATAGAACTTGGACAGCTTTTTACTCTGAAGATCACAGGCCAGGCTACAACCTTTGGACTCTGACTTTTCCACAATGGATTAATGATGTAGATTTGGACACCAGAAAGCCTAAATGGCTCCAGAATGAAAATAAATAAATAAATGTGTATATATATATATATATAAAAAAAATATAAAATTCAGTTTCCGTAACATGTAACACAGTACCTTTAAGTAGAAGTTACTGAGGAGTAAGTAAACTTTCCTCCCACTCCCTAATCAATTCTTTCTAACAGACTTGGATTGCTTCCCCAACCATATAGAATCCTAGAATAGTTTGGGTTGGAAGGGACCTTAAAGATCACCCAGTTCCAACCCCCCTGGCATGAGCAGGGACATGCTACTAGACCAGGCTGCCCAAGGCCCCATCCAACCTGGCCTTGAACACCTCCAGGGATGGGGCATCCACAGCTTCCCTGGGCAACCTGTTCCAATGCCTCACCACTCTCATGGTGAAGAAATTCTTCCTGATGTCTAGTCTAAATCTGCCCCTCTCCAGTTTATACCCATGAAAATACTGAATATACTCATGAATATACTGAAAAATAGTTAATTTACAAATATCAAGTAATTAACATTCCCACTTCTTCAGGCATGTTTTCTCTCTTTTACTTTAACTGGCTTTAGTAAGAGAAAATATAAGCAACTTCAGCTACACAGAGGGAAAAATGAAACACATAAACAGCTACCACAGTCTTCCTTGCTTTCAGCTGACCTCTGCTAGCAAGGAGCTTAACTTCAAAGAGATTGCTTTTTTTTTTTTTCCAAAAGACTAGGAATCTATGAAAAATATTAGAAGGCCAAGGCCTATATTTCTATAGACATTGCAAAGGTGTTGACAACTTTAAATAAAATAAATGGAACCACATTTGATTTGGCATTATAACCCGGTTATCATGGCTTACAAATGCACAAATGAACATTTCCAAAGACTCAAGAAATTGTTCTTCCAGTTCTTTGTAATATAGAGAGAAATCAACAGAAACAAGACATGCTTACATATGCTAAGTCATTGCAGTAACTGCCCTCATGTAATAATGCAGTCAACAATCTGACACAGAGAATAGCAGAATATTATTAAACTTCAAGTGAGAAGGCAAAGTTAAAGTCTTACATTTTAGACCATTCATTGCAGTTTATGCTCAAATCTGTACCATTAAGGTGCAAGGATGTGCCATCTGGCTGTATGGAAGCCAAGAAGAGAAATTCCTTATCTTTACCCTATCCATTTCCCTATCTTTTGTACTGATCTTTCTTCATGCCTCAAGAAGACAATTTTTCAAGTGCTAGTTTGACAGTAAACATTTAAAGCATGAAATATTTTTCAAACTTCAGTAGTGGAGAACTATTATTGTCAAATGCAAAACACTCGTTCCCCAATAAAGAGAATTGTCACCCATTCCTATGCACAAAATGCACAAGAATTTTTAATATACCCTTTCACATATTTGCAGATTAGTGGCTACAATGGTTTGAGACTTTATTTTCTTCTATCAGGCAATTTTTCAACTAATATTTTTTTCAAGATGTGATACATAAGCAAAATTTACTTCTTCTGATCACATTTATCTTTTAATGGACATTTATTTTTTAATCACATCTACTCCACAAGCTCTCAGTACAGCACCTTGTGCAACACAGTCTTCCAGTTCTGCCAAAACACCAAGGAAACAATATTCCAGAATAAAGAAAACCACATTTTTTACTTCACTAAAACCCCAGCACAAACAATTGTATCACAAAAATCAGCAATCATAGTGAAAAAGTGGGACTAGACCACAACTTATATCCTAACAGCAGACAAAAAGAAAGAAAAAAATATATTAATGTCTGCATAAGCACACCAGTAATATTTAAAGCCAAAGGGAAATCATCATCATGGAATTTTAGAGTGGTCTGAATTGTGATTGTGAAGGTCATCTAGTCCAACCCGCAGCAGTGAGCAGACATCTTCAACTAGATCAGGCTGCTCAGAACCCGAGCCAATATAACCTTGAATGTGTCCAGAGATGGGGTATCTACCACCTCTCTGGGCAACATGTGCCAGTGTTTCACCACCCTCAGTGAAAAAAATTTCTTCCTAATATCTAGTCTAAACTTCTCTTCTTTTAGTTTAAAACCATTACTCCTTGTCCTATTGCTACAGGCCCTGCTAAAAGTTCTTCCCCATCTTTGTTACAAGCTTCCTTTAAGTACTGAAAGGCTTCAATGAGGTCACCTTGGCATCTTCTCTTCCTCAAGCTGAACCACCCCAGGAACGTCATAGTACCAAGTAGTGTTGCAAACACTGTGGCCAATTAGCTCTTGCAAACTGTGGTCTGCACAGAAGCTAGCAGTTCATGTAATTATGTTAGTCCCAATTTTCAGGTGTTGAACTCATACTATGAAAAGCAAAAAATACTTCCTATTACCAGTTCTTGTAAAGCAAGTACAATAGTTGCCAGCAATTACATTAAATCACTAGCAGGAGAAGAAGTTTTTGTATTCCAACACAGATCTGCTCACTCGCCCACAGTCATGAGTACTCTATTTAGCTATTCATAGAATAAAAACTATCAGATTAAGCTACGTTTAGTTTGCCATGTCACACAAATAAGCTCGCGCTGATCACCACACAAAGCTCATCTTATGAGAAACTAGTTATTCAAAATTATTTTTTCTCATTACTATCACTTCTGTCATATCCTAGACTGTTAACAGTATTTTAGGCAGCCTCTGCAAATAATTCAAGTGAATAATTATGACAGTGCAAACAGCAGAGCTACTGGTCTGTATGGGAAAACATTATACAGATCCATATGCATACTGCAGAGCAACAATGCAATTTCTACACATCCTATGTATATCTGAATTCTAACTTTCAGCCAGCTCCAATTTCCAATACTTTCATGTTCCTAGATGTTTTACAGTGTGAATCATTCACTTGGAATTCATCCATTCAGTGCATTTCTAACAATTCTGTCTTTCAATAAGAACTGATTCAATCAGAATAGACTTACAAGATCCATATGGTTTTATCAGTCACTGTATACATGTGCAGAAAACTAGCCCTTGAGGCAGTGTCCCTATTTAACCATTCCCTCAAAGTGAATGCCCCATTTTCTAGACGACGTTTAACAGATGAGGCCAGCAAGTCTCCTGAAGACAACTGGTACACTGCACAACAGTCTGCCTTAAGAAGAAATATCCACATCAGGACCTTCAGAAAGCCCAAATTCATCTTCACAGATAGTTTTTAAAGCAGCCATTAAATGTTCCTTTTCCAACAACTAGTTTTAAGGCTTCAACATCTTGCACACTGTTGGAAGAAATTCTTCCCCGTTGGCCACAGACTCGGTTCACTGATGCTCAGCACAAGTAACAGCTATATTGAAGACATCCTGTTAGAGAAACATACAGACATCAACCAGCTTATGTTTCCTAGATGACAATGTGCTACATAGGAGCAGAGGTCAGGAAGCTCAAGTTCCTTAACAACATCCCTTAACGAGGCAACATTTGGGAGTCTGCAGACAAACCAGTGGTTACAGTCTTCTATGCCCCTAGATCCATATGATTCATGGGGAAGTGACCTCGACCAGCTTCCAATTCCATAAAGGATTGAATATTATATTGAATATTATATCTTGCATATTATATCTGCAAGAAAAAAAGCTTTCCTTTCCCTGAATGTGCCAAATCAACTTTATCAGCTTTGAGAGTTAGGAACTCTTGTTTTTAAAGTAAATTTTAAAAACTGTACTCATCCATACATTAACTTGTACCAAGTGCAGTCATTGGAACCATGCAGTTCAGACAGAAGTATATTCAAGCATTACGGAGAAGTTTAAAGATAAGTTCCAAACTTCCAGTAAGTTAGAATGGGAAATTTTCAATTATTCATTTCCTCCCCATCCCCAACTCCTAAGAAAACAAGACAAAACTTGTAGCAGACATCAAGGTCATATCTTATAGTCTTCAGTCTGACTTCTGATGGAAAGTTTGCCAGCCAAAAGCCTACCAACAACATCCTGCAGCTGAACTCTCCAAGTTCAAGCCTGCTCTACATCAACATACAACATACCAGTGGAATGCACTTCAGAGAGAACAGACAATCCTCAGGATCTCTCTGTTCTACTTAAACCAGGATAACCTATTGCATTGAAAGCATAAAAAAAAAATTTTAAAAAACCCCAAAAAGTGCTTAATATTGTGTTCCACCAGCCTACTTTGAAAGCATTCTGTAGCTGACCGTATCAGCCAACACCACAAGACATCATTTGATACTCTGAGAAAATTTTCTGCAAAGGATACTGTCTTAACCTGACTTTCAAGATGAAAAGTACAGATACTTGTATCAACTTTTAAACAGGACAAGCATAATGGGCTGTCACAACAGTAAAGGAAAACCTGTTATAACATGTCACAGGGCAGAAAATGCAGCTTTTCATAACTCTATAGGTGATACAAGAGCCGCCTTCTTACCAGCTAGACTTCTCTTTTGACATCGAATCATAGAATGGTTTGGGTTAGAAGGGACCTTAAAGATCTTCTCATTCCAAACTCTCTGCCATGGTCAAGGACACCTTCCACTAGGTCGGGTTGCTCAAAGCCTCATCTAACCCAGCTGTAAACACCTCCAGGCATGGGACAACCACAACTTCCCTGGGCAACCTGTTCCAGTGCCTCACTACCCTCATAGTAAAAAACTTCTTCCTAATATTTAATCTAAATCTCCTCTCTTTCAGCTTAAAACCATTATCCCTTGTTCTAACATACTTAACCTTATTGTAGATGTTTATTTAAATCCCAGCAGCTTTTAGACGAGGACAGTTAATAATTTTTCCTAGAAATAACACAGTGAGAAAGAATACCACCGGTGGCACTAAAAACAAAGATGACACACAAAAGAAAAAAAAAAAAAAAAAGCTGAATATACTGAAACATGCACTACTTAGGCCCCAAAGGAAAGTAGTTAGTCATGGAAATGTGAAGGAAGAAGTGTATCTATTACCAAACAAGGAAAGAAAGCAAATACCAGAGAGCACAAAGGGTTCTTTGGGTTAGTCTCCACACCAAAGTTTAACTTCATATAACCAAATTAATCAAGCAGATACAAGTTAAACTAAGAAACAGACCGGGTTACTGAACGTTACATACAGCAGTCAACAGCATCTAATGAAATTCACTCTCAGAAACATTGTCTAGAGAATGACGGGAAGATGGAAGAAGTCATCAAATACTGCAGAAGAGAAAAAGAAAAAATAAAAGCAAAAGAGAAATCACAGGATTGGTAAATAAAAATGCAGGAAGTAGTAAATGAGTCAGCCTAATTGAAATTTCAGAAAGCTATCAGAACAAAATTATTTAACAATTGGGAGCATTGGCTTGTCACAGTCTAGTTTCCCTCTTCAATGGATCAATTGTCCTACTGGCTAGGAGAAAAACAATACACATCCCAAGCCTTGACTTGGGACACAATCAAAAATACATTCTCCCACTCAAGCTAGACTGATTGGGGTAAACTTGCACAGAATGAAATTCAAAATTAGGGTTTGGTTGGTTGATGGGTTTTAATAGTTCTCAACCAACACGTGTGGATGTAGAATAGCAATATAGTGAAGTTCTACAGGTATAGTGTTTAGCATTCTTAATCATGCTTTTGACAAAGGAATAGAGCAAGCAAACAGCTCCAAGCTGAAAAGTGGTGAGAACTACCCCCAAGACCATTCTGAGTTGACTTAAAAATCAGAACAATGAACTCTCAGAAAGGCAGCATAAAACATCACAGGCCCCAGGATTGCATAAAAAAAAGCCCTACTTAAGTAAAGATGGAATGTAAAAGACACCAGACTGTTACTGCATCAAGTAGACTGAAAGGCATGGAGAAGCCAACATCATGATACTATTACAAAAAAGGAAAATCCTCACTCAGGGAAGTACCAACATCAGACATCATAATTTAGCAGAACTTTGGAAAAGCACAAGCCCACTAAGCCTTACACTAGAATTTACTTAGCTGAAGGCCTGTCCTCATTCTGGGCTGCTACTGTTAAGAAACAGCTGTGTCAACTTATGAGTAATGAAGAACCAATGATACAAACTGCAAGAACTGTCACCTGTAAGAAAGGGCTGCTGAAATTTTGTTTCTGTAAGAAAGATTTAGAAAGAGAAAATAGGTGAACATGGACACCACAACCCAATAACCAAAGAACTTCAAATACAGTGGGTGACTCACTGGGGAAAAGAGGAGTATAAATCAACTTACTTTACTGAAAAGAAAGGTTAGATATCTGGACAAATACCAAGGGCAAAAAGCACTGAAAGGGTTACAGTCTCCTTCACTTGTTGTGACAGAACAAGTTAGAAGTTGCTAAGATTTACCAATCCTCTTTCAGAGTGGGAGAGGGTCTAACTCAGTGGAAGACCTTTTCCATCCCGAGTTGCTAGGGCAACATGGACAAATCCAATGAGGCACATTAGCCTCCTCAGAACCATCCCTAAAATGAACCCAAATGTATTCAAAATTTTTAATACTTTGTAACGGGGGAAAGCAAATCCTCATTTATTTTGCTCAGCTTTCGTACAATTCTTCCTGTTCAGCAGCTCTGACATCATTAGTTATTGTAGGAGGGGAAAAGAGAGAGTTTGTAGAAAGTGATAGGTTTCTTTCTGTTCTGTGTTTGTTTCTTTAATTCCATAAAGAATATAGACATAGAAGGCCAAGTCACAATGACAGCTACCTAAATTTCTGGTCAAACACGATGCTGATATTACTACTGTTTTCAATATGATGCAAAAAGAAACAACTAAACCAGGTTTAAGTCAACTATCGAAGTTAGATGAAACAGGTTCTACCAGGTCTTAGCCCAATAACAAAAAAAATAAATAAAATACTGTTTATTTTCTTCTGGGGAGATTGCATCAAAAAAAAAAGGAAAAAAAAAAAAGCCTCCCAAGCTGTAACAGACATCAGGAATCAGGAAAGAGTTAGAGAAAAAGATTCCAAACAAACATCAAATAAAAAATATCAAGCTCATGCTTAAGGAAAAAAAAAAAAAAGAACATTTTTTTCATGAGCTGTTTAGATTAACAGATTAAAGTATCCGTCAGGTGCTAAACTACAAAGATTTAACAGAATTAGCCTTAAAAGAAAACTCCAAACCAAAAACCAACTACTTGTGTAGTCTTTCTAAGCTTTATCCCCTTCTGACTGGCTGCCCATTGCATTTTGTATTACCCATACAAGCTGCACCAATGAACAGAATCTAACACAGCCAACCCAATCAATAAAAATTACTTCATTGCTTTATATGGAAAAGAAAAACCTCAAATTGATGTGTGCAAAATTCTGAAGTTACATTATATTTTCTAAGGAACACAATCCCTAAATAAATTTCTGAGGTTACTTTTAAGAACTCTTTTAAAAATAATTTTGGAAATTCAGAAGGATTGGATTACCTGATGGCTACCTACAGAGCAAGAGAGAACTATTTATTCATGCTCCTCTTCATTATTTAATATTCAAGCTAAAACATAAAGGTTGTCATACAGAGCTTGGTAAAGTCTGGGTATATATATGACATCTACACTTGCTTCATTCTTGCAAACATTTCCTTCTCCAAACTACCACAAGTAATGAACAGCTCTTCAGTCTGTTAAGCTTGATTCAGTCATGTATTTGTAAAATCAGCATGACAGGCGGTTCTTCCTCTTTTTCTCCTTCACAACCTTCCCCCTGACACACGCATGCGCATGTGCGCACACAGAGGCTGCAGACTGGAAGGCAGAAGAGAGTCTCCTTAGCAAGCTGTTGTAAAACAGACATGTTAAACCAGATATACAAGATAAGTACCAACTCTGTCCTGAGCAGTACTCCATTTCAACAGAAATACAAATACCAGATTTGGTTAAATGTAACTGATTTGTGCTTATAAACATCCAGATGGTACATGACTAAACAAATTGCACATATTTTCTGAAGAAAAGTGACCTTGATATCCAAGTTAAAAAATTAAACATTTTATTTATGCGTCTCAAAGGATAAAACAAACCCATGACAGCTTCAAGTAGAGACCTGTATCTCATATTTAGTAGACTGTCAGACAGGCTTATAAGACACATGCAGACATTGAATGGCCACTCTACCAGGCACAGTCAAGGGGCACAGACCAAATATGAAGCAAACGTAAAGCTGGCAACCCAATCCCTTATATCTCAGACTCTTCTGTCCCGTATAGTTTCAAGTTGGCTTTTCATACCTTAGGCTGAGAGGAGAGGAACAATTCAGTAACAGAAATCAATAGGACACAGGACAAAGAAGCCATGCCCCCATTCAGCTGGTCATACATGTCTCTACTTCAGTGGTACAGGATGTTAAGAGGTATATGCACAGAAATGCACAGAAATTCATCCTGACTTGAGATGACTCATTCTGGCTAAAAATTCAGGGGCTATTTTATGTAAATGACATTGCATATAGCAGCTCAGCCAACATGTATCAGAAATAAATATCTAAAAAATAAAACAACTTGTATTTGTTTTATCTCCTTTCTTTGTCCCTCTTTTCCCCTGCCAAAAAAAAATACTTCAGGCTTGAATAGCGTGCACTAAGTCTCATAGATTCATAAGTAAAATTAAGCTTTTACAGAATTCAAAGCAAGCAATAAAAATAGTTCTAAAATATAAAATAAAATAAAACCACAGTGAGCATAAAGTAATCACATCTTTGTACAACAATCCTTCTCCTATTATTAGCTAAGGGAACACTACTAGCAAAACTATCCTTTGGAATTCTACCCTTTTTCCTAACTTAAAAATCACAGAACAGTATCAACTCTGGAAAGGGGAAATTTATCACATATCCCTGCCCCCACTTTTTCCTTTATTTACACAGCAGAGTATCACACCAAGTGTATCAAAGCTTAAAAAGCCACACTTGCATTTCCTCCTGTAGATCTCACTACACTCCCCTGGATCTTCATCCTTCACACTGCATGGAGAAGCAGTTTGTCAAAGCACAGAAAAAGAAGGGGATTCTACAAATACAGCGCAGGCCACAATACGCATGCATAAAAAGCACATTAAGAAATGCAAAGTGACAGGCAATTTTAAACCTGGATGCTGTCACTAGCTGAATACCAAGCGTTATTGTGATCTGAGGAAGATGGAGCAGTAATGTAGCCTCCTACAGGACAGAAGAGAGCAGCAAATGTACACCCCCTTAGAGAGAAAGCTAGTCCTCTTGCATACTTCTTCCCAGCCAGACTGGAACTCTGAACCTTCAGATTTACAATGCGTCTAAATTACAATGACTGCGTTAGCTGTCAAGAGAAAAAACAAACCAAACATATAATGAAGGACAGACAAACTGGGAGCAAATACTTGCTGCAGTAAGGTCTGTCCAAGGATCCAGACCCCTTCTTGAAGGTCAACCAGTACTGGTGCACTCCTGATTCAAAGAGTGCCATGAAAAGCAGAGAAAGAAAGAAAATAAAAGAAATGTCAGCCTGCCCATGGAGGCAACTGTCTTTTGGCAAGGCAGTGATTGTGAGAGCCAGAGCAAATTCAACAATCCCACTACAACCTCCCCAGGAGACAAATAATTCCCTTCTGGGTTTTCAGCATAATATCATTTGCACTGTTGCTTTTACAGTGATGCCAGTCTGGGCTTTTTCAGTCTTCAAGCAATCACTGTACTTTTCTGCACAATACGAGTGACAGAGGGGGAACGATGATTTTCAAGTGTTTATGTCTCAACAAAACTTAAACAATTTCATGGGGCAAGGAAATCAAACCACTTATTTAGCCTAAGGAATCTTCCTCTTGCCAAACTTCAATGGCTTTTGCGAACAATAGAGCTTCTCAAAGAGATCACACAATTTCTTTATAATGGAAACTATCGGGCAGCCTAAATATAGAGTTCTTTACCAGTTCCCTCTACAACACAGTACATTAGGGTTCTATTTAGCATTCCTTACTCATGCTTCTAACGAATTTCAGCAGGAGATTCGTCCAAGTAAGGAATGATTACAGCCCTAGGTTTCTTACATTTATACATCTTTCATCTAGAAAGACTTCAAATGTTTTAAAGGTCACATATAGAAAATGACTATATTCAGTACAGTCTCCTATCAAGGGGAACAAAGTAATTTCTCAGTACCCAAGCAACAATACATAACAATTCAGGTTAGAAAGTAAATAGGAAAGCCATGTCTAAAGGAAAAGGTTAGATCCTCGGTGACATTACCAAATTAAAATTTGGCAATGGTTCTACAGTAAAAGGTACAGGGATTTCCAGCTGGCAGATACAATCTTAGGTTTACATCTGACTCACAGCACATCTAACTAGCACCACCATGGGGAGTTCCTTTAGGATTCACCCAAAGAAAAGTATGCCACTGGAGAAATCAGTTACACCACCTCCTGCAGCATGCAGGATTTCTCTTGGAGAGCTCCTATTCAAGCACAGCCTGTTTTAACCAAGGTGATACTGCCACGGACGAAGCTAATGATCCCACCTGCTTCAAAAATTCAGTCTCAAGGCATATTAAAATAAAATCAAGAAGTCATAAGAATTACTTCCACTAATCTTAACAAGTCCACCAGTTGTTAGAGATCATAATCCATCTCTAGCCTCTGGCATAAAGATAATTCTTTCAGAGAGAAGAAACTATTCAACAGCGAAATCACCCAGAAACCTTACTCTGCACCTGAAAATATTTCTGCAAAGTTAATTGTATATGGCGAGTATAAAAAAATACAACTGTTTTAATCAGCTTTGCACCATATTTCCACCAGCCTTCAAAACCACTAAATCTGACTATGATTGCCTGTTTTCCCATCTGCAAATATGGTCACATTTAGTGAATTTTAACACACAGAAGCAGACAGTAAATCACTCATCACAAAGAAACAGATATCTATGAACTAAAAAGCCAGTGCTTTACAGACGCTTATAGACAAAGCTCTCGCTAGTAAAAAAAAAAAAAGCAGTAGAAGTTCTGAAGTAAGAACCATTGCATGCTAAGAACCACACCGAGGCTTCAGCTTAATATACCATTAAGCTTCAAAATGGAAGACCAAAAATAAATAAATAATGCATTCATACTGTTATCAAAACACCATAGTATCATTATTCTGACCAACATTGACATTTTGCTGGTCTCCTGGACTCCAGCTCCTTAAAAAAAAAAAATAGAAAATCCACCCAAATGGCCTTTTGTGTCTCTCTGGCACTCTAATGATTCTCTCCATATACATAAAGGTCTACTTACTAGCTCAAACCTCATTTCAGAATTGGGGCCTTAAACTGCCTGGCCTAAACCCTCAACCTGTATTTAGCTCATGCCATGTGTAAATTCTGGACTTTGCAAACATGTGAAAATACCTCAAACCTTATGGGAAGAAGAAACCCATGAACTGACTCATCTACACACTATTTCAGAGTTTATCAACTAAAGCTCTGCATAGCAGACTACTGTGGGAAGAGAGTGGAAAGTAACAACAAAAAAAAAACCCAACACAAAAAAACCCCACACAACATAAAAAGGACATTTTGTTGCTAAAATACTAAAAAAATAGGAAATATTCAAGCAGGGGAAAAGAAGAAGGCAATGATAATATTGGTTTCTCAGGACCATTTATTTTTCCACACTCTTTTTTGGGGGTTTGTTTTGTTTGTGGTGGGTTTGTTTTTTTTTTTGAGCTTTGGCGCTTCTATCCAACTGAGTTTCTAATGCAAGAAAACAATTTTAAACTGACTTGGTCTATCAAAACAACTGGAGGTTAAAGGCTTTCTTTTTGCTCTTTTACAGATTTTGCATTCCTTATTTCAGCAGTATTATTTTGCTGAATATTACCGATCCATACACATTCATCTATGATATAAATACAATGCCACTTTTATAACTGGAAACCACACTATGCCTGACAGATGCAACTCCTCTCAGTGCATTTACCTTACTGATTCCTTAGTTAAAATAAAAATAAATTAAGAAATCAACTAGCATTCAAAACAGAAGTTATGAGAAGTCCTTTTAACATTCATCCTGGATTTCAGAAATCTAGGAAGTCAACTCTAGAAAGAAAGATCAATCTTTTTCCTCAAGTAATTGGACCCAACCTTGAACTTTGAGTTTCAAACATGTAAGATTTGTTGCAAGTCAAATTGGGCACCCCTTGACAGATACCTAGAATGTAACTGCTGCTTTTGATAGGATTGTAACTTTTATTGCCACTTAAAACTTCTCTTGCTGCAGGGTTAACCCATAGGTACAACACCCATAACTCAGTATTCTTAGCAAGTTCACAAGCAACAGCTACAAGCGCACCCCTGTTGGTTTCATAAAACACCTCCACTCCCCAAGCACACACATTTACAATCATAGAATAGTTTGGATTGGAAGGGACCTTAAAGATCATCCAGTTCCAACCCATCTGCCATGGGCAGGGACATCTCCCACTAGATCAGGCTGCCCAAGGCCCCATCCAACCTGGCCTTGAACACTTCCAGGGATGGGGCATCCACAACTTCCCTGGGCAACCTGTGCCAGTGCCTCACCACCCTCATGGTGAAGAAATTCTTCCTAATGTCTAGTCAAAATCTGCCCCTCTCCAGTTTCTGCCCATGTCCCCTAATCCTATCACTACAAGCCTTTGTAAACACTCCCTCCCCAGCTTTCTTGCAGCCCCTTCAGGTACTGGAAGGTTGCTATAAAGCCTCCTCAGAGCCTTCTCTTCTCCAGGCTAAACAACCTCTAACACACAAAACTGAAAAAAAAAAAAAATCTGGCAGATGCAAGAACGAGGTAATCCACCACAAGCTTTCCGATGGGTGCACAGAGAAAAAAGGTCCTCCTGGGAAGTCACAGATACGCAGGATGGGCACTTCCATAGGGTGCAATTTGGCTAATGGACAATTCCGCCCTAAACAGCCAAAGGTTATAAACCACCATCCCCAAAACCTGGTTGGTGGTGGAAAACAAAGTAAAAATAGTAATAATAATTAAAAAAAAAAGAGATATAATGGTGACTTTAGAAGCCTGGGTCACATTCACCGGGGTGACCCAGGATGGGGGACAGCGGCTTGGTTCACGCTTACCAGGGAACGGTAAATGTCACTGTCACTGTCTCCCCTCGTTCCCTGCCACCCCAGGGAAGCGCGTAGGCCGCCCAAGGGCTCTCCCAGCTCCGACCCACCGTGTGGAGGTGCCCTTCCTCACGTCGCACATCATGCACTTGAAGGCCTCGGCGCTGTTGCGGAAGGTGCAGACGCTGCAGTCCCAGTAGCCTTCGTCCGACGAAGGTTTCGGCTGCCTCTTCGGCCTAAAAGAAGGAAGAAAATAAACCACCACAACACGCGAGCCAAGGAGAAGAGGGGGAGACACCGGTGCCAGCGCTCCCACCGCCATCGCGCACCCAGCGGCCCCGGGAAAGGGAGGAGAAAGAGCAGAAGCTGCCCTACCTGGTGGGGCTCTTCTTGTCTCCCATGCCGGCTCCAGACGCGTCCCCGGCCCGGCCCTTTGTGTGAGTGTTTGTCAATAAGGAGGAGCGCGGGGGGTCTGGGCTCTAACGGGGACCCGGGGAGGAGGAGAAGAAGGAGGAGGAGGAGCCGCCGCCGCAACCTCCAGCTGTCGGGGAAACTCCTGCCGCCCTCCCCCCTCACGTGTCCCCCCGCCGCCAACCAGCGCCCGCCCGCCCGCAGGCCGCGGCCACCGGCGCGTCCCGGCGCCTCCGCCACCCCCGGCACCGCGACCGGGCGGGGGGCGCCGCGGGGGATTATGGGGCGGGGCGGGGGGGGAGGAGCGCGGCCATTGTCCCGCGCCGGGGGGGCGGGGGGTGACCCAAGCCCGGGGGGAGGAGGGGGGGTCTGGGGGCTGCCCGGCTGCTACGCGGTATGGTACGGGAGCGCCTGCAGCGCCTCAGTCTCCTGCCCGAAGGAACAGTGTCTGGATTGACTCAGTCTCCTTCCCAGAGGAACTGCTCTAGAATTTGCTGTCCCAAAGAAAGAGCGATTAGATTGCTTCAGTCTCCTTCCCAAAGGAATTGCGCCCGGATTGCCTCAGTCTTCATCCCAAATGATATGCTCTAGAATTTTCTGTCCCATAGGAATAGCGTCTAGATTGCCTCAGTCTCCTTCCCGAAAAGATTGGTCTAGAATTTGATGTCCCAAAGGGATAGTGCCTGGATTGCCTCAGTCTCCTCCCCGAAGGAATTGCTCTAGAATTTGCTGTCCCAAAGGGGTAGTGCCTGGGCTGCCTTGGTCTCTCTTCCAAAGGAATTGCTCTAGAATTTGCTGACTCAAAGGAATAGCACCTGGATTGCCTTAGTCTTCTTCCCAAAGGAACTGCTCTAGAATTTGCTGTCTCAATGGAACAGTGTCTAGGTTGCCTCAGTCTCCTTCGCAAAGGAATTGCTCTAGAATTTGCTGTCCCAAAGAAAGAGCGATTAGATTGCCTCAGTCTTCTCCCCAAAGGAATTGCTCCAGGCTGTGCTTTACATTAAGGAATAAATGAGGGGAAAACCAAACATGTGGTTCTGATAGGAAACCTTGGTCTAATCCAGCCGGTCCGCCTAAGAAAAGCGGAGAAGGCGATGGGTACCGATACAAAACCAGGAGACAGCGGTGGTACCCAGCGTGGGAATGTTAAACATCACAGTAGTGTTTATTGCCTATATTGTCTGAGTGCCCAGGAGCCCCAGCCACAGGCTTGGTGCCATTTGCAAGATGCTGTACAAACAGAACAAAGAGGACATGCTCTAAGTCCGTAACAAAAGACAGCACTTAGGCGCAGGTAGATGGCAGAGTGCAAGCAGACAATGAGATGAGAGTGGTCAGCATTGTGGTCAAAGCTGATTTTGCTGTGATGGATTGAATTTTGAGAACAAAATAAGCCCAAGGGGAGCTTTACCCACGTGTGTGAAAAAGTGTAACTGAACATCTTAGTTGTCTTCAAAAATTAAGCAATGGGCAGTGGAGAAACTTTATGATTCTGAAGGCAGTCATCAAAAAGAATTTCAGCTAGAAATACTGGAGTATGTTGAAGAAAAGGAAAATATTGGTAGAGTGCTTGATGTCTTAGGGAAGCAATGAAAGACCTATTAGTTGTGACAGTACATTGGTGTAAAAGCATGAATACTTTTAAGATGCACAATTTTCTGTGTTTCTCTAGCAATCCTGTGCACCAGCGATTTGAAACTTGTGTAGTATTTCCTATTTGTGGTTGGCCATTTATCCTAATTTCCTTCTGCATTCACATCCTGCTTCCAGTATTGTAATTTTCCCTGTCTTCTGTTTTTTTCCATATTTGCTTATTTTTATTTAGTTAGACACCTACATGAACAGGGTGTCCAGACCCAACCTTCAGCACGGAGTAACAAGCTCCTGCTGAAGGTCATTGATCTAATGCTAAGACAGGTGTACAATTTTCTCATCTATGGGGACCAATTTATCTCCAAAGGCTATACGAGAGCTTTGCACCGGTAGCCCAGAACTGGGCATCTATCCTGTAAAATTACAGAATTGTGTGTGGTAACTCACCAGTGCTTGACCCTCACACTGTGTAGAAATCTCTAGACAGGAAGCAGTGGAGAAACCTGTCTCCTTGTGCCCTTTTCCACAGTGTGCTCTCTCTAATGTATAAATAAACATTATTTCCCCACTTTCAGAGACCTTTTTTTTTTAAAGAACTTCTTTCTCTTGACCTTCCTCTGTCACAGCATACTTTTTCTATGCTGATTGTGAGAAACAGAACACTGGGATATGTTGTAATCCCACAGGAACCGTTCTTGGAGAGAACTATTTTTAAACGGCAGGGGGAATTGCAACTGCCAGCCACAAATGTTATCCCTAACAGCCGAGTAATCTTTCTGGTTGTTGCGTTCCAGACCTTCTGCTGTATGGCCATCACCCAAACCACCATGCTTAAACATCACAATGTTTCACCAGCAATGTTGGGCCTGTTTCCCAGTGAACTCCCAACTAAACCTTATTTTGGGAGCTGGAAGGTGATTTGGATGATGCATTCAAAAGTTCATGTGAATGGGTCATGGTGCCCTCCACACAGTGCCACCCACGGTACCTGTGCCCATGGGTCTGTGTGGTGTGTGTAACAGTCAAACCCTTGACAGAGAGATTTAGGAGGACTTTGCTGCAAACTGACAAGGTTGAGAATTGTATAGCCAGACATTTTGTCATCCAGTGATATCCGGGTGAACCCAGAAAGCTCATCTCTCTTCTGTTAAATATTTGTGCCACACATGACCTAGACAGTTTGAGTGACAAAATTGATGGCATCAGTATTAGCAGTCTTTAAAAAATGCTTGGGGGAAAGAAGGAGGATGAATGAATTTTCATTTTTAATTCCCTTAGTCTTAAGTTTGATTTCACCTAGAAGTACAGTTGTTCCAGTTATTTGCACCCTATTTTAATTCAGCTAAGCTAAAGTAAATGCATCTTTAAGATAGAAGGGATGAGCAATGTAATTGTCTCTCTGCACATCAGGCATTCACTTTCTAGCTAGTGTTTTGTCTCTTATTATCTTAAAATTGACTTTTACAGCATTGCAGTGGGAAAGTACAGTATGATTACAATATTGAAGATGATATGCTGATAGCTTTGTAGAAGTTAAAGATCTAGTATTTTCAACTTCTTATGGTATAAATGTTCTGGCATGCATGACTTCTTGGTTAAAAGTTTATTCGTATTAGAGAGGATGTGAAAATGGATGGTAGCAATTTCAAAGTATCTTTCTGTGTGAAAATTCTTGCTGCAGAGAAAATTACAGCTGTTCCTAAAAAAAAAAAAGTGTTCACATACGAGGTTATTTAAGAATAGGCTGTTGCTGTGTAAATCCATGTGAAGACTTGTCATTTAGTCAATACTTAAACCATTGTTGCGCCCATCAAACCGATGCCAGTTGCTGCATTACCAGCATCTTCAGCAATTAAGTAATCACTTTGTCACTCTCTGGGTTTAAAAATCTCTCCATAAAGATGACTATCATTATATTGTAGATAAACCAGCTTTTAATCCCTATTTATAAAAAGGAAAACTGCATAAGTATAAAATTGCACTGGAACAAATGCACGTTATTCCAGCACAGTACATCTATTTTGCTTGGGTTGCACTGATATAATAAAATCAACACAATAAAATCAA
Organism: Cuculus canorus; assembly: GCF_017976375.1. Classification (NCBI taxonomy): domain Eukaryota; kingdom Metazoa; phylum Chordata; class Aves; order Cuculiformes; family Cuculidae; genus Cuculus; species Cuculus canorus. The sequence continues at coordinate 177,320,937 of NC_071401.1, read as the reverse complement.
TTTGTGGGAGTATATCTGGTGAAGTTTTTTAACATGCTTGGTATAATGAGGCCAGAATCCTGCCTGGGCTCCTATATGCTATAGAAAAAAACCCAACACAAACAACAACAGCAGCCCAAGAGCTTTTGAAAAGTGACAGATACTTGCAGACCCTACGATAAAGACAGTAAGATTGGCAACACTGAGAAGTTCTCCTCCAATATGTGTTTGCTCAGCCTTAGATCTTTCCGGATTGCCACTGCTACAGAAAGCACTGGGGCAGAGACGGACCACATCTAGAGTACGTCTAAACAGCAGAGAGCCTAAAACATAAGCCTGCACTTACCTGCATGTACAACCCTGACCTAAACACATTATGTGATTTTTAGGGAACCATTGCATTGATGAGACTTGGTTTACCACCACATCCTTCAGGCTTCACACAGAATGACCCTGACATCTGCAGGGATATGCTGTTGTGAACCTGGAGTAACAAGGGGCTAAATAAGTCCAGGAGTCTTTCAAGGGCCATGATTTGACTGTATGTTTGTGTGAATTCGGCTCTAAACACATAAGACAGAGGATTGCAACACAGAGTGCTGGCAGGCTATAGCACAGCAGCAGTAGCTGTATTTGTAGAATCGAGAAAAATTTGACCATAGTGATAATTTTTTATACTTGTCCTCTATGGACTGGAATGAAATTATCAAACCACCTAATTTCAGGTGCTCAGTATAATCAAATAATTATTTCAGTTAACTATCTACTTCTCATTCACTCTCCAGGTTCGGGCCCAGCCTTTGTCCTTGCAGATTTTGTAATGAATGTAAAAGATGACAGATGTTCAGCTCTGTAGTCTCTGTAAATCCTCTGCCTTACCACAGAAAAGTCTCACACTAGAAGTTTCCCTACTTTTTCCATTCAGCCTCTCCTGGAGGTAATCTGAGGTGTGAAAGATTACTGCTAGGAATAAAAGAATGTTCTCAACATTCATTAAATATTTCTGGTCCTTTTGCTGAGATTCCCAGGCCTGATGGTGCACATGACAGTTCTATAGACTGAAGATAATAATTCATTTTGGATAGGTCACTAAAGATTGTTAATAAATAATACCGATATTTAATTCTTCTATCATACCTTCCCCAGGAGAGTTGTGATAAAACCTGCCTGTGAATGCTAGATAGAAGTTATGCCAGGCGATGACTTCAGATGCCTGAAAAAGTGCTCACACAGCTTATGTCTGGACTTGAGGAGCCAGTGCAAGTTTCTGTCCTAACAAATGGTGAAAGATTGGCTTCTCCATGGCAAATGGTTCAAAGTGGTAAAGCTAGGGCCTTGCTTTGAACCATCTATAAAGGGAGCAGAAGGAGACAAGACTCAGTAGTCTCTGTGAATTTAGATCTTTGGAGTTAAAGGAATTGGAGTGAAGCTTCTGTTATCAACTATTTAAATTTGGGGCTAAGTCTTTCCATGGCTGCTCCCATCAGGGTGAACTGAGGTCCTGTCCAGTACATTCTCAGCCAAGGGGTATTCATTTGGGCAAAGCCAGAGCCCCCAGAGGAGGAATAGGTCTGCATTGCAGAGCCTGCCAGTTCTTGCTGACATCAGCTTAATATCTAGCTGGTTTCAGGGGTGAACACATACATACCTTGACTAGCAAACCAAGCTCCCTACAAGCTATAGGAGAGACAAAAAAGATAGCCCACCCTCAATGCTACCTGGTCAGGTCTGCTCCTTGATTTCATCATCTGCCTTCTTCCCTCCTGCTTTGCTCTCTCTTTCCCTCTCTACTATTTGTTATCTTCCTTATTGGTTGTTTTTCCTGCTCCTCTTGATGTGTTCCTTCATCCTGCTTCCTTTTTTTCTGTTCCTTCCTCTCTTTACATCTGAGATGTATCTTTCTAGTTGATCTTCTGTACTGCTCATTGTGCCTGCTTCATCCTCCATGTTATCTTCCTGTCATGTCTCACTCTTCTCTTGCTTGCTTTCCACCTTTACTGATGTTCTCTCTTTCAGGAGTTGTTTTAAATTGTTAAAATCTGGCCAGAGGTTGAATTTCCTATTTTTGTGTTGTGCAGGTGGCAGGTTTCCAGTGGAAATAGTGCCAAAGAAAGAACAGCAGCCCAGAGGAGATTTTACACTTTACAGCAATATTTAAAGCATTCTGAATCTGATTAGGGGATACAGTTGAAAGTCACATAGCTTCCTGGTTCCACATGGCATTTTTTTAAAGTCTGTCAGAGAAAAAAATGAAATGCTGGAGCTAAAGCCCCTAAAGCAAGTTCCAGCTTCAGTGCAGTACTCCAACACCGTGTCAGTCAGCACGCAAACACCTACTGCAACGGCTGGATTCACAAATGCCATAAGCCACCTTTGGATCTAAAGTGCCATTCAATTTTTCTCACTGTAAATCTCCTTTATAAATTCCTCCAGATTAACTTTGATACCAGAATTTGACTTACAGGCATTATCTCTCACAAATGAAAGGGAAACAGTGAATGTGTAGCACTGTGGCATCAGGAGGCAAAAAGGATATTACAGATGTACTGTTTTTTTCAGCTGTAATAGAAGTAGTGAATGAGCAAACCAACCTTCTGTCAGAAAAAAACCATACAAAATGATGCATCTTTAAGAAAAATGCTTTCTCTATTTATAACGAAAAGCATATTTCACTGCTTTTAGCTACACACACACACACACACACACACACACAAACACACACAGAGCCATGGGTACATAAATATTCAAAACAGTTGCAAATTTTTTTTGAGAGGTATTCCAAATCAGCTCACTACATTCTCATTATTAAATACTCCGAGGTAAGAGATCTCCATGAGAAACCAATTGAACCTCCTTTTCCAAATTTCCACGTTATTCTATGTAAGGAAGAGAATGATGGATTTAGTAACAGTGAAACATGCAGGAGTGCTAGTAAGAGATCTCTCTTTTGGCTTGGAATCACTGGCTTTGTCTCAGTTTGGCAAAAGATTGTATCCTTCATGACATAATCCCTGCCAGCATCATCTGCCTCCAGCTCCAGTGTTACACTTTCATCTTTTCCTTTTTTTTATTCCTTTCAATTAAATGAATATGAAATATAATATCTAAACAACAAAAAGGAAGGAAAAAAGCACAGAGATCAGGTCCAGCTAATAGAACACATCACCTTGTGCGTTCAGAATCAAGGCCAGGCAAGGAAGCCTCTCCCCTGAGGAGAAGGCAATTTCCTTGCCACTGTATTAACCTTACTGCAACACCAGCATCTCTAAAAAAACATGCACCCTTTTGTCTCTTTCCCCAGCCTTCTAGTTACACTTGTACTGCTGCCAAGTCCACGGCTGAACTGTGTAGAGACTCAATATTTGGCAGAAGTGCTTTACAGAGCTGGTTTTTGAAAATAAACATGTAACAGACAGAGAGAAAGAGTAATGAAGTTCTTTAATTAACGGGGAATGTACCCTCAGGCTTTGCCTGTAGGTTCAGAACACTGTCTGTAGGGAGCCCATTGTACTGACAGGTGGTCTGGGGCAGGCAGAAGCAGAGATCTCCCAGAGGAACCTGTCAATTGACATGGATTGGTGTGAATTCCTCCTGTTAGGTAATTGCACAAGTAGAGGATTCTCCAAATTGTTCAGTATTCAAAAAGAACTGTTCAGATAAAAGACTGTCTACTCTTGTGGTGGTGCTATTTTTAAGATGATTTAAACCTTTTAAAAAGTGCCATGGAAAAAAATATTGTAAGATGATCATCGCAGACCACCATCATGGAAGCAGAATACTGAGGTCAGATGATTTCTTTATGAAGCATGGTCTGACTGGTGCTGTCTCACCTGCAAATGACCAGGGAAGATGCACAGCTAATGCTACGCAGGCACACCAATGATGCAGGCGCTCTGCTCTCAAGCTCGACAGCTGCTTTCTGGCTGCTAAAAAGGAAAAGGAAGTGTAGTAACACAAAAGGGGGTTTGGAAGATAACAAATTTTGCTACTTAATTCTGCATTGGAGTTATAATCATCTGTAGCCATTACGTACATCTGACTAACCCTCAAAATGCTCTCTTACAGCCTCATGAAGAAATCTTCAAAGAAACCCTGAGATCAAGGCAGTGTAAGCACAAGTTTTAAGACAGCTTTGCGTGACAGCTTCTGATTTATGCTTTCAAACAGGCCCACAGATCTCTGCCTCAGTTTGGTAGTTACTGCTTGCAAAATACATAAGGGTCTGCAGTGACTCAATATCCCTCTCCCAGAAGAATAAAATCTTTATATATACTCTATTAAATTAGATGGTTCGGAGAAGAATTACATTTTCCTGAAGACTGGATTTATGAAAAGAATTTGTAGAAGCTTCTATTTTTAATTAATTGCAAATTCTGTAGCATTCTAGTCAACTTTAATGTCCAAATTTGTCCTCAATAAGTCTATTTAGCTACTTCCATTTTCATATAAACATTGATAAATATTGCTAAGAATGAAGTGTTGAATGTCTTTTACGATACCAGTAGAGCATAGAGCAAAGGCTTTACCATTTCCTTATCCTTGGGGAAGTACTTAAGCAGCTAAAGTAATTAATAATGTGAGTTCCTAGCTTATATAGCAACAACAGAATATTTGTTAGCTACACATGTAAGAAGATTTCAAATAAATTCAGTAGTTCTATCTGTAGTTCAATTCTTTGAAAGAAACAAAAAAATCCTATAACTGGTGTTATTTGTTGAAAAAAGCTATTTCACAGTTAAGAAGGGAGACAAGTAGCAGAAAATCTTCAGTCATGTCTCTCATTAACGTGCAGTAAAGTGAGCTAGATATTCTGCTTGGGTTAACCATCATACCTTTATTCAAGCTGTTTGACGTGTACACTTAACTCCAGATAAGAATCTGTCCCTGTGTGACTAGAAGATAACAACCTCTATAGTATATATAGGTAAAAGCACCTCCACAAGACAGCGGCAGGAAATGATTGATTGACTTTGTGTTCATTTGGTAAACTCAGGAGGTCAAACACAAGAGGGGCCATGGAATTCTGAAGTCTAAAAAGTGCGTGTACTTTTTAGATGTACATGTACATGTACAAAGTGCTGTGTTGTGTCTTAGGAGTTGGCCTGGGATGCTAGCCAGAAGAGCACTGCAATAGCACCTGACGGATAAAATTAAAGCATGAATCATAATCTGTCTGGTCTGCCAAAATGAGGTTTATTCAAGTTGTAGCTTTAAGATAGATAACAGTTTATACAGATGACATGTCCAAAAACTAACTGTTCCTTAATTTCAAACAGTGTTGTGGGAAGGTTGTGTATTTGCACTGGGGTACAAACGTAAGTTAGTGTGATGAGAATTGAGTGGAGTTCAAAATCATAATGGCTTCTATTGTTTAAATTTAAATGAAATACCAGCTGGACATTTGCCAGGATAAGATATCATCCTGACAGAGCAGAACACTCAAGTATATCGAGCAAGCTCTTTCAATTAGTCTAAAAGAATAAAGGACATTGTAACATTCTTACAAGGCAAGGAAAATGTGGAATGCTTCAAAAATAAGCATTCAAAGTGGCATTGATAATCAATGATTTAAATGGAATTTGGAATATGGCATTCTTGATGTTTGAAACCTTTTTTTTTAGATATGAGGAAGAAGGCAGGCAGACTAGACCTGCAAGAAAGCCCATTATAGGGGCTATATAGGGTATTATTTTCATTAATGCTAGCATTATTGATAGGCTAATCTTCTAAAGCAAATAGCGAAGGCTCCAGGGAGACCTTATAGCAGCCTTCCGGTACTTAAAGGAGGCCTACAGGAAACTCTTTATCAGGGAGTGTAGTGATAGGATGAGGGGTGATGGTTTTAAGATGAAAGAGGGTATATTTAGATTAGATATTAGTGAGACATTTTTTTATCCCGAGGATGGTGAGGCACTGGAACAGGCTGTCCAGAGAAGTTGTGGCTATCCCATCCCTGAAGGTGGTCAAGGCCGGGCTGGATGACGCTTTGAAGCGCCTGATCTAGTGGAAGGTGCCCCTGCCCATGGCCAAGAAGTTGGAACTAGATGATCTTTAAGGTCCCTTCCAACTCAACCCATTCTATAATTCTATGATTCTACGTAAACTACAATATTTGAAGCTATGAATTGATTGAGTACCACAGTAAGTGTCAACTTTACAATTTTCATTTTAGACACTGTAGTAATCAAAGGATGATATTGCTTCAAAGAGTAACACGACATAGTTTGAATTTCAATATATCATGCTGGTAATGGACCAAGCACTGTGTTTTTTAAGTGGCTTGACTGGGACAAGGGATGGACATACAGAAGTTTTTAATCATCAGATTACCTTGATATGCATGACTAATTGGTAGTCTGACTATAGAGTGAGGTAAACGAAACATTTTATGATTGACAGCAAATTGACTGTCTGCTTTATCAACTCCTATAAAAGGCTAATGAGATCTGAGATTTTTTCTTTCTGTCTAGCTATGCAGCAGATTTGTATTTCTTAACAAGTGTTGTAATCCATAGATCAAAGGATAAAATAGTATTGAAATAAACCAGACTATTCAATTTATAATTGAAAGCATTCTTACATTTGAGATATCAGCTTTCAGATGCAAAATAGGTAGGAGACATCTGTGCAAGAATACATATTCGCTTTTAATCTCTTTGATAGTGTCCACCTGACATTCAGTTCATCAGTTGCAGATATGACCAAATCTCTGAAAAAGTGATGTGAGTAGCCACTCGCTGAGTGGCTCAGCCACAGCAGAGATGCTGTTCATATCTTTTCTGGGGGTACTTTCAGTTAAATTAGTGATGTATACTCTCAATATTGACTCCAATTTAGCATTGATCTTTGGCTGAGAATTTCTTTAAAAGGTTTTTCAGACATGAACATTTAACCAGAAAACCCAGGAAGAAACCCAACAAGAACAGTGGAATAATATCTGCCATAAATTAAAGATATTTGTAAAGAATCTTGGCTCAGTTGAAAGCATTATCTGGAGTTTTGAGACAGATTCATCAGTAGGCACTAGTTGCTTTGTGCTGCTATGTGGCAATGAAAAGCAAACGAAATGCAGTCATAACCTAGGCCAGGTCTACAGCTGCTTTGCGTTACTGAGGGAACTAACACCAGACAAAGAGACCTTATAAGCCTGATCATTAATTGACTAGCAGTCAGGCACAGAGATCCTTTAGGAGAGTGACATTGGGGATGGGGTGGTAATTGTGTGTGCTGTCAAGGAGAGCTATTAACAGATGAGACCGGCGTTCCTGACTGATTTTGCCCAATTAAACCGAATCATGCAAATCAGTGAGTGGGAAAGCATGGTGCTTGGCTTTGTTATCTGCAGTGTTGTACATCAAGGTATAGATCTGCACCTGCTTACCACATACAGCAGTTTCTGTGCCTGTTGTTAATAAGGTATTGTCAATGTATGTCCTCCAGTTGAAGCCTACGTGTGAGATTTCAGGAGACTTAACTCTACAGGAAGTTTCAGTGCTCCTATGTTTTTGCGCCATTGCATAGAGATGTGGGATAAAACATGGTAAACGTCAAGTTTCTGAAGTGACTAGGTTATTTTGTTGTTGTTTTAATTTTTAAATTAAAAATTAATTAAAATATTTTATCTGTAAGTTGTTACAGAAAGTGCTATACCCAAAGCATAGATCATGCATCCTATGAAATTCATATCCTAGGTGATGCAGCCTAGAATCCATTTGAAATGATCTCAAACCTTTGACGTGTACAAAGCAAAGAAGTTTGGAGTACTGAACCATTCACTCAGGTCTCTTTAAGAAGACACATACCACAAACACACTAGTACTCCATGTTCCTTACAGGTCTGGAAATGCAACCAGAAAAAGACCACCTACGGTGACGATATCACAGATTACATAAGCTTTCCATGATGTTCAGAAGGTGTAGAAAGGGTTGGCATAGTAGGCATCGTCAGGACGATCTCTCACAGCATGCTGCCACTTCAGTTTGAAGTCCTCAGTAAAGAGCTTGGAGGAATTATTTCTAGCCAGGCCAATCACAGTGTTTTAGATGTGCTGATGAATGGTGTTGCTATACAAAACCTCCAACTTCAAAAGCAACCTTGAAATGTCAGTTTCCAGTGCTATCAAAGATGGGAACTATTGTAAAGCTTATGTTACCCATATAAAGATGAACAGCAGGGACGTCAATGATTATATGTGTGCTGCAGCTGCACCTGGACAGTAGGAATACCAGGGAGCTAAAAAGAAAGAGACAGTCAGTTCCAGAAGATGGTCTGGGTGAAATTTTTCTTTTATTGTCCGCTGGTTTAGTTAATTTTTAATTGGCAAGGAAGAGGGGTCATATTCTGATACCAGGAACCTTCCAAAAGTCAAGAAATGTCATATACAAAGTATGTCAGTGTAGTTTTTTCTATTTTCTTGGAAAAACTAGTGGCTACTAAGTTGCTTTGTTAGATACACATTTATTTTAAGAAACAACTGAACAGAGGGTAACAAACTATGTAATAGTTGGGTTGGAGTTTTTATCAATTACACTTGAAAGATTTTGCACAGGCAAATGTGACTGCATGGACACTTTCTTTGTGTTTGAAATCAAAAAGAGATGGGAAGAGTCAGAGCATTTGTGAAAACTAGTGATACACCTTGTTTTTCAGCAGCATTAGGGGTAATGGCTTGTACTTGTGGTACTGGGAAAAAAAACATTCTTTAACTGGAAAGCCAAGATACATTACTGTAGAGTACCAGTAACCTCTGCAAATGTTTGCACAGAAATATTAAATTATATTTTTGAAGAAGTTATTGCTTCTAGCTTTGATGTATCCAGTAATGCAGTTATTGTGGCCTGGTGTTTTCAGCAAATGAGCTAAGTTAGGTAAGTTCTTAGAGCTTTTTATTTTTATGGAGACTGCCCTTGAAACACCTCAATCCCTGAAATCATCACAATATTCTCTTTTATTTCAGACTGGCTTCCCACTTAATTAGCTGCTGAGCACCAGAGCTTAGTATTCAATACTCTCCAGTGTCCCAGCTGAGGAACCTTCTCTTGGTAGTTAGCAGGGTCAAATTTGCTGCCTGAATTGATTCACAGACTTTATTTCAAGACAGCATTATGTGTTTTCACTGAAATAAACAGTGGACACAAAACCTTTCTTATTTAAACTGGCTTCCAGGTTGTTTACATGCGTTTCTAACTCAGCCTTGGATTAAGATTCTGAGGTCTTGTCTGTCTGTCATAGTAAAGCTTCAGTGACTCTACTTAAATGTAAGCATTCTCTCTGGATTTTGAAGAGGTTTAAATTGATGCAGACTTTTCAGTTTTATCTTGTTTGGGGTTTTTTGCCTTTCTTTTCCACCTGGGAAATAAAATAAGCAGATGGAATCTCGAGTCTTTTGAGAGCAACCGCGGGAAGTTTTCTGTGGGTGTGCAACAAGCTAGAGGACAATTTGTAACTTATTGCTGCACTGCTGAGTCTGAAGTAATTGTGCCACTTCTGAGCAGTCTGAGGAGGCTGGGTGAAAGCACACATTAACATGGGAATGTTATTAGAAAAAAGTGTGATGTCAAATGGGCTAGTTCCCACAAAAATAGCTGATGTGGAAATAACAGAAAAATTGTTATTTTTCTGGATGATGTTAAAGTATGTATGGATTAAGGTGTATTAAAAATAAATAAATTTACAGCTTTTCTGGTTAGAAACCTGTATTAATGGATGTGAATATAACATTAAGAATGATTTGTTTACTGCCAGCCAAAGTGTTCCGACATAATTATAGCACTCCATGGTCTTTGTTAATGGATAGTGTTAATTTTGGAGCCTATCTGGGTTTGCAGAAATTATTCACTGTATTAACAGGAGCCAGCTGTGAGATAAGCCACTGACAGCTTCTTAAAAATACTGTTGTTCTTTCACACTGACTTCGTGTAAATCAAATCATTGCATGGTTTTGCATTTGTTGCCGAAAGCTAAAATGAAAACCATCACTTCACTTTACTATTGTAAATATTTAACTGATGAAGTATAAAATATTCTTCAGCTTGCTCTTCTTCTGTGGCAGAAGAAATAATCATTTTTAAACAATCATTCTTTTCTGCTACATTTGTTCAAGGAAATAAATGTGGTAGGGTGTCTTTTATTGATTCTACAGCTTCACCGGGAATTTCTCCTGGATCTTTTTTTTACGTGTAAAATCACCTGAAAAAAAAATTCAGTGCAAGTATTCTGAAGAGCAAAAGATTACTGATATTGATGTTTCACAACCATTTTATGCCAGCATTAATTGTAGGCTGCAGCCCCAGGGAGAACTCCCCTTCTCTGCCCAGGGGTCCATCCCTGCCTCCTCCCTGCCTTGGCTGCCGCACAGACAGAGCAGGGCGCGGTGAGATGGATCAGATTGCTGGGCTGACTGTAACCACTCTGCTGGGTTTTCTGCAGAGTTCATTTTCTATTCTCTTCTCTTCTCTGATCTGTGAGCTAGTCCAGCTCAGCCCACAGCTGTTTGATTGGAAGCAGCGGGAGCTCATAACCAGAGGCAAGGAGGAGAGAGCTGGACCATTCTTTCTAGGCTGTGGCGAGTCAGGCTTCGTTGCACACATCACAATATAAAAATAGGTAACCTAAGCAATAAGATTGCAATGAAAATCACTCAAAAAAGAAATTGTCCTAATGTCTAAAAGGACATGAATCTGATCTATGATCAAAAGAGAGAAAAGCCTCCAAACAGGCAACTTATTGGGAAGCAAAAAAACCTCATTGTAGCTTATCACTTACTTAAGACGAGACATTCAAGTAGAACTTCACAGCTATAGGACTTGATTCCTGGCACTCACAATCTAAATATGCATTGCAAGACAGAGGCACAGAAAGCAGCCTACATCATGGGATTGCAGTCCTGAAGGATCAGGACCTATATTAAATAATTAAACACAACAGTGGGAGAACTGGCGCAGACAGCGACTAGACCCATCTACATTAACTTACAAGAATAAAACTATTATGTCACAGCTTGCTGACATGAGAAGCTAAGGCTCTGCTTTCCCAGAATTAGTCCTGGCCAAAGGTCCCCATGTTTCCCCATTTTCTTCCCTCTGGCACTGTCTGACCCGTGGATGAGCCAGATCAGCTCACTAAACTAGTTTGCTGCCAGCTCAGCCAGTGAATCCAACACACTGTGGGGCCATGTGAGCAGTAACAAGAGGGCAGAAAGATTGGCAGAGCAGGAACCGTACTTCTGGGGGCAGCCAGGCATCCCATTGCCTCATTTGTAGTGGGAACAATCCCAACAGTACATTCAGTTTATGGCACTAGTGACAGCAAACCTGTAGCTGGTTATTTTTCTCTTTAAAAAATCACAGGATCACAGGATAATTCAAGTTGGAAGGGATCTCAGGAGGTCTCTATTCCAATCTCCTACTCAAAGCAAGGTCAGCTTTGAAGTCAGACTGAGTTGCTCAGGGGTTTGTCCTTTCTCGTCTTGAGAATCATTCTCATTATTTGAGAAGCTGCAGAGTTTATGTAAAGTTTGTGATCTTTTCCAGGGGATATGCCTTTCCTCTGTCACAAAAACATCTGTGTAGCATTAGCACAGAACAAAACTATGAAAAATGACCAATGCCCTTCTCCTGTTTGGGCTGCTCAGGTGTAGGCAGAAGAGCACTCTGCAAACATCTCTGTGCAAACAGTGCACTGGTACCCTCATAGCATTGTCTCTCAGGAGACACCAGGTCTTAGGTACCATTCGTTACTGTCCACTGAGAGACTTGTGAAATCCCACCCTGGAACCCGTGACTTTCCCCTATTTCAGTCCGAATGAGGCATGTGAGTGAAACCACCTGCTCACCCCGTTTAACTTGGAATTATTTCATTCCAACCTCAAAGGCAGATGGCACGCTCAGACAGCCGGTACCAGGGCACAGGATTTTTTGCTAGGAAAGGGTGAGTAACTGTGAACTGCGGGGAGTATAACTCTTCACCCTAGCACAGCTGGATCTGGAAAAGGGCATCTGTCCATAGCCTGGGACACATATGACATGGTTGTATTTTCTTCTCTGAAACAAACTTGACATTTTTTTGTAAAAAAAGAAGTAAGGAAACTGCTCAAGAAGAAGGTTCTGTGGGTAGCAAAGTCAGCTACCCAAAATTTGGAAGACGCCAGCTGACTACATGACCTTGAGTTGGTCCTCTGAGCAAAGTGCACTATGCAGTATCAGCACACAGTGTTCCTCCATGGAATCCCTGTCTGGTTCAGTGCAGAATACAGATCAAAAAGGAGTAATACGGGGATCTTAAACTTACCACATTCTAATGTTCAAAAGCTTCACCTTTGGGAAGCTTATATCCCAATTAATATTCCTGTAATGTGTAAGGCTACGTGCAGTATACATGATGTGTGTAGACACACCTGTATATACTTTGGACCAGGTTCTCACCTGAAAGAAAAGTAAAAATGCTTTGAAAAAGACTGAAAAATAAAATTATTAATGATGAGGTTTTATTTTATCTCCTTTTATCTCCTTACAATCAGACTTACAAGGTCATGTTAAACAATTTATATAGGAAATAGTAAATCAGCTTATCACAGCAAATGTAAAACAAATCTGACCACGTTTGGATGTGACTATGTGAACCGTCACATGGGGAGAAAATCCAGGCAGCTGCCTCCAAATAACCATTAATCCTCCCAAAGGCGAATAGACAAGACAATAGCCTAGGGCTTCAAAGACCTAGACTCCATGTATTTCAGGAGAAGCAGCACTGAGGAAGCTGAGATGAAGCAGAAAGCTGAGAGAAGAGTTTATGTACAGCAGCACCACTCAATACTTAAGTGGCCTTTCCCCCATCTTTCTTAATTCTTTCAGCTTTTTTTTTTTCTGTTTTTGTTTTCCATTTCTTTCCCCCTCCTTCCAGAGTCTGAAGTAAATCACAGAAGAGAATAAGTGCATAACATCAGCAACATTAACAATTTTAGATGTTTAGGAATCAGAGCTATTTTCAGGTAGAATTTCTTATCTTCCTGTGATTCTTGTGAAGGGCCAAGAAATCTGTAGATTTCTAATGGCCTTAAAGGTGGGAAATCTCTCCCATTTACTGAGTTCAGTAGCCTTTGTCTGGCTTTCTGTCCCTTTACCTCTTCAGGTTGCCTTTGTGGATGAGATACGGGGACCTGATATTTTGGCTTATATTTGGTCCCCTAATTCTTATTTAGAAGATGGGATGAATTATAACATGTTGGTAGCAACAGACATTGGATGAAAAAGTACAGGGGGAAGATGAACAGGATGTTTCCCATTGATTTGGTGTAATCAAGAATTACACCACTGCTTTTAAAAAATAGATCCATTTCTAAATGTCCATACAATAAAGGGCCAAAAGGTGCCTGCATTTAATCAGAAAAACACACAAAAGAAAAATTGTAAAACCTGAAAAACCTTCTGACATAAATAAGATGTCTGTAAAGATAATATTTTAATTCAGATCAAGGGTTCATCAATTAAAACCATTAGCTGGGGACACAGTCATCCTAACTGGCACACGCATTCATCCATGGACTAGCCTGGAGGGGTGGTGATCAATTATTCAGCAAGGCATTTTATGCTGCCTCCACCTTTCACAGCACATCATCTGCTCGCTTGTGATCTGCAGCAAATATCTGAACAGTGAATGAGAAAACAATATTTCTTGGTTGAAGCTAAGTGAGATTCTAATTTCCTCACCAAAAACTCTCCTCAGTCACTAGGTTATGGCAGATGCATGAGTCTGGCTTCTCCTGTTCTCCAAAAAGAGCTGAGACAGTGGTTTCCCATTCTCCAAATATCCCATATGCTTTAGCATTCAACTCCTCAGAATTCTGCCTCTTCCATCACATTTTTATTGTCACATCCTGCAGTCAGAAAGGTCGCTCTGTCTAAAACTGATGGACATGAGGAGGTCACTGCCCCACACACTCATCATTTTCTTCCCCATCCTCCCGATCTACCTCCAGCTCAGTTCTCTCGGGTCAGTCCAAAGCAACTTATCCCACCAAAAACCTGTTCATTTTCTGTTGAATCAGTGGAGCTGATTCACCCTGAAGTTGCATAATCCCTCAATGTGATGCAAGGAAGAGAACAGGGACACGTGGGAGTGGGGACATGAAGACAGAGAGACTGCCATCGTTGGTGGCAGCCTGCAGTTATACCAGATTAAGTGCAGCGCAAACCAGTCAGGAGAAGGATGTGTTGATCACAATCTCTGTCCTGGAGAAAACACAGTATTATAAAGAAACAAAAGCTACCTTCCACTTCTTTTTGGCTTTTTAATTTAGCTTTCATTGATTTGCCCCTCTCAGGAGCTGGAGGCACAGTTTATGTTCTTCATAAATGAGATACATGTAAAAATTCCTTCAACCTATGCATTTTTTCCATGAAACTACCACTAACACATGCCTGGATAAATCCATGCAGGACTCTTTCCGTACTCATTCTCTCGACTTCTAAGTTACTTATAGTAATAAGTGTAGTAAATACCTTTTTTTTTTGCCTCATAAAAGGAAAACCATACCAGAGGTGATTATAAAACAATCAAGACTGTTAATCCTATTCTTCTCCTGTGGGAGCTGCTTTGTGTTTCTGTTGCTCCAGGGCATCCATCTCTTAAAAGTGCATATTCAAGCTTATCCCCTTGTACTTTTAGTTGTCATGGGTAATATCAGGTATGGAGCAGGATATGTGGGTGCAATTGCAGTATATCTTTATCTCTCTCTCTGTCTCCTAGGAGGTTAGGGATAAGAGTAACATGACTTGGGAGGCAGCATTTCAGTTGCCCAATTCCCACGGGCAATTATTTCATTTGCATTGTCTAGGCGCATTTGCTTAGCATCTTGAAAAGGCCTGGCTGATTCAAAACTGAGGTCAGTATCTAGAAAGAAAATGTTTTCTACTATGAAATTAAAAGGAATTGGTAGCTTTGCAAGGATCCGGGTAGCTCTGTAGGAAATAAACTGTGCAGTTCTTACTTCTGAGTTAATAATTGGGCTTAAACCTAAACCTAATTAATCAAACCTATTAGCTAACTAAACTATGTCCTGGGTAGAATTAAACAGGTAACTAAAAGAAGCAATTCACAAGAAAACATATTGGTCACAAAGGTGCCTACATGTGCCTATTTTCACCAAAAAAAAACAGTAATCTAATTTCCAGTATCACTTAAGTCAAACATATACAATCATTCAAAGCTGGGAAAGGACAAACAGCTAGGTTGGTTCTATGCCCATCCATTGCCAAAACACTTTCTGATGGTAATAAACAGCTCTGGGTTTGTGTGAGATGTGTGAATGTGTCTGCCATCACTTTAAAAATTGTGTCTATGCCTGTTCAGTAGAAAAATTTTGGGAGAGAGAAAGCAAGCAAAACCTAAGTGCTTAGATGTAGTTGCCCAACCACTGAGGGATGGGGATGTGACACAGT
Source organism: Cuculus canorus (assembly GCF_017976375.1). NCBI lineage: Eukaryota > Metazoa > Chordata > Aves > Cuculiformes > Cuculidae > Cuculus > Cuculus canorus. Next base: position 177,305,520 of record NC_071401.1, on the reverse strand, counting down.
CTTCATGAATGCTTCTGAGGTGGGATGGACCAGAAAAGGAAACAACACTGCCATGGAAGGGTTAGAGTATGGGATAACTAAGAAGACTGGACAGCCCAGCTGGAAAACCTTGGTGCTTGGCAGTGAACCTAGAAAATAAGACTTGCTCAGAAAAGGAAGCAAAGCACCCACAGGAGTTGTCCCTCATTTTCTTAGCCTGGGAACTTCCCAAGGGTACCTGGGAATTGAGGGAATCTTGTTTATTCAGGTTCCCCTCTGTCACTGCTCTCATAGTACTCTAATCAGTGTACTTGGATGCCTTTCTTCAGAGGAGGAGAAGTGGTTACCACAGAAGGGAGGATTGGGGCTGTGCCACCGAACACCTGTTGCACTCAGGACCTGCATCGCTGCTCCCACACCAAATACAGCTAAGTTCTTTCTGCTACAAATAAGGCATCCTCCAGCAGCAGACCATATATTTGAATTCTTAGACTTCTTACAGGCCCTTTTCAGAGCCTTTATTAGGTGTCCACTGGTCTAAGTCCTTTTGATGCCTTTCCTTAAGCACGCACAAGGCAATGGCATTGTATTCCTTATCACTGGGCATTTTGCCAGTGAGGGACTGTGACCCCAGCAGCTCATTTCCAGAGCCTCGGTAGGTTTCCTTCTGGATGGATCCACATTGGATCACAGACAATTAGATGGAAAACAAATGATATTTCTGTGGGTTTTGATGAGTGACAGTGCCACTGCTGGCTACTATGGCAGTGGAGATGACTTCTGATGTTAGGTCAGGTCCAAGGCAAAGGATGGAGAGACCCAGCTGCAGTACCTGCAGGAAGAGGAAGGACACGTCTGAGAATGGGCTCTTTGAGGAATCACCTTTGCTCTTGAGCAAAACAGTTATAAGGGGGAAAAGAATGAACCAAGAAAAGACTTGAGGATAGATATGGCAGGGCCAGTAAAACCCTCATGAGAAAAGAAAATACATGACCTATAGTAATAACCATCAGCAAACAACAGAGCTCTTTTTAGAAAACTTCATCTTTTTGGAGTGACTTTATACCAAATCAGTATTTTGTATTATGCGGCTGCAGTATTTTGATGGGGAGCAAGGTGTTCAAAAGGCTTAGAGCTTTGTCGCGCCACGACCCACAGCCCGTCAGTCCATGGCACTCACACCTGCTAGTACAGAGCAGGACGCAGGGATGGCAGGGTGACCCACAGATCTACCTCTTGTACCTCTACCGCTTTGTAAATCACCGTTTGGGTTTCTTTCCTGTATCTTCTACAATAAAATGTAAAGCACCAATGTGAAAGGGGTTATTAAATAAATAGAAGCTAGTGATGAACAGCCTCCTCTTCAGCAGGAAACTGTGTGTCATCGAGCTTCTCACTTATGTCAGGGAAGAGAGGAGTGAAGGAGAGGTGATAATGACAGGGGCTGCCTCCAGGGAGGGGAGGTGGAGACAGCATTGGAGGGGGTGGAGAGCTCAGATTGTGGCAAAGGAAGAAAAGGAATACAGTACAGTCAAATGAATACAGTGGAAAAAGATAAAGGTCAACCAAAAGAAGAATTTATTATAAGTGAAAAAAAGCAGAACCACTGAAACCTTCAGAGCTATAAAAATGAAGAAAGGAGAAAAACCTTGAAAACATTCTCATCAAAATTCCTGAACCAGGCACATGTTAGCATACTCAGAGAGAGGGAAAAAATAACAAGGGGGCTTCGATCTTGTCTGTCTCTTTCTCTGATCTAGCCAGCAGTGTGCCCACATTCACATGCAACGTGACTACAATTATAAACTGTGATCTAGCAAAGCAAGACCTGGAAATTTTCATCTTATTGCCCTGCAAAGGTAGAGGGAAGGCTGCAACATTGTTAAAGTGTTGATTCTTCTGATCTAATCACACTGTTATTTAACATGATGATTCTATACATAATGACAGTGGCTGGGTTTCCAGTCAGTAGGACATGATAGTATCGCAGAATTAGATAAGAAATGTAATGAACATAAAGAACACCTCACTCAGGTTTACTGTCTATTGGTGTCTAATGGAAATTGCTTGCAGTTGCCTCCTCTTTAACTGATGATCCCCCACAAGGCTCTCTCCAATTAACAAAAAGTCTTCACGTGTAAGAACACATATAAAGAGCCCTTTTTTCTTTTCTTTTTTTTTTTGCTCAGGAGTCTGTTTCTCATTCTTTCCCCTCACGTGCTGACACACTTCATGCTGACACACTGAAGGGGTTGAACTCAAATGAGCCCTTAAAATTTGTATTTCAGCTTCGGCATTTTCTACAGCGGCAATGGATGTCTGCTCCTACCACCTCACCAAAGCACCAGCCTCTTGCCATAAAGGACAATATCTAAAGATAGGATTGCCATCAATCTAAGAACACTGTAGTACTTTATAAATGTCGTAGTTGTCCTTGTTAGTGATGGCAGGTTATGGATACTTCGAGGAGCATCACAGCCAGAGGCATAATGTTGTTGGGGGCTGTGGGAAATACAGTCTACAGGCTTCAACATTGCCTTGAAAGACAGAGGACAATTATTAGCCTTGGAGAGCTTATAACTTGCCTCCAAGGAAAAGAGAGTTGTGTTTTGCTAGACAAGGACTTAGAAGATAAAAAAAAAAAAAAAGAAACCAACATGCAAACAACAAACCAACTCCCCCGTCAAAAAAAAACCCCAAACAAACAAAACATCATAAAACCACCCCACCCCGGCTTTAAAGGATCTCTTCCTGAAATATTAAAGTGACTGTGAAACAAACATTACCAGACCTGCCATTCTCTGGGGAAGAGATACAGAATCTGCTGCAAACTTAGATCAGCCACAAAAAAAATAGTCAGCTGTGTGAAACCAGACTCAGGAGTTTCAGTCCCATTTTTATCCAGAAAGGTTTTATTAAAATATTCTGCCCTGGAGATAAGCTTAGTTACTGATCACCTTGGCTTTGTTCCCAGAGGGCAAAGACACAAGCCTTGAGCACAGGTCAGTTTGGCTGCTAAAATCGCAGTGATGAGCAGAGGACAGAAGCCCACGCCAGCATGGTAGAACCATGGGGAGAAGGAAAGGCTGAGCAGAAGGTACTTGCAGAGGTCATTGGAGGTAACTGATAAGCTCAGGAACAGCCAGGAAAGGAAAAACTATTCTTATGCCCATTCAGTATTCAGTAGTATCAGATGAAAAGCCAAGACAGCTGGTGTCCTACGTGATGCTCGTTATTCACGAGTTTTACAAGCATATTTTTCCATCCCACCATCCAAGGTTTAAAAGAGAGTATTGAACAGTATTGCACTGGTGACAGATCTCAGCAGAACTCCACTCAGTATGTCTCATCATTTTGTCTGTTTCCACTCAGGTTACAGGAGTAGCATGTAGACCATGTTGTTATTATGTCACAATATCACAAATCTTAATGAAGTCTAGATAAATATCTACCACCTCTTTTTTACATTTAAAATCCATACCCTTCTACAGAAAAACATCAGATTGATTACAGTCCATATTGATTTTTACTTTCCACCACTTTGCTCAATAATTTTATTTCGTTTTGTTTTTTCTAACCATGGGTCTAAAATTCCTCAGCTTCCATTTTTTAAAACCAGAATCCGAGTCTGTTCTTGTAAAAGTAAATTCTCAAAGACAACTCCTAAAATTGCATAGGGTCTCTAGGCACTCTGGGAGGCCCAGCCATTCTAAAAGCATCTAACCAACCTAAGCATCTCCTACCCGTTTCTTTCCCAGTTGCAGCTTGTGCTCTGTTAGATGGCTGCTAGCATTAGAGTTGACTTTATTAGTAAGGGCCAATTCTACCAGGGATGAAACACCTCTGCCTTTTCAGCTGCTCCACTGAGGACTCCTCCCTGTTGAAGGGTGGATCACCTTGCTCCCTGGTTTTACCCCTCCTATGAACACATTCCTCTCTTCTTGTTATTCATACAACATTCATTACTGTTTCTCATTTGATTTGGCTGATCTTTTGATTTTCCCCCTTTATCCTCGTGCTAATTATTCTCATCCAACCGACTTGGGAACCCTATTTCTTCTTCTATTTTAACACTGTTGAAGAGTTCATAGATTAGTTAAGTTGGGCTCATAGTTCACTGATTTTTTTTTTCACTTTGGTGTAGTTTTCAATAATGCTTTCATCACAGCTGTTTAGAGGAATTACCTTTTTTGGCTTTTGACTACTTCCTGTGAGGTCTGAGCTCAAATCTTTTACTGCTTCAGTTCTGTTGTGACACTGTTTGAAACTTAATAGGATCAACAGTACTTTTACTAAGTGAAACTTGACCCACTGCCCCTGGATGAGAAAAATAGATTGGGAAAGCAGTCAGGCTGAATGATTAATCGTGCGGGATTTCTCCTCAGACAGGTGGCTGGTTTACTTCACATGACTTTCCTGTTTATTAACAAACAATTCATGCCACGTAAAAGATAGCAGCCTCCTGAGTTTCCTCTGAGTCTCTCAATTCCCTCCTGTGATTCTTTGAGTTGAAATGCAGTTTCCCTAAAGCTTTATGCAGACGTAGTGGTACTAGTAAGAAATATGAACATTTGCAACAACCTGAGTACGGAACTATAGAAATATGGATCAAAACATAGAACAATCATCTGCTGGGTATCGTATTCTTATAAAAAGGGACAATCAGCTATTTTTAATTTCTAAACGAAGCAACATACAATAAATGAACTGAATACACTGAAGACAGTACCTTGGAAATCATATAAAAATATTACAGAGGTTACCCACCAACACTGTTTTCTATTTTAGAAAGATATAATTCTAAAGTGAGTATTTTCTGCAAGCATCAGCACATCTCCAGAGTGAACTCTTAAACCCTTGAAAAGGAGGGGGAGAAGAAGAAAGGAAAAAAATGGAACAGCTAATAAACCTTTTAAGATAGCAACAGAAAAAAATACTGCCTATCACAATACTGTGGCACAAAATACATCTTTTAAAACCAGTTATCGACGAATAATGCACTTATCACTCAGACTGGAGGCATCTGTGGAACTCATACTTGAGTATTCTCCAAAGGAATATGTCTAGACTTTTGAAACATAGTTTGTTGGCCTCTCTCATCAGCTGAAGTCTAAGTATGATACATCTGTCATCAAACAGGGCAGCATATATTAGCCTGTGTCATTCATTGCTGGTTCTGCAATAATGCAGTTAATGATGACCACATATATATATTTTATTATCTCAGTGAATTCAATTTAACTCATTCATATTATGACAAGGAACTGCAACAATTACACTGCAAGAAGAGAGGAAAACAGGAAAGTTTCCAGACAGCAAATTTTGGAATTAACTTTTTGTTTGTTATTCATTATTAATACAAGTAATTTTAGAACAAAACATAGGATTAACTTCTACCATTAATTGCTCACTTCGGCTTGCTAGGGTTGTGTCAATTTTGAAACATTTTATATTTTTCTGGTTAATTAAAACTTAGAAAATAGATGGGCCAAATGTGACAGAAGATAACTGAACCCCTCATATTATTAGCACTTTACTGAAGGAGACAGAACCTGAATGAGTAAAGTCTCCTTCAGTTGTAAACCTAGGTCTTTATTTACATATTACATTTAGACAATGATAATAAAAGTGGGAAATCAATTGGACAGAATGAACAAATGAATGGCATAGCTGGAATGCAATCTTGTTTTTTTCTAAAAAAAGCATCTTTCAGGTAAAGTATAGTTACAATGAGAGACCCTGAAGCTGGTCTGCAGACTGGATACCAACACATAAAAAACCAGTGAACAAAAAGTCTCTCTGAGAAAGTAAAAAATCTAGGGAGGAAACCTTCATCATAGGCAGAAAACAAAGAGCAAGTTATAAATGAGGGAAAAGCCCTCAGCATAAATTGTATCAATGGTGAATAGGAGGACTTGGTCATTCAGACAACTGGAAAAAATGGAGAAAGCTCTGAACAATGACAGTCCCATGGGGAAGAAGGGACAGGAGAGCAGGGAAGTGATTTTAAGAGGCACTGGTTTTCAGAAGCATTATTAGGTCTTAAAAGTTGTTTATTGGCTAAAGAGCTCTTCAACAATAAACAGTGACACAAAGGATAACTTGGGAAGTCATTTGAGGCTTCATTTTTTAAAAAAAAGCAGAGCTGCATCCACAATTGCCATAGTGCTGTGAAGTTTAGCACCTGAGAAAATCAGATAACTAAGTTCAAAGTTGAATGTGAAAAACAAACCTTCACTGTAATATGCAAAATTACGCATTTCCTAGAAAAGCCTTCGTTAAATAGAGGGGAATTAATCTTACAGAAGATTGTATGTTGGTTTTAGTTGGCCTTTTTTGCTCCCTTTTGCCCCTTATTTGATGCTGGTCTTTGCTCTACCAGTATTCTCAGTCTCACCTGCCAATTTTCTTTTCATTTTTCTTAACTTCTGAAGCGGTCTTTCCTCTCCTCTCAAGCATAAAACATCTCTTAGTTTACACAAAGCCACTGTGCTGTCTGCACTCACGCCTCTCATGTCAGAATCTATTTAAATATAACAACCATGTAAAAATCAATCTACAATAAATAGTTCTACCAACGGACAGGTGTCATTGTTCCCCAGGAGAAGCCAGTTAAAGCATGAAGATAACTTCACGTGAAGATGTAAGATCCAGTGAGTCGCATTCGCATTAATATAATCCATGTTATACTTCTAAGTGACTGAAATCTTTGCAGTTAGAATTTACACCTATGTACTCCAGACAGCCACATAAATTTAATCCTCATTAATTCTGATCTAAAGAACTGTTAAGAGGGGAATCTGTAGAAAGAAAACTGAAAACATTTAGCATAATTGATACACATTTATTCTGGATGGACGTTTTGCCCTGGATGGACATTTCTTTCCCCTGCCCGCCTCTCTCCCTCCTCCCCTGCTCCCAGCCCCTAGAAGCAGTGCAGTTGCATCCAGAGAATGCTGATACAATGATTACTGATTGGCCCTTCCTCAAAAGAGCAGAGTAATCCGTGTGCAGTTCTCCTACCACATTCGGGTCAAGGGAGTTCAGTGCCTTCTCATCAAACAGTTTTCCATTTCAAAGGTTTAAGTAATGACTGCACTCATAGCAAGTCCTAAGGTAGAACAACACTCCAAATCTGCAGTAAACTGGCAGGAGTAATAACAACACAGTGTAGCTCTTTTAATATTTAGCAGGCTTACATGTGTGCAATCCAGTACTAAATCTGCCATCCTAACACAACCGGAATGAAAAAAATGTTCAAGTTTTGCAAGGGCTACTTCACCCTAAACTCAACTACTCCACTGTGGGCTTGACATAAATTGTGCAGCAAATGGAGAGGATTCTGGACGTTCTCCAGCAGCTAAATCAAATATGAACAAGAATAATGCTCTGGGGCTCTGCATTCTCTGGGATGCTACAGACATGGGACCTGCAGAGAATCCACCCTTGCTGCAGAACTGTGTTCCAGATTTTAATTAAATTAGTTTCCTCTGTTAAGCTTTTCATGTGAAAGCCTCCCACAGTAAAAACACTTCTTAAAAATGTTATGCTGCAGCAGATGAAAATAGATCTAGCTAGTGAATTTTCAAAAACCTTCCTTGAAAGAATATAATTTCAAGGACTACGATCACTCATTCCAGATATATGGTTCATGAACTCAAAACCAGCACGTCCAAGTACTGTATGTTCTCATCTTTCCTAACTGCCATATGCTACTAATTCATTTCATTTCATATGCACCCTTATGGCTCCAGGCTTCATGGGCAGATGGCTCTTTGCCACGTAATCAAATTCACACATCAAGGGCATCCCAAGTGAGGTCCTTTGTAGAACTGTATCCTCCTGTAGTTCCTCTCCCTTCCATGAACATTTGCACATCAATACAAACTTGTACTATCACAAGGTTCATAATTTTCAGATACAAGACACTCATTCTCCAATTAAGCACAGCACAGTACAAGCAGTTCTATCCCATTCACTCTAAAAATACAATTCAGTGCCTTGGATCTTCACAGCACACCCACGGAGTCCTTAATATCCCTTTTGGTTCTATTTTGGGTCTCTCCTTCCATAGCCACAAGTGTTCATCGGGAATAACATGTTTATGTCCTCTGCCACCACATACGCTTATACAATAATGCATATTTACTCCTGAACCAAGTTTTTGCTGTTCTGCACCAAGCTTGATGCAGTATCTAAATTTGGTTGCCTTCTAATTTTCTTTACTTGCACATTGATAAAACTGAGTTTTCATGGGTCAGCTCATCTTAACATTGGCTTCTGGCTATTGTCTTTGGTTGTCTCATAATCTCAGCGTTGCATTTAGTTCTCTGGAGCATCATATTAATCAGACAGGAAAGTTCTCATATTAGTAACTCTGTTATTTCTGCAAGCCATTGTGACCTACATTGCCTCACCGAGCTGGTTAGACTTTTCACACATGCTTCTATTGAGCTTTACTGCCACAATTTCTGTAACTCTTTTGTGTTACCTATCACATCCATTAGATATTATACTTGTATAAGCATACTTTGCATCTGTCTGAATGCACAGTGGGGTCAGGGTTAGCCTGGCTCTAACAAAACGTTATTTCACAAACCCGTACAATTCTTCAACTTAAAAAATATTGCTTTCTTTTACATACAGAATCTCCTCAGCTTATTCCTTCTAGGATACTTTTAATAGACACCAGGATAGATACAAGAAACAAGCTCATCTATGTTAAGAGCGACTAAACCCTTCTCTCAACACCTTCTTCTCTATAGAAGGAGCAGTGTAGTAATTTTTAATATTGCCATCAATAGCTACAGAAAAAACTCACCTCGTTAATATCTGTAAGATAAACAAAGCTGTTTAGTATTTTTTTTTTAAGGACACTTAAAGGACACTTTTTTTTAAGGACATTTTAAGGACACTTAAAACCAGTTTTGTAATCTATACTGAAAAGAAGCCATCAGCTATCCAATACCAGTTATTTTAAGATAATACATCTAGAAGAGTGTTATTTTGAAATACTTTTCTAGAAGAGCAATGGTGCAATTATGATGGTGTATATTACCATACTGACAGTACAGATGCCAAAAAGAATAGAAAGCAGAAACAAAGAGGTCTCTATATTAGTTACTTCTAAACATTCATAGTAGCACTTAATAAATTCCATTTCAAATATCACAGTTTAGATCTACCTTTCCAAGCAGTTTGATTTTTTGTGACTCAGAAGACTACAGCCAAAACAGCACACACAGCTCACCTTCCCATGCTACAATAAATCACCTCTGCAGATTAAATAAGGGCTATCCCAAAGAACACAGTGACCCAGAAACCAAAGATAAAGCGTTCACAGTTTGTTCCAGACATCACCTATTTAGCCACACACAGTTCTTCATATTTACAGCCCCTTCTATTGCACTGCTGAGAGTAGTAACACAAATATGCCAAGAACATAGTGGAAACTGGCTAAACATGGACTAAAATTACCCCGGTGTCTCATAGCTGCAATGGTTTAACAAGAGCTGCACAGGCACAGTATGAGTAATGCCATTTACAATCTGTTAAGCTGATCATCCTGATTCTCCTTCCTTAGCCTGTTCTTCCCCAAGGACAGATAAAAGTCAACTTCTAGTGGCTTTTGAGACACTACTCGGTAAGCCATTTCAATAGAGAAGAGGTCCCATGATCCAGAAAGCATTAGTTTGACAATTTTCAAGCTGTTTTGAAAATATGAAAGATTAAATCTAATAAGTAAGTGTTTGCAGAAAGATCCAAGTTTTTTACATTATTTAAAAAAATAAAGATCTGTCTGCCACTCAATGTCATTTTCTCTATAATAGAGCCACACTAGATAGGACTCCAAAACCAGCATTCAGCTTTCTAGCCTAAGCTAGATTCTCAAAGTACACAAAAAATCCCCAAATCAACACAAAAAACCCACCCTCAAACCACTGTGGTTTTTCTTACAATAACAGGAAGGTGCTCTACAATGTCATTTTTTTAATTCTCTCTTTTGATAACACGGCGACACAGCCTCACCTGTCTGGGCCAGAGCCATGCAGCCACCAAAGTTGGTTTTTGGCTTCTTGAGCTGGAGCTTTGTTACCAAACTCTGACAAAAGCACCACTCTGCTGCTCACTTTTGAAAAACTAATTGCACTCTATTGGCTTGATCGAAAAGGGGAGCCTAGTTAACGCTCCACCTAGCTTCTTAGCATTGATTGGACTCAGATGAAGCCATGTTGCTTGGAGTAGGGGAGGTTGAGCATGAACAGAAGTAAATCTCTTGGCATTCAGCTATCAGAAAAGGACTTGGTTGACAGGTTCTGGCCTTTTTCCAGAATGAAGCAGCACCATCAGGGGTTGCTGCAGAGAACAATTTTGGATTTAAGCAAGTGGAACACGTACTCATGCTATCTAACTTAATGGTTACCTAATGCTAGCGTTCAGAATTTCTCACTTAGAGATGCTTCATAACCTTGACAACAAAGGAGAGAAAGTTATTCAGGAGACTAAAGTACAAAAATCCTACTCCTCTGAAGTCCCTCTAGGTGCTCTTTTAGGCACTCGTGCTTTATTCTTTACCCTGACTTTAAGCCAGTAACTACCAGCACTGCTAACCAATAAAAGTTAAAAAAAAAAAGTTAAAGGAAGATGATTTAAAGTAAGGACTGCTACATGAGCTAGAGGCTACTTTTTATCTGTTTCATTTCCAATGTCACTTGCCTCAAGTGACTTTATGCTTGGAACAAAACAGCATGGAGGAATACCACTAGGTCAGTTGTAATAGCCTGGACTGAGCTACTGCTTCATGCTGACAGAAGCAAATCCCAGAGGGAAAGCAGCAAGGCAGAAGCAGCAGAGTAGAAAAATATATCAACATGCTTCAGCCACTGGAACTTGTGAAGAAGTGCTGTGTTAGGTCAGAACAAAGGTTAGTTTTGTTTTTATTCTTTCTCACAAGACGCCACCAGTAGCAAACATGAAACAGTAAAGTGCACAACAGTAGAACGTTCCTACACTGTTAATATCTCTCTGTTTTATAGCTGATGCTGGTAATTTAGGATATTTCTGAGGGGAGACTGTATTTAAAGTGTTTAAATAACTATCATTCCACATATGTGTAATCTTTTGACCCTACGGCCCTGAAAAAGGTGTTATAGCAGTAAGTTCAATTAGTACACTACACAGTGTCATAAAATGAAAGTTTGAAATCTGCTGCCTGAAATCTTAATTCTTACAAGATATCAAATATTCAGTAACAGACAATGTCAAACTGGTGCTCTGTCACAATTTAGTTTTTCTTTTTTTAAAAAAAATCAATGCATTGAACATGGCTTTGGCGAAGATGACAAAACCCTGATTTTAAGTAGTGGCACAATATTTTTTTACATTTTGCTTTCCTTTTCTTTTATTTTTTTTAATTGCCATTGTGGCCCAACCTAGCATTTGCAGAGAAGAATGCTGATAGCAAGATTTTCTTTCCTAGCAGAGTTTAGAACCCCCAAGTATTCATTATTACACACATGATGGACAGAGATTTGCATTTATTAACACCAAGTTACACCTGGCACTTCAGCACCCAGGTATTCAGTATCAAAAGATCTTTCCAAAATTCAGTAAAGGAAGTTCCAGGTTTAATATGTAGTGAATACATAGTGCTTTCAGAAGAAATCTTGAAAGCGTTCTAGTAGGAGGTGTCCCTGCCCATCGCAGGGAAGTTGGAACTGGATGATCTTTAAGGTCTCTTCCAACCTAAACTATTCTATGGTTCTTTGGATTACTGAGTCCAAGACCTTCCTATACATAAAGACCAATATTTCTCCCCAATTACCTTATTGTTTCTTGATTCTTGTGAAAGTAGCAACAGAAGACCCCAGAATGACCTCAATGTGACTACTTCATACTAGCTTAGAGGGGGCATATGGTGCATGTGTCTTTTCTTCACACCCAGTTATATAGTTGAATGTAAATAGGTATTAATTAAGAGTATGAAATGGTATATTTCAATTTACATTTTCTACATTTGGAAGAAAACCAAGTCCTGATGAGCCACAAGAAGAGCTGAAAATAAAAACAGAGGACAGCTGGTCTTTCCTTTCAAGTGTGAAAGTGTGAATGTGTTTTATATTGTGCCTCCTAAAAATGAAAAGTTTGACTACATAAAGTGGCCAATATACAAGTGTTACCACCATCACCATGTGTCTGTCGTTTTGGGATTGATCACTGCTGCAGGCCTTTGTACTCTTCTTAATATATCTAATTTCATATTATGTATAAAATATACATAATATATCTAATGGTATATTTATTTTATATAATGTATTTTATATCTGATTTTATTTTATATCTAATTTTATATTTACTTTATATTATTTTATATCTATCTAATATATCTAATTTCATATTTTAGGAAAACATGACTAGAACCCTACAGAGATTTAAGGATGGAAACTGTAGTTAAAAGCTCTGAACAACTTCAGGTGAAAAATATGCACCAAGATGCTTTACTTAGAGACCATAACAGTTCTAAGTTTACATGAAATATCATTTTTAGGGACATAGGAAACTTTGTGCCCTTTGGATTTTGCCAGCAGGTTCAGATGCCCAAGAAGACAAGATATTAAAAAAAATATTAAGCAAGCAAATTTCAAGGCTGAACCAATCTCCACATCACTTTTAACTTGTATCTCCATGAAGCCTATATTGTATGTAGGCTATATAATATTATAAAATGTACAGAATGGTGTTAAAAATGTGCATGAGACAGAGGATCAACATTCCTCTGGATGTTTTCCTTTGGAAAACCAAGAGATGTATTGTTTAGCCTTAAATGATGTCACAGACCAAGCTTATATGACTTATAAATTTATTATATAACTGCATGGAAAGTTAAAAGACTGGTACAATGACCAAGGCTGAAATTCAACCCTATGCAGAGGAACTAGTGCAAGGTTCATACACTACTGAGTTACTACTAAAGCACTGCTTCCAAACAAGCAATAAACAGACCAAAACATAAAGTATCAGTGGTGCTAACAGTAATGATAAGAGGAACTTCTAGAAAAAATAGCTCAGGGAATTCTCCTAGAAAAAAATTCATTCCCAGGGTTTAGGTCTGGATACTAACTGCAAGAAGCATTCTCCTCAATGTTTTTCTGAATTTAAGTGTAGAAATAGATTGTTATCTTAAGAAGCTGCTTTGAAGGGTGAAGTTTTGAGAGAGAGAGGTATCAAAACTCTGGAGGTTCAAGGAACAACTACAACATGATATTCAGTAAGTGTCTTCAACACCAAGACAAACCTGTATTACAGATAACTCTGTAGCACTTTACAAAATGTACAGTATATATATTACATGCATATAAAACAGTATTATTTCAATCACTGAGTTCTTCCTCATCACTGAAATAAGCACTTTTCTTAATCCGTGGACGTTTTGAATCATCTGAAATTGAAGATTCCCCTGCAGTCTGCGTCCATCTTTGTTGCTCTTCCTCAATTTTGGCTTGCTACAATGAAAGAAGGAAAAGTATTAGCCAGGATTAAGAAAAATTAAGATGGACTACAAATAATAATGCTAATTATTAATATGCACTGAGTTATCTCATAAGTGAAAGAATTCAAGTGATTTATCTCTATTTCCAGATAAAATGTGCAATGAATGCACTAGAAAACAATTCTCAATTAGTTCTCCTGTGCAAACAGTAAATCTTCTGCACCAATGCAGGCTGCATATAATACCCTCTATTTTCCAAAGAGAGGAACTTTGCACATGGCAAACCTGCAGAGCTATAGAGAAGCTTAAATCTGAAGCAAAGAATGCATCGTGGTTTAAATCGGCATTATTCAATCAGCTTTGTTCCACTAATAAATATTCTATCTGCTATTTTTCACAGTCATTCATTCTGGGAAAGAATGTGTTCAGGGATGTAAAGGTTATTCAGCTAAAGGTTTAAACAGATGCTTCCTATTTTTATGGGGAAAGATGCTATCCCAGTTAAAATCTTTGGATAGTGAGATAAATGGGAATGTTTCCTGTCTTGTTTACATTTATAGTTCCAATCATGAAGTTTTCTAAGGGTGGAGAGAATAATTGTGCAAATTTGCATCATTATTTTGGACTGCATTGTGTAAAAATTTTGCGCTCATTACAGTCATATTCAGGACAAAGTTATCTTAGAAGCTCTGATGTTTTTTTCAGGGCAAAAACTGAGGACTAGGGAGTCATGAAATTTGAACATCAAGTCAAGCTTGTTCTGTGTAGGGAAGCAAAAACCTGCAAAGAGGTATTAAAGAAGACAGTAATACAGCTGCCAGACTACTTATCTACATAAAAAAATTCATTAAGTATGTTTTGAGAGAAAAGTTCTATTAGAGAACATGATGGACTGCATTATGCAAGAGAATAGCTCCAGAAATAGATGTTTTTCAAGGACAGCCTTGTGAGTGAGGACATAGAGGTACCTGGTCATTTATATGACTAATTTTCTAGCTCTTCAGTGAACAGATTTAAGAGGGATCTGTGAACTAAAAACTTAAAAAGAGCATCACAGCAGAGATGACAGGAGACTATTCAGCAAAGGAGCTTGAAGGAAAGAAGGAACTGCAATGCGAAAACCCAGTAGCAATGAAATAGTAAAAAAAAAACCCAAGAACCCTCAGCCCAAAAGAATGAACATCACTGCAATATGAAGAAACCAGCTACAGTCACCAACTACTGTCAGACAAGATTGCCGTAAGTGCTAATAAATAATAAATACATGATGCTTCAATTTTGTACCTGAAAAGCTATGGCTTGGCTGAGGCTATCTAGAGCAGGATCTTCTCCTTCCTCTTCGCTTTCGTCTTCCTCCTCACTTCATTGTGCATAGTGAGAAAAAAAATAATCTTTATTTTTAGCATTCAGTATGAAAAAAAATGCCTAGAAGTACTATCAACATATAAATAACTATACATACATTTCCTCTGGCTCAACTATTTTCTTTCTCTTCTTCTTTTCTTTTTTTTTTGGTGGCTCCCGCTCCCCTAGCATATTTTTGGGACAAGCATAACTTAAGTGTCCTGCTTCCTTGAAGAAAAAGAAACATTGCTTAACAGAAACCATTACAAACAACTAAATGGTGAAACATATCATAAGGAAAGTTAATGTAAGACAGCTCACAGAGGAAAAAATGGAAGCAATGGAATGCTGAATTAGCACACAGAAGACAAACTCTTCTCTATAAGCTTGCCATGGAAACAAAGAGATTGGTGGTGATATGCATGTTTAACTGCAAACTGAGAACAAGTTATGAGTAGTAGATTTTACTTGGCTGCTGCAGTAGGTGAATATACTATAGCACAGTTTATGCTCAAGACGATAAAAACCTCAGCATTAACATTTTAAGACATAGGAGTGAGTCAACATTTTTGCTCTCTAAGTGTTCTGAATATAAACCAAGTTTGTATTTGATGTTGAATACTATCCACAACTCCTATGTTGTTATATTAAAGAAAAGTGAGGAATTCCCTAAAATTTAAAATGCACTTATTATAGATAAATATTGGAAGTAACTGTATTTATTTTACCACCAACTATATAATGAACTTCCAAAAATATGGCAAAAAGCTGGTATTTGAAGCAAAGATTATGAGGTTTTAATTCCCAGACAGCTTTATACTGATACTCCTCTCTGCTCACCAGCACATTAAGCAGCTGTTTTGAGCCCATATTTTCCCTTAACCCAAATCCCAAACAAAAGACAAAGGGGTATTATTATTCTTGATAGTTGATAGTATTGACAGAAATAATTATTGTAGCACCATGGGCAGGATTAGCAACAGCCAAGCTGAAGAAAAAAGCTGGAATATAGTAGTTCATTTTTTATTGTACTCACCCCACATTCGTAACACTTGGACTTATCGAAGTAGTTACGTCTGCGAATGAATTCTGCTGCTCTTCCGTTATCAATGGCAATACTTGCTTTTATTACTCTTCCAAACAACTACAGCAAATCGGGAAAAAAAATTAAGTATTTTTGGGCTGTAAACCCAACCCTCCTACCATAACAACACTCCACAATTTACCTGTTTGTTATTAAGTGCCCGAGAACAGTTTTGTGCAGATTCTTTATCCAAAAACAAAATAAAGGCAACCCCTTTGCTCTTCCTGGTGTCTTTGTCTTTCATAATAGTAACTCTGAAAACATATAACCACATGATTGATACACTAAAATTACTCCAGAGACATTTTTTTCTTAAAGATGTCAGCAGCATCTTTGCTTCATTATACAGCAAGAAGGAAATAAACTATATTTAACACAGAAAGGCTCATGAAACAGAAATTCAAAAGCACAGCTAACCAAATCATGTGCTTACAGGTAGAGTGAAAATGATTTTAAAAGGGATGTGAGCTCTTTCTGGACGCAGTATCACTCTTCATTCCTTTAAATGACTTGAAAAACAGAAACATACTTTTAGATTCACAGACTATCTAACTGGAGGGAACTACAAGTACTAAAGGTGAAATTAAAATTCATGAATAATCTTGAGCGTTGTTATCATTGCTGAAAAACACAGTGTATAGAACTGCATCCAATCTGAGAAATGACATGTTTGTGTAGGACCAACCGGCTTAACACGTTCTTAATAGGAAATGGTATGTACATGAAGTATTGTTCTACAAATATCTCCAACTGGAATCCAAGCAGGTCGATGCATATGTTATTTTACATGACATACAAAGTTAAATCTTCAGTCTAGCATTGCAATTAGCTGCTCCAGTAGCACATCGAGAAATTCAACGAAGATTTAGAGCCAATAAAAACGACAGGAAAAAGAATTGCATAAGTAGAAGGGGGAGTGACGCTCAAAACCGGAATTTTTTCAATCTTAACGTCAATTGAATTTAGCCCTAATAAAAAACAAACAGTGTGAAAGAGAATGACAGTCTACATGTACATAAAAATAAATGTGTTAAAAAGTAGGAAATAAACTCCTCCCCATGTCCACCACAGGCAGAACAAGGTTCAGCCATAAGGCAAGCCAAAATTGTAAGAAGTAAGAGGACATTTTAAAAAACAAACAAGCAAGCAAGCAAACAAACAAACAAGCAAACAAACAAAAAACTCTGCTTCAATGCAGAAAGCCCACTAGAGAACCTGTATAAGTAACAAATGACATACATAGTAAAAGGTGTATAAAGTAAAAGCTCAGTTAAGAAAGCTCAATTTTCCTCCAAATCCATGCAGAGCAAGATAGAGCTTAGAACAGTTTTTCTATCAAAGCCTCTTGGACATGCATTCAATTGAATGAAGAGAGTTGAAGTGTCAATAAAACTGATGTTAGAACAATTCTTTTGTCAAGAGTTCCAACAGATCCCTAATATGACTGTGAAGCTTCTAACTGGGATATTGAATGTACCAGTTAATAACACAAGCATAGAAAGAAACAGGTGTGACCAATCTTTAAACAGTCAGCAACTTCTTAGAGCCATAGAAAGGATGATTTCTCACTGAACAAACTGAGCTCAAATTATAATAGTCAGGATATACTGGGACTAGAAATGCAGTATGAAAGAAAAGTCAGCATGAATTGCTGAGTCAAGACATACTTAAAAAAAAGTCTATTAAACTTAATTAAATAAGTTAAAGCCGACCTATATGGCATTGCAAAGCTTTCTGCAAGTGTTTTAAAATCCCTGAACAAAGACTCTACAGAACAGAAATCAAGCTAATATCTGAAAAGACTTTTCTTGGGAATTAATGATTAGTTACAAATAGGAAAACTGATCCTTGTTAGCCTCAATCTCGCAGCGAAACAAGAATACCAGTAGAATCCCATAGTATCTGCACTGTCGGATACTTGTCAGCTCAGCTTGTGAAAGGGCAAATAGGAAACACATTTTGCTGGATGTAGGAAAAAGATCATGTATTTAACACATGGTATTCTGTGACTCTGCATTTGGTTTAAGTCCTAGCAGTGACTAGACAATATCAGGAAAAAATAAGTATCAGGAAGTGAATTTTTTGCAAAATATGTAGGTGGGAGTAAACAGTAACTATGCAGACAGAATTGTGTGTTCCAAATCAGCTACTTTCACATAGGATGCAGCGCAGGAATTCTTCTGCATAGGCATCTGAAAACAGGCATCTCTGTTGTCTATAAATATGTTTATATTTATACGTCTATAAACCATGTTTATGTTTATGTGTCTATAAACCCCTAGGAACTATTAATAGAGGAAAAAAAAGAGACAATGCTGCTCTGACACCTTTAAAATAAGCAATGCATCATACAGCCAATACTTCATGCAGTTCTCATCCTCTTATTGAACAAGTTCAAAAGCAAAGAGTGGGAAACCCCTACCATCAAACACACTGAGTACAAGTACATTACCAAAAGATAGCAGGGAGGTCAGAAGTGTCAAGTATATGGATAAGAGGCCCCTTGATGGATATTAAACACCAGCATTACCTTTCCTCAGGACTTTTCTAAATTGGTAGTTCAGCAATCAAATCAACTGTGTCGCACATCTCACCCTGGAAACAAGACTGTAGGTATGCAGTTGTATTTGCCACTCCACGTCTGCCAGAGCCCTACATAAGGTCTTCCCTCTCAGTTAATTTAAAATTATGCTTTTTATAAGTTGTAGTTTGGCTTTTCCTTCTACTTGTCACTTGAAATACAATCCTGGCTTCACAAAGTTTGAATTTAGCTCTATATCTCACAGATCATCACAGCATCTACTAGAAGTTAGAGTTGGTATTTGCTGGTGTAGGGTTAAAAACTGAAGTCTTGAGTATCCTTACTCTGATCAGCTAAAAAAATGCAGAAACAAAACAAAACAGCAAGTTCATTACTGTGGCATTTATTCCTGTCATTTGAACACAGATGTAGGTATTCACAAGTACTGTTCATGAGTATGCCACATACTAAAAGTCATTACTCTGCTACCTTATGTCTAATCTTAAATATAGTACTAAGCAGTCAAAATCAAGTAGCTCTAGAACCACAAATGGAGGAATTGTACATTGCGATTGTGGGAACTATGACATCTAGTTCACATGCGCAGAAGCTCCCGCTTTTACACTTACTCGTGTCCCAGGTGGTGTTTGGAGGAAGAGGAACAATACTTACTAGAAGAATATTGTTTTAATTATGTCAGAGGAAAGACGACTGGTATAGAACAACATTCCACTTTCTCTTAAGAAGTGGTTAGAAAAACCTGTGCCCAACAGAAACATTATTTGATTATGTCTGTAACTGCAAGAACTTCTAGTTGTCAATTAAATTCATACTTTATTAAAAATGAATAGGACTTCAATAGTCCCACATTCATACTTAAATTATCAAAGGCACAAGGCTTTCAAGTGAAGCCAAGACATTAAATATTTAAAACAAAAACCGCAAAAATAGCAGGCCATATTAGGTCACTTACTTGACAACTTTCCCATACTTTGAAAATATCTGAAACATAAAACGAAATAAAAAACTTAACAATAGACAATTGCATTTTGTCAGTAACAAATTTACAAAGACAAATTTTTCTAAGTAAAGAGATTTATATCAACATTGTAATTACACTCAAAATCATTATCGACAACTTTAATCTGCACAATGCAACTCTTAAAAACTTACCCTGTACAAATCGTTGTTTGTCAAAGCAAAGGGCAAATTGGATACATACACGGTGCTTTTGCTTGGTGCCAATCCACCACTCATTTTTCTGATGAAAGGAGAAAGCGAGAAGAGTTAAACTGTATTCAACAGAGCAATCAATCATGAAATACTTGTAAGACCTTTTAAAAGTTGTTTTTCAAACCTAGAGCAGGCCGTCATGATAAAGATGATGAAAAGGAAATGAAAGCTGTGCTCTTCTGCATCTTAAATGAAATTAGCGTATGCCTTCATGCGCTACAGAAGGCATACATTCCTCCCCTGGATCCAAAGTATACTTTTGCTTTATGCAAGTCAATTTGTAAGTCATGACAAAACAGACATGTTAGTGTATTTATGGTAAGCCTCTGCCAATCTGTGCAGTAAGGAGAGGTTTAGGTTCAGAAAGAAACAAGTTATCTCCATTTATTAGAAATTCTGGCCAATATGTGAAATTAATGACCTTTGTTCAAGTAGCTGCAAGTTCTGTTTCTTTATACAAGTTACAGTTCAGCTGCATTCAACATAGAATAAACCACATTGAGTTGTGGAGGGGAGCTTCCCTAAAGCAGAGTCCTAATTATTGGAAGGAAAAAAGTACCGCATTTGCTTTAAAATGTACCTCAGCTACTAAAACAGGAAGCAATTCCTTTTGTATCTGACTTCTACGCTGCCCTGGAACTGCAAGTGTCCAGAGTTGATCACAGACAACATCTTCCCTAGAGGCATTCCCCCCTCCTTCTCCCCATTAAGCAGCTCTGTACTGGCAGGAACCAGGGAAATCTCAAAGCCTTTTTAACTTCCAATCTCTTTTAAGCTCTTGAAATTATGTAGGCAAGAATATGCCTAGAAACAAGGAATAAATTAAAAAAGTTGTTATAAAGTTGTTGTAACTGCATGTGCATCATCCGGTAAAGAGTAACAAAACTAATGTGAAAAAGAACATCTGAACGTTTTCCAAAATTTTAAGTGGTGCTGAAGTCTGTGCAATACACTTCTCTTTGATCCATTCTGTAGCCATGGCTTGGTCCAAGAGCTAAGAGGGTAAAATTTAAAGTCAGAATAAAGCACAGCTCTTACGAGATGGCACACCAAATAGTACAGCAAAACTGTTCCCTACATGGCCCAATTACTACCTACTTATCCAGTTTCCTACAGCCTTATTCTGGTTTCTTGGCATCTCTAGACAATTCCTAACTGAGGATCATTTTAAATATACAGACAAAAGGATGAAGAGATAAAAGCAACTGAAGTATTAAAAAATCAACATCTGTGGTCCCATCCGTACTGAAACACAGTTTCTTAGGGGATTTTTCAGGTAGTGAGTCTGAGCAGATTGCTTGGCCAAGCGCCAACAAAGTAAGTAATATCACACCCTAATTCCGCTGTGGTTATTTTCTGGCATTTCATGATTCAGTCATCTGAAGACCTGATATTCCCAGTAGACACTGATTATCCAAGTGTTTTGCTTCTCTTCCTTGATATGCTTACTGTATCACAGTTCATCGGAGTGGCATTTTCAAGTGACTGAACTCTCAGGTTTTTCTCGTTCAGAGACTGTTTTTTGGCATAAGCAGAAATGGCAACATAAAGGTTAAGCAAATGAAAACAGAATAAATTTGCAATAAAGGCCACACACTGCATCTGGTGTTACACAGACTGGATTCATTATCCCAAATTCCTTGCTGCTTGGCATTAGTATCCTTGACAAGCCTAACCAGACCAACTTGGCAACGAGCCATGCAAATAGATGGCCCAAATTACAGTTATCCAGATGTACAATGGATTCAAAGGATATGGTAGGAGCTACCTTAGTGCTACATTATGGTATGTTGCCAATGCTAATACACTGACTGCAACAGCAGAGGAGAAAACAGCAATGGTGAACCTCAGGTGGCTGTAGACAGCAATTTGCATAAAAGATAGGAGAAGCTTGAGCACCTTGTAACAGAGACCAAGCATGCCTCAAATAAATGAACAGACGCCAGTTAGGATGGCATGACTGGAGAGCACTCAGCTTGTGTATTCTGCAACAACACATGCAAACCTCCAAAAAGAAGGTGATATGTCATGTGAAGATTACTACAGGCCTAATACTTTGGTCGATAGGAAATTATTAATGATGGCAAGCTACAGAATTGCCATTTCCAGCTGTACGCTACTTCTTCCAGAAGCAAGCTGAAGAAGTGGCACTCTGGAGCACTGGCTGCCAGACAGCTGAGGCTGAGCTTTGCCTCTAGTTCTCTGGACAAATTTAAGCGAAACAGTCTTGCTGCTCTCACTGCCCAAATATTTGTATTGTTTAGGACTGTTATGCAAGGATTTCTTACTTTTCATATCTGACTCGCCAGACAGGCATAATTTTAATAAAAGAGAAAGTACAGTAACTTTAAGGCTATTACCATGCTCATCTTCAAGATGGCAAAGGTTCAAATCTGCCATTCCAGGAATGAGTATTTCTCCAGATCTGCAGGAGGACTTTCTGTCCTAAATATTAAAGAGTCATTGGAATAGTTTATAAACATCTTATATTAAGCCAGCAGACACACTCAGGCTTGTACAATGACAACATTTGGACTGTTCACCTATCTACTCAAAAGCCTGATTGTCCTTACTATAGTCTCCCGCAGAACACTCAAAAATAATCTTCTACCAAACCCACTCTGTCATAAAGCTTAAGCATGTCAAAATGCAGTCTTCTGGTTATCTGTTGTGAATACAGTGGTATAAATGCAACTTTAGATCCAACTACTGGTACATTTTTTCTGCTCCCATAAACGTTATCAAAACAACACATGTCAATTTGAACTCTGCTATAACCAAACTATTAGCCTTTTTTTCTTTTTCTTTTTAAATCACCATGAAGCCCCTGTGGGGATGCCAAGTGCCAGCACCACATGAACAATAACTTCCCTCCTGTCCTTACTTCCCCTTTCATTTATGGATGCCAACCTTGCCATATCAGCTTCACATTTACTGGTTTGACATTTTCCAGCCAGGGAGTTGAGGTAAAGAAAGCCAATTCCTGCTTTAAGCTAATTCTCTAGATGAGACACATCCGGAGGCCCATCGTTACAAAGCTCAGCATCCTCTTCCATCAGGTGCTTTCTAACTTCATAGAACTGTCCAATACAAGTTTAACATTTTCTTCACATTCTTTCTCCTCGATCACCAGTTTCTCTGCTTTATAGGTTTTCACTTCACAGGCTGACAAAAACATCAGAACCCAACACCTGAGCTTTCTACTTTTTTACTAGCTGCAGGGTCCTCACCTGAGAATCATGTACAACCTGGCTTCTACATCCCCAACAAACTAAAACATTCCTGCTTTATCATTTTTATATATTAACTTTTCACCTATTAACTTCTAGTACCAAGTTGCCTCTCATTACAATGATTTCTTGAATTCAATTGTTTTTGTCTTTTCCAACAACTTCAATTAAAAGAAACCACTCTTTGCCATGAGCCACCTGTCAGTAATGACTAAGCTTCCTTCAAAATACACTGGGTACTTCAGAATGTTTTGCTTGAATCCAATACACTTAATACAGCATACATCACTCATGTTGAGAACATCACGAGAGGACAATCATTAATTTCAGTAATTGGCTTTTCTACTCTGTCCCAGAATACATAAGGACACCACCAAAACAGTTCAGATATGTCTGAAGCATCAAGTCGAATTTGAATTTACTAAAATTTTCACAACTTAACTTCAACATTTCAACTTAAACACAAACATGTTTGTTTGTTTGTTTGTTTTCAAGTGCACAGCAGCATGGTCAGATTTGTGACTTAAGCAATCAGGTATGTATAAATGATTAGTGGGCAAGTTACTCAAGGTACACTCATCAAGGCCAACTAATTTCAGTTCTTCTAGCTTAACCCTTAAACCATCATATTTTATTTCTAGTTTAACATTATCAACAGAGTTTTGACCCAAATCAACAAATGGTTAGTTATGGCAGGAGCTCAGCTCATCCTATAAACAAAAGTCTGTGGCAAAGGAGGAAACTGGTCCCATGTTCTCTCTGGTCCCAGATAAGAGTACAAATCTCGCTGTACTTACTTCCTACACAAGATGGATGTAATAAACTGTCAGGTAGAATCTGTTTTGTCTGCATACAATCACTTAAATATTACAAAGCAAATACTAAATAGGATCAGAACTAGGTAAATGAAGAAAGAGTGCAAGAGTCTTTCAATCTGCCCAGGCCAAAGACACACAAGAAAGGGATCCATGGTCTGAAAGAAAATACTCTTATGTACCAAACCAACCACAAAAGCTTTGGGTCAATGAGAGTAGGCAACCAGGCTGCCAGCAGGAACTACATTAAGAGCTTTAACAACAATTTCCTTTTAGATGCATTTCTATCACAGCCAAGATGTGAGAAGAGTTGGTTGGTTCAGTCTGATCTGGTCTCACCCAGAACTTCACCCAGAGGGGCAGATCCAGGTAACTCCCCTTGGGGTCCTCCTTCTTCCTAAACTCTCAGCTGAGACAAGCAATTCCATTTCCTTTAGCACTGAGTTCAGCTCCAAAGTCCTCAGTACAGAAAGAGCACTCATCTGTTAGAGCGAGTCCAGAGGAGGGCCACAAAGATGATCAGACAACTGGAGCACCTCCCACGTGAGGACAAGCTGAGAGAGTTGGGGTTGCTCAGCCTGGAGAAGAGAAGGCTCCGGGGAGGCCTTATAGCAGATCTAGCACTTAAAGGGGGCCTACAGGAAAGCTAGGGAGGGGCTCTTTATCAGAGAGCGCAGGGACAGGACAAGGGGCAATGGTCTTAGGCTGAAATAGGGCAAGTTTACATTAGACATTAGAAAGAAGTTTTTTCTGTGAGCGTGGTGAGGCCCTGGCCCAGGTTGCCCAGGAAAGGTGCGGACGCCTCCGCCTTGTAAGCGCTCTAGGCCAGGCTGGATGGGGGCCTTGCCCGCGGCGGGGGGTGGAACTGGAAGATCTTCACGGTCCTTTCCAACCCAAACCACTCTATGCTTTCAGAGCTCAGCAGCCGCACACCCAGACCAACCACGAGCGCTGCCGGCTCATCAGGAGCCTCCCGGCGCCCGGTTACAGCCTGTCGGCGACACCACCCGCCGGTGCCACCCCTCCCGCCCGGCCCAAGCCCCCCCCACCGCGTGGACACCGGAGCCGAGCCGAGCCAAGCGCCCTCCCTGCCCCTACAAGAGCCCCGGGTGGCGGCCCCGCGTACCGGTGGCGGCGGGGCTCAGCGGCCGCCCATGGTGCGGCGCCGGGACACGGGACTCCCGGCGCTTCCGGGCAGCGCGGCCAATGGCGGTGGGAGGCGGGCACTTCCGGCGGCGCGCGGGGAGCGCCGGAAGCGGCGGGACGAGGGTGAGCGGCGGCGCCGGCCAGGGGCCTCCCGCGGTGGGGTGGGGAGCGCTGCCTTCCTGCCTCCCGCTGCGACACGCGGGGAAGGCGCTGCTCTCCCTCCCTCCCCTTTCTTTCTCCTTCTCTCTCTATCTCTCTTTCTTCCTCCTTCCCTCCCTCCCTCTGTCCCCCCTGGTTTCCTGGGAATTGAGGTGAATGGAGCGGAGGGGTGGGAGGATTGGCGCTGAGGGTGGCCCTTGTAAGCCTGACCTTTCAGTCCTTAAAACCTGTGCATGACCCAAAATCCTGATTTTCAGTTTAGTTTGTGGTTTTGTTTTGCAGGGAAAGGTGTTACTATTCCTGTATACTTCTGAGAGTTACTTTGAGTAACTGGGAGTGAGTGCTTGGAAGCTGCGTAAATCCCACAGTGAATGCTTCCAGTGAGGCTTTTGTGGGCGTAATGGTACAGCATCAGCGTCTTCATGTTCCTAGAAAGGGGTGGATATGACAAGAGCGTGCAGCTTAGATGCTCTCATTAGAAGTGCTAGAATAAATCTGTGCTGTTTTTAATAATAGGAGGTCCTGTATTATATTTAAAGTCTTTGTGAGTATTTAGACACCTTAAGTTGACTCGCTGTGGTTCTTCTCAGTAATACTCTTTAAGCAGGCTCTTTACCAAGCTTTAGAGTTTTCATTGTTAGTCTTATAATAATTCTTGATCTGTAGTGTCTGGGACTTCAAGGGTACCAAGACTGTCAGAAATACACAAAGATGCGGAAACCCTCAGAATCTGCAAGCAAAGAGTAGGGTTTGATACATTGATTTTTTTTCCCTGGGTGAATTATTCAGAGTTGGTTGGTACTTTCAAATGTGAATGTTGACAGCATTGAAGTTTTGCCCGGTTGTGACAACAGTATAGTGAGCTGACATATTTTGTTGTCAAAATGTTAGTGCTGCAAGATGTAAAGTCACAGTGGAGGCGGTGACCCATACAGTTGCTAACGTAGCAGCCCCATTGCAGCCTAGCAGAATATTCTTTTTGATGCTGATGAAGGATGGGCCGTTAGTAACTGCAGGTGTTCAGGCAAGGATAAGTGGTAATACATCAGTTGTTGCATTAATATAAACCACAATGTATTGTCTCCATTTCTCTTGCTCCAATTAGTATATTAGAATGATGCGTTAAACAAACTGAACAAGTGGGATTATAAGTCTGCTTCTGAAGGCTTCTGCTGTTGATAATTTTATTCAGCTTATGCATTTCTGGGTGCTTTCCTCTTTTGAGGTGGGAGCTTCTTTGACCTTTATGGTCAATGCTTTCTTAAATATATTTTTTTCTTTTATTGCCTTTCGCTTAATATAAGCCAAAATTTTTGTGAACAGGTCAAGGAACATTGAAAGAAAGCCTCTTCCTTCAGGATATTTGATATCTATGTTGGGTACGCCTAGACTTACTGCAGTTATGCTTCTAACTGCTTTTGAAAATCTTACAGCCTAAGATTTGTTATTTAGGAAGAGATGGATCCCTATTTTTTCTCAATGCCTCCCTCGCAGTGTTTTATGTACTGCCATGGTGATGTTTTCCCTCTGCTCTTACACTTCTGCGTTTTTGTATTACCGATAGAAAATTAAGTCTATTCAGTGTTTTCTGCTTGTCCCAAGTACTGAGGAAGGAGGAGGAGAAAGTTACTTTTTTTTAGTTCCCCCCTGAACTGTGTCTTACCTCCTGTCTAGGTAACAGATACTGAGATATATTTGAAGCACTATCAAATAAATCATAATTACTGGAAGAAAAGGCAGTGTTTTCTGCCTTTCTTTATATCCTCAAAGCAGAATTTGCTACGATAGATTTCTAATAAGATACAGTTATCTAAGCATCTTTCCTAGGTCTGACTCATGTGAAGTATCTAAGATTTTTTTTTTTGAAAGAGCTTTCCAAAATGGAGGAGAGACAGAACTGGCCCACATTTGTCACTTTCTGCTGTTTCTCAAAGTAACAGTACAAACAGCCAACTGGGTTAGAGTGGTGTATGTTTTTTTGAAGTTACAATGGTATATTTTGCAGAAGGTTGATAGCACACACTGGAAAATTAAGGATCCTGGAGACTTGGGTATTTCTAGCCATGGTGAAAATTGATGTCACATATAGGTGTAAACAGACAAGAATTGTGTTCTAAATGTTGCAGAATACTGGAGTACTTTTGCAAATGTGTCATCTTGTTTTTAGCATATATTATTTAAAGAACAAAAGAGAATATAAAAATAATGATTGGTTGGTTAAAAAACACCCAGTTGTGCAAAAAAAATCTAAAGTTTAAGTGACCCGTGTAATCTGCTTGACGAAGAAACCATTTTTGTGTTACATCAGTTGCACTAGCAGAGAGCAAGACATAATGCTGTGAATTGGAGCAAAGCCATTCTTGGTAGCTGGCTGCAGAGGAGCAGCTTGTACTGTGTTAATAGAATGGATTCTGCATACTCTGGAATGTCATTATTTGAGAAAATAAAGACTTTGCTTTAGTGGAAACAGTCACCTCTGATCAAAAATAGGAAGAGTTTTTTTAAGTTATTACAGTAAGTGGTCATATGTCATAATAGTAGAGAAGTATCAACTACCTTTGCTGTGTATGCTAGGAGGACATAGTCAATATGAGTCACAATGGCATTGGGTGTGAAGCAAAAATAGATTAGTTTATTTTTATTTATTGTTTTAGAAAAAATAAGTACTGAAGAAACAGATTAACCTGAATACAGTGTAGTAAGCTTAATTTTGGTCTCTTCAGTCCGTGTTAATGGGACATTTTCATATTGATCCTGAGAGTTTAGTCTCTTCCTGGTTGTTATTAAAGCTGTGTTGGGTCATGTAGTTTAGGAAATGGAAATATTTTTCTATGGAAACAGGTAAAATTTGCTCAAGTTGCTAGAAAATGCATTTGCCTCCTTTTAAACATTTTTTTCCAATATTTTCAAATGCGCCTTTACTTTATCCGTTATTTGTCTGTTTAGTCTTCTGTATAAAATTGATTTCCTCCTATTTCTTTCCCTCACCAGCGTTTTGAGCAGTGTACTTGATGGTTGATACTATCAAATTAATTTTCTTCTTTTCATTCCTCTAAATGCTAAATAGTCTCACTTCTGAGGTTTTTGTTCTGCCTCCACACTTCTTGTCTGATGCAATTGTGTATTTTTTTTCTACTACACTCTATCTTTCGTAGTAGTGTATCTGCCTTTTATCCAGCTTGTGGTTTTGTTTTATCAAAATACGATACAAGTGATAATTCTTGCCAGTTTCAGTGAAAGCCATCAACAGTGATAAAAATGGGAGTGTTTTTGTTGGCCTCGCTGCCTGATAATGTAATGGAGCGTGTAGGTGAATGTCAGTGCCTGCTGCCGGTGATGCCTGTTAGTATGTTGGAGATGATTTGACTGACAGAGCAGTGCGATGTTTAAGTTTGCACCTAGCTTCAGTGGCACTTACCTGAAAGTAAGTGTTGCTTTTTGCATGTGGTGTTCAGTTAATTCGAGTAACAGCTGCAGGCAGCAGGGTGTGGATGATACTGTGTTTGTCAAAATGAAAAAAAAAAAACCCTCTTGAAAACTGTATCTGAATCCAGCTCCCAATAGTTGCTGTTGGTCTAAAAGCTGAATGAGAATTGCCATCAGGTACTAAAGTCTACGTGCATATGAGAGATGGGTGGGCTGTGGACTAAAAAGGGTAAGAGCAGGCACTGCTGGAGGCTCAGATGCTCTCCAGTGGGTATGGATGGAAGGAATGGTCCACTGCGGGGCAAGGTCTGGGTGTGAGGGACTGACAGCAAAGCGCTTTGAGAAAGGGTGCGTAGGACTGTTCTGGTGTAATGGTTTTGTTTTGGCTCAACTAATTCTGTCGCTCCTGGTATGTGCGAAAGAGGAGTTTTCAGGTACTGTTCTAGGTACAAAGTAAAGAGGATTGTGGGGACAGTGTACGAGCAGATAGAGCTTCCTCCTGGTGCCATGGGAAGGAGAGGGCACAAGATCAGCCTAAGAACAGTTAATGCATATGTAGCCCTGGTATAATATTTTTTTTTAAGACTTTAGCAAAAGTACCTGAAGTAGGCAACGAAGAAAAGTTGAGACAGTTACAAGTGCAAGTGCCAGGAAGGTTCTTCTGATGGGTATGCCTGACCAACAAATACAACAACATGAGTAATGGTTTCAGAATAAATAACTGTTTTGTGGAGCGCACTGGTGGGGGTAGGGACATCTGACTCTCTTGTTCTTCCCTTTACCAAACTGAGGGTCAGCCAAATGGTATTGGTTTAGTCAGCACATAATCTGTGGCTACATCAGACTAGTATTGTGTCTTGGTTCTAGAACGTACTTGAGGTTGAGTCTCTTATAAAATGGAACAAAGTTTTAAGAAGATGCTCCAGTTTGTTTGTACCTATGTTAGGATTAATATTTCTGAACATAAAGGCTTGTTGTAGTTGAGGAAAGAGCTATTTTGTCAGGATTTGCTATGTTACAAAAGGAAAAAGCATTTTTAGTCTAACATTTAATTAACCTCTCATCACATGCAACCGAGCCTTATTTTTGTCTGCTGCTCATGTCTACGTAATGTTATTGAAAGACACTTAAGTATAAGTTAAGTGAATATATTTAGTATTTTTCTGAGTGTTATTAAGAAGGCAGTTACAGTAGTTTCCAAAAGCTCTTGCTAACTTGGAAGAAAAACTGAGTAAAAGATGATGAAAGGGAAAGAAAACTTTGGAATTCATTAATAATTTGTCACAGGAAGGTTTTTGATATTGTGAATTCATAGTCTTTCTTAATTGAGTGTAGTGTATTACTCTGTACCAACTCAGATCACGAAGGACAGGCAGTGGAAAAATTTAGATTTTAGATGTCTAGGTTACTTAAAAGAAAAAATGTACTTATGAATATACATCAATTATTTGCTAACTTCAGTTTCCTTTTTTTTTTTCATATGTAGGTAATTGAACAGGTTTTCAGAGTTGTGAAAACTGACAGAAAAGTAAGTATGCAAGTGTTCGTTGTTTTTCACAGAAATATTCGATTAGCGCTACCTCTGTTTACAGTTAATAAGCCCTTTTGTCATGTTGATTTTTAACATCTGTAGTAATCAATGTTTTGTATAGCCTCATAAAGTCTATTTCCAGTTAAGTGTTTTCATTTTGTAAAAGCAGATAGTGTTATTTATTTCTCCTGGGTATGACTTGCTGTTTCTTTTTCTTATTATTTTTAGTAGCAAGAACTAGCATTCTGAAGGGAAACTTTTATGCTAGCAGTTTCTTTTCTATTTTCAATGATGCATTGTGTATAATTTGTCACCTTAATAATAATCAGAAAGTTTCAGCTCCTGAAGATTGTGTTGTCTAACATAGCATGATCAGGATCTCTTATGGTGATGGTTTATTTCCACCTGTATCTAGTTACTAACTTTGATTTTTGAAAGTGACCTTTTTCTGGAAAGGATTTTTTGTGTTCTGCTGGCTCCCAATTTAAAACAGGAAAAACCTGCACCTGAAGAACGCACTTCATTCATGTATTCAAACTGCAGAGCTTTGTAGGAACTGAATGATGTGTTGTGTTTTAACCTCTTGCCAGGTGGTTGAGGTAATGCAATCTATTCTGTTCTATTCTATTCTAAAAATGTAGAAATTCTTCAATCTAATAAATAGGAGTTGAACTATTTAAAAAAAAAAAATCTTCTATTCCTAGTAGAGCAATATCAAAATTACTGTAAGGTGTGTGTATGAATTTATATGTACAACTGGTGTTTGCAATATGCATATAAGAGGTCTGACACAAACCAATGAGACTAACCCTATAGGTCAGGAAGTAAGAGTGGGAGGGGAGAAACAAAGAGATCGTTATAGAATGTGTTCTAACCTATCACAATGAGAGAAGGCTCAACTCGATCGCTTCACTGAGTACAAGTAGGCGCGTGTTCAAATAGAGATGTTTTCTTATCCTCTGTCAGAAAATAGTGTGCAAGAGTGAACAGGGAGTTAACATCAAGACAGTGTTCCAGCTCACGATGCTTCGTCTGTGAAGCAGTTTTTAGATAACAACTTCACTATGCTTGAGCACCTACCCTGTTTGCCAGATCTGGCTCTCTGTCATTCCTGCCTCTTCCCAAAGATCAAGTTGGTGCTGAAAGGAACCCATTTTTTGTCGATAGAAGATGTGAAACCAATTATTACATAGATAATACGTAAAAATTACGTAGATCCTCAACAGCCTTTCAGAAAGTGATCTGCAGAACTGGTTTGCATATTGGCGGCATCATGTTCAGCTGTGTGTCAACTCAGAAGGGAACTGTTTTGAAGGTGATTGTAGTTGATTTTCTCAGTTTGTTAAATAGAGTTACAGGCACAGTCTCTTTTATTTTTGTGTGTCGGACCTCGTATTTCAGTTGAGCTGTTTATAGTATCTGCAATCCTGTAATAATACTGATTATACTTCACTGATTTCCAGTTGTTCAGTTGTTATTGTGTATACCTCAAGTTAATTTTGCTTAAGGTTCATTACAAAATTTCTATAACTAGATAGACTGACTTTTAAAAAGATTAATTAAAAAAAAAGTTATATGTACAGGGCTTGTTCATAATACATGATACTGGGAGAAGTTTGAGAGCCTTTATTTCTGTGCTCACTCTCCTTTCATCTGTTCATAATGAGTCTGGTTTTGGCTAATTGGATTTTTATTGTTTTTAGTGGCATATCGAAGAGATGAAATGTGGTCTGAAGAGCGATATGACTATGAAAGAGTTCCAAGAGAACGTCTCCCTCCAAGGATTCATCCTGATGTAAGTGTATAGTATATATCTTTAGTATTATGTGTTACATTATACATTTATACCATGACTTGTATAAGGACTGGATTTATGTATGTATTGTACCCTAAGTTCTGTTCTTCTCACATACATCTAAGCCAAAAATCTGGCAAATGCGTCTGCACAGAGATAATAGGATGCCTACAAAATTAAATTTTGTATTTTTTTTAATCCTATTGCAAATGATTTAGAATATTTGTATTTTGATTAATTGATTTTTTTTGGTGTAATTCTTTGCTTTATTAAACACGGGACTTTTAATAATGTCTGGTCAACTAAAGGCCATGATGTGTTGTATTTATCCCCAGACTTTTTTTTTTTTTTGTGTGCTTTAATACATCTTTGAAGTGATTTAAGGTGGTAAAATGACTGCTTTCAGTATTGTTCCTGTCACCAATGCAGTTGTTTAATGTGTTGTTTAAAGTATAGCAGGAAATGTTTATAACAAACATTGAAAATGCATCTTTGCTGTAAAAAATTGTGTTTTGGCACCTTGTAGGGGAAATGCTTCTCAAGAGGAGTGTTGATGCAAGTTTGCTTACTGTGTGTTATGCTTATAAAAACAAACACGGATGCCATGCTTGCTCTACTGCAGAATAACTTTAGAATGCTTTTAGAAAATCTCTGTGCCAAAGAGTTGGGTAATTGGGTTTTTTTTTCTGTGTCCAAGAAGAAAGAAAACAGGTTGTATCTTTGGCTCTTGAGCTATTACACCTTAAAAAGGACTTTTAGAATACTTATTTTTATATTTCTGTTTACATGTTTGCAATGTACGTTTGGCAAAATAAAATTTCAGGTACCTGTGCCAGTTATCTGGCTTTTCTTCTAATTCTTATAAGTGTTGGAATAATAGCATAGATGATTTATCTTGCTTTTGCGGTTCCCTTTACTATACTTTAAGTGTTTGGGTTTTGACATGTACCAATGTTGCTAGTATTGTAACTACTCTCTTGAGTAGTGTATTAGTGTTTGGCTGCTCTGTGACATTAACGCTCTTTAAAAGCGACAACAAAATTTCTGCCTTTTTAGCAAACTGTAAAACAGATAAATTTCCACATAGTATTCAGTCAACTACTTCTCAGAAATATTTATAAGCAACAGGGCACAAGGAAAGGCAGAATGTATTTTCAAAGATTTTTATTTTTTTAATCAATGTTTGACTGGACTAACAAATTGCTAATTTAATTTAATCATTGTAACAGTGACATTCCTGAATTCTTTTAGTCTTTCAAGCTGTCCAGGGAACAATGCATGGCATATGCATTATGAAAATTTGCTTTATAATTTAAAAGAAGTAATGTACTTATTTTGATGTAAGAATTAACTAGATAGTTCAGTGCTAGCTTTGTTACCCATTTTTGAAACAGGATGAAGGGACTGGTAGAATACACTATTTATCGCGATCAATGCTATCCATCTGCACCAAAACAACATCCCCAGTAGCTGGACAAACCAAGATATGATGCTTCTCTGTCTTACTGAAAGATGAGTGTGAATCTCCTTCTCATACAGCTCTGTTGATTCAAGATGGTTGGCAGGCAGTTTCTGTCCTTGTGCTGTTGTATCTGTGTCCACATATAAAGATCAGACTTAATTTGGACTAAATAAGTGAAATTGAATTAATTAAGCTTATCTATGAACATGCTTAGCATTTGCTGATAGGTTAGTTTGCTGGAACTGAGACATGCCAATGGTAGACAGTGAAGTATCTCTTGTTTAAAAGAGCAAAAGACTTGCCCTACTCTAAACTGGGTGCCAATTATGTATCTAGATTGTAGTAGAAATACATGCTTTCAGATCCTAGTAGGATTTGAACTGTTAATGCATTAGATTATGACTTCTACTGCTGTTAAAAAAAAGTAGCTTGAGTAGCTTCCCTCTGGCTCCAAACTGCACACTCTAATTCAAGTCTCTGTATTTAGAGCTTGTGGTTTTAAGATCCTTAGAGAAAATATCTTGCTAAAGGAAGAAGACTTAAAGTAGAGTCTTGCATTCCTTTTTTCCTTTGCTTTATATTCACAATTGGCTTATATAATAATTCGTTCTAGAAAATTGAATTTGTATCATTTGCAAGTGTGTGGTCTATGCTTAATAAACAAAGGATTTCTTTAATTGGTAAATAGTATATGACATTTTATTTGAAGGAAATATACATTAATTTTGCATTCTAGCAAAAAGCTATCTAAAGCTTGCGTTAGAATAAAGTGTGTTAAAACTCTGTCACTTGAATCCTTAGATCACCTACTGCATTTTATTGAGAAGATGCGTATCTATTCAGATTATGAGGCAAGGACTGTCTTCACTGTGATCTCCATAGTGTGGATGACATTGACATTAAAAAATTAGATAGCATTTTCAAATGGGCTCTTTAATTTAGAGGCATTACAAATGTAACTTTCTTTATTGAATTCGTAAGTTAACGTAAAAGTGTCTGAGAAAAATCTGTAGCTAATACTTAAAAAAAAAGAAAGTAGCTGATGCTCAGAAGGCAGCTAATGTTAGTGCTTTAAGCTTGCAAAAGAAATGTAAACCGTCTTGAAAAATTTCCCTCTATAATTAAACCTGTAATGCCTAAGGATTGCATCTGAATCATGCCCAGTTAGATTTAATAAGTTATTCCACCATCAGACTGCCGTGATTCATTATGTTCATTGCTCCTCTGCGCTATTTCAGCTTTAAGGTTATTATAGTGCTGTGTTTAGGAATAACTTTTTTTTACTTTTGTGTATTCACTATAGATTTACAGCTGTTCAAACCAGTATGATTTTGTTTGTTTTGTGGTTTAGGATGATTACCATAGAGTAGTAAACGTTGTGCCCAAGAAACCACCACTGCTTGAAAGACCTGGAGATGGGAATTACAGTCGATATGATGATTACAATCATGCTGAGTACAGAGACTATGATGAGGGTCGCGGTTTTGCTCACGACCGCAGAAGCGGCCCTCCACACCGAGGTGTACGTAAGGTGATTCTTCTCATGTGTTTATGATGCTTATCTTCTCATTAATGCTTAAATATGGAGCAATTAAAATATAATTTCAGAGCACTGATGTTATTGCTGTTCTCACAAACTGGGACAGAATTAATAGAAAAAACATCCAGGTTTTGATACTTTGGTCCTTTCTTGCAGTTACTGTGCTTCTAAACCTCTTGTGATTACATAGTAATACCTGTTTGCTGCTGCTTATGGTTCCTAGCTACTCTATATTGACTTACAAAAGAGACCTTGTCCAGCACTGTGGAACACTCAGAATCTGCACTGGGAAAACAGAAGTGTTCACAAGTCATCTCTGTAGTGCACTGTGAAATTATCCAAATGAATTGCTAAATCTATTTAACAAGTCCTTGCACATGCAGCTTGTTGAATGTTGTCTGCCTATCCTTCTAATCTGCACAATTGTTCACTTATTTGAATTCTGCTGTGATGTTGAATGCATTTTTTTTTTCCCCTGGTTGCTAGACTTAAGTACAAAGCTGATGGTTCCTTTGCAAGGTCAATATTGTTCCCTCCTTCAACCTAGCTGTTTGAAATTCTGTAATTTCAAACTATTAATGATAATTTACATTGCAACGATGAAAACCTTCTTTTCAGAAGTCAGAGCCTGTGTATATAATTTGGAATTTTTTGTAGTTTGTGTTATGTACGGAATTTCATAATTCCGTTGCTCTTTTTAGTATTAATAGAGAAGAAATATAAGAGGAATGGGGCAGAGTAAACTGAGAGGAACTTTGCTGTAAACAATTAATACTTTCTTTTAGCTCAATAAATGCTTTGGTTTTGCAGTAAATAAGTGCCAGGTAACAATGAACTGTACCTGACATTTGATGTTGAGACACACGTCACACAAGTGTTTTGCACGTATGTTTTGCAGAATGAATCAGGATACAGATGGCCACGGGATGATCATCCTATAAGTCGGCAGCCTGAATACAGGTACTTTATAAGGCTACAGCAGTGCCATGCGTGTCTTGGGACTATTTAGTGCATTTTTCTTTATTATCAAAACAGTTTGTACAGCAGAGCAGTGAAATTGCGGGGACGTGGGAAAGCACATCTGTTGAAGTAAAGGACAATAGTGGAAAAGTGTTTTCTAGTTGAATTGTTTGAAATGCAAATTAAGTGAATGGAATGACATGAAAATATATTAGTATTTGTTTAGTAAGTATAGGAGGTATAATGATAATGCCTTTAGGATGTTAGCCTGGCATTGTAAGTAATTTGATGTCTCTCTTTGATCAGTTTACACTTTTTACATGACTTTAGAGAATTCGGTCTAATGGATAATGGGATTATGAAGTTCACCTTTGGCTTGTCCTGAGCTCCTTGTTGTCTCTGCTAGACTGATGAGTAGATATTTCCATTATACATTATATTGATATCTGTGAGCATTTCTTAGTCTGTACCTCAGGCTCCCATCTGTGAAATATAAGGAATAGTATTAAACAATAGGACTGTAACATACATTTGCCTACAGTGATGTTTGATGTGGCATTATTTAATATGATAAATAAAGTGCACAGGATAGTGTTACGCTGAAAATTTATGGACAAGGATGAAATTCACCTCAAATACTCAGCCAAGAATTAATTGTTAGTGTAACTGAAATATTAATAATCTAATCTAAAAATGTCATCTCCTGGCTGTACTTTTATAGGTCACATCCTGTGTTTCTACTTCTGAAGGTTTCTGATGTATTGTAACCAGGCCTGTACTTCTTTATACTGCATCACGATGTCAAAAATATATTATTCAACATAGAGTAACTCCTTGTTACTGCTATCCATATAAAATAGGTTTGTACCATATAAGGATCAACAAAAGTAAATCAAGTTACCTATAGATGCTTGATCAATTTGAAAAATTGCTATTCAACCTGTACCGAGTTAAAAAGAATACTTCAGGCAGGTCAGTAAAAGCTCAGACAGAGCAGGCCTGACAACCTTGCTCAAAGCCTGTCTTAAGGCCTTGCAAACTCAATATGATGCTGTTAGTAGCAATGGCAATACAGTGCTACAGAGCTACACAGTTGCAGAAGTCACCTATTCCTTTGAATGTGATGATTCAGGTATAGCATAACTAGGTTATTACATAGCTTCACCACAAAAAAACCCGTTTTTTACATACATAAGGGTCTGCATGCACTAGATTTCTCTCACAATTGTGTTCTTGGAGCTAAAAGCAGCAGTAAAGGATTTTAAAAAGTTATAAGTGTTTTATAGAACTTGTGTAAAAACTCTTGCATCTTTTCCTCCCGCTTTAGAAGAATCAGAGTTATTTAAAGCTGAAAAAAAGAAGACTGAGAAAACTGAGTTTGTCAGGCAGTTTATTTTACACAGAACAAGAGTGGCACCCAGTGGTCAAAAGATTCTTAAATGCATCCTGATTTCTTCTGTTTAAAGTGTGAGGATAAAATGTCAGCTTGTTTTATTGAAGGCTTTAACAACGTGTTGTATGGTAGGTGATAGTCCCATTTGGGGTTTTATTATGTATTTCAAAATATGTAACTGCAATAACAGTATGGAAGAACTTCATAAACATACTTGGTGCAGTTGAGGATATAGAATCATAGAATCATTTAGGCTGGAAAAGACCTTTAAGATCATCAAGTCCAACCACTAACCTAGCACTGTCAATTCCACCACTAAAGCATGTCCCTAATACCACATCTACATGGTTTTTGAGCACTTTCAGGAACTCAGCCAGTTCCCTAGGCAGCATATTCCAATGTTTGACAACCCTTTCCTTGGAGAATGTTTTCCTAATATCTAATCTAAACCTCTCCTAGTGCACCTCGAGGCCATTTTCTCTTGTCCTATCACTTGTTACTTGGGAGAAGAGACTGACATCCACCTCACTACAACCTCATTTAAGATAGTTTTAGAGAGCAATAAGGTCTCCCCTCAGCCTCCTTTTCTCCATACTAAACAACCTCTCTTCCCTCAGCCGCTCCTCATAAGACTTGTGCTCCACACCCTCCGCCAGCTTCATTGCCCTTCTGTAGATGTGCTCTAGTTGCCTCAGTGTCTCTTTTTGTAGTGAGGGGCCCCAAACTGAACACAGTCTTTTAAAGTGAGGCCTCACCAGCACCGAGTACAAGGGGATGATCAATTCCTTACTCCTTCGGGCCACACTATTTCTGATGCAAGCCAGGACGCTGTTTCTGTGCGCACTGCTGGCTCATGTTCAGCCAGCTGTTGACCAACAGCCCCGGCTCCCTTCCCACCAAGCAGCTTTCCAGCCATTCATCCCGAAGCCTGCGCGGACATGTTGTGGTCCGGGTGCAGGACCCAACACTCAGCCTTGCTGAACCCCCATACAGTTGGCCCATCGATCCAGCCTGTCCATATTCCTCCGCAAAGCCTTCCTTCCCTCAAGCAGATCAACACTCCCATGCAGTGTGGTGTTATCTGCAACCTTACTGAGAGAGCACTTGATCCCCTCGTCCATATAATTGATAAAGATTTTAAACAAGACTGGTCTGAACACTGAGGAACACTGTGTGTGACCGCCCTCCAACTGGAATGTGTTCACAATTGAATGAAGCCTTACTGATTTATTATATAGATACTCATTAGCATATCAGAAATCTCATTATACAGAAGAACACAGCAATAATAAATAACCTTGGATGTAAAATCCTGTGTTGAGACTGCTAAACACTTGTAGCGTTACATGCTTTGTAATAAACTTAATTATGATCTTTTGCGTATTGCATGCTATTCAGCTGTGTAGTGGATCTTGGCAGAGGAAATCGGAATACAGCACTTGGTAGATGATGTCTCCTGTGGTGGAAAAGCTAATTACTTTCAAAGACATTCACGCTATAATAAATGAGATTAAGAAATGATTATATGAAAATGCTTTTTCTTTGGATATGATGAAAACTTATGTTGGGTAAGCTTTTCTGGAGTACATATCAATTTTTTTTTTTCTTTGAGGTAGTAGGAGATTTAAGATTCCTTTAACCAGAAGTACTTTTTAAAAATTGCATGGAACTTGGCTAAAACATAGTACAAAGTTAGATTTGTGAAGCTAAAGATGCTTAGGAGACTTTCAAAGTTAATGAATTTTTGTTGTCAGTACAGTGACTATAAATTCTAAAAGTAATAGCTCTTTTATTGATGTAAATAATCATTTTTCTTGAATAGTTTTAAAAACTCATTCAGCAGCTAAAAATGTAAGTTGTTGTTGTCAATGTTATGTTTACCATTTCCTCTTAAGAATTAATCATTCACATTTTCCTGCTTTTTTTTGGCAACATAACCATCAAAAAGTAATTTGTTCTCTCACTCTTTCCATCTTTGTTCGTCTGTCTTTCTTTGGACCTGAAAATGTGTTACTCGATATTCTCCTGAAGTAAAAGAAGCTGCTTATCTGGAATATCAAAAATCCTTAAGTGATGCAGAATTTGGGGGGGTGAAAGTTTCCTGTATTGCAGAAACTATCTGTTAGGGTTTTTTGGAGCGGTTTTCGGTGGGGTTTTATTTTATGCTTCTTGCCTTTTCCTTAAAAATAGGAAGTACGTGCTTAGCAGTTGTGTAGCTGTGGCTTAAGCTGTGATGTACTTGTGATGTATCTGTGACCAGCAGCAGTTCTCAGTGAGTGATAACAGGATTGTTGAGGTTCTTCCCCTTGGTTTAGTTATTTTTTCTTGCCTTCTTTTTTCTTGTGGAGTTATACTCCAGTTTCCAAGCAGCTGTCATTTGCTAGCAGTCTACCATTAAGCCGTGTATCACCGATCCTTCTGCTCTTTCTGGACCACTCAGTTCTTGAGTGTTGTTAGCCCTGTTTAATGCTATGATCAGTGAATGGCTTTCAGCCTGACAATGACTTCTTTATAGTAATATAATATTTTATATGTTAAAAAAATTGTTTTTGAGATGATGTGCTGGGTGTAGGTTTGAAAATGAGTTTCCAGCCCTTTTTCTGTTGTTCCGACCTAAGGAATTCTTACTGGATTTCTGAACTTCAGCAACTGATGTGGATTATATAACCTTACAGGCACTGCTTGTTTTGAGTCTGGTTGGCATGCATAAAGGATTGTACCTCAAAGTGGAATCTTTTAGTTCGGACAACAGAGAATTTTCTGCACACATGATGACAGTTCAAATGTCTTGGTCACTGATGCTATGAAACTGGGAAATTACGAGAGGAGTAGAGATCAAATCACACATGATCGCTTTCTATATTTATATTTTACTGATGATGTTCATTTCTGAGGCTGTGTTACTACATGTCTTCAGTGGTATATCAAACTCATTTATTCAAAGCACTCACATTATTTTATGCATGTGAGATTTTTTGAAAAGTTGCAGGGAACTGTGTATTGTGTGGAAGAACCTCAATTTTACAGACTTCTGCATGGACCTCATAGCAATGGATTTTGCATGCAATTTCATTTTCGCAAAGTCAAATGAACTTTTCAGTGTGAAATGATTTAGATGTTAGCTGCTGTTCGCTTTAGTCATACCAAATTTTAATCCTTTTGAGTGCACAGAACATTACTTCATTCTCTTTTTTTTCAGCCAAACTGAGTTCATAAGATGTGAAATATGCAAAACCTGGCAACTTAAGATGGGTGAGACTCATCTTCAAAGAGAAATTTCAAAATGACTCACTTGTAAATCCCAGCTATACTGGCATTAAATTTGATCCTTAAAGTTATCCGAGGTCCAGATTTTGGTAAAATAAGGATTGCCATATTTGTAGACAACGTATTCTGCATCAATATTAATGTTGGTTCATATAATGTAGACTCCTGAGAAGTGCCTCACATAGGACATCTTTAATCTCTTCATGTGGTGTTTTTTTAATTGGTTGTTGAGGTTTTTTCCCTCCATGTACTATGTGAAATTAGGAAATCTTAGCCCCGTCTTTACTGCAAATGCATTTGTGTATATAAAACAGATTTGCTTGTCTGTGGAGTGCACAGGAAATATTTCGTAATAAATGGAAATAATAGAGTCATTTTCACGCTAGAGTGAAAGAAAACTGTCTACCAAAATGTTGAAACAATTTTAAACAACTGGTGATGTGTGAACAACTTAGAATTCATCAGTCGGTTCTATGTTTTGTTTTGGAAATCTTTTCAATGAATGGCACATTGCCTTTCCTCTGAAAATTTGGTGTGACTTTCTGAACATGATACTTAATACATCTTTAGGGTGGTAAAGCATAATATACCCCAGTTTTTGTAGATGCATAACCCTTCAGAGTGCGATTGTGTTTACTGAAGGCTATGGAGAAGACTGCTAGCGAAGTGGAGGATAGAACCCCAGCAATCCTGGCTTTCTGATCTTTGAACTACCCTTCCAGTGGGTGATTAACCCCTTGCAAGTGCAGTACACGATGACATGATCTTCTAGAGGAGTGGACTGAAGATTGTACATTAAGAAGAAAATTGTTCTTTGGCAAGAATGGTTATTTTATACCAAAAGCATTGATGAGGGAGTCTCAAGGTAGAAGTTAAGGGTCACTGACTCTTCTCTCAAGTAAGGCAGGATTTAATATTGAGGGTTCAGTTGTGTCATAGGCCAAGGCAATTATCTTTACATTATCACTGTGCAATCACCTTTGAATTACAAGAGGTTGCTTGTTTCTTGTTTTTTTTTTCCTCTCCTGCTTGTATGTATCCTTTAATGAATGAAACAGTGAGCCTGTTTAAATATTTTATACTAATTTAAAACATCGTATTATATTGTGGGAGGTCTTTAGGCTTAGGATTTAAACTTTCTTGTAATGTAAACTAATCTTTGTCTTGCTTATAGAAGAGAAACTTAGCCAAAGGGATTTATGAGATGGCGCTAAAAGTGTATATAAGTCTGCTGTTGTTTTGCGATATTTGACAGGTCTTAAGGGACACCATACAAGAACCTCATTCTTTATTAAAAAACGTGTGGAGGGAAATAAATATGGCAGTCACCCAAAGAAAACGGTCCTGCTTTTGACAGAGATTGATAAGCAGAGTTCTAATCATGTTCATTACCACATGCCTTTTTCTTTTAATAAATAACTAAATAAAAACTCCCTCAGAACATTAAATCTCTCAGGTATTCACACAAACTATTAAAGTAACTTGTTTATTCATATATGAAATTACAGTTTCCTTATAATAGGTTATTGTGGGAGATTCATTATACCTGTCTACAACTTCAGGCAAGGACTTGTCTGTTGAAATTTTTAGTTCAGAAGACCCATTGTATTAGGCTGCTGGCTATATTAGTTTACCTTAGCTTATGATATTCTGGGGAGCTGGAGGAGGGAGTTGGAACTTTTTGGAACAAGATAATAAGTAATAGATAACTTAAAAGTAGATTCTGGCTTGCTCTAAATATTTAAGGACTTAATATTACACTTCATGTCTTACGCATCAGTCTTATTGATTTAGTAGTTGCTACCTTTTCTTTGAGGGCTCCACCCTTTTTTGTTTCTGAGTTTGTAAATAAACAGCCTCATGCAGTAGAGCTTGCCCTTTATATGAAATGTGGAATGGTTCTAAATCTTGGTTTTAACTCCTGCTGAGAGCCATAAGAGAATACTGGGTAAGCTTGTTTTTGAAAAGCATAATTACACGTTGATAATTTCAGTCTTATTCTGTGTGTGTGGCTTTTCTTATACTTTGGTCCTTTGAAATGTTTCAGTTACTTTTAAATATGGTCTCTATGTTGTCACTCTGAAGGACCGACGAACTGTTCTTTGAACTAAGGATGGGTAGTTATAATCTTCTCACAGAACTTCTTGCTATTCTTAAAATCCCAGTCTGAATTATTGTTCAGTAAGGAACAGCTAGGTGGTAAATTGACTTGTAAATATTTGTTTGACAATTACAGTAAGCACACCAAATTTTGTAACAAAAAAGTTAGAAGTTCTCATCATGGAAGATTTGGCTACTATCATATGTTTATTCAACTTGCTTTTGATCCAAATCTGTGTTATGTTGTAAGGATCTATGGCTTTTTGTGTATAGAAATGTTTCCCACTGCTGTTTTTCTAGGGTTGTGAATTGGCATATGAAATTGGTGACATCCTTCTATTTTTAACAGTGGTTATTGCATGAGAACTGTTTACTACAAATATTAGTATATTATGATCTACATGTAAGGAAAAAATCGATAGTGTGTGCAAACTTAGTTCAATTTTGAAATAATAATGATGTGTTGCTTAAAACTATGTCATGTTTTGGGAAAACGATTGTCCTGGTGGGCAGTAAGCTCAGCATGAGTGAACAGTGTGCTTCTGTGGCAAAGACAGTCAACAGGATGCTAGGTTGTGTCAACAAGGTCATCACCAGTAGAGGTAAATAAGTCATTGTTCTGCTCTACCCAGCACTTGTCAGGCGCCACCTCGAATACTGTGTTCAGTTTTGGTGCCTGCTATGCAAAAGAAATGTGGATAGGATGGAGAGGGTCCAGAGAAGGGCCACAAAGATTATTTAACTGGGAAGGCTGCCTTATGAAGAAAGGCTGAGAGAAGTGTTTGTTTAGATTTGAGGGAAGAAGGCCTAGTGGAGAGCTCATAACTATGTTCTATTATTTAAAGGGTGGCTACAAAGAAGATGGAGACTCCTTTTTTTACAAGGAGTCACATGGAAAAGATGAGGGTTAATGTGTATGAGTTACTCCTGAGCAAATTGCTACTGGACACAAGACAAAAATTTTTCACAATGAGAACAGTCACCTGTTGGAATGTTCTCCCTAGGGAAATGGTGGATTCACCAGCATTGGACACTTTTAATACTCATCTGGACGGGGAACTGGGTCATCTTGTCTAGACCATGCTTTTGCCAGGAAAGGTTGGACCAGATGGTCCTTGAGGTCCTTTCCTACCTGGTATTCTATGATTCTAAGTACCTTTTATGCTGTAAGATCTTGACTAACGCTTCACTTGAGAGAAGACTTTAAAAAGCAAGCTTACCTGGTCCAGTTTTATAGTTAAAACTGTATTTGGGTGGTAGATGGTATCAAACTAG
Source organism: Cuculus canorus (assembly GCF_017976375.1). Classification (NCBI taxonomy): domain Eukaryota; kingdom Metazoa; phylum Chordata; class Aves; order Cuculiformes; family Cuculidae; genus Cuculus; species Cuculus canorus. The sequence continues at coordinate 177,261,771 of NC_071401.1, read as the reverse complement.
CAAGTTGATGCTGTATTGGGAAATAATGAGGCAAACTCCCATAGGTAGTACTTGATTATTCTGAAAAAGCTGCCTAACAAATATGTTGAAAAAGAGCTGAGTACTGAGAGACAGTGGGGTGAGAAAAAGAAGAGAGTCTCCCTTTCCAAGTCCAGACAACTATATTGTCAAGGTGGGCTTCTAACTAAATAATCTCAACAACCGGCCAATAGATTGGCTGAATGAATGTGGTCATGGCTTTCACAGGATGGGGAGTATAGTCACAGAGGACTTGTACATAATTTCCGTTAGGAAGATAAATTCATCATCTGTTAGGTTCCAAGGACTTGTTTGTTGTATAGTATTTTGAATGCACTAAATATTTCAGGGAGTTAAATTCCCATTGAGAGAGGATGGGAATACTAGGATACAGCATTTCCTAGAGGAGAGGAAAAAATTTGATGCTATTTACAGTATAGGCATCCTTTGTGAGACATTTTGCTGCAAAGAGAAGATTTGTGGTGTGCCCTTTCCACCTGCTGCTGTGTTTGAGCGTGTTATGATCACCATCTGAGGAAAAGTTCACTGATAAAGCAATTCCACAATCTCATGCTGTTGGTATTATTTTTAAGAGGCGATGCTATTTTTGCATGCTAGTAAACTATTCTTAATGCTAGTCTTGACATTTATTCATATCTGTTTGCATAACCTGGCAAGTTTCTCTTGCATGTTTGTGAAGCTTTGTAGTTTAAGTTTGTGAGTTGATAACTAATGTTTTTGTCTATGTGGAGTTGCATATTGATGCCATGACACACAACAGTGTTCTGTCAGCCAGCTGTGGGCATGTCTTTCTCTTCTGAAGTCTGACTTTTGCATGTGTTAAATGAAGTCTTGCCTTACCTAGTCTAGTGTGCCTAATTATTTCTGGATATTATATTTGAGAATGTTTATGCAATTTGGAAGTAGAATGGAAAAGGTGTTTTAGTGTGTTGACTTTTAGAATCATAGAATAGTTTGGGATCACGTTGCTCAGAGACCCGTCCAACCTGACCTTGTATGTTCCCAGGAATGAGGCATCTACCACTTCTCTGGGCCACCTGTGCCAGTGTTTCACCACCCTCATTATAAAAAAATTCTTCCTTATATCTAGTCTAAGTGTACCCTCTTTTGCTTTAAAAACATTATCTTTGTCCTCTCACTACAGGCCTTACTAAGAAGTTTGTCCCCTTCTTTCTTATAAGCCCCCTTTAAGCAGTGAAAGGCTGCAATGAAGTCTCCCTAAACCCATCTCTTCTGCAGGCTGAATGACCCTAAATCTCTCAGCCTTTTCTCATAGGAGAGGTATTCCATCCCTCTGGTCACTTTTTAGCCCTCATCTGGACTCACTCCGGTAGCTCCATGTCCTTGTGCTGTAGGTTCCCGAGCTGGACACATCACTCTAGGAAGGTTCTCAGCAGAGCAGAAGGGCAAACCAGTTCTGGTTTGACAGTTAGTAAGCTCTGTTTGTATTCTACAATTTTTATCTTACTTGTTGCGTTTTTATTGAAGAATTTTGTGTAAGGATTATCCAAGTAAGGCAAAGGTTTATATTAACAGAGGAGACCGAAGTGACGAGCAATGAATTATCTTCCTTAACAACTATCTCTTCAGCTACTCTTGCTTTTATCCCTTACTAAAACTTGTCTCTGTTAAACAGTATTCTGTTTAAAAAATTATCCTTGAACCTACATTTATTATTCATTGTCAGAATTTTGAGTTTTTTTAGTGTTGCTTAGATATGTATGTCTGTTATTTTTAGAAAAAATACTTCTTTGAGTCTTACTGATGCTAATTTTAACTACTCTGAAATTCTGCCAAGGGACCTATTTTATTTATCATAAAAAATAAAAATCATGAATGCATCAAGGAGACAGATCTTCCTAGACTAATAATGTTTCTATAGAAGTTTATCTAAGCTGGTGCCATTCCAGTCCTTCCCTCTCCTTGATACTCTTTCAGGTGTTTGTACTCTTCAAGGAGATGGTCCTGCATACTAATCTACCACTATCAATTTAATAATTATCTGCCAGTTTGGTTGCCTGAGAGAAAATATCCTGGATTCAAGGAAGACTGAGAAGATCAGGATTGTAGCAGCACCGCTCTGAATTGGTATGACTTGTCATGGAGGTGCACGCTGAAGTTAATTGTTATTAAATCACTGAAATTATTGAAGGCATGCAGTAGTTGCAAAAGCATTTTTAATAAGGAACTTACCCAGGTAGCATGGCTTGACTCAGTGTTACATACCTTCAAGTTATAAGAAAAAGGAAAAAAAAAAACCCAAAAAACCAACCAAGAAAACCCCTAAACAAGGACAGATACAAATGTACATTATCGTAAACAAAGTGAAAAGAAAAAGCAAACTAGAAGAAAAAAAGGTGAAGCTATGTGGCTGAATATTTTATAAGAGGAAGTGTCTGTCTTAACTCGGGGCTTTCTAATTTTGAACGAATGATGTACTTGGCATGAAGGAATGAATTCAAAAAGAAAAAAGCTCATTACATACAAGAAAATCTTTCTTCCTAGATATATTGTCTTTTACCTTGAGAAATCCAAAAGCAGATGTAGTTTGCTAACTTTTATTTAAATTTGCTGTGCAGGAGTCTACCACTATTACGAAACTTCTGGTATAAGTAGATGAAACCTGTTTGACCCAGTTGCTTCAGATTTCACTTAAATTTAGCAATTAAAACATTCAATTTGTGGAACATTTTTCCGATGTATAGAAGAACTTTTTCTGACTTATAGATCTCATTAAGGGATTTGGAAAGAAAAGAAAATTAAATGTAATAAAGGTATTGTGTGTCAGTATTGCTAACGTGAGCTATTATCATTTACAAATCTGTTTTTTAGAAATTTGGTATTAGTAAGTTGCATGACTGTAAACAGCAAGTGTTTTTCTTCACAGTCTCATGTAGTTTCCCATACTGATTTACAAGGTATTTAAGAAACAAAATTATTTAATAATTTCCATAGAGTTGTTTACTTGTATTTTTTGGTATGTTACTGTCCATAGATCTTTGTTCTCAATACCTTTATGCTTGCTTTGAGTAGTACTTGGGGAGTTTTGCTGTCTCCTGCCCCATTGACCCCATGCTCTTTGGTACTGCAGGGATACTTTAAATAGAGTTCTTCCCCATGTGGTGGTCTCGGTGTCTGAGGCAGGATGACAGTAAATGTGCTAACACATCCCGTTAGAAGGTCAATCCCATTAGAACTTTCTCTAGAAGCAATAATGATGACTATTTTCTCCGGTCTTATCTGGACTGCTTGACTGGGATGATATGCTGCTCGGAAAATAGTGTGGGAAACCTGGCCCAAAAGTAGCATCTGTCAGCAAATATTTTGTCAGTGAAATTCTGTGCTGTTGTAAATGCTGTAGCTGTTAACAGAAATGGTAACTTGGTCCATCACTTTAATATGCTCTATAGAACTTTAGACCTATGATTTATTTTCTATTAGAGAGAAATTGCAGGGATTTACTAAGCCTTCATTTTTTTAAAAAAAGAAGATAAGCTAACATCGCATGCATTTGAATGCAGTTATTTTGTCTAATTTGCTCTTGATTTGTCTGATTAACATATTTTGTCTTTATTCTGCATACAGTTGTGTAAAGCTGTTTGCTTTTAATTCTTTGGAACTTAAATCTGTGTTTTTCTGGACTCTTAATTTCTTTCTTGTTCCTCTGTCCTGATTTGTATGCATGATCATAGTTTCTCCCCGTCAGATGACAGAAAGAGTTTGAATTTAAATATGCTTTTGCTGTGTGGTCTTATCTTCCAGCAAGTTTAATAAAGTACATTGTTGATGAAAGTAGAAAAGAGGATACCCTTTACTAAGGATAAAAAGACCTGTAATCTGATTTCCAGTTTCAATTGAACTGCATGGCTTCATTATTCAGTTAAAGAACATTGCAGACATTTCTCCAATGTCGCTATGATATTCAAGTTGTCTTAGTTTTTATTTCCTAATCTCTCATGACATCCCGAGGTGGGCAGGGCTGGAGATGAGTTTAGTAGCTTTCATGGTGAGTGAAGTGGACAAGTGGCCTCAGTGTGGAGTTTTGGTGTTTGCATATGATCACTTCTGCAGTACCAAATGCAGCATAAATATTGTGAAACATTTATATATTTTTGATTTTTGTTGTACATTAGGTATTTCTAGTTATGCTTCTCTTCACAAGATCTTCTGCTGTTCTGCAATGCCTGTTTGCTTTTTCCTTCGTGTGAAAAGCTGTTAATAAGATTATATTGAGTAGACCTAATTATGTTAATTTCATTTAAAGCTAATGCAAATATCACTTGTTACAAGTCCTGCAGTTACTTGCTTAGTCATAGAACATTGAAAGCCAGTTGTCAAAATAAATGTCATCATTTCAAATGTTCAAGTGAAAGCAGGTGGAACTAGATGCAATTACTTATATCTACAGTGGTGTAATTCACTATATTGTTTTAGCTTATAATAAGTCAGCATAAAGATCTTTGGCTAATAAGAAGGGATTATAGTAAAACTAAAGCAGAACTAAAGTAAATTGTTGGTTTGTTGCACAAATATGTACTGCATACTTTGGAAAGAAAGAGGGTGAGTTTTGGGAGACAGGATAGTGGCTGGAATCTTCCACCACCTATATTTACTTCGAAGATTTTAAAAGTAGAGGTAGCCTTGACTCTTCATGTTTGCTTTTGGATGTATAACACAGCAAATCTTTTGAAAAACTTAAGAGGTTGGGGTGTAGTATATTTTATTAAATGCTTTTCTACATCATCTGAACCACGTAGGTAGCTCTGTTAGTCCCTACAGTGTCCTGACAGGGAAGGCAAGAGGATTTTTTTTGATTTTTGTTTCGTTCTTCCTCCTCTTTCCCCTTGCCTGTGTGTAATGAGGCAGCAAAAGTGTATTGAGTTAAGAGCCACGGTCCAAGCCTTGTCTATCTCTTTGCACTGAAGTCTGCAGTCTTAAGAGATATGTATAATTTTCTCAATTTATTTATAAAATGGTGTGAGTTACTTTCAGGCAAGGTTAGTAATCATGCCTAAGCCTATAAATGAAATTACTAACCCCTTTGACAATAGCAGTAATCTTTCTCAGAAGGAGAGGGTCACATAAACTTCTCTGTTGGCTTTTTACATAGGTGATACACTGCACTCACATGTAAGTTACTGAAAGGACCTACAGTTTCTGCTCCACAGTGGCATCCTGTTCGAGTTGCTAGTCTCTTCAGTGTGGTGTTAAAAGTGAGAGTTATGACTGTATGGCTGGGCCACTTTGTAGATTAAAGTTTTAGTTGAAAAGATAAATGTTTGTATTAGAATGTAAAAGACTGGGAGAATATTAAGCATGAAGTATTGTACACAGTTGCCCTGTAGCGTGTAGTCGAGAGAGTGAGCTATGATTTCTCTTACAAAGAAAATTTTTCCCCTATCGCATACAATGTGCTTTCATGTACCCAAGGACACCTCCATTCCAGGAATTTCACAGCTAGCAAGTAATTGAATATTGCCTTTATGTACTCTTGAATTATAAGACTGACACACCAGTTTGTGTTAGTATTTGTTTCGCGAAGCTTAAGCTGTACCACACTCCCTTTTGTAATCTACACGGCTTCCTGCAGCCTTCAGTTTCCCACAACATTGCTGCTGAATGGTTTGCCAGGCTTGAAATAGTAGTGAGGGACAAGACCAGCAGCATTTGGTGTGGTAGTGGTAGCTTAGGAAAGGTGGCGCCTCTGATTTTTTGACAACAGAAACTCTGCCTTGTGTTATATTCCTGTTATATATATTGGTCTCCTGCTATGCAGAAAGCCATACCTTTGTCTATTCTGCATTTGTGTTTTTTCCTCCAGGAAACTGGAACTGATGGTTAACAGAAATAGCTCTCAGACTTGTTCTCTTCCCTAAGCTGTCCTTGGTGGATGCTTTATTAGAGTATGGCTATTTACTTATATAATTTAAAATGCTCATCCAAAATTATCAAATTTAGTGAGAATTTAATGGTCAAGTTTCCTGGAGATTAAACATGCTAATACATCCTGTTGCAACACTGCTGAGAGAACTAAATTGTGCTTTCAAGACCAAGTGTGAGATATGAATACAAAGTAAAAAGATAAGTATACAAAGTATAAAGATAAGAAGGATCCTATATAAAGGAAATTAATCCTGTAGTTGTTATTAAGAGCAGTAGTTCTATTTTAAAGTTACAGCCAAGTGAAAAATTTTGCATCTCTACTAAATATTGTCCCTGGTCAATAAACCTTTTGAGTATGTGTTGGAATCTGAAGCATGTGCCTAGCTGTTTTGCTAAGTTGAGGCCTTCATTACCAAATTGCAGGTGTATGTTAGCTGAAGTATTTAAAGGGGGGAAAAAGTAAAACAATGCTTGTTTTGTTCTGTTCAATGTAGTTTGTTACATTAATGGAAAACATCAGAAATGCTCTACTGTTGCTGTGTTGGCTAAAACAGATTTAATATAGTTAATGGCTTGACTGTTCAGTAAGATACAGTCCAGTTAAGAATTAACGTGGAGTGTTGAAATGAAAATTTAAAAAATGAAAGTGAGACTCTAGGTTTTTTGTGCATAATATTATTATAGAACGAGGCTTTAAAATATTTTCCTGTTTAAAAATGTATTTCAATGATATTTTGTAAATTCTTATGTGGATTTTAGAGCATTTATTGTGTGCATGCAATAGCTGAGGCTCTGTAAACGTTTCCATAATAAACTTCTCTGTATACTAGGGCTTAGTAACTTGCTCATAAAAACATACTTTGGTCATAAAAGTGGTGTATTGGTCTGCCAGAAAGCTTGTGCTTTAAAAATAAATAAGATTATTTAAAGAGAGAGTCTTAGAATTGAAGAAAAAGTGTGGTGTACCTAACTTGTTCCTGATAAATATTTGATCAGTATGTTCTTTGATAAGTAATGCCCTCCCTCTTAAACTAGACAAACTAGTTGAATGCTGAGCTAATCTTTCTAGTATACTTAAAGTCTAAACTTTCACTTCAAGTCTGTTGATACATGAAATGTTCATGCATGTGATGTAGATAAAGCGTTAATTCCTTATTTTCACCCACATCTCATAGGCTTGAGAACTTGCCTCTTTACCTTTCTTTTTTCTGAATTTTAAGGGGACCAAGGGTTTGAGTGCTTCTTCATTAAATGTGTTCTCTGTCTCTGATAATTTCAGTTATTTCCTTCTGGAAAGTCTCCCATTAATCTACAGGATTCCTAAAGAGTAGTATCTAAAGCTGGGTACATTGCTTAGACCTTTGAAGAAAGCAGGAGGATTAACCTTCTGTGTATTCTGGGGTGCCTCATTCTTTGATGTAAGTGTCTGTACAATGGCTACTGTATAGAGGCTATTAAACAGTTGTATTTAACAATTCCTTAATTGTTTCTTTTGGTGCCTTGCTTTGGGAGAAGAAAGTGTTGTAATAAACAGAAGAAGAAGAGTTGTTTAGAAGGGAAATGAATGTTGATTTTTAGCACACCTGTTAGATATATATCTATGTGATATTGTCTTGTATCAGCTTTGGTATGCAGTCCAGGAAAATAGGCTTTTCTGTAAGATAAGATACCTATAAAAGGCCTGTAGTTTGTTAACAGTGAAATAATTATTTAACTGTAAAACCTGGCTTTGCTTCACAGGCATTTTACTGAAAGCCAGCTGGCTGAGAGCTATTGATTCGTACTTTAGTTTTGTATGAAGATTTTCAAAATAAACATTTGTTTTATTTTCCTGATAGTTTATTCCATCTGAAATTGGAGAAATAAGCTGAGGGATTGTCTGTACTTTTACCGGCAATGCCCCTGCCCTGATGATTTTTCTGTTGCAGAATAACCTCAGTGTTACTTGAGGGGTGTTTGGTCTTTGAAACAGAACTGCTCATGCAGATGTGTTTTCCCATGAAAAAAGTAAATCAGCACTGTGTAAAGCACATCAATGTAATAGGGTTTGTATTACTGTGGTGCTACCTGTGTAGTTTCAGTACTCCAAAGCACCTCTGGCACACTGAAGTCCTTTGTTACCCATCAACAGACGTGGGCCTGTAACTTACTATAGGAGTTGTACACTAGAGGGCTTCTTTCCTTTTCTCCGCTAACATGAAATGAGCTATAGCTATGTTGTGCGAAGTGAGACCACCAGATCTTTGCTCATCTTTGTGAGACATTCCCATATTCAAAATATTGGACTATGAGAAATAGGAGAGAAAAGCAGTGAAGTAAGGTAGGTTCTGGCTTACTATAAATACTATGAAGGCTTTTAGTTTTACTTAGGAGTGCTGTGGAGGAGCTGAGAAGTACTTACTTCTCTTGGCAATGTGTCTTCTGACTAAGGCTAATATCACAAGTCTAGATTCAGTAAGTATTCTCTTGCATGTTTGTTAGCCTTGAGATTCTTTAGGAAATGTTCAAGTTGATGCTATTTTCTCCTACTTGAGAAATTGGCTTCCACTGGCCTGGACAGGCATACCTTCTGCTGGGTTAAAAACTGGCTTGGTGTCCGGGCCCGAAGAGTCGTGGTAAATTGAGCCAAATCCAACTGGAGGCTGGTCACAAGTGGTGTCCCCCAGGGTTCGGTGCTGGGTCCAGTCTTGTTCATTGTCTTTATTAACAACTTGGATGAGGGGATCAAATGCACCCTCAGCAAGCTTGCGGATGACACTAAACTGGAAGTGTCAATCTGTTGGAGTGTAGGGGGGATCTGCAAAGGGATCTGGACAGGCTGTGTCGGTGGAGTGAGGCCAGTGGGATGAGATTTAACAAGACCAAGTGCATAGTCCTGCACTTGGGACACAAAACCCCCATGCACAGAGTGGCTGGAAAGCTGCCTTAGAGAGAATGACCTGGAGGTGCTGGTTGACAGTCAACTGAACATGAGCCAGCAGTGTGCCCAGGTGGCCAAGAAGGCCAACAGCATCTCGGCTTGTGTCAGAAGTGGTGTGGCCAGCAGGACCAGAGAAGTGATTCTGCCCCTGTACTCGGCACTGGTGAGGCCACACCTTGAATCCCGTGTTCACTTTTGGGCCCCTTACCATACGAAAGACATTGAAGTCCTGGAGTGTGTCCAGAGAAGGGCAACGAAACTGGTGAAGGGGCTGGAAAACATATCTTATTAGCAGCTGAGGGAACTGGGGTTGTTTAGCCTGGAGAAGAGGAGGATAAGGGGAGACCTTATCACTACCTACAACTACGTGAAAGGAGGTTGTGGAGAGCTGGGTGTTGGTTTCTTCTCCCGAGTGATGGGTGAATAAGACAAGAGGGAATGGCCTCAAGCTGTATCAGGGGAAGTTTAGATTGGACAGTAGGAAAAAATTCTTCACGGAAAGGGTTATGAAGCACTGGAACAGTCTGCCCAGGGAGGTGGTTGAGTGTCCGTCCCTGGAGACGTTTAAAAGGTGGGTAGATGAGGAGCTTGGGGACATGACTTAGTAGTAGACAGGTACGGTTATTGTTGATGATCTCTAAGGTCTTTTCCAACCTTATGATTCTAGGATTCTATTTTTTTGACCTTTACATATATATGTATATTAATATAATTTGCAGGTAACCAGGACATTTAGGGTGTTATCTGGAGTAATAATATATAAATTCAGTAGAAGGTTCTGGTGTTTACCAGTTTATGGTTTCAAATCATTTTGGTTTCGTATAATACTGAGTGTGTCTGTGGCATTTTACAGTAAAGTTCAAAATGAATGTTGCTTATTATGAAAGCCAGACTTTTTAGTAGGTATAAATCTTCATATTTTCATTCAGGTTTTACCCTTGGGTGGATATATAGGCAGGAGGATGGATATTGGGCAGTTTTGGTTTTGCCCTTGTTGAATATAAACTGAAATACCTCACTGACATTTCCCATTGCAAGGTGTGTAAAATCAAATGAGGGACATAGTCCCTTGAAATTTATGGTAAGATAAAAACAGGGATGAAAACGAGCGTGATCAACATTTGCATACATGTTTTTAGCTGTTGTAAATTAAAGCTTAATTTCCAAGTGAAATTTAGTGAATCTGAAGAAATAAAATGCTAGAGTCCCAATTTCTTGAATGTCTTTCTCTTGTGTTTTAGCTGTATTATTGAGAAATGGGAAGGAGTTGGCCTCTAGTGATGAAGCAGTTTAATGAAATCGAAAAAGAATTACATACATATATGTATTTTCTTCTACTTTCCTATTTGTTTTTCATTCATTACCTGGTACTCTGAGAATGCTGAAGATTTCATATGTGTTCCGCAGATGACAGCTAACGTATTTATATTTACTAGACATAAGATGTTGCCATTGTATCATCTAGTGCTGTTCCACAAATGTTGGAAAGATAACCGAGTAACTTTTATTTTTCGGTGGCCTTCAAAGGGACGTCAGAGATGGCTTCAGAAGAAAAAGCTTCTATCCTTCTCATTATGTGAGAGACCGATCCCCTCATAAGAGGGACTCTCCTTTCTTCAGGGAATCGCCAGGGAGCCGAAGGGATTCTCCACACAGCAGATCTGGCTCTAGTGTCAGCAGCAGGAGCTACTCTCCTGAAAGAAGCAAAGCCTATCCTTTCCACCAGTCTCAGCATAGCAGAAGTATGTCATCTTTACATAAAAGAAATATTTCTTCTCAGCAAGGTAATGCTGGATTAATAATGAAAGCTAATTAATGAGGTGAAACTGCAACTCACTGTATAAGTCCTTTTTCTTTACATGCTGTCTTTTATAATGAGAAAATTAGGCATTTTGTGCCAGTTATATGTTGTCTGCTCTTTGGTTGTTTCATTGTACTCTCTGTTCCCTTATGCATTTCATGTGGGAGATTGTAGGTGTTTTTTCAGTAGCAGCTCTAGACTGACTGTAGGCGTGTCAGCTGCACAGCTTTTTCTAGGATCCTATGTTATTTTCCTTTTAGCATCAACTGCTTCTGTTACTTATGTACTTCATTGGATTCCCTTAAAGGAAACTTTGCTGATGTCTGTAGCTCGTGAAGACTTTTCTTCCTGCAACCAGGGAAAAAAGGGTATCAAAAAAAGCAGAAAAAAATAAAGTGCATGCTGCTACTTGTAACACTTTCTGAAAATGTTTTTAGAATTCTTAAACTGTATTATTAGAGTTTTGAAGTTGTGGATTTTTTTTTTAACAATTTCATCTCCTCATCATATTCTTTCAAATCTTGCTTTCCTCAAAGAAATGTGAGAAGTAGCTCAGTTAGGTCTATACTATGTATGTTTAACTTTTTAAAAGCTTGACTGTTAAGTCTTTCCCAGAGATCTAGTGAATCATCTGTTTTGAAAATATTTTAAGTTTTCCTAATTAAACAATTTGCAAAAAAAAGGGCAAAATTGCTTTTCTTAGTATACTACAATCTTATCCACTGCTGTTTGTACAGCTTATGTTAATTAGTCCAGTTTGATTTTCCCTTTCTGCAAATGCTTTCTAGTGAACTGTATAAATGTACTGTTCATCTTGGCAGCCTTACAAAATTAATTAGATTTTTTTTATTAATTCACTTGTATGCATATTGTGTGTTTTAAGAATGGCACGCTGAACCATTTTGTAGCACTTCTTGTCAAAAAGGATCTTAAGGAGTTTATTTAACGTTGTTTAAATATTGAGGAATCATTTCACTCCTTGCAAAATACCAGTTATCTTTCTAGCGCATCATTGCTGCAGAATGTCAAAAGAATTGCAATACTTGGTGAATGGTGAAAAATACAATATTCAAATAAATTTGTAGAAGTGTAGGTGTGCAGATCGTAAATACCAGGAACAGGAAAAAATGGTTGTGAGAAACCATATAAAATTTTGGAATGTTTCAGAATGTAAAAGGAAACGGCTTATCCATGGGTCTGAAAAGCAGGTATCACAGGAGCAAGACTTCTGTGCTACTTCGTGATGTCAAGCGAAACATTCTGTTCTTCAGGGAATGTGACAGATCAAATAAGTGATTATTTCTGCCTTCCTAGTTTTGTTTTTGTCGTTTACTTTGTATTTATAGGAACTTACAATTTTTCACAGATTTTCTTTTCGCTATTTCTTTTCATTGTTAGAGCTTTTTTAGTTAAGGTAATTAATAATTCATCTTTTGTTTTATGGCTAGTAGGAGTTATTAAATAAGGCTGTTTGCTATGTTTTTAAGTATGCTCTCCATTTAGAATCATCTTCAAATCAAGGGTTAAGGTGTGGTTTGGAAATGTGTGCTTATGCCAAAGTAACTTCCCAAACTATTTTCAGTAGTATTTTGAAAGAGTCAGTAGCTGTGAAGACTTTTGCATGGATTAGTGGGTCTTCGTTTCATAACAGTAACTCACTTGCCTGGAACAATATGCATGGATGAACACGTGTGAGCTTTGCCTCACATTAATTCCACATTATACATTTGGTATGAAAATGTGAGGAAATAGTAGGCCAGCTTTTCAAATGGCTCTTAAACATTTTCTGTTGTTGAAAGTATATGTTTTGCATGGACTTTTACTTACTTTTTTTTTTGTAGGTCGTGTTATTTTAAAATATGTAACACAACACAATCTTATTTTATGACACTGAGTAAAAAAGGAAAATAGCTTAGGTGTGAGGAGTGAGATGCTGTGTTTGTTCTTTATTGCTCATTAAAATAAAGCCGTACTTCTTTATAGGCCTACTAAAATAATTTATATCCCAATTTTCGTAAGTATTTGACAGACTTTTTAATTCATCCCTTTCTTAACTGAATTGATACGAATTTCATGGAAGCCAAAGTAAGTCTATACTGTTTTCCACTTGTGAACAGCCAGACATTTCCCAGTGAGTGTGAACAGCCTAGTTGATTAGCCCTACTGACAACGTTTGCTTTTCATATTCAGATGTAGATCCCATAGATGTAATCCGTGGACCACAGATTGAAAACGAGTAGTTCAAACTGCAACCAATTCTGCTGCTGTGGGCTGTCTGTAACTGGTCTGTGGCAAGGCTGTGCACAGACTGTGATTAGCACAGGCAATTTGAATTGTCATTTTGCTTATTTTAACTCTTACAAGAAAAACACTGGTAATACAAAGAGCATCTAGCCTGTGGTTGATGCAATGCAGGATTGTTTCCCATGGCAGGGCTTTTCAATAGACTGTGGCCTGCTAAACCAGTTCCTACACTGCCTGGTTTACTGGAGTGATTGGTGTCTAATATTTTACCAGTTTATATTATTACAGGAATATTAAGAAGTAAAACCATTTCATCTGCCTAATCATATTGATATGCCCTTTCAGTTAATACTGAAAAATAAGTATAATGGTTTTTTCCTAACTAAGTGAAATAATATAGCTATATCTCTCTTATCTTTGAAAAAGAAGGAAGTGTTATCAATGTTTATTAGATGGTGAACTGTGTAGATTTTGTCTGATTTGACTGAATTTCACTGTGATTTTTGTAAGCCAATAAGTGTATCTGCAATATATCTTCAGTATAATTTTACATTCATTATTTTTTTCTCAATGGTAGGTAAAGAGAGGACATCAGTTCAGTCACTGAAGACGTCAAGAGATGCATCACCATCAGGCTCCACAGCAATACCCTCATCAAAGGTGAATTTTCTTTTTAAGTGCTTCTCACTGTGGTTTCAGATTGCTCAATGTTGTTGGATATTTTCTTTGTTTGGAAGGAGATACAGTTTTCAGCTGTTAAGGAGAAAGGCGCATCTTTAATTGCTCTGAAATCCTGCAGAGTTTTCCTTATCTGGCAGGAAGGTGCTGTGAATCTAATGATGACACCAACAAACCTTTTTATTCTGTATTCACTATCTCATCTTAGGACAAAAGAAGTTTTGTATGTATTTAGAATGATCATTTTCCAAAGTCATGAGTGTGCTAGAAAAGGAAAGACGAAGAATAAAATAGAGAAACAGCTTTTAGGAGCACCAGATCAATTGGACAAGTCTGTACTTGCACTGAACTCCATCCTTCGATGTTTCCTAAGCTGTTACTGGATTTGGAGGCAGTGTGGTGAAGTGTCCATCTGACTGTAAATACCAATAGCAGAGTTAGCTTGGAAGCAGGGCTGCTTGAGGATGTGGCAAGAATGATACCATTTACTGGTGAAGGGAGTACATTGCAAGATAGTTTGCTAAAAGTTGTTTTATGTTCTGAACAATGCTGTTTAATTTCCCATCAGAAAAATCTTGTGGGCTGAGCACCAACTACATAATTTTGTTGATTAGTTAAATGGACAGGCTAATAAACACTGGTGAACAATTGGCATTCAGTATTGTTCTGGCTGTCCTGTGGCAGCAAAACCGTTTTCACATTGCAGACTGTTTTGCCTGTGAATTATACTTGAGTTTAAAATTTATACTTCTACAGGAGTATTTTCTCTAAATTTTTGCAAAATACTTTAACGAGTGATAAAGAAACAATGCATTATATTATTTTAAGTGAATAATGTCCTATTAAAAAGTAGTATTCACCCTAAGCAACATGGTGTACTAGGCTTATTCTTGAGATCTTTTTAATTTTAAAAAAGTGCTTTTTGTTATGAAAAGGTGAGACTGAGGGAAATAATTAGTTGTGGAAAAAATCAGGCTTTGGTTGTGCTATCTCTTTCTAAGTACTTACCCCTTATGCAGCTCTTTTAGAACTGCTGTGCTAGGCATCAGTTAATTGCCGATATCCTTAAGGGGGGAGGCAGGCAATGTATTTTCAGTTATGTAAATAAGGAAAGTAAGATAAAAGCTGTTAAGCACGTTACACTGATTTTGGATTATAAAATGAAGTTTATAATTAGTTCACCTGTTTTGCTTGCAGGCTCAGCATACTGCAGCTTTATACCAAATCCTTGCTTAATAGAAACCTTTCAGAACACGTAGGCATTGCAAATTCTTTTGCCTCTTGTACTAATACGCAGTGTGAGCTTGAACTATAAAGTATTCCTTAAATGCTTTGCTTCCTTCTTCAGTCAGATCTGATCTGTGCTGTATAGCTTTTTTTTTTTGCCAGCAGTTTGTGTCTGTCTGCTGGCAGTGGGTATCCACTTGGCAGATGTAAGCTACATAAAATGAAACTTTGTTTTTGGTGGAAGGCATTTCCCAGACAACACGAATATTTATTGGGTGTGCATCAGCTGCAGAGATGGAAGTCCCTCAGTGACCTTTTATTGCTTTACTCTTGAAGTCTCAAAATCTGCTTCTACTATACTGTCTTGGGCTGATGCCTGGATTGTACTGACTGGTTAAGTTACAGAAGTTCTTCACTGTCATAGAAATAATGTCAGAAAGTCTTGGCAAAACTTGATGGACATCTCTGGGCCTTGCAGTCTACTTAGTCTTGAAAAATAAGTTATTTATTTTATAGATTAAAGGAGATAATTTCAGTGCTCTAAGTTATAATTTAGCTTTGGAAGTACTTACAAAGGTATATGCTTCCGCAGCGATACTTCTTTTCACTCTAGTAACTATATGCAAATCTGAAAAGGTATTATTCTTATCTGTCTTATAATTATTTTTTTACATATTCATGTGTGTGAATTAATACATGTTGGTATTATCTGATCTTAACCACCTGTTTAATTGACCGTGGCATGAAATCTTTTGTGTTATTTCTTAATAGCTGTCTGGACAGCAAGCGTTGGAGGCTGTATCCAACATAATTAGAGCAAAAGGCAGATGTGTGAAGCAGGGAAAGCTTTCCAGCAAGGATAGCAGAAAATTGACAGGTTTTTGCTGCTGTTCTTATGTTATGCATAACATTAAAAAATTAGACACTTCTCCTCTGAGGTAGGGAGGGAACTTTGGTTGGTTTTTACACTATACACTAGATTGTTCCTTTCTTGCAGTCTGCCTTTTCCTCTAAGAAATATGTTCCTTTTCTTCAGTTGTCCTCTGCCTGTGGAAATACCTTTACTTTATTATGTAAAATGCACTTAGGATTTTAAAAACATATTTATTGACATGCTACCTATAGAATTAAATTTAGTGAGAAGATATTGAGCAGATACTTTTTGCTGTATTCCAGTGCATACCAGAGTGGTTAGTTTCTGTTTACAGCTTCTGGAAATGTTGGAAGTCATGTGAGATTTTATTTATCTTCATTTCATGCAAAGCCAACTGTCAGTGACAAAAATACTGCTATTTTCTTTTTGTTAGTATTGGCCAGAGCTACGTTAAAGGAAGAGGAGAGATTCACAATAGAGCCACGATACAAAATTTTTGGCAGCTAGGGAAAAGTCGGGTTAAAGGTAAAAGTCAGACATACTATGGGGAATAAAACCATGGTGGAAAAAAACCTTCCCAGCAGATAATTTGTAGTGAGACTAGTCTAAGAATAATTTGTGTAGTTTGGAAAGGTGATCTGAGCTTATTAGTCTATGAATTGTATTAGCTGTTCTTCTTAGAATTCTCATACCCCTGCATATCAGACTTTCTCACCTCCTGACTTCACTGGTTATAGTTCTGTAATTTGCAATTATAGAAAAGGAGGATTACTGATGGAAAATTGTGTTTTCTGAATTCATGTAAAAGGTGGTGTCTTTATGACAAAATCCTGAACTGTATGCTTATGCCATACTACAGCACAAAGATGTTTCTGAAATATTTTACTTAAGGTAAACATAAAAGGCCTGAAGATGAAACAGTTTTATTGCAAGTCATAATACTTGCTTCCTCTGGTTGTTTATGTAATTTGGGATGAATTGTTGATAAGATGGGGTGTGGTTTTTTTGTTTATTTTTTTGCTTGCCCTTTTTTGTCCAGCTATTTGCTAAGATGGAACAGGGATTGGGTAGAAATGATGATAAACTTTTTCATGCCGTATCTAAAACATATCTCGTTTTAGATATCCATCTTGGTGTTGCAGTTTTTAATACTAGAGTTGTATAGACTCTTGAATGGATGCTGCTATGTACACACTTGATTCAAATAAAATACCCACATACTTGTAACAAGATTTTAAAAGGTAGCTATTCCTAAACTGTTTTAGATGTCATTGTTGCTGTTAGTAAATAGTATTCTTAGAGAGAAATGAATTTTTATTCTTTATGAGAGTACTTCTGTCTGAAGAAGTAGATCAAAAACCATGACAGACACTATTATAAACGATCAACGTTCCCTCCAAATAAAAAATAATTAATTTTTATGGAAACAGCCCGGATAATTAAATATATATATATAAAATTTTTGTCTCTAATTAGTGTATATATAATGCCTTACACAATATTTTATAGTTTAGTTTACATTTTTTGCAATCTTTTATGCCTGAAAATGACATTGAATTATTAGAACACAGCACACTTGTATCTGATTTCTTAATGCTTGTTTGATTCCTGTCTCTCTAAACTCAACTGGTCTCAAAGAAGTTTTCTGTTATCTCTGTCCCATGAATTCAATAAAACTCATTCTGCAAGTATGGTGCTTTTTTAACATTTTACTGAACTTCATCTATTTATCTTTTTTCTCTTCTTTTCTTTTTCTCTCTTTTTTCCTCTTCTTTTTTTCTCTCTCTCCCACCCCTACTCTATTTAAAGAAATCAGTCACCAAATGAAAGAGCTTCAGCTTCCTTATTTCCTATTTTAAATTGTTTCAGGATCTAAATAAATGTTTATTTTAGTTTTGAAGATGTTTTGCCATGTGTAAAAACATTCTATGTTAAACCTTGACTATAATGTTTTTGTACAGGCCTTGGAAAAAAGCAACAGACTATCTGAAAAGGAACTCGCAGAAGCTGCAAGCAAGTGGGCAGCCGAAAAGTCAGAGAAGGCCGATGAAAGCAATTTACCTGAAATAACGGAGTATGATGTAAGACAAGAGTATTAATTGATTTATTTTCAAGTGTTACAACAACAGACTCTTGTCTGTATTCTCCTGAAAGGCACGTTTTGTAGTTTACCCCTGAATTTGTCTACCTATGCTATTAAATGTTTATTGAAAGAGAGCGAGAGGGAAACTGAAGAGTTGTGATTGATTGGTTGATTTTAAAAAATACAGCAAAACAGAGTGATTTTGTTAGCGTAATTTGAATTGAGCTACAACTGAAAAAATAAGGCTCCAGCTCTCCTGGAGATTCTCCAAGGATCTCTCAGGCTAGTGTACGTCTCTGTGCCTACTGAACTCCTTAAAATTAGCAAGGGACTTCTGAGTCAAAACATGAGCGTACATGTAGAACATAAAGACTAGAGGAAAAGCTCTGGTTTTTGAGTTCAGTTCCATGCCATGTCAGCCTGCTACATGATATATTCCTTTTCAGAAAGCAGTCTTCTTCTACTTTTAAAATTAGGCTTTTGCCTTGGTACTGTAGTGGGTGGATATTTTTTTTCCCCAGAAGGTTTATTTCATTAATAATCAACATTGATTAATTGACAGTTTATACCCATCTGTTCTTGCCGCTTCTTGTCTTCTACTCCCTGCTATATTGAAGTGTGATTATAGCCCTTTCCAGTCTTTGTTTTGTTACGCTGCTCTTGGATAGGATGTCTTTGTAAGATTCTGCTGTGTTAGCAGAATATGTATTTGTCATTTAAAACAAACCAAATGTCCTGCAATGTCTTTTTGTAAAATAGTCTGTTTTAATTCTGTGAGTCATCAACTTTAGAGGCATTCTTACAAAAAAGAAATAGTATCTACTTTACAAATTTAAATCTTAAACTTCATAATTAATGGATTTGTATTTTATATTTGTAAATAATTGGGGGGGGGGGGGGGGAGATCATCTTCAGAAGCATCAGCTCTCCTTGTATTTCACACTCGTGGAACCTAAGGGCTGGATTAGAGAAACTCACTGGATGCCTATGTATCTGAACGTTTTAGTCATTCATATAATGGCTGAGTGCATCAACAGCTTCTTGATACTGGACGGGACAATCCAGTTGGATAAATAAGCTGTTCATGCCCCTCCAGGAGAAAGACCTTTTCAAAAAAAAGGAGTGGGGAGTTGAAGTGAGGAAGAAGAAGCTGCAAACTGATCGAGGCATGACTGCCGTACAAAAGACAACAAACGTATGGACACTTCTGAGAGTTTCAGGAGAGTAATGGTGAAGAGAAATGTCACTCGAGTTCTTGATGAGGGGAAGGTAATGCAAGGGAGGAAAGAATAGGGTAGGCCATATGGAGAAGAGTTGTTTAAAGCTTCCTCTCTGCCCCAAAGAAAATCGCAGTGGCAAAAGACTCAAAATTATCAAAAATTACATTCAAAATGAAACAGTTGCAGTTGATTATGGCAGAACCTGAGATATTTATTGACTAAGATAGTGTGCTGTTAGAATTCTAATGAAAGAGGTGAGGCATCTCATTCTGAGTCATGGAAGAAAGGCTATTTCTCACTCTGAATAGCCTGGCATATATGAATTGCGACAGTTTTTAACTTTTTCTAGTTTATCTTGCATAGTGCTTAATAGTTGAACTTTGTATTGCACTGAACTTTTCAGCAGCCTTTATGGTCTTGGACATTTCATGATTTACTGTAATAACAAGATTTGGGATACAATCTTAATTATAGTTATATTGCTCTAGTGCTCATAGAACCACTTAATCTTTTGTTTTTTCTCTAATGCTCTTCTCTTTCACATTAGTGAAGTCTTAAGATTCTCTGCCTCTTTATTTTTGAATAATAGAAAACTTTTATTCATGTTCTTCAATTCTTAAATATTATTTTAAAAATAGTTAACTTTTGCAAATCTGTTACATAACATTGCATTTAAATATGCTATAGTAATCTCTTCTTCTGTGTTGAGTTCTTGGAGTGTGAGTCCATTTTCATTGGGGCAGGGATACTGTCTTAATCTCTATTTCAGAGAGAAGCTTATACGATTTCAGTACTTCAGTAGGATTTCTCATATTATCAGGAATCATCTAAGTCCACGTTTGCTTTTTCTATACAACAGATATCTCTGTTCCTTTAATATTTAACCCGTGGCCCTGAATGCTGCAAGAATTCTTTCTGACAGTATTTTGGTTTTATTATTTCCTATTTACTTTTGATGTTGTTACTTTAATCCTTCCCCAGAAAGCTAATCCCACTTTCATTGTGGATTTATTGCTAGCTGGTGGTACAAATATCACATATATAAGTTCCTTCTCAGTGGAAGGGCAGGTAAAGGTTATCTGACATCGTTGTCTTTACACAGTTAAGACTGAATCATAGTTTTTTTTTATTATGTTGCATTTTTGACATGTTTAAAATCCATGTTTCTGTATCTCTTAGATAGTAGCAATAATACTTCACTGGTAGTCTTGATAAGCAAAGTCATATCTAAGTGAATGACTATATTCAGGTTTTTATTCTTGCTGTCACACTTTAAACTTTTTATTTTGCTCTAAACACTGATTGTTTTCTTTTTAAGGCTGGATCTTCAGCTCCATTGTATGTCGAACAAACAGAGGAAACGGAAACAAATGTGATGGATAATACAGAATTATATGAGGATGGCCATCTTCTTGGCCGCTCAAAAGCAATTGCGACTAAGATGAAGGAGATTGAACAGGTGAGTCCGTTCGGCATTTTGTCATGGATACGATGCCTGTGTAATGCTTTGATGTGCTAGAAATATGATAATTTATTTTTTTCCTCTTTGGAGTGTAATAGGAATGTAATCTGATTTCTTGAGATGATGTGATGATAACATCCCCATCTATTTAATTCTGTACGCTACTGAACAAGGATGGCATTTATCTGCACATGAGAATTAGTAGTAATTTTCTGTAACCTACATGCAACAGATAATTTCAAATATAATTAAAATGTAAGGCTTTGCATGAGATCAAATTATCAAAAATTACTTTTTCGCTGTAATTTCCTTGACTTAAATATGTACAGCATGGGACTGAACACTAGAAGCTGCTTGTTGGGCTTATTTTTGTTGTGGTTTTCGGGGGAGATTTTGTTTTATTGGGGTTTTGTGTTTGGATTTTTTTTGAATCGGCTTTGAATCTTGGTGCCTTTGTTGTTCTCTGAAGAGTAAGAACTTTAAGTTTTTCTTTGACTGCAGTGTTTTATATCTGGATATTGTGATAAAAATGTGTATTCTTTTTTGTGTTGTATACTTGGTGATTGATTTAATACAAAGCAAGGTTTCTATTGCTCTTGTAACATTGACTTTTTGAGGAGGTTCAATGGAAGTTTACTCATCGTTAATATCATGTCACTTCACAGAAAGGAATTTATCTACAATAACCTCTTCAATTTTATTATCACAAACAATTGAAGTGTTTTGTTTCTGTAGTTCTGTTACTGCATGTGGAGTGTTTGGAGGTTTTTGTGACTTGATGTTTCTGACATAAGTTGCTCTGATTTACAATGTTTTCAGTGTGTGTCTGTGATGGGTGGAAGGGAAATATAGATCACTTTCCCCCCTTGTGATTATCTCATAATAACATCTTCAAGAAAATGGTCTGGTCTTGTTTGAGATGAGCTTATTCTAGGTCTTTGTTTTCCATCTTAATTCTAGTGGCCTGTGGTCTCTTGCCTGTGAGCCCATTTCCTGTGTTGTAACACTTGTTCCTTTTTTCTTGACACTTGAAATCCAACTTTCTACTCAATTGTTTTTGTTTCTTTTTAATTTCTTTTTTTTAGTGCATCATCATTTTTGTGATGGGCATGGCTTTGCATGTGTGCTGGGTATGGCTGGGATGGAGTTAACTACAGCATGCCGTGACTTTGAAGGCCCTGATGCAGTTTACTTATCGCTGTATGTCTGATCACCAGGTTGTACACAGCCTAAATCAGCTATTACCAAATGCATAAGCATATGACTATTTAAAAATGGCAAACTGAAAAGACTAGGAGCAGATTTTGGATAAACAGCAATTGTAATTATTTGGCCTGATGCTGGTGAATCTGTGATTGGTTTATTTCCCACAAAGATCTGTCCCTGTGTCATAAGGACAGGCATATAGTGAAGATAGATAAAAACTTGGGCATAAAAATAATATGTTGATTTCAACATAATCTAATGTTATTATATTGGGTAGAGTTTATCTTTATCTCTAAGGAAATCTATATCTTAGCTCAGAAGAGCCTGAGGAATAACTTAAAAAGATTTGGATTTCATAGAACAAGCTGTTGATTTGACTATTGAAGCAGTCAGCTTCCAGAGAACTAAAATAAGATTTTACAGTGATATTGGAAGCATCTTCAATATATTTTACTAAACTGAATAAGACTCTTATTTTTTTTTATAAAATTAGGTACTGTGAATTTGTTGAGAGCTAGACAAGATATGTATTTAATCATTTAAACATAAGACTGTAAAGACCTGTTGTTTTTCAGGTAAATGTTTAAAAGTAACTTCTGCTTCAGCAATTTTATTTTAAAAAGACAGAAATTTATTGTTATGGTAGTCATAGAATCATAGAATGGTTTGGGTTGGAAGGGACCTCAAAGGTCATCTTGTGCCAACTCTCCTGCCATGGGGAGGGACACCTTGCTCTAGACCAGGTTGCTTGAAGCCTCATTCAACCTGGTCTTGAACACCTACAGGGAGGGGACATCAACGACTTCTCTAAGCAAGCTGTGCCAGTGCCTCACCACTCTCACACTTCTTATTTGTTCTCATCCTGATTCCTGGGTATTCTTGCTCTTCCAGACTCCTGGTAAAGCTGTCTTTGCTTTGTCCTCTCCATATCCAAAGCCTCAAACAGGAAATAGAGTAAAACTTTTTTTCTGTTTAAGAAAAAAAAAAACCAAAAACCAAAACAAACCAAAAACCAAACAACAGCAAAAAAATCTCTAAAGCAATTGAATGAAATATTCATACAGGTGTTCTGCTTAAATAAGTCCGTCTCTGTATCTTACGTATTGCTGATACCACTCTTCTGTAAAGTTCCCTCACTACCCTTCCTTTAAGTTCCAATAACACAATCACTAAATTGAGAATTTTAAATGGAACACGATTGTAAATGGTCACTCTGGCTCATCAACAAAATATTTGTATATTATTTGTTTGATGGGGGCTTAATGCAAGCATTTGTGTAGAATCATATAATTAGAAGAAACATAAAATCCTTTGTGTGCTGACAATGATGGCATGAAAAATAGCAAACAAGTGCTAGCTGGTGTTTACTGACTATCTTTTAAGAGTCTGCAGTTGCTCTGCAAGTACTGACTGAAGCTGACATAAAGAGGGGAGAAAGATGTGCTTGTGGGTAAAGACTTGGAAGAATCCAGATGGCTTGAAAGAATCCAGACATTGTTTGAACAGAGCCAAGAATTATGTGTGACTCGCAAACTAGAAAAAATCCAAAGCGTGTTTACTTTAAAGTCTGACAGTATTACTTATGAAGGAAGAATATGATTGAAGATTCACAAGCACTTGAGAACATTGCTGAATTGGGACTGCAGATACTGTGAGTGTCAGATCTTTGAAGTGGCAAGCATTGTGACAGTATCATAGAAACATCCAGGATAGATGGGACCTCACCTGGGCCAATCTTGTCTTGAAACAGGACCTTAGATCAGGTCACTCAGGGCTCTGTCAAGTTGAGTCCTGAATATTGCCGGTGAGGGAGACCAGTGTTTCTCTGCACAGCCCATTTGAGTGTTTCACTGCTCTCTCCAAGGTCAGCTGCCATTGGTCCTGCATGCCATTCTCCAGAACATGATTTCTTTCTGTCAGCGTCACTGTTTCTGCTCCCTGCTCGTCTGGATAGTTTCCTGTCATCTCAGCTCCTTGCTGTGGTCCTTTGCTTTTGACTGGCCCCACCTGTGGAGGTGAGGGACCTGCTCCACCTGAGTGGGCTCATCTGCTCTCAGGAAAGGGTTGAGTTCCCATGACCAGCTGGCTCTGCTGCTTTGTGGTTGGTAGAACAGGATCTTTCCTGGGACTTCGGCATGGCAAGGACTGGGAAAACTGATCCATTATATCCTGGTGCATCTTCTTTTCCACTTTTGTACCTCTTTGTGCTGAATGAATGTTCTGCAGCAGTAATGTGTGTCTCATGTTGTAATATGTTCTGTGAAGTAGGGTTTAGATCTGTGATGTGGCCTTTTATGTTCTATTTGTTGTTTGGGGTTGGGGCTGGGTTTTTTTGGAGCTAAATATTTCATTATGACTTTGAACATGCTTTCCCCTCTTTCCTCCACAATTTGACATTTGGTGTTATGTGTTGTCTGAGCATGGTAGAAGCCCATTAAGTAGGTGTTCAAAAAATTGGTCTGGGTACTCGAGAATAGTGTAGCAGGGAATTTTGCATCAGCATGTCAAGGTCAATGAATATTTATAGGATGCTGATGTAACTTTTTCATGTACTTTTTTGTATTTTTGCATTTAACAACATGCAATATACATTGAAGTTCTGGTTTTATTTGTTTAGTTTCTGTTTTTATATAGTTAAGGATCAGCTTATCCTTTTAGCACATAATGTGCTGAAGCGTGGGTTTTTTTCGGAAGTGATGACAAATATGTCCCTGGTGTTAAATTCACAGTTGGAGCAGTTCAGCGTTGGTGTTACACAAAGGACTATCTCTTTGTTCCTTTACGAGCATGAGTAGCAGGGATTCTTGAAATGTCTTATCTTGTCTAGACATCAAGTCTGCAACACTGTATTAATTAGTCCATTATTATGTGTCCAGTTTCTTAAATGTTGCATATGGAAGTTGAAGTGACATGAGTTACCTCTGAAAATCTATTATTTTCTGAAGACAAATTTTGCCAAAAGAGCTAAGTACCTTCCTTGATTTTGGCTAAGATTCAAGCCTCTAAATTTCTGAATGAGATTTGACACTCAGACCTCAATTTGTCTGTTACCACAGAGCTCTGGCATCCAAGAAGGAAGCATAGGAATTAATGCATTCACAAATGCTTCTTTTTTTTTTCTTCATGGAATTACTGGCTGACTGGATGTTTTGAGTTTTAACGATATTTTTAAGTATCCTGCACAATAATATCTGTAAGTGTTCAAA
Organism: Cuculus canorus; assembly: GCF_017976375.1. Classification (NCBI taxonomy): domain Eukaryota; kingdom Metazoa; phylum Chordata; class Aves; order Cuculiformes; family Cuculidae; genus Cuculus; species Cuculus canorus. The sequence goes on along the minus strand of NC_071401.1, from coordinate 177,236,928 downwards.
AGTTTGGATTAATTGCTTGTTTACTTGACTTTCTAAATTAGTATTACTTGTTAACAGCCCTCAGTAGTATTAATGAACTGTTACACTTCTTGGACAGCCTTCTTGCTGGAAAGTGCTGAAAATTTTTCTGAAGCTTGCATTTGAAACTTCATTGAAATGATGCATACGGTAGAAGAAAAAATGGGTGTGTGGATCGCTCAACAGGCTGTCCAGATTCTGTTTCCAGACCTGCTGTCTAACTGCTTTTCATTTTTAGGTGAATTACTTAAATCTCTGGCCAAGAAGCTGCAGTTACATAAGAAAAATATGTTTTAGCAGTTGTAGTGTATAGTTTTCAGAAGAACTGTTTTTCTCCTGCTTTGCCAGATCTCTTGTTCTGGTAAGGTCTATATACCAATAACTGAATTGTCTTTGAGTGTACTTAAAACTTTACTGGTAATCTGTTCCCTAGTGATGCTATACTGAGAGAAGACTGACAGCTCACAAAATGACAATTTACATTGTGAAGATTTAGTTAATAATGTTTTGGTTTTAATATCAGACCATAAAAAGAAATATACAGGCATTTCTGTAGTACGTGGAGGTATATTACATGCCTTCCTCCCCGCTGCATCCTGTGCCCATTGCTAGTTTTGGTTTGCTTTGGACAAAACTGTTTTACAGTACTTCAACAGCCTAAGAGTAAAAAAAGATGTAAATGCAAAGTAGGTTCCATGTCTTGGCTAGGAGTAAGCTAATGAGGAGCCATGGTAAGTGTATCTGAAAACTCTTCTGTTTTGGGTGTATTAGATTAACCATTAAAGTATTAGCAGTTGTAGTAAAATAAATAAATGTATAAATTGAGCTAGTGGGAATCCAGGAAGGAATGAAGGAGGCTGTCAAAGCTGGCCTTGGATGTACCTTTTCCTTTGACTTCAACTGAGCCAGGGAAACATTACTGTTTCCATGGATTAGCTTGTTGGTTTGGTTGTGCTGTTGCTTGTTTCAGGCAAAATTATCTAAGACAGAAAAAATCCCCTAATTAAAATATGAGTTAAAAGGAGGATAAGTGAAGTGAAGCTCAGGGAACTGGAAGAGTAGCTAGAAAACACATTAAAGGATTATTTTTGATTATGGATGAGGTCAGACATGCTTTGTTTCTGACAGTAGACCAGACAAGAGTAACAGGCCAAGTGAGAGTAAAAGATGAGGAAGCTGTAGATTTTGGTTCCCTCGCAGTGTTTTTGTTGTTCTTCAAACCTTATGTGCCTTATACACAGTAGTAAGGCCTTAGTGATGGACTCAACATCAGGTTAATTTGGTTTGTAGCGTAGTTTGTATCGTGCCTCCTCTGAGCTTATGTTTGTTTTATTTCGATGTAAAATGTAATTAAGTGTGTTAATTTATTTTCTCCTAATCAAGAAAACATTTGTCTCAGGTTCTGATATTTTGCATTAGGCTTCTCAGAAAAATTGCTAACTGTTCCTTTACGTAATGATATCACCTGCCTAAGAGCTTATTTCATCCTTTTCTGGTTTATTGGTTTACTTGTATGAGTACCCTTCTCCTTATACACAAGGCAAGTCTTTTATTACTTCTTACACATTCTTAGGCACTTTTTCTTCCATATTAAATTGGACTTGCTGATTTTTCTGCTGTCTTTTAATATTTGTTCTAGACCTCTTAATTTTACCATTGCAAAATCAAACCAATTAAGTTACTATGCTTATTTGCATCTTTAGAGTTCACACTTGCCTTAAGTCTTTTTTTTTTTATAGGGATCTTTCTGTTTTCTGAATCAGATCTGTTTATTAGAAATCTGTATTTTCATGTTTATGAAACTACGAGATGGAGAACATTAAATTTTTTGGTCAGCATCTTCCTAGTGTCATTGCTTCTCCTTACAAATACCTTGGTTTAAAGGAGGATACTTTTAAAAGTATGTGAAAACTTTGGCTACTTTCCTTTTCTCATGTTTGGCTCACTGTGCTTTTTTAATAGGTTATTTGCTGTGCTTTGCAGTGTTCATAATTACAAACTGCTGCATATGCAAAATCAGTGCAGCTCACTCATTTTACTTCAGTACATAAAGGTATAGTTTAATAAGGAAATGTATTACCACATTTCAGCTTTTTGCCAGCGGCTTTTTTCATTGGAAAGCTGATAAAAAGTATTATTTATTATGCAACACTCATAGGGTGATTCTTTTAAGAGAATTTAACATCAGAAATGTACTCGTTTATAAAGTAACAGTTGGATATTTTCATTCTTAGACTTAAATACATTAGATCAAATTCACTTTTAGCTTTCTGTCATCTATCTATGGAAGTTTTTATGTTTGAGAATGTAGTTTTCCTTATTTTTTTTTTTAATGTAACAGTTTTTGACCTGTATTAATCACATAATTTTGAAGTTGGTGAATGCTGGAGACTTGACTTGTTGATGAATCTAGTCATTGATAGTTTTTGATGTAGTGGTGCTTCGTTTGTGTGACCCAGCAGGACCGCAGATTCAAAGATCTCAGAGAGGACTGTTTACTTACAGGCAGTTTTAAAGGAGATTGTTTATAGATATAATTTCATGGCAGATCTTTGAAAGACTTAAATGAGAGTATGTTAGTAATTAGGTACTTGATAAAATTGCTGGGCTAACTTTAAACCAAAGAAAACATGAAAGAAGGTTTGTACACATTTCAGTTGCTGCTCAGCTGTTCAAATCTGAAAGACAAGATCACATCTTCGTCAGATAAAGTGAAAATCTATGGAGTTGTCTATTAAGTAGTATTTTTTTCAGTCAACATCTAGCAATGAGTGTTTAATTTAAAATTTCTTGTTCTCTCATGAGAAACCAGAAGAACAACAGGATGAAAGAAAACTTGCTAACTATAATACTGAGTAGACTAGGAAGAAGAAAGATTATTTTCAAGAGGTGATGAGTTTAAACAGGATTGGAAAAGGCAGTAGAAAGAGAATAAGCTCTGTAAAAATGTGGAGACCTTGATATATAATTAGGAACTAATTATGAGAAATTGCCTACTGAGAAAACTGTCAGAAGTTAAGATGCTTGGAAAGATAAGCAGAACTGACACAGGTGAGCCTCCTGAGAAAGCTGAAGGACAAAACCAGAAATAATGAATAGTCTGAGCCTTGATGAAGACAGCAGTTTCTGTGGGAGTGACAATTATTGGGAGTTTTTGTGTGTAAGGGGGTGGTTGTTGTGGTTTTGTTGTTGTTGGTTTTAATAACTTGAATTTAATTTAGAGGGTAGAGAGAGCCTGCTTTCCAACTTTTTCCAACTTATTTGTGCTTTAACAGAAGGTCACTGGTGAACTTGAGAGGTGGTTTTGGCAATGTCGATTTCTTTTATTTTTGAACTGTTTTAAGGGTAGAAGAGAAGACAAAATTATCTCTTAGCTGGCTCAGTGCACTGAGAGTTTTAACTTTTCAGTATTTTTTCTTTCTTGTAACCTGCTATCTCTTGAGCAAGACATCTTTTGAATTTTGGAGGAATATTCCATCATTGCTGACAGGTAAATGTTTATTTCTGGACTGAAACAAAATGAAAGGAGTCAGTCCCATATACCTAATAAATAGATCCAGTAATTTAAATTACTTCAAAAAACCCTCAAAAAATTACTGTCTGTCATATGTTCCCCCTAATCTTAAAACTGATTTTACATCAGCACCATCAGCATTCCTCGTACAGTCTTATTGTTGATTTCTGAAAGGCTTAGAAACAAAACAGGAATTCAAATGGTGCTTAAACCAGAATATACACAGGGCAAGTGGAGAACAGCATCATAAAGGGCTGCATAAAACCATATGTGTTGACTGGAAGGTGGTAACTGAGCAAACACAAAAAAAACCCCGACCCAGTAAGTGGCAAATGAAAAGCAGTGGCAGGAACGTCGGGGACAGAAGGGACTTGATGTTTGTCATGGAAGCTGATTTCCATATCTCCTGTATGGATGAGAGCTTTCAGGCCTCAAGAGGCTTGAGTAGACACTGACAGAAGAGTATCACACTGACAACCTGTAGGTAGGGAAAATCTGCTGAAGTGTGAATCTAGAATTCTATTTTTTTTTTTGTGTTTCTTACAGACTCCAGGGCTGATCTTAATATAACAGAAACTTGTTTTGTAGATGACAGTTTGCTGGTGCATGAAGTTTAATCCTTTAATCCCTTTGTAGTCTGATTTGTATACAACACTGATTGGCATATAAATATGGGATCATCTGTAACCAAAGACACTTTGGTGACTGGTTGCATTTGTCACCTAGTTCTTAAGTTTTATATTTTGTATCTCAGTGCCTAGCCTGATACATTCTTTCTTCTGGAAGTTGTTTCAGTGAGCAGGTTAAACTCAAATGTGTTTTAAAGATGGGTAGGCCACAGTTTTTTTAAGAGCTTGTTCTTTTCTGTGAACACTAGTGATCTGACAACCATTAGCTGGATGGTATTTGGGAAGCAAACAAATTATTTTAAACTAAAAAGCTACAATTTACAGAGGACTATATTGTGCTTTTGTTTAAATTGAGGACACATAGTATGCATATAGATTGGTGTCTTAAAAACCTTGGCGTAGAAAGTATTCATGGGTAATCTTACAGTTCTTTTTTAAATAATTTTGAGAAGGATAATCCCAAAAGGCATCAGAATTAGGAACTTAAGTTTCTTAAATGATATGGGAAAAAATAGTTTCTTGCATAAGTTGCTTATGCATGTATATCTGCTGTAAGTTAAGATTATAAAAACATTAGATTTTTATCCTAGGGTGTAAATGACTAATGCATATCATCATTTATCACCGACCCACAAGGATCACTTCCTTGTTTTGTTTGACACTCATTTTCACTGGTGTTGTGACTTTCAGTTCTCAGTGATTGTCTGGACATACACTAGTATAGGTATCACAACTTTTAATGGCATGCTTGACAAAATATGGCAGAAAAACAAGCGCCAAGATTCACCACAGGGCAAAGCTCGTAGTGTGCCTGTTTTACCTTAGTACTTTAACTTTGAAAGTCTAAAATCACAAGAGCTGAATACTGACAAAATCAAGCAGATCATGTTGCTCTTGGTTCTTTAGCTTCTCGTGCTTCTTCAGAAAGACTGCTTATGTGTTAATTTTCTGAACTGTAGAACTTGAAGTATGGCACTGAATGATACTAATAACCTTTAACAGATGGATTTGATACTCTTTCTCCATTGTTTCATTGGCTTCCAAATGGTCTTTCCTCTTCTCCTGCCCCTCAGATAGCTTCAATACTTGGTTTCATTACAACATAAAATGTTGTACTTACATGAGTACAGTGTGTACTTGCTTGACTGTAATTACTTCCCACAAGGGTTCACCACCTTAGTATAGTAGATAATTTATATATTAATTTAATTTATATATAAACTTTTTTAGTACTGTGCTACCTAAATAAAAAAAATAAAAAAATCCATGTAAACATTTTTAAACACAAAATCTGAATAGATTAGGGGATGCTGACACAAGCTTTTTTCTGATCATCTTCAACTGGAAATTTGCCCGGTTTATTACATTTATTTTACCTTGGCTTCCTGTAGAAACTAGCTTATGCAATCACATAGTATCTGTGCTGTGTATCTCTCGAGTCTATTGTCAGGTTTCAACTAAATTCAATTTAGGCAAAACCCAAGATGATTAGTTGTTACAAGTATCACGAAAATAGGCAGTAACAGAAACTATGCATTCAGTGGAGAAAGACTCTAATATGATTGTATCTCATTAGATATCGGAAAGTCCCGTTAAGCAAATGCTGGAATTGTTTTCAAAAACAAACCGAAACAAAACAAAAAAACTTGTACCATTGCAGCCTCAGAACTGTGTTACAAAGGGTTTGGTGGCAACCATAGTTCAAGAAATTATGTTCTGTGCTGTCCTCTGCACTGGCACAGCAGTCTTTGTGGGGCCTGGCTATTCATCAGACCAGGAAAAAGAATGAAAAATTTGCAGATATTTCTTTAATCAGTTCTGTTATTCACAGTGTAGTTTCTGAAATGTGCCTGCTGCCACAAGTGAGTACCCACACTGTGTTGTGTGCCACGCCACTACCATGTCTGAAGATTTAGTATCTTGAAAGCACTGTGCTAGGCAAGTGCTTTAATTATTGGACAGAAATCTGTAGAAAGTTATAGTCTTTGATAGTTTTGGCATTTGCATAGTAACAGTTTCCTTTTTGTCATTTTTGTTCAATAACCTTGCTTCTATGTATGCTGGAGAATTTACTCAGTTGGAAGCACTGGTGTATCAGTAGACAATGTCACAACAGCTTCTTCCAGCTGGATTGTTGGAGCTGAACTTTGATCTAGTCGTGTCCCAAGCTGGTACCCAGCTGCTCGAGCCTCTTGTGTAGATCTTGAGAGGAAAGAGCAGTCACAGTAATCAGTGGTTTTGGTAGTGAGATAGCTCAGATTTGTCAACTAAATGGTGCCTTTTAATTAAAGCTCTACCTCTTCCAGTTCATTAAAGTAGTCTTACTTATAGGAAAACAAAGATCAAAAGATTTCTAAAAGGTTTATGTATTTACTGCCTGTCAGCTAATGTGATGAAGAACTGGAAGTGTGCAATTACAGAGGAATGTTCCCACACCAAGACGCAACTCACTGAAGTAAAGCTGAATTCCCTTTTGAATGCATCTGCTACCTGCCACTGAACAGGAAAGTTGCAATGAAGACCGTGTTATGGTTAAGATAAAGATGTCTCTGTTCACAATTTTGGGGAACCTGTGAGATGGGTGCAGCACCCTTGAAACTTGTAATTAAATTACTTCTGCTGGTGGGGCAGTCTCGCCCATAGCTCTGCCAGCAATGGGATTGAGACCATACCTTCACTAGGTCTTGGAAATGGTTGGTGCACCTCTCCACCCCCAACAAAAGTTCAATGTTTTTCACACACTTGAAAGTAGAGAAACCAGTGTACCCGAAGTTAGGAATCTTCCTGCCAAAGTTCCTTTTCTTATGGGGAAAGGTAGACCATGCCAAAGGGAAAATGCAAAGCAAATTGGATGCAGGACAAGATTCTAAAGGTAAAAGGATCCAGGAGTTTCTGAGGAAGAGTTAGAGTAGAACTATGCCTAGCTGAGGGATAAAATGACCTCTGAGTTGGAAGATGAAGGAAATCTGGAAGAGAAGAAAGGATTTGTAGTGGCAGGAGAGGAGGAGTTGGGAATTGGGAGTGTGGGAAGCGATGAACGAGGGTAGGACTGGACTTGCAGTTGAAAAAAGTTCTGTGCCAAGATCAGGAACTGCAGCCAAGAGGGTGGAGAAAATACAGAGATGGGGAACAAGAGGAACATGGGCGGAGGTGGGAATTAATTCCACAGAAGCTCTGAAGCCTATGGGCAAATGCAGTGGAGTTTCTCCCTGGCTGAAGGGTGGAGACTCTACATCATGCAAGAAAACTTGTCGCTATTTCTGGTGCCAAGAGATAAGTGGGAGCAATCAGGTGCTTCCAGCTTAGTGTCTTCCCCTCTGGATGCCCTTGAGGTGTCTACAGGAAGCTGCAATCGTAAGGCAGGAAATGCGGTGTTCCTGCATCGAGTACCTGAAATCTCTTGCTGAAGAATTGATAAATACATCAGTCACTGTTGATTGTTCTGTTCTCAGTTTGGTTTACTTCAGTGTATTTCTCAACAACTGAAAACAAGAATAGCATAAATATTGTTTTTAGTGATACTATTAATCTGCTTCCCCAAGTGTAGGTCTAGCCATAACTAAAAAATTACTTTAATGAGATTAATTTTTAAGTACTTATTCAAGTTTTTCACAAATTTACTATTAGGCATAACTACAGCTCACTGTACAATTTTTGTTTTTCTTACACTGCTATTGAAGGATGTTTTCTTGCAAATATGTTTTCAGTAAAATCAGAAGCAAAGATAAGCTCAGATTCTGTTTCCGGTTTCACTGAGGTCAGTTAATGCTTTTTTTTCTTTGATTTTTCTAGTAACAGGATACCTATGTTTCACTCTGAGCTCTGGAGAGCTCATAGACTCACCGTTTGGGTTAGGGTATTGGTTTCTTGAGTCCATGTACAAGTGATTTGTGCTTTTAATAACACAGTGAAATGTTTCATAATACATAGAACAAAATTATTTGCTTTGTTATTCTTTCAGTCTCCTTTTGGTTTGAGAGTTACATCTGCATTCCAAATGTGACAGTTATCATCTGTGCGCTAGTAAATATATGGTAAAATGATTGTAGTATTGAGTCATTAACATACCTAATCCAGATGTGATTAATCTAAAATTGCAAATTTATATGCTATTTGATAAGACAGACTTTTAAAAAATTGGTTAAATATGGTATGCATCCCTGGTGTGTGAATTTTCTGCATCGTTTGTCAGCCAGTATTTGGGCAATGAGAGGGTGGTAAAAAAATATAGAGTTTAAAGTAATTATCTTCGTCATGAGAGCCAATATAAGTTACCAAAGAAACCCTATTTTAGGAATGTTTCTTTCTATTTTAAGCAGGGTGGGCTTTTTGCTACCAAGAAAAGCATGTTTCATTATAATGACCTGGCTCTCTTAATTTATTATTCATGTCATGGTAAGCAGCCAGAGCAGTGACTCCAAAGAGAAGTATTTAATGTACTGTAAATATTATTCCCTCCTTGTTCATTTATATGGATCCAAATACATTTTTTTTTATTGATTTTGTTTTTATAATTTTTGTATGTATGTATTTCTGACAGTGCAGTGAAAATGTAAGATAAGTCCTTGCTTGTCTTAGACCCGTGCCGTACATTGGGGACTTCCAAGAATGTAACCTCTGCTTTGCAAGACAAGACTCTCTACTCTGTGTGTGGACCAGTTTGTTTGCTTTTTTTGATTGTTACATTTGTCGTAAAAATTATCCTTTCTCCTTTAGGAAAATAAGGATTCGATTCCTTAAAGCCCTTTCATTGAAAATTATACTGGTTATTTTTGGAAGTCTAGTGCCTTCCTAGTAACATGGCTTGTGTCGTAGTTCTTTATCTAAGGCTTCAGTTTCTTTCAAGTCTGCTGCTATTTGACTGCTTCTGTACAGTGAAACTAAGTATTCTTGAAAAATAAATGTGCGTATTGCTGAAGAGTTGTATTAAGATATGCAGAGATCTGGTAGGGATGAAGTGATGAGCTTGGTTTTATCCTCTGTGCATCAACTAAGATATTAAAAGAAGCAAAGTTTCTTGACATTTAGTGTTTAAATCACTTTCTTATTAGGGATGGGACACGCTTGTCTCCTAGAGGACCTAAAGTCCTTACTAAAGATCTAGCGAGGCTCTTAAATAGAGCTTTAAACTAGATGTGAAGGGGGAGGAGGATGAGACCAGGCTAGTCGGAAGTGAGCCTGGAAGTGGGACTCCAGTAACTGAGGTATGGTGTGCTGGAGAGGACCACCGGTACACCACCACAGAGCAAGTGGGGGCGATTATACCTGGGGACGGTAAGGATGAAACTGGCACTGTGGAGTTAGTTATTCCAAGGACCAGTCAATCAGGAATGAACTCTATTCCCTTTATGAGGGCTGAAGGTTTGTCAGCCCAGCTGACATGCATTTACACCAATGCACGCAGCATGTGCAATAAGAAGGAGGAGTTGGAAGCTGTTGTAGGGCAAGGCGACTACAATGTCATTGCCATCACAGAAACATAGTGGGATGACTTGTATAACTGGAGTGCAGCCATGGGGGTGTATAAACTCTTCAGGTGGGACAGGAAGGGTAGGAGAGGAAACGGTGTAGCCCTCTATGTTAGAGAGTGCTTTGATACCCTTAAGCTTAATTAGGGTGAGGAAGGGACCAAGTGCCTGTGGATTAAAATCAGAGGAGCCCACAAAAAGGCAGATATTGTGGTGAGAGTCTGTTACAGACCACCCAGCCAAGAAGAAGCAGCTGATGAGCTCTTCTGTAAGCAGCTGGGAATAGTCTCTAGATCGCTACCTCTTGTCCTCGTGGGAGACTTCAATCTTCCGGATATCTGCTGGAAGTACAATACAGCAGAAAGGAAGCAGTCTAGGAGATTCCTGGAGTGTGTGGAAGACAACTTCCTCACACAACTGGTGAGTGAGCCAACAAGGGAGGGTGCCCTCCTGGACCTGCTGTTTGTGAACAGAGAAGGCCTTGTGGGGGTGTGATGATTGGAGGACGCCTGGGACAAAGCGATCATGAGATGATAGGGTTTTCAGTTATAGGTGAGATGAAGAAGGGGATTAGCAAAACAGTCACAATTAACTACCAGAGGGCAGACTTTGGACTGTTCAGAAGGCTGGTTGGCAAAGTCCCATGGGAGACAATCCTTAAGGGCAAGGGAGCCCATCCCCATGTTCTGTAAAAGGAGCCGGCGGGGGTGGGAGGAGGGGGACGACGGGACACAGCTTGTTTGAGTAGGGAGATCTTGAGAGGCATAAAAAAGAAGAGGAATGTCTATGAGCTTTGGAAGAAGGGACAGGCGTCTTGGGTGGACTACAAGGAGGAAGTGAGATCGTGCAGGGAAAAAATCAGGAGGGCTAAGGCCCAACTAGAAATGAAATTGGCTAAGTCTGTGAAAGATAAAAAATTTTTCTACAAATACATTAACAAGAAAAAGAGGACTAAGGAAAATATTCGGTCCCTATTGGATGCAGAAGGAACAACAGTGAGAAGGGATGAGGACAAGGCTGAGGTACTTAATGCCTTTTTTGCCTCAGTCTTTAATAGTAAGGGAAGTTGTCCCCCTGTGTACAAACCCAGGAGTTAGAGGAGCAGAATGAGGCTCCCATGATCCAAGAGGAGGTGGTTAGAGACTTGCTTGCCCAGCTAGACACCCACAAGTCTATGGGGCTGGACAGAATCCACCCCAACAGTATTAAAGGAGCTTGCAGATGTCCTTTCCAAACTCCTTTCTGTTATCTTCCAGGGGTCCTGGCTGACTGGGGAAGTTCCAGTGGACTGGAAGCTGGCTGATGTTGTGCCCATCTACAAGAAGCGTTGCAGGGAGGATGCAGGGAACTACAGGCCTGTCAGTCTGACCTCAGTGCCAGGGAAAGTCATGGAACAGATGATCTTGAGTGCTATCATGAAGCACATGCAAGAGAACCAGGTGATGAGGCCCAGTCAACATGGGTTCATGAAAGGCAGGTCTTGCCAAACTAAATCTTTCCAAACCGATTGCCTTCTATGACAAAGTGACTCGACTACTGGATGAGGGAAAGGCTGTGGATGTAGTCTTCTTGGACTTCAGTAAAGCCTTTTGACACAGTTTCTCACAGCATTCTGCTTCAGAAACTGTCAGCCTCTGGCCTGGACAGGTGCACACTCTCCTGGGTTGAAAACTGGTTGGATGGCCGGGCCCAGAGAGTGGTGGTAAATGGAGTTAACTCCAGCTGGAGGCCAGTTACAAGTGGGGTTCTCCAGGGCCAGTACTGGGTCCAGCCCTGTTCAATGTCTTTATCAATGACCTGGATGAAGGCATTGAGTGCACCCTTAGCAAGTTTGCGGATGACACTAAGCTGGGTGGAAGCATGGAACTGCTGGAGGGTAAGGAGGCTCTGCAAAGGGACCTGAACAGGCTGGACCGCTGGGCTGAGGCCAATGGCATGAGGTTTAACAAGGTTAATGAGGTTTAAATGCTGGGTCCTGCACTTGGGGCACAACAACCCTATGCAGTGCTACAGACTAGGAGAAGTCTTCCTAGAAAGCTGCCTAGAGGAGAAGGACCTGGGGTGTTGGTTGACAGCCGACTGAACACCAGTGTGCCCAGGTGGCCAAGAAGGCCAATGGCATCTTGATTGTATCAGAAATGGTGTGACCAGCAGATCCAGGGAGGTTATTCTCCCTCTGTACTCGGCACTGGTGAGACCGCACCTTGAGTGCTGTATTCAGTTCTGGGCCCCTCACCACAAGAAGGATGTTGAGGCTCTGGAGCGTGTCTAGAGAAGAGCAATGAAGTTGGTGAGGGGGCTGGAGAACAAGTCTTATGGAGAGCTGAGGTTGTTTGGCCTGGAGAAGAGGAGGCTGAGGGGAGACCTTATTGCTCTCTACAACTACCTGAAAGGAGGTTGTAGAGAGGAGGGTGCTGGCCTCTTCTCCCAGGTGACAGGGGACAGGACAAGGGGGAATGGCCTGAAGCTCCACCAGGGGAGGTTCAGGCTGGACATCAGGAAAAAAATTTTCACGGAAAGGGTCATTGGGCACTAGCAGAGGCTGCCCAGGGAGGTGATTGAGTTACCTTCCCTGGAGGTATTTAAGGGATGGGTGGATGAGGTGCTAAGGGGCATAGTTTAGGGAGTGTTAGGAATGGTTGGACTCGATGACCAGTGGGTCCCTTCCAACCTACTGATTCTATGATTCTGTGATTCTATGATTGACATATTAACTTATTCTGAATGCTCAGTGTCTCACGTCAGGTAAGGTTTTATGCATATTAAGGGTAAAAACTTCATTGGTAGGCTCGCAATTTATTTCTGTATGAATTGCTCAGCACATGTGTAACATGTCAGCCAATAGCTTTTACTGTGTCCTTCAACCTACTGTATTATATAGCTAAAATTAAAGCTCTGGAAGAACATGTGTGTATATGTCTGTAAAAAGTGAGCAATGTTAATTTCTGTTCTTTTAAGTAATGTTTTGGTTTAATTATTAGGCATACCTTTTGGTTTTTTCTTGCATTTAGTAGAAATGTATGAAGCATAAATGGACTTATACCACAAGGTAATACAAAGATACTTAGATAATTCAGTTGGTGTGAAATTTTTTTTCAATTAATTTCTTATTTTTCAGAGTGCCAGCTTATATCAGAGCTTGATTGAAGACTTAGAATCATAGAATGGTTTGGGTTGGAAGGGATCTTAAAGATCATCTAGTTCTAACCCCCCCTGCCACGGGCAGGGACACCTCCCACTAGATCAGTCTGCCCAAGGTGCAATCCAACCTGGCCGTGAACACCTCCAGGGATGGGGCAGCCACAGCTTCCCTGGACAACCTGTGCCAGTGTCTCACCACTCTCATGGTGAAGAAATTCTTCCTAAATATCTGTGGGAATGGAGAATAGATGGATAAAATTGTGGCAGAGATGAAGGTAGTCAGATGTTGTAGTGGTTCCATTATTATGTACGTAGTGGCCAACTGCAAGGTCTTTGGAGCAGGAGGAGCAGTTTAGCCTTGTCCATAGTGTAGTTTGCTGAGCAATGAGGAGCTAAGGAGAACAAAGAGAAGAGGTGAACAAATGAGAGAGAGGTTAATGCTAAATTGAGGTGAGATGAAGTGAGTAAACAGATCATATTCAAACTAAACAATTGCTCTAAGATTTGGGTTCAGTGCATTGCAGCCAGCAAATGGAGGTTGTTGGTCTTTATTTTCTTTGTTAAGAGTGTAAGCTACTGACTTGCTCTGTAGAAGGCAACTTTCTCTTTTCTTTCTGGTTATTTTTTATGGAAACAGTTACTGTTATAATTCTATGCAGTCTGTGATACTGTTAAATAGATAAATGGCATAATCCTTTGTTTAGCATGTAAATCAATTATTTGTGGATACTAATCCTTGAAATAACAGTGTCTTACCTGCTGATTTGAAAATAGAAAGTTCACAATGCTAATACAGTTATGTGATTTTAAAAAAACGAAAAGCCCACTGGAATTTCTGAATGTAATGAGAAAATGTTATTAATTTTCGTTGTGTTTTCTTATTTGATTTGGCTTGCTCTATTCTAAATAATTAATTTTTTTCCTCATTTAATTCTGTTTCCAGACAGCATAGTTCAGCCAGGTCTTTATTAGCATGAACTGGTTTGTTGTTTATTTAAAAAAAAAAAGTAAGTTCTGGAAGGCTGTGTGAAGTGAGGAATGCCTTATTTTTCAGGATATGTTTGTAGGAATAACCCCTGTCTACTCTGTATCTTTGAGAGCACATGGTAGTCTTGTATGAAGTAAGGTTAAAAGGTAAATGGCATAGTACTGTTTCTTTTGGCTATTGCATGAAAGTATTTGACCTCGAGCAACCTATTTTTATCTTGGGCAGTAAACTGTTTAGTTCTGCTTATCAAAAGAGACTTCGCTGCTCTCTTTCCATGCTGTTCTTATCCAAAACATACCATATCAATCCAGCATCAGTAGACTTTATCAGCAACAGCTTTTATTCTGCTTAGAGATACAGCATTAAAAAAGTTTTATTTGTATTGTAATGCTGCGTTTCATTCAGCAAATATTTTCATGTATTTTTCGTGGTTTCCAGTTTCATTATCTAGTTTAGATCTTCTTTTGTATTACCTCTTTATTAGTGTACTCTTTCTCCCGACCTTAGCTGAGTTGAAATTGTTTGGTTTGGTGTCTGTCTTAAATAATAACCTATGTATCTCTAAAGATAAGTTTAATATGGCGAAGTAAGTATGCTTGCAGACGGTAACTGATTTCCTAATTATTTGAAGATATGTTCCAGTCATCAAGGTGTTAGTGGTAATTTGGATTTTATTAGCTGTTTAGTCAAATGGTCAACCCCGCCCGTACTTGTCTGTGTGATTTGCCAGAGTGAAGTTCTACAAAGTTGGGGGATTGGCCAGAAATAGAATTTGCTGCATCTCCGAAGTGACCACAATTCATAATGCTGCTGGTGATGCTCAACAAATCTTTACCCTGCAGGAAGTTGACAGAATTGCTGGGCAGCCACTAATTTGTTCTAGCCATAATTTTTTTTTCATTGATGTGTTAATTTCCATGGTGCTTTACTACTGTTACTAGTAAACAAATACTTATACCATAACCAGGCTCCCTGTTTTACAGTTAAATAAGTTATTTAAGTAAGTAAATTCCAGGGGACAGAGTCTAGACCTCTAGTATCCCTGTGCAAGTTTTGTCTCTTGAATGCTAGAAATATCCCTGTTATTTTTTGACTTAGTGAATTTGTTGCATCGTGACATTTTCACAATTTGTAGGTGTTAGGGATCACAGAAAGCAGCTCTAAGCTATCTGAAAATACAGAGCTAAAGCTCTCAAAAACTCTGTCTCAAAAAAACCCCAGCATAAAGCAGTATCTGTTGATCCCAGTTTTCTTCTGTTGGTCATAATACTTTTTATAAGGATTGACTAAAACCTAGACTCTAAAAGAATCAAAGCTGTTCAGTGGGTGCCAGGATAATGAAGACAAGCAAACACTTCAAAAAGTCAGAAGTGTGTTCACATATCTTTCCAAATTCGTCCCAAATCTGTCCTCTGTCAGTTCACCCCATTAGACAGCTTCTGGAAAATGTTCGGTGACACTGGGCTGGACAGGGCAGACATTCCTTTAATGAGTTTGAGAGGTAACAGTTCTTGTGCTGAAATGCTGCAGTGTTACCGCACTATCTCATTCATAAAGGCTTATAACAAGGAAATAGAAAGTCAATGTTCTTGGTCTCAGAAGGTCTTTTAAAATACAAAATAGACTTGGTTTTTTCACATGGAAAAACACTTAACAATGAACACAGTGATTCCCAGGCTTTTTTTTCAGCTAGCTAATCACTGTGATTTTTCAATATTACTTACGAGCTGTAACCCAAACTTATCCAATAACTGATTCCAAGTACTGTGGGATACAGTCAGTGTTGTATCCACTGAGTAAATACAGAACTTCTACTACATTCTCTTGGAACCACAATTGGTGATTACTGCCCTAAGACATGTGATTTACTAACCATAAAAGATGATTTCTACTACTTGTGGCTTTCTTTTTGGGGAGAGACATGCTTTCTGTTTTTACTGATTTTTTTTTTTTAATTGGATTTCTCATTCTAAATTGAAGTGGAAATAGCTAGAATTGTGGGAACAAATTCAGAACAGAGAGTTTTAGTGTTGAATATTAAAAATACAGAAGAAATGAATATATTTGCACTAAGAAATGAGGCTTCAGCATACAGCCTTTCTGACCTGCTCTACCTCCAGCCCTTATGCTAGCTTCATGTTCTATTCCTAAATATATTTTTGTATTTGACTGAAGATACATGCTAAGACATATGAATATTTAAACACAGATCCTGTGTGCTTTGTCTGTCTGGGTTTAGGTACCAGTTGTATGAATGGTCACAGATAAGCTCAGAGAGTGGACACAATAGTAAGGCTTTAGGTAAATGTCCTCTTGAGATGTCACCCACAGCTACTCATCACCTTTTTACTCTAAATAAGTGATTCCTTCCCGCAGTGCAATTGGTGCGCTAGCATGTGACCTAATCACGCTGATTTTGCCTGAAAATGAATTTTAGGAGTAGTCCTGTGTATTGCTGACTCACACAAAGAAGTAGGGTGATGATTTCTGGCATGGGGATGGCAACAGCTGGGAAGGGGGAGTAGCCTTTTCAACTATTACAGCTGCATATGGAAAAAAGATATCCATCCACAAGCTAGGGAATGCTTACAGAAGTCTTCAAAAACATAGCCTTAATTTACTTTTTATTTCATTTTATATTTGAAATGAGTTCAAAGTAAATGATGAGAGTGACTACTTAGAGGGTAGAGACAGGACCATGACTTGGACGTGAAAAAAATTCAATCCATTATTGAGACACTAATAAAACTGATTTGTGAGGCTAATATAATGTGTGAAGTAATTCTAAACTTTCAGAAACCTTAAGGTTTAACATAAACTAAGTAATAAAATGTTGGTAATCTAAGTAATTGTTTTTCTTCTTGCAGCTGTTGCGTTTCCTTTCTGAAAAGTTGTCCATTACATACAGTAGTACTTATTTTGTGTAGTATTTTCTTTATGCTGCATATGTGATTAAAAACCCTAACCTTTGCCTTGCATGTCCAAACCTGTTCTAGAATTTTTTTTAACCATGAAAGAAGGGGGAAAAAAAAGAGTTGCTCTTTAGGCAGGCAGTGATGGTGAGAAAATCTTATAATTTAAGGGCTCGTTCTTAAAAACATTGATCCACTAGCTTTGAGTTTACAATTACAGTGCTGCTGCCACTTCAACGTGCAGCTGATCTGCTAGGAGTTGCTGTTAATAGAAAAAGGAAGATTTATTTTTTTTGTTTTCTTCCCTTGCTGCTTGTTTACCTTGTGCCATTGAAGAAACTATAGTTAATCCACACCTCGGGATAAAATTCAGTCTTTCTCTTTAACAAAACTGAGACCCCTTAAAGCAGAATGTTGAATCTGAGAATACTTGTAGCTGAGGATATTTGTTGTAATTGAAAGTACGAAGACTTTTGTTGAGGGAAAATTAAATCACAAGTCACTTTTTTGGTAAAAGCTCATGCACCGTTGTTGATCTTGTCTGCAACACACTCCATGTATGTGGATTTTAAACTACTGTACTTTCCATACAAAAATATTCGTGAGTTTTTATGACAAGGAAGATTGGTTTGTCATGTAAGTGCTACCAATAATATACAGCCCATTCTGATGAAGCTTAAATGAATGTTGTTTTCCTTTGTGGTCAGTGGACATAACTAAGAGCTATTAAAGCATTTTTAACAAGAGAATTAACAGACAGAGTCTTTTGTAGATAAACTTCACCCTTCCTGTTTTGGATGGAGCAATAAGTTTACCGTGGAGCAGATTTAGGAAATAGCTTTCCATCAATTCAGTGTTTTATAAATAAAAAGTTTTAGGGTGAGGTCCTTCCTTTGGCAGAAAGCTAATTTATTTCCTGTTTAATCCTGAACTGGTGCATTTTGAGTAATGGGTTTTTTTTTTTCCAGCATCCATCAGGAAGGAGAGCTTTTAGAATTTTGTTTTCATTTATAGTTCTACAAAAATGCAGTTTCTAGCTTGAAGATCATTATAGAACCAAGGTAAATTAGTAGATATAGAAATTGTCTGAAAGAGCAACAATTTCTATAAGCAAAAATTTTTGGATTTGTTTGTAACTGGGCATTCTTAAACATGTATCTGAGTATATGTGAGCTGAAAAAACATCATTGATGTATCTTTAAGAGATTATCAGCACTTCTGCTGAGGTTTAGCAAGTGATGAATTATAATTGCTGTGGATTATTTTGATTCAGATTTATCATCTTGTGAAAGGCACATGGTTTCTATAAGAAGACTATGTAAGAGGTAGAACTTAAAAGAATACTGCTATTTTAGCTAAGGAACACACAAGTTAATATATGAAGTAACACTACCCTCATCCAACACATCTGTTGTAAAGAAGCCTATGAAATCTAGGCCACACACAAACTGGTCTCTGAGGCCCTGTAGTTGGTGTTAGAATGCTGTTATTATGTGGTGTGATTGGTTTAGTAAAGAATTATCTCCAGTAAAGCCATGTAACATAATAGTCCTTGCTCTCCCACATGAGAGCTACTTCTGCTTGACTGAGCAAGACATTTCTTGAAGAAGTAATAATGCACTTGCTCTTGCCAAAACATGACATTAAATGAAGTGTATCGTCATGTACCTTTTTTGTTGTGTATCAATCCTTGTTTGTTTAAACGTTCACTTAAAGTCCTCCACTGTGGTATTAAAATTATTAAAGTAAATAAATGGATTTCCTAGCAATATATTTCAAGTAAAAGTCTTGCTTCTTATTGAAAACTTGTTTGTAGTAATTTTAAGGCAATGGGGAACTATTTGGAAAGTGTAAGTTTCCTTAAATGAAAACTCTGTTGCTGAACTTTCCAGATATTAATTTAGTTGCCAGGCAGTACAAATCATAGCAGTTTAAGGTTTATCTTGCACTGTGCTGAATAATTTGTATATGATGCTTTCTCTCTTCACTCTGACTTAAAAGAGCTGAGGCAGTTCAATAGTTCAGGTTTCTAAACGGTAACAACTTGGCTGGCTTTTGCTATGGCTGTTCAGAGCTGTACAGCCTTGCTCTATAGATTTGTGCCTCTTGTGTAACTGGAGCTGTAAACGCTATAATCATTGAAGAATTGTCTTTTTAGTTGCTTTTTATTATTTTTGGCTCTGCTCAACCAACTCAGACAAAAGCTATGTGTTCCATCTTTAGATTGTTCTATAAGCATTGTATAAATGCACGAGACTGTAATTTTTTGTTTGGATGGTGAAGGGAGAAAGAAAGGAGTTGAGGAGGGATGTTGCTTCTCTACACAGATAATGATTACAGTGTTATTGCTGAGGGGTGAGCCCTTCACAACCGAAGTCATGGGAAGATTAGGCTGCAGTCATCACACCCCCGAGCCAGTAATAGGCTTCTCCAGAGCTGCAGTGGACTCCACCCTGTGCAAACCCCATGACTGCACTGTAATTGCAGAGGTGTCAGCATGGGCATGAAGTGAAGCAAAGGAATATCCAGATGAAGTCTTGAGCTTGAACTGGAGATAATGGGTTCACGCCAGTAGATAATGTGGCTGGCAAGTTTTCTTCCAAGTGTATTACACAGCATTACCAGAGCCGTGTCTCAGGACCCAAGCTAACTCTTCAGGACTTTCAGCCTTGAAATGTATGCGTAAACTCAGCAGAGAGAGTTTGTTACTGTAGACACCCACACCCCCTAAAGCTATAGAGCACTCCTCGTCTCTTTTCATGCTAGAATTCTGCGTTAAAGTTAAGCAGGAAGACTTGCAGTGGTGTTGTTTTAAATTGCATCTTCTTCTTTCAGATTAGTTTAATCAAAGCAGTAAATCAAAAC
Organism: Cuculus canorus; assembly: GCF_017976375.1. Taxonomy (NCBI): domain Eukaryota; kingdom Metazoa; phylum Chordata; class Aves; order Cuculiformes; family Cuculidae; genus Cuculus; species Cuculus canorus. Next base: position 177,217,393 of record NC_071401.1, on the reverse strand, counting down.
ACAGGCAGTGTGTCCTATAAGCAGATGCTGTAGATCAGCTGAGTAGAAAGACCGCGGCCCCGTGCTGGGGAGCAGCGACTGCTCCTCCGGAGTTCAGAGCTGGATGGCCTCAGCTGCTTCTCCCGGGGGCCTCTGTCCAGGCGCTATGGCTCCTGGCGCCCATCCCAGCTGCACAGTGCTTGCCCCAGTTGCTGGTCCAGTCTTTGAGGGGAAAGCAGAGTTCAAATTAGAATTCATGCTTCTTTTGAAACAACAGCTGTATCAGCATCTATTCCACACGAAGGACTTCCAGCAAACCTTTCAGCCAGGTATTTACATGCGAAAAATGGTGAGCTTACTGTCTGAAAGCTGATTAAATCTATTAAACCAGGCACTTGAAACATTCAATGGAAAGGGAGGCAGAATTGCATTTAAGTGCAAATAACTTTAATATTTTGCGTATCTTCAAATTAACATGAAATTGTTCATTATTACGTAGTAGTTTAAATAACTAATTTGTATTTCAATGAATGTCATATTGATTAATGGGTACAGAAATTATTTCATAGATTCAAGGTAAAATTGTTAGTGCATTTTTAAGAAAGAAATAGAGTAGGCTTGTTGAAATTTTTGAACTAAAAATTGTGTACTACTATTGTAATCAAGTATTAGATTTGTTTTACATTTAGTTTTCTATAACCATGAAAATAGTTCCTCTTGGTTGAAAACCAATTTTAAATATCTTGATCGTGGGAATTGTCTGCAAGTAGTTTAATGACAGTTCTGAGCATTCTTTTCACTGTGGAACTATAAATTTATTTATTGTACTCATAAACGTAACAGTACAATTACGTTGCTGCTGCAGTAATGAAAATTTCTCTGTACTCTTTCAGTAGAGGATTAGCTTATTGTACTTGAGGAGAGTAAATTTTAAGTACGTTAATAAAGTCTAATTTGCATAGTTGAGAAAAATCCAAGATAGTATGTAAGTAAATTAAAAAGAAGTGATTTGAGGAGAGGGTAATAATTCCTTTTAAAATGTGTCTTTGGCAAGGAAATTTCTTTGATACCAGCAACACCAAAGTCTTTGAATTTACAGTATTTTCCCAATTTGCTAGAGCTTACATGCACAATTATAATGCAAAATCTTGCTGCATAAACAATCAGCTCAGGGCTAGGTCTGCATTACAAAATCTTTTAGCATTGCTCGTAGTTACGAGTGGAAGAAAAATTATACTTCATAGTCTTTCTACCCATGCGGGCAAAACCTAACATAGATATGGCTGTGTTTACAGAAGAATGTTTTGTCAGACTTAGTTTAGGTCTGCTGAGGAGAGGAAGAAAGAAACTGGCTTTATACCACCAGAGGGCTATACCAGCTATTGTGGTTTAGCTGGGTGAACAAAAGCTGTTACCTCTGCCTGGTGCAGAGGAGCCCTGGGGCATCATTGGAGCAAGAGAGATTTCGAGCAGTTTTCATTAATGGAGTGTCTGGAGGGGATAAGCTGTGGCTTTCAAACTTGTGCTCTGCAAGTTCAAGTTCTGCCCTTGTCAGAAATCAACCACCCACCAGTAAGCATGATGCTTCTTTCCTCCTTGCGTGGGGTATTTGATACTTGTAGGAAATGTGCCCTTAGTAACTGAAAGGTTTCTGTCTTCTGAAAGATAATATATTAAATGAATACAGGCGTGAATCACAGACACAAGATTGTGATTGCTGGGCATGTTGGATCTTCTCAAGGGTGAGTTAGTATCTAAGGGTTGCAGGCTGTTTAACGCGGTTTCTGAGCGATGATCCAAACTCCTTCTCCTGTGTGAACTGAGCCTTGAGGATCTTTGGCCTTCTGGATGAGGAGCTGGTAACAGGCATATCTGAAGATGAGCACTGACTCCCAAGCACTGGTGGTGGGCTGTGTACATATGGTGCTGAGCTGCTCAGAGAGCCTGGAGTTGCGTCATGTTGCTATCAAGAAGGAGTGTTGGTGGAGGTGAGAGAGTGTTACATGAATCTGTAAATGTATGGAATGGTAAAAATACTCAAAAATGCAGAAAAGATTGTGATGAAAAAGAGCAAGGGATTGGAAATTATGGATTAAATCATGGACATCAATTTCACTTGCTAAATCATCACAACCACTTAAAGGATGTGGTCCTCCTCGTGCCTTGTGGTCCCGCTTGTGTTTGTGAGCAGAAGCACCATCTTCTGCGTTGAAATGTATTTGCCCATTTACTGCATGAAACTGCTCAAGCCTTGCATTCCAAAGTCTCTTGATGGTTGCTGTTCAAGAGGCTTTTACATGTGCATAAACCCAAGAGCATTCAACAAAAGTGCCAGAATCATATTCATTCTAAACCATACCTGGAGAAGATAGTTACTGTTTTCTACCTTTACATAAAATAAAGCGCATACATCAGAACAATTCTTCCAGAAAATGAGAAATGAAAATTCAGTGGAGTCCTTTCTGAGATGGAGAAGAAAAATTTGCATCTCCTATTTGCTACTCAGTTTTACTTTCCAGGAGCTGTGGGCGTAAGAGCGGGAGGCTAACTTGTAGCGTGGGTTGGGACCAATCTTCCTGATGGCCTTTCCTGTTATCAGGGAACTTCTCTCTTGTTTTCTTCTTCTTCAAAGGCTACTTAGAGCAGAAGCTGTACTTCTGTTCTAAATAACATTGGGAAGTTAAAAAGCCTTTCTTGGCACAGACTTTAGATCTAAGCTGGGGAAACTACCATGGGTTGATTGAAATAAGGTTGCCAATATCTGCATGGATTGAAATAAAGTTGCCACTACCTCCATTCTCTGTTTTTCTTGGCTTATTCACCTTTGAATATATGTTAACTATTGCTGTTGATATGAAGCTGCTTTTTAGATAGGTATGCAAGGCTTTGAGACTGAGATGACAGTTTCTGACTCTTCTGCAGACTACAGTCACTTGTAGGGTAGGACATCTTAAGTTCTAGTTTTTGTTCTCATTACTATTTACATTGCCTAATAGCTCTGTTGCACAAAATAACACTGGCAGCTCCAGAACAGTTTTGGAGAAGAACATGAGGCTATGGTAGGCAGAGAAAGGAAATGATGCAGACTTTGCCAGTGAGTAGTAGATGTGTCATCAAGGTATTCCCTAGCTGGCATAATTTCATCTGTGCCCAGAGTTCAGATGTACAACAAAGTTTTGGTCATGGTTTTCCATCAATCAGCTGAGTCACTCAGTATGTTTTCTTTAGTTTAGGCCAAGGCCATTTTTAGATTATCATTGCAGAAGGCATATAGCAGTCTAAGACATGAGCAGTCCCCACGTGCTTGCTTTTGCCCCTCTTTCTTACCCAGCAGTGGTTAACGTCACAAAGCTGAGCTCAGAGAAGAGACTGTGTTCATCTCTTTAATGTCAGTGTCACGTGTTAATATTTAAGTCATAGTTGGCACTTTGAGGTTAAGCATGAAAACCTTCCACCGACACAGATTAGAGAGTTCTCAAAAGTTTTATTCTGCCTGTTCTAGGGCTTGATCACCTCCACCTTGGGGGGCTAACATCTCTATTGCTCTAGATAGATCTGAAAGTGTCTATTAGCTATACTTAAACAGTTCTAAGTGTGAATTTTGGGTTGGTTCTCTCAAATCTATGAGGAGTGTTCACTAAGATGTTGCTGGTGCATCATACATTTAGATTTGTGTCTAGGCAAAGCTTAAGTGCTTATGCAGAAACTAACACTGTGAAGAATTGATTTCAGACAGAGCTTCTATGCTGTTATAGTGTAAGAATAAAAAGAGCTAAAACGCCATGAGAATAATATAAAAGTAGGCGTATTTGTGATCCTCTGACCTCACAGATGCCAGATGTGCTGATTTTGGAAAACTTCAAAGAGAACTTCAATTTGGCTTATGTCGTTCTCATTCGTAGAAAATCAAGACTATAGATATATTTTGTGTGTCTGTGTATAAAATAAGTATTCATACATTTATATATGGGAATAGAACAGCTGTTTCTGCTTCTGCGTCATCTGCTTACTGAAGTGGTACACGTTCTTTCCATTACGCTGGTGCCGTAGCTTAGGTTAAAGAATAAAAGTATGCTATGGCCCTGGTAGATAATCACCCTATGGCTTTAGCTATTTTCAAGATTACCTGATGTATATATCAGACTGAATAATCATGTCGTTGATATCATTCCCTTTCTTGTTTTTCAATATAAAAATGTTATTTTTTCTTTCCCCACACATGGAATCATTTTCAGGTTTTAGTTCCAGATGTTTTCAGATGAGCTTTCCATGGTCTGAGCTCAGAATCAATATTAGCTGGAATTTTAAAGATAGGGTTTTTTTCCAAATCTAGTTGGGTCCCAAGTTTCTCTAGTATTTTTCTCCAAGAGACAGCATTTTCGCTTGTTTGGGATATTTTCTTCAGTTTTCTTTCTTTCTTAAGCATCATATTCTCAGCTTATTTTCCAGAAATAACCTTCTATTCCATGAAAAAGATGAGCTTTCAGGACCTTTGCTTTTTACAATTTTTACAAATTGTTGATTAAGCTGTAATTGATATTCTTGTAGTTGATAGTCTTTACTTCCTTCAACAAAGCATAGTGACTTGTCTCTGAGGGCTGGTAGTCATGCACTGGCTTCAGATATAAACTAGTTGATAAAGTTATTTCTGTTTCATGACTGTGGCTCACAGTCCTTTCAGTTGTGCCGATGCGTCTGGTTTTAGAATTGAATCACTGAATCACATTAATTGGGGGGAAGTAATTTTAAAAGGGATCATCACGGTGATGCAATTCACATCACAGCTATACAAATGGGTTTATCAGCACAACTGAGAAGGAGGCGGATTGCACTGGGAGGATGAGAATTAGCAGCTAGAGTAGAAAGCTTGTTGAGGGAAAATTGCTCAATTGTTAGAGGAGCTGAGCTATTTCCTTTGTTTTCTGTTGTTAGAACAGCCTTCCTGCTCCACCTTCACCCTCTTCCCCTGTTTTAGGCAAATTCTATTTTTTTTAAATCTTTTGTCACAGAGTAGTGAAAAAGTTCTTCACGTATTTAGTTTCCAGATTGTTGTGACAGGAAAGTTACTTCTGATTCCAGACACAGCAACAACAATGTCTCTCTTGATTCTCCTCCAAGTTGTCTTTTTTGAAAATTTTGAAGAAAAATGTGCTTGGGCTTAGCTAACATTTATATGCTAAGGGTCAGAGAATGTCATCTGGGTTAGGGTTTTGTGGCGTGCAAAAGAAACAGCAGAAAGCACTACTTGCTATTAATTGGAAGACCAACTAAAGCAGAGCGTTCGCTTCAGTTGTTTGTAGCTTTGGGTTCCTTGCCAGGCAGAAGATGGGGTGATGTGTCTGTGTTCTTTATTAGCGTCAGGGTTTCACTTGTACTGGTGTTGCACGGAATCCTCTGCGAAATGACACTTACCGGGTTCATTTACCTGTGGAAGATCATTCACACATCCTTGGTCTGACCACTTCAAAGGTGATAAAATAGGACAAATAGACATGCAGTTGAGGGGGAGGGAGTTCTGAACGATTTTCTCTGGGGAGAAAATGGCTTTCAGAGGTGTAGCAAGCACCCTGCAAGTACATGAAAGGCAGGAGTTACCCAAAGTGAAATACCACCTGTCTGTCATAGGGCTAATCAGGGACACCAATTCTTCCTGAGCTTTTTCCTTGGAAAGAGTCAGGAAAAAAAAAAAGGTAAACCAAATTTCCTCTGTTTGAAGTTCTCTTAGCAAGTGTTTCACTTGATGTGGAACATAACTCTGAGAGTCTGGGTTTTCTGCTGATATTTTACTACCAAAGAACTAAACATACAAAGTAGGACACTCCCGTCCCCTACCAAAAAATGCTATGTGCCCCCCCCCTTTCCAAACTTAATGTGATTTGTCTCGGTTTGTTTTGGGCTGAGCTCTTCTTTTTGACTTCTTGATCTGTATTGAAATTTAAAAAAAAAAAAATAAACCTTTCTTCCAAAAGGTTTCTTGTATTTGCCAGTCAGTGTTTGAAAAGTGGGTCTTGTTTTGAACTATTCCTGTAGAATACACTATACAAAAATTGAGAACTCTCTTTATTAACAGTATCATGTTAAATCGTTGTGTTTCTGGGAACAATTTAATTTGTATGCAGAATGTATTTTATTTTCTTTGTTTCTCTGACATGAATATGCTTGAGTTGCCCTTGGACTGATTCTCGTGAATAAAACTCGTGGTGTTTGGTTGTGGGATGGGGTTTTTTGCCATTTTCTTTCTTTTTTACTAGTGGGAAATTGCTCAATACAGTTGTAATATTTTGTGTCCACGACATAGATGGGAGGAAAGGGCCGCACAGAGCTTGTTTTTTTACAGAGATAACACAAGCACACTTTACTAAAAGAAAATAATATTTCCAAGAATATCAACATGTTGTTTTTTTTTTTTTCTCCTAAAATGTACAGAGATATGAAACCAACTTATCTTTATTCCAAAACCAGTGTATTTTCTAAACGGAAATTGGCCAGAGGTGTGAAAATGAGCTGCATCTGGCAGTTGGAAGACTTTGACAAGTTCCTTTTTGTGGATGTTTACATTAATAACCTTAACTGGCATTTGAAAAAAAACAACCCAACTAAACAACAAAATTTGAGAAGCCAGTTGACTTGCTTTGAAAACCTCCTCAGAGCATAGTCAGATGCTTGTTTGGAAAACAGTTGTAGTGATAATAAGAAGTTACTTCTCCTCGGCTTTAGTACATAACCGGCTTGTAAACTCTTCATTCCCTGCAGTGCAAGATCAGACAGGTTCATGTAAACCACTGCCAGGATTTCTCTTATCCTTAGTGGTTGAATCACCAATGCAGTCAAAGTAATTAAAGTCAAGGACTTCTATGAGAACCAGATATGCAACAAGCAAACGTAATTTGATGAAATTATTTAAACACAACTTGTATTTAAAGTATTAGGAAAGATTACAAACTCGGTTATTGTTGCTTTGTGTACAGTTTGAGATCACTAGAAGTGCCACAGTTAAATTAATTGTACATATATTTGCAATGAAAATCTGGTTTAGCATTTCTGCTTTGTCATTATTTATTAAATATTGCTGCAAGAAGACATCATATCTCTTTTTAAGGCACTTCTTCCAATAAGGATTATTTTTTCTAGCCGTATAGTTCTGGCCTAGTTACATTTGTATGAGCACAGGTCACAAGACGGAAAAAGGCAAATACGTTTTACAGTTGAATCCAATCTGTTAAATCCAATATTCTTTGTTTGGTTTGTATCTGCAGTAGCACCTGACTCAATGAGGGTTGTTGGTGTGCTAATGTAGTGTCTTGCTTTAATAATTTTCTAAAATGTGTTGCTTCTAGGTCTACAGACAAGACTGTGAAACCTTTGGCATGGTAGTGAAGATGCTCATTGATAAAGATCCATCATTAGAGAAGTCCATTCAGTTTGCCCTGAGACAGAATTTGCATGAAATAGGTGAGCGATGCATTGAAGAACTCAAACATTTCATTGCTCAGTATGATGCTGCCAATCAAGATTTATCAGAATCCTTCAAAGAGGGCTCATACTAAAGACAATAGTAATGCTTTTCAGTCCTCTGCGTTGTGTATGCCATAATACATAATGTGTTTTGGGGAGAAGGAGGAGATCTTGCTGGAGATTGGAAGGCTTGTACTCCTTCGTAGTAGCTCAGGTGGCCATATCTTGTTCCTCGTGGTCTCCACAATCGTGTTCTTCCCACCTGTACTTGTTGACGTGTATTCCTCTGAAAATATGTTCTTTTATAAAATGCTGTAAAGTGACAAACTAGCATTGAAACTTTTACACAGGTAGGAAAAAAAGTTAAGTTTGATGTATGTACATTTAATTTTGATGTTTATAATGTAACTTCAAACACTTTTTTTATTAAAATAACAAAATAACAAGAAGCAGCTCTTCGTTCTTTGACTTATGCAGAAGTATGTCTTGTTTTCACACATACTACAGGAAGAGAAGCCTTGCAAAATTGTTTGCAACTATTATTTAGATTATTTATTATAGTTTAATTTTAAACTTTTAGTGCATTCTGTAAAATCACATTAAGGGTTATCTCCAGTCTTTGACTGCCAGAGGACCCCTTAGCTACCTTATACAAGAAGTGCTGTATTTTTTGTTCTAATTGCAAGTTCTGCAAATGCCTTTTGAAATTTTGGTGTTTTCCATATCACAAGTTGTTAAGCAGTGTTATGTAGGATGAACTGTGGTTTTTGTTAATATTTGCACCTAAACATTTTCTTTGTTATGTTTTTGACTGTACCTTACAGCTGCTGAGCAGGGAAGGGTCCCTTGCCTACTCTTTCCCTCTTCCCTCTTAAGCCTTGTCACCACTTTTCATCCATCTGTTTTAACAATTTGGAGGCTGTGTGTAACCTCTACTTCTGACATCAAGAAGAAGAAGCAGGAATTTGAGGTGGTAAGGTGAGGCAGGGAAAGTGAGCAGGACCATTTCTTTAGTAACTCCAAGTTGCTTTGCGTTGGGTGTAGTATGAAGTTGAACCCTAAGACCCCAAATCCATCATCATTTCAAACCTAGGTGATTCTGGGTCATGTCTGGAGCCACTTCTGACCTGATGGAATGACTTGTAGTTGGGGAACAGTGGCTGAGGAGAGTCAAGAGTCTGCCAGTGCTACATGATTACTTTTCAGAGATGAAAAATAGTTAGGCCTCATTGTTGGTATCCTCACTATTGGATTGTGTACAGCTTTATATTTAATAAGGCGCTGATATATTTTAGGGAAGGGGTAGTTTGAATCACAATCACAGAGGTAAGTATAAGCAAGATTTTTTTTGTATACATTTGCATTTAGAAACCTGAAATTCTGTAAAAGGATTCATGACTAAAGCTCACCGTTTCCAAAGTCTACAGTGTTTTTAAATGAAAAAGTCAATGAATTCAGCTCCCAAGACAGCTTCTCAGATTTCATTAGAATGATGTGCAGAAATGTCATCAAAATAGCTACAATTTTGCATGTAAAAGGTACTGTATGTATCACAGCATCTTACGCATGCAAATCTTTATATGGTGTATTAAATATGTATTACATCAGACTCCTGGGATGCTTGATTAGTTTTAGTGTCAGTTGGGTGTGGTTTAGCAGTTGGCTTTTGAACTCTTTTTTTTTTTTCTAGGAGTTCACATTCCTGTCAGGAGATGACCTGCAGCTTACCTTACTGGTACCTGGGACTGTGTGGGCTGCACAGTGAGTGGGAATCAGCTCACGGATCCTACGGGATCCTAATCTGGGGAGGGCGAGAGGGAAAGAGAGGCAGCCTGTTGTGGCACAGTTGCTAGACCTGCCCTGCCCGTTCTGGCAACAACCTGGCTTACCGAGATCAGTCATGAAACCACAGGCAAAGTCTTCTCTGAGGCAGGAGCATAACTATAGTGCTTCACTAATTGCCTGCAGGACCAAGAGCCTTCAGGGTGTTACATCTATGTTTCTGCTTTGGGTTAGAAATGCTAATGAAAATAATAATGAAATCCTGTTTAATATAATTTTGATTTAAAATGTCCATTATTACTGTACAGTTTGTTATGACTCCTTTGTTAGAAGCCTGATTAAATTTACTATGATAAAATAATCTGATTTTTCAAGTGTTTTTCTGCATATTAAGGCATAAGCTTACAATGGTAGAATCATAGAACATCTTGAGTTGGAAAGGACCAATAAAGATCGTCGAGTCCATCTCCCTGCTCCTTGCGGGACTAGCTAAAAGTAAACCATAATCCATCATCCAGATGCTCCTCCATTTCTGACAGGCTGGGTGCTGTGACCGGAGCACTTTGCTGGGAATCTGTTCCAGTGACCGACCATCTAAAGGTAAAGAACCTTTCCTGATGTCGAATCTGAACTTCCCTCGTCACAGCTTCATTCCATTTCCTCATGTCCTGTCACTGGTCACCAGAGAGAGGAGATCAGCACCTCCCCCTCCATTGCTCCCCTTCAGAAACTTCTAGACTGCAACATGATTGTTCCTCAGCTTTGTTTCCTCCAAGCTGAACAAACCAAGTGACCTCAGCTTGTCCTCATAAGTCTTGCCCTTGAGGCCTTTCACCATGTTGTTTGCCCTCCTCTGGACACGCTCTAATAGTTTTATGTGCTTCTTACATTGAGATACCCAAAACTGCACACAGGGCTCGAGGTGGAGCTGCACGGGTGCACTGTAGACTGGGACAGTCGCCACCCTTGACTGTACGTGGTTGGCCCTTTTGGCTTCCAGGGCACACTGTTGACTCATGTTCAACTTGCCATCATCCCAAACTGTGGGGCTGCTCTCCAGCCTCTTGTCTCCCCAGTTTGTGCATGTAACCCTGTCCCAGGTGGGGAATCCAGCCCTTGCTCTTGTTAAATGTCATATGGTTGGTGACTGCCTGCCTCTCTAGTCTATCCAGATCTCTCTCCAAGTCCTCTCTGTCCTCGGAATCCACAGCTCCTCCTAGCTCAGTATCACCAGCAAACTTACCTAATGTACGTATGACTCCTGTGTCTATATAAATTACGAGAACATTAAAGAACACTGGCCCTAAAGTTGAGGCACCGGTGACTGGCTGCCAGCCTGATGTAACGCCACTTACTGTCACCCTTTGAGCCTGATCCATCAGCCAATATTCTTGAGTTTCTGTATATTAGCTAGTAGGTCAATAATAGCTAATAAGTTTCAAAAACTTGTTAGGCTGTCATTAGCTTAATCAGACTTCTTAAAAAATATGGATTAAATTTTACTTGTGAATTAAGAGCCTTTAGAATTCTTTTATGTGCTGTTTCTGTGAAAGGTTTAATACGTATTTATAAGTGATAGGTAACTGGTTTTCCATTTTAATACGTGTCATGTTGAATATTTACATTTAGCCTTCTGTGATGTATGCTTGCTGTTGATGTAAGTAAAATATTATACCAATTAATCTATTCATTTCAGTAGGAAACACAGGTTTTAGTCTTTCCTGTAGAAACGAACAAACTTTTGAGTTTATTCATCTTGGTGTAAAAAGTCATCCTTGCTTTTATGGACACCCTTGATGGGGCTCCTGGAAAGGGGTAGGAAGAGTATTGAGAGTATTGGTGGGAGGAATCTGATGCTATGCTGGAGGAATTAATCTGCTTTGTCACCTTAAGAGCTCCTGGAAAAGAAAACACTTTACTCCTAGAGCTCCTTAGTGTGCAGATACTCTTAAAAGAACAAAAAGGGAAGAGGAAGGAAAGGAGTGTGGAAATTCAGAGCTGCTTGCTGTGGCTGGAGTGGTTCTGAACAGATCTGTAACCTCGCTGGGTGAGTTGGTAGCTTTGAGTGGCAATGTAAGCAATTAGCATGAAAATCAGTGATAAAACCACTATGGATATATGGAAGGAGCTCATGCCATGTATCACAGAAGGGCTGGTTCCTTGCTACCCTGTTTTCTGTGCAGGGTTTCTTCTATTGATGATGACAATTCAGTGCCCTAATATTTCTCACTGTCACGAAGGATGTACTGATTTTGGCTGGGATAGAGTTAATTTTCTTTGTAGTAGTTAGTATGAAGTTGTGTCTTGGATTTGTGCTGGAAATAGTATTGATATGCAGAGATGTTTTCGTTATTGCTGAGCAGTGCTTACACCGCATCAAGCCCTTTTCTGCTTCTCACGCTGTCCCACCAGCGAGTAGGCTGGGGCTGCACGAGAGGTTGAGTGGGGACACAGCCGGATCCCAGCTGACCAAAGAGATTCCTGTGCGCTCACAGCCCAGAAGATCAACTGTATCCTGGGCTGCATCAAAAGAAGCGTGGCCAGCAGGGCGAGGGAGGTGATTCTGCCCCTCTGTTCCTCTCTTGTGAGACCTCATCTGGAGTATTGTGTCCAGTTCTGGACTCCTCAATGTAAGAAGGATATGGAACTGTTGGAACGGGTCCAGATGAGGGGTACAATGATGATCAGAGGGCTGGAGCACCTCCCATACGAGGACAAGCTGAGAGAGTTGGAGTTCAGCCTGGAGAAAAGAACGCTTCGAGACTTTGCAGTGACCTTCCAGTACCTGAAGGGGCTACAAGAAAGCTGGAGAAGGAACTTGTAGCAATAGGACCAGGGACAATAGGTATAAACTGGAGAGGGGCAGATTTAGACTGGACATGGGGAATTTCTTCACCATGAGAGTGGTGAGACACTGGCACAGGTTGCCCAGGGAAGCTGTGGCTGCCCCATCCCTGGAGCTGTTCAAGGCCAGGTTGGATGGGGCCTGGAGCAGCCTGGTCTGGGGGGAGGTGTCCCTGCCCATGGCAGGGGGATTGGAATTGGATAATCTTTAAGGTCCCTTCCAACCTAAGCTATTCTATGATTCTACAGTATTCCAGACCATATGATGTCACGCTCAGCAATGACATTGGGGCGAGGGGCAAAGTTTTCTGGGGCTGCTGTTGCTCAGGGGCTGGCTGAGTATCAGTTGGCTGATGCTGAGCAACTGGGGATTTGGTATCACTTGGGGTTGGTTTGTTTGTTTTTAACCTATTTAATGGTCTTTATCTCAACCCAAGAGTTTTCTCACTCCTGTCCTTCCAGTTCTCTCCCCCTATCCCACCAGAAGGATGATAGAGGAAGGGGTGTGACTGAGTGGCTGTGTGACGCTTAGGTGCCCACCATATATAAGCTCCACTTGAAACATAAATACTTCTAATAACACAAACCACAATTTACAGCTTCAGTGACTGTCAGAGTCTTGTGCTAGTAGCAGACGCCCCATCCCATACCACTCTCTTTATATTTAAGGTGGAAGGATCGATTAAAAATTATTATTTTTAAAAAATTATTATTATTTCTCTTAAGAAGTAGTCAAAAATAATGAAGTATAAATCTTTTATGTCAAGCTAAAAAAAACCTAAAGAGTTGTACAGCTATCTTTAAACCTAGCATTTGATTTGTAATGCGGATGAAAATAGGAGTTATCCCCTCTTTCATGAAGTGTACAGGAAAAGTGTACAGTTACAAGTACCTTTTACTGTTCCCTTGACATGAATGTCTCCTAGCAATCCATTCCTCAGCAAGACAAAGCTTTCTAAATGTTTTGTAATGCTCTTAATTACTTGCGGTCTTGCAGCGCAGCGTAGGTAAAGAGGTGTCTGTGCCTCAGAGTAGCAGTCTGAACTAGTTCTGAACAAGCTCCTTAACCACTGGAAGGCAACGACACTGGCTCACGGCTGCCCTGGGCATCCTGCTGGTCAAGCTGGACGTTCCTTGGCCAAGTCTGGTCCAGAGGGAAATAGGCAGGTCCTGAGCTCCTGCCTCCAGCTGGAAGAACTGCTGCTGTTTAAGAGGGAGAGCACTGCTGTGTACAGGAGGGTTATTACCCCCTTGCACAGGCAAACACAGCTCTAATTTTTTTCCTGAGTAAACCTGTGAAGAAAGGTCGCCATTGACTGCTGAAGCTTCCAACTGAACAATAACAGTATAAAAACTGGTGGTGGGAAAGGGGAATTGTCATTATTTACATCACTTACTTTGAATGTAATCACCCAGAGCCCTCGCAGGAGCAGAGTTCACAGAGCCTCAGCAATGCCACCTTTAGCCATGTTATGCTTGGGGTTTCATAGAAGGATATGTGGAAAGAGATACATCTGTCAACTCATTTATTTTGAGGTTTAGAGGGATGTAGCGGGAGAGTTAACTCTGAAGACACTTTGTAAAGGATGCACTGGGCAACAGTGCGTTGTTTTTTTTTAAAAAAAAAAGCAGCTAACTTAACTTAAGGAGAACTTTTATCATCTGATATTCCACTAATGCATTGCACTTTTGGGAGAGTACACATACTGTATCTCAGAATGTGGAGCAAGATCAGAAGAATGTCTGATGGAGACATTTTGCCATGAGACAGTTACTTGCTCCAAAAAGGGCGCAGCAGTAGCAAGCAGACAGAGCATTTAATTTCTGAGGATCCTGGTTCCCCACACTTGGAAATGCGGAAAAGAATGGAAGGTCCCAATCATTATTTGAGCATCCCAGGGAACGCATTAACAAGTCAGCTTGTCTTCTCAAGGCCTTTAAGTCTTGGCAGTCTGGTGGTTGTAATATACTTAAGCGCAACAGGCATTTGGCTGCTAGGAAAGCAAACACTGCTTAAGCCACCGCGGCAGCCTGCCAGCTGGAAGCATCCCACGAGACGCCCATTGGCCCATACGATGTAGCATGATATTACTTTGATCAGCTTTCATGTACACAAGACTTGTTTGTACTAGAAAAGTGACTTACTTATATGATGAATACCACCTCTGGGAGCAAAGGATCTTTTGCTTATTTTACTCTGAAAAATACAAGTAACTGCTAGTTTGGTTTAGCCTCAGCAATAGCTTCATTTTCTTTGTTGTAAGCCAATAGCCATGTGTCCATTCCTCCCTTATGTCTAGCTGCTTTTACTTCAAAACTTCTATATCCTCAAGAAGGGGCTTAGTTCCATTTGCCAGGCTTTTTTTTTTGGGGGGGGTGTGGGGGGGTGGTATGAAGCATCTGTTATTTCATTAATGACCTTTCTTCGGGTGGTGAAAAAGGAAATGGCTTTAGTATTTACTGGCTTAATTGGTGGGTGCCACTATTCAAGTAACAATTTTCTGCCCTTTATTTAAAACATTGGAAGAAGGTTATTACAACTTAACTTCTCTCCTGCTGCACATGAGTTCAAGGCAACATTTGACATTACCTCCTACTACACAGCTTTTTGTCACCTTGCCTTCTACAATGACCCAGCATCTCTCTTCCTTTATGTAGGCCAACTTCTGAAACTATTTTTGGCAAGGGAGAGGAACAATAATAACAAAAATAAATCCACAGGAGTTGCATATTTGTTGTACTGATATATTCCAGGCTTGTGTGGTTTTTACATTTATATAGTTTACATTTTGCTTGACCCATAAATAACACTTGCAAGATTAAGAGGGCCATAGTTTAGAGAGTATTTACATAGCCCCACCATGCATACAGAGCTTTTAATACGTAGGAGATAAAATTAAGCTGGTTTGCACTAAACATTTTTCAATATTTTTCAACATAACCCCCCTAAAATACAAGCAGTATTTCATCCATAATGCTGCTGTTAAACCCCTAACAAATCTAATTTGATATTGTAACAACTTCCTCAAATTCAGGGATATAAAAATATTCAGCTTTTAAAATTTTAACTGTACAATATGTACATTAGTATTTGCACTGTTAAATTATGAATACATTTAAGCCTATGAAATACTACATTATAAATATCAATGTTTTTTGATTTAGAATTGCAGTGAATACATTTTAAAACCTGGATAATGCATTTGAAAAGAAAGAACAATTCTGGAGCCTAATCCTTTGAGCCCTTATGAAAGTATTTGTTACGTAAGTATTCATTGACTTAAATGGAGTTACATGCCTGAGCAAAGGATTCCAGCAGCTGTACCTCTCGCTTTCACTGCTGGGGGTAGGGGGCACGGCATCAAAAATGTCACCACTCATTGGCAGCCAAGTCCAATTCCAGCAGCTGAATTAATATCTTCCTTTAAACAGGCACAAAAATACACTCTTACAGAAGGATGGAATTCTTAAAAAAAAACGTGGAGGGAAAAACATTTAGGATATATCAAGGCCTCAAGCATTTCAGTTTGGATTTTTGCCTCCTTAAGAGTGGACTCTTTGGAAAAGGAGCATTTTCCCAAATTTAAAAAAAAAAAAAAAAAAATCTTGGTTTTTTAGAGAAACTTGAAAAAGGAAGAGTGAGTTTTATAAATAAAGAAAGGGCACAGTATAAAGCCTTCTTTTTCTGGGCGGTAAGAGGAGGAAGTCAAAGATCACCCTGTGTAGGTATAGCTACAGCACAGGACCGAAGATTTTACTTCTTGATCTTTGTTGAATTTCCTCTTCAGATATTTCAACATAAGTGAATAGAGAGCATAAAATAAAATGTCTACAAAAAGTCTGTATCAAGAACTGCAATAACTGTATTTTGACAGCTGAAACCTGATATGTAAATCTAGCAACATCTGAGGAGATCGTCGTTTGGCATGGCGACATTTCTGAAAGTTACTTGTACAATGTAAACTCTGGCAGGATTATCATTTACACTGGCAAAGCATTAAGAACCATAGCAACTTGCCTAAGTACAATTATTAATATAAAAAGATGTGGTTCAAATTGTAGCTACAGGGTTGACTGGTCTTCCCCACTGTTAAAACAAATTAAGAAATGATGCAATTTTTTCCTTTGTGTCCCCTCTTCTTCTTTGATTTGGTCGTCCTTTGTCCAAACTGAGAACTAGATAACGCAGTAGTTGGACCAGAAAGGTCATCTGTGTAGTACGGATATCTCAGTGATCGTGGCTGTGGAATTGGCTGTCCTAGGAAATATCCTTCCTCTTCAGAATCAGACGATGAAGATGAAGTTGAACACCAGGAGTCATCTTCCTCACCATACAATCCAAAAAATTTATCAACCACCTGATTCCTCAGTGCATAATCAGACCTAGTATGGGCGTATTGTCCATACAGCTCTGCATTTTGAATATATGACCGGATATCACGTGAGCTTCTATTCTGAATAAATTTTTCATGATCCTGAGGAGAGTAATAACGAAATCTCTCTCTGGGAGAGCATCTTCTTTCTGCAGCCAAGTTAAGTGCGTTATCTGAACGAGACTTCCTGCTTCTTCTACGATGATGAGAAGGCCGGTTTCCACGCTCTTCAAAATGGTAAACACGCCTACGAGTCCTTTCACTCATCGGAGGCTGACGTATTTCAACATTCTCGTAACTTCCATTATCAATAACATCATCTGAAAACTTCACTTGCTGTGGTCTAGACTGGGATTTAGATCTTCTCAGTACAGGCATATGCACTGGCTTTTCCTCTGGCGAGACCTTTGCCTGACACAACTCTGAGCTCAGACTCTTCAAGGACTCCGTGCTCCGGTGGAGCATCGAAGAATTCAGAGTTCCCATGTTGCTCATTTTCTCACAGTCCTCTATCTCCAGTTCTTGGAAAGTTTGCAAAGAATAGAGAGATGGCCGTGGCTTGCCTTCTCCATCCATTGAAGCCCCTGTGGTGCAAGTGAAGAAAGGAGGAAAAGGAAAATGAGAGTACTATCAAAGAGATAAGTATTTTAACAAAATATTACACAGTTATTTTCAGTAAACCAGACCTTATTAGTGGGTTTATTACCAAAAGAACTAGCTTCATAGAAGAATAAGTTTTGGTTTTACTTAAAACATTTAAGTATTAGCTCTTATTACCAAAGAATTCACTAATATTAGGACATCAAGAATGGGAAGAAGTTTAATGAGTTTAAAATATTTAAACAGCTGTAACATGCGTACAAGCTAAGCCTCTAAGAAGAAAGAATGACTTAAAATTATTCTACAGTCCATGCTTAACGTTTTTAAGGCTAAAATATTTCATGTTTCTATTGTCACCAAATTCAATATCCCAGCTGTTGCTACAGGAAAGCCAGGCTTACCGCCTCGCAAAGGATCCATACCCTCCAAAAATCATTAGCGGTAAGCTAGACTAGTTTAATCCAGGTTTGCATCCAATCATCCTTCATTCCCACAACAGCAGCATCATCTGCCCTCCAGATCTGGAACCTCCAGTTCCTCCTCCTGTCATGCCCCCTGAACCAAGATTCCCTTGTCAGTTCCTTCGTTACTGCTTATGTGGTCAGGCCTGAGCTACACAAGTAGCTACAATAATTCAGGTTACACAAGGGAAGGAACGGAGAAGAGGACAGGACAACTTTTAAAATGGGTCTCTCATATCTTACTCTCAGGTTTGGGGTTTTTTGAAATAGGAAAGGAAGATTCACACACACACTTGCACACTCTTACACAGGCATTTGCATATCTGACTTTTATCCCTTTGGCTAATTTCAATCACACTTGACAAGGAGGTTCACAAAAGTAGATTATTGGTTTCTCTTTAGTCAGTGGAGAAAAGAGAATCTCATAAAACTCATTCCCTAAGGCTAAGAAGGTCCCTTTAGATTTTCTACATATTTTTACAAGCAAATCAGGAAATTACCTACAGTGTTTTGCAGATTGTCTTTACTATTATCCTAGTATATACTGCAACTTCTTGTACTTAAGGTATGGAAAAAATAAATCTTCATTTGCTTAAAGCAGTGGTTTGCATACAATAAACGTGCAGTTCAAGACCATTCTTACTGTTTAACATTATGGATTTTTTTGTTATAAGCAAATGAAAGAGGAAAGGAAAGGACAAGGATTTGAACAGAATTTAAGTTGCAGAAAAGTATCTTGTGCAATAAAATGTGCTTTGTAAAAGCTACTGCCTACTTTACGTGCATCTCTTGCTATTAAAGCTTTTCAAAAATTACAGATATGAACAGTTCAAAATACTCCAATGTGCACTGCTTTCGTTGGCCTCTCCAAACCCAGTCATTTTTCCCCCTCATTACCTGTTATATTAGACAAAGCCAAAGAATCCATCGAGTCTCGAACACTTTGTTCTTGCTGTTTCAGGTCAGACAAACATTCAAGCGAACCTCCATACCATGGTGTTTGGTCATGTTTGTATCCCGATGCCCCGTGTTCCATGTCTAGCTCCTGTATCTTCCTGCTGCTGGCAGGGCCTGGGTGGCTGCCATAGGCAGAGTCACCTAAGCCATCCTGTGACTGGGCCCAATACATGTCTGATTGATACTTCTTACTTGCTAGGCTTGGATTATTTTTTTTCAAGTCCAACTTGCTCTTGACCATGCTATCAGAAATCCAGTGTTCGCTTGATCTAATGTCTACTTCAGCTGGCTGCTGGAAGAGGCTTTTATCACCAAACTTCAGAAGAAGCTGAGTCATGTAGTCTTCATGTTCAGCCCATTCTTCAGGGTCTTCAGGCATTTCTTGCTCTACTCTTCCTTTCCAGAAATCTTCATTAACAAAGTTTGCCTCTTCCCTTGAAAGACTTAAATCATCCAGCTTACGAGAAAGAGTATCATCAGCATTGTCTGAAAGGCCAGAAAATTTGTAATTGAGGGCTGGTGACAGGAGGAGAGACTGGCGACACTGGTCGGCCGACCTGCTGCTTTTTCCCATGCGTATGCTCCTCCTGGAATCTCTGGATCGAGCAGACTGAAATGCAGAATCGGAAGAGTCGGAAGCATGAACATCCTCTCCCAAGCTGCAGGTTTTTGAACAGTAAATCTGCCCTTGTTTGGGAAGGAAAGGGCAGCCAAGCAAAGAGGTCTTGCACTGAGCACAAGAAAAGCAAGTCTCTGTGGCGTGCCAGTGCTGTCCATCATAGGTCATCTGAGCGTGGTCAACACCTAGAATGGGAGAAAAAAAAGCAATGCTTTGGGTTTCTCCAAAGGAAAAAAAGAAGTCACTTGCACAATCCACACTTACGGAATATGAAATTATTTCATAACTTTTCTTTCTCTTAATTTGTAAGTTTAATGCTGAAAAACTTACTTACCAATGTGTTCCCCACAGGTCTCACAGTATTCTGCATACAGAGATTCAAAACAGTTACAGCAGAACGGTCGCCCATCCTTCATGATGTATCTCTGTCCACCCAGGATTGTTTCACACTCGAGGCAACAGAAGTGCTTCATGTGCCAGTGGCGACCCTCAGCTTCTGTACACTCATCAGCAAAAATTATCTTTTCAAAGACAAAAAGTAAACTTTTAGTTGAAACAGCCAAAACCTCACCTTGGGACTCACAGCAAGCAAAATATCCTATTTGTACAGTTCACACACTACATTTATTTTTTATTATTTAGCTGCCTCTTGAATACAAAGATAGAGACAACAATCTCTCAAAGTTGTGGCATTCTAATATTTCCTTAAACAGGAAAGAACTAAGAAAATCTGTACTTCTTAAAGCAATTAAATGAGAACATAGGAACTTCACACAATTAAAGGAGCTGCTATCAGGGTATTTGGAATATTTGTACAGAGTCTTTTTCTAATTCAATCCAAAAGTTTCAATTCTAAATACAAACAGGTAAGTGGCTTTCTAAATATCATCATGTTGCTTGTAATATTGCCAGTTTGACAAGAAATTTAACACCCTCTCTGCTTTCAAACACATCTATGTGCCAGAGTCGTTACGACTTAAGTGAATGCTTATGAAGTTCGCACTTGCCCAAGTAATTGATGCAGTTTGTTCACTGAACAACTGCAGCTGTGTAGATTGGCTGTAAAATGTGAATTATTTACCTCATCACAGGCTGAACAGCGAGGTTTGAGAAGTTCAGCATGGTGTCTGCCACAGTGAATTTTTCCATCTTGGTAGAAGTAGATCAGGTCAACGAGCAGCTCGTTACACGTGAAGCACACAAAACATGAGGGATGCCAGCACACACCAGGCCCAGCTCGTGAGGCAAAAACTGCAACTTCACCACCATTGACTTTTGTGCCACACTAGGAACAAAACCAAAAAGTAAATGCACTTCCCATCCCAAACTACCAGCTTCTGGCTTTGAAACTAAGTCATAACACTAAACCCAGTATGCACGGTTTATTCCAAAATTCTGACAAGATGGGGAAAAAATATTCTCCATTTTGGTCTAGACACATTCTGTGCATTAAAAGAACTTTTTAAAATACAAGTTCATTTTCCACATAATAACATTTTTAAGCATATGGCTGGTTTTCATGTGTCATGACTTGAATATGAGTCAGCTACAGGGTTTTTTGAGTAGAAAATATATAAAGTATTCAATTCATTCTTAGTATAAAAGGTCATGTTTTGCTTAAGCAAGCACTATTATTTTCTATTTAAATGAAGTTTGAAAAATATTCTTTTTTTGTGTGTCCAGACAGACAGAAATAAGCTTATATGTAATATTGAGATACCATAGTTTTACATTACTCAGCCTGCTGACTGGCTTGTGGCACCAGCAGTAGTACCTGTTCACAAACTGCATGCATCACTGCCCTTGAGAGCAGTTTAATTGTGCCTCGGCCCAGTGCCTCCTTTTTCCGTTGAGAACTGAACATCTGCAGCTCCTTCTTTTCTTCTTCACTTAAAGACTGGCAGTATCTCACCTTCCATTGAAAACAGAGGAGAACTTATTTTAGATATTGAGCTTTTAAAGTAACAGATTTATAATTAAGTGCATATATGCAAGAAATACATCAGGCACGCTGACAATCCTCATTACACTTTTCCAATTTGTCTTCGCTACCATCTTAATATTGAGCTAATATGGCATCATACAAAGTAATATTTAATACATAATACAGAGACAGATGTTGCATTACCAACGATAAAAACCAATGATACTAAACTATGTTGTCTAGGCAAGAAATTCTTTAATTTTAAAAAGCCAACCCAAAACCTGCTGCTGTCCTAAAATAATGGCATGAACCTAAATCAGCCATAACATTGTCCTCTAGATTTATGGTTAAGTGCCCACAACTAAGTCTTGCAGTATACACAAGATCTTAAGTATTGACACCCCCGCCTCTTTTCCTTACAAAGGGCTTGTTTGTTATTTCCACTTCTACTCCAAATTACACTGCATATCTGAGATGCAAACCTTTTACTATCACAAAGCATCTTTTTTGTGTGCTACAACGCAATTCCAGGAATTTGTAGGTTCCTAGTAATTGGTGGGTGGCTGCAAACACTATAAAACCAACTTGTGTTAAGTTTATTGCAGTGACACCAGCCTCCCTAACAAGCAAAGGCAGTGTCCTTCCAGACAGCTCTTATCTGCACACAAGCCAACCGGACTTCTAAACAATGGACTCAGTGTACACACCATGCTGCTTTATAGGTCAGATGCCACTACAGGCCACAGTTTAGGCTTGTAATAAATACACAGGTAGGTAATTTTCCACGTAAAAGCTGCCAGGGGGAGACCTAAGCCTTGACGATGCATCCTGAATTCTGTATTTACCTCATTATCGTGGGGTGGAAGCTGATAAAGAAGTTGTTTAATTCGGTGTTTCTCTCCAGGGCTGTTAACGTAGGGGACCTTCTCCTCTGGCAAGCAGGCGAAATACAGCTGGACCTGACCAGAAGGAATACAGAGTTCAGACTGAGGGACACACATCACACTCAAGCACCGCAAGCATCCTTCAACTACTGTTTTATCTCAGGTCTCGTTTACGAAGGAAGAGTGTTACGCTACATTAGACCTGTGACAGGGTTTGTGCCGAAAATACGAGACCCAGATGAACCAGCTTAGCAAACCTGAATTGTCTCTCATAAAACTAGCACCCAGCTGCTGAATTGCTTTTCTGGAATGCAATTTGCAGTGACAATTAGGGGGGTATCATAAATTATGCACATTTAATGTTCTCATTATTCCCACCCCCTTCAGGGCTGGTCAACAACCTCATGGAAATTCCAAGTTTCCCTCTGCAATTTACCACACAAGGCACGAAGCTTTCCAGAAAACAGCCACTATATAAACAAATTTAATTTGCTCTCTGCATTTTACACATTGTTGAGACAAAAGCTGTTTTGTAGTCTCCTGCTGATCAGGTTCACCCAAAGCATCAGCTTTCATTGCTTCCATGTGGCCTTTGGTAAGAAGGTGGAAACATCCTGGGAGGAGGCTGGGTCCAGCCACATTTCAATCAGATGCAAATTAACTATGAAATTTTCACAGGCTGAATGTTTTTGATAAAGGAATCAATATTAGAGGTACACACCCATCAATCTTCACGGGGTTTTTTCCTTTTTTTTCAGAAGAAAATTATGACAGGAAAGCTGTAATGAACACTATGACAAAGCCCAATGGCAAAAAATATTTTTGTGGAACAGCTACAGATTTATTGCTTTTCCTATGCAGTTACCAGCTTGTCACAAGGCCTGAGGCTGTAAATAAGAGCCGACTATTGGCAAAAGTATTACTTGCCATCTAGATTTAAATAATGCTCAGGTCAACAGCTTATTACTGTGTAAGACGAATGAAAAACAAGCAGTAAACAGTCACTTGACTCAGGAAGCAATCAAAACTGTATGGGAAAAGCTGACCAAAACATGATTTGGTCTTTATTTAACCAAAATTTGAACATCAGAAGTCCACTGTAAGCCCACTGCCTGTTTTTGCAGAAGCTGTAAGAAAAGATACCATGCTCTACAAACTGAAGCTTTAAAAATACTTTATGCCCTTTTCTCAATTTTACTGCACTGTCCTCAAAATAAGTAATTCTTATTAGAAAAAAAATCTTTAGTGAGTTTGAGCGAGATGGATTATGAGGGTACATTATGACATTTAATCGTTCTGGCAGAATGTTAGATTGCTGCTCGTCTTAAGGTTGGATTCATCAGGATTTTTATATATGCTTAAGTAAGTGATAAGAGTTTTCCTAAAAATAGCCATTCCTGCTGACTTTTTACTTTTTTCATGAGTAAGAGTATCTCTGCATAGCAAACAGGAGACAGCTTCAGCGTCTTTGTTACTAGGGACTGTATTAGCTTGCCAGCTGAAGGAGGGTTGCTCTGCCTCCCTTAAAGACTACAAAGCTACTCTATCCATTTAACACTGGATATTACCAAGCACACAGCTTCAACCCAATATCAAGTAAATGAATACCATGAAAGGTTCGTTTTGATCTCAACTTGCTCATTAATAACTTCACTTTATTTCCATTAATGTGACGTTATAAGAGATGAAGAAGAAAGAGGAGAGAGGAAGGAACAGCCCAACCAACCCATGAAAGTCAGCTCCAGTGACTGTACAAGAGAAATTCCGGCATGAACAAATGGCAGGTATACAACTATTTAAACAAGCGTGAAATACACTACTACTTGTCACAGTGACAGAAAGCTTTTGTTTATATGCACTGTAGTAACATATATGATCTAGATGTCAAATGCCTAATATTTAAAGAGTTGTACAAGTGCAGTGAAGTACTGGCCAAGCAGCACAATGCCATAAGGTACTCCACGAGCTTTAATTTAACCTAATAACTTCCTTCAAAGAGAAAGCAAATTTATATGCTGCTTTTAGACTCTACAATACAGATCTCTGCAGCACATATTTAACAAAAAATCTTGACTGAGAACTTTTTTTTTGGAACATAAAACTCCTCAGTAGGGAGGATTTTAAGCTTGCTAAACACAGGCTCATTGGAATAATAGGTGAAAAATTATAGACTATTTTAAATTTTATATATTATAAGAATGTAATTAGACTTGTAGAGGCAGGGCATCACTTCCTTCAACAGTCCTTATGAGGGTTATTTAAAAAATGTAGAAGCAGAGTTGGTACCTGCTCTGGCCTGAGGCCTGGGGGGACCCAGGCATATTCTTCCAAGGCACAGCCAGAATCATCGTCAGATGTTGAGCTTCGCTGACACCCGAAAACGAGATTGTTAGCTTTGGGCTCCATCTCCAGTGGCATAAGTGTGAAGTGTTAAATATTTCAGCTGCAGCTCATCAAGAAACTGATCTGAAGGAACAGATTAACAGAACTTTAATAAATTTGAACACACAATGACTAATTATCAGTGTAAATGATCTTACAACAGTTTAGTATTCCTTGTGTTGCCCAGAACAATACATGATTGAAGCATTGTTACAACTTGCTACAAGCAATTCAGAAGTGCTTAAGAGTTATAAAACTACTCAAGAAAAAGAAAACTAGACACACACTACCTTGTTTTAACACGTCATCTTTTACACTTCGGCTTGTTTCATATCACAGGTTATATGAATGTATATCTAGGAAAGCTTCATTGGGCAGACATTAAGAAATGGTTTTACATGAGCTCTTCTTGAAGTCATAACTACCACCAATCTAATAACACCAAAGACATGACAATCGCTTGTCAAAAACTAAAGAAACTGTTGGGGAGAGACAATGGCTGTAGCAAGAAGCATCCTGTTCTTCACAAGGTCGCCACAGAGCAGTGAGCGCCTGCTAGATTCCTCTGAGAACTATTTTTCAGCTGTATTGAAGCAGAAGGGCGTTGGTCCAGTTAAATATCTGAAATCCAATTATGCCAGATTAGGCTCTGTAAAATACATCATAATTGTTCTCTTAATTTAAAACCCTACAGCGAGATGCTTCTGTTGATTCATGAAGCCTGCAAAGCTTAATATCAGCGGGATCATTTTGAGTCACAGCTGGCGAAGATGGCTCTCACCAACATCCATAGCATTCTGCAGTAAAAAGCTTATTAAGATAAATATCTTACATTAATTCTAGCATAAGTTCTTAGGAAATTCAGACCAGAAGCTTTACTGAAATACAGACTACCAAAAGCAGAGAAGATGTATACTACCATGACAGACATCCTGACCACTGAGGTTTGCTTTTACAGTACATCATTAAGTATTAGGTGAGCTTTCTCCATTTTAGGCAACTAATAATCTAAAAACAGATGCAATTTTGTGGGTGCTAGATCTGAGCTGTAGAAAATTTTAAACTTGTTTACATATAACCTTGCTGGTGGGTCTAAAGGGGAAAACAATCTAAAAACTTCTAGTGGGTCCCACATCACATTTCCAGTCTCCTCACCATCATATTAGAAAAAAACAACCTACTGCTAGATCCTGGGTGGAAGAAAGATTTAAGACCACCTTCCCAAATGTTCTGCTGTTTACTCAACAGGAGCTTCTCCTTCTCCAAGCATGAGGCACCGGTTAGTGCCAGGCTCTGTAGATTCAGTATGTAAACCCAAAATTGCTCCACAAAAAGTGGCTGACAAGCATCTAAACCTACAAACTAGAAGAAATGATGATATTCAGTATTACACAGTCTATCCACCCCCATTTTCAATAAGTCCATACATTTCCACACCCAGTACAAAGTGATGGGATTACTTGATTCTTCCACTGAGCTCAAAAAATGTTACTTGTTAACTTTAATCCAAAACCGTCTGGTTTTGAAAACATCTGCACCATTTTTGGTTCACTCCTAAAATGCCAACACACTTCTATTACACTATATAGCTGCATTGTAATAAAAGATTTGTTTGATATTCAATGGGGCAAGCAAACCTGCCAACTTCCCTTTTGAGAAGCGGCTATTTCCACAAAGCTTGTCAGCTGTCAGGCGAATTTCTGAAATCTTTCTCTAGCTGAACAACTGAAAGTTAGCAAAACAGCTTCCGAGCTTAGCATCACCGTAGTACAACCTCTGCCAACAAAGGTGAGTAAAACCAAACTGAGTCCTAAAAGCTCAACCCTGTGTACTTAAAATATAAGGACAGACATCCTGGTACATACTAGATCCCCTGATCTAATTTCCTTCAGAAACAGATGAGAAGTGATATAAAACCATGTACCATAAAACCATTTACCCCTCTGCATGAACTAGTAGAAGTGAAGTCAACCATCAGGTATGGGTTTTGTTATTGTTTGTATAAAACTGGGGGCCAGGGAGAAGGGATGAAGGAATATTGAGACGCAGTTAAGAAATCATTGCTAGCAAATAAAGGCAACAGTGCTCACTATGGTAGATTGATGGGGATGCTCAGGTTGGCAGCTTGTGTCCCACAGAATTTAAACTCAAACAAATCTTAAGTATAAAATCACTATGAGTATCACTAGAAGCCCACATCCTTCCAAGATGATCTTAACAGCAGATGAACTGTTTTACAGTTTCCTTTCAGAAAGGGGTAGATACAGGAATATGCCACTCACTGACGTCTAAGTTGGTGCATCACACTTCATCACAAGAACTCCTGTCGGTCTGATTGTCACTTTTCAAGAACTGACCCCCGCCCAATAACCCGGGGACAAAAGGAGTCACTAGATGAAACATCTTTGTCAACAGTTCATTAGGCAGCTTGACCTCATCAGTACCACAGGAAGCAGATCTGAAATGTAGCTTAGGCAAAGAGAGAGGTTCGGCTCTGCCAGTCCCCAAGCACTGGAGTGGGATGTACTCCGGCCCTCTCACAGGACACCCAGCACTCACCAGCACAGCAGGTAAATGAGTAATTGCTTCATATTGATTGTTCAAAAACCTCTCTCTGTAAGATCAAAGACTACCTTCTCTGACTTACTTTCTTCTCTTGAAAGACAAAGAAACAAAGCAAGACTGGACTGGAATGTATGCAGGCTAGGTTAGCTTTCTGGGGACTTTTGAACACTGAAGACGCATACTACTTCTATGTGGCAAAAAGCAGTGCGGAGTATCATTGGGATTTCAAATATAGCAAAGGCAGATAAATACAGGAGCATTGCCTAATTACAGAGGAAGACAAGGCATTAGAGACTACGCTGCTTTTCAGGAGACTGAGCCTGCTTCATGGGTCCCATCCGTTAGACTCATCCATTTCAGACAGCACATGTTCCAGCTTCAACAAGAGAAAACCACAGACCCACAAGCCCATTTTCACAGTGATAAAGGGAAGACAAAGTATGGCTGGCAGAGAATAAAGGTACAATACACCTCACCTCCAACTGTTAAATGTGACTTTGCAGTCAGGCTGCTCCTCCCAATAAGGCGACTGGAAATATTTAAAGCAAGGTTCATAAATCTCAATGAACCGAGATCACTCAAAGGACAGCATTCACTTTAAAATAAAACCCCTACCATAGAGTTGATGTTAAGCCAGCTATAAAATGACTGACAGTGCACCGCAAATCAATACGGTCCTGTCACAAGTACTGCGGTGTTGCTGAGAGTGAGTTTTCTGAAAGAGCCCAGCTTAACAGCAGGCTATCTGCAGAACTATTTTAGCAATTGCTTGTTTAGGAGTTCTCCTTCCTCTCGGGCTCAAGTGTAATTTGGTTTGCATTTTAAAACTACAGGGTTCTTCTGACCCACCCCCCAACCACACTCATCCTTCAAAGTGATCTGTTTAAAATGATTACATCCCAAGGAGGATTCAAATGAATATAAACAACAGCTGAAGAAATAAATGCTTTCCGAGGGACAAGTAGAAAGGTGGTCTTTCTACTCCTGCCATGACATCTACAAAACACAGCAAGGATGTTTTGTTTTGCTTTCTTGAAGTTCGTGGAACTTTTTGAGGTTTCAGCTTTGGTCAAATACTATGTCTCAAAAAAAAGCTTCATAGCCTATACTAGCAGTTATTTCACTGGCAGCTTGACAACTATGAACAACATAATTGAATTGAAGAGTTAAATGTGATTTAAAAAGAAAAGCAAATAATTTTTTTTATACTGATGTATTAAACCAGTCATACTATGACAAAATTCTTAGGAGCTAAGACAAGTTACACTCCTAATTACAAACCTATTGGTAGGCAAAACATGAGAATATCAAACTTGGAGCAAAGGTATTGCTGAACCCCATGTGAAGGTTATCCCCATGCTAGGATTTCCAGCTCACTGATTATGTTCACCCCTGACCAGATAGAAGAGGTCATGATTTGTGAGCACAGTTAGACAAACATCTCCTTGCCCATCCCCTGCTGTTTTACTCGGTCCTGCAGGGCAAATTGTTTAACAACTTTTTTGTTAGAAGGCTTGTTAACAAGGCTATAGGGGATACAAGATGCATATCACACGCATCCATTCACAATGAAGGCTCAACGAGTTAAGATTAGCATGGCCAGCCCATTCACCTGCTTATTTAATCCCTGGTGCATAACTACATTAGAAGAGGAAGAGCGTAATACAGCAGCAATAAACCACCATAAAATGACTATTAATAATTTAAAGACTGTTTCCAACATGCATTACGTGAACAATCAGAAAGTCCCATTCCCTATCTACAGTACAAGTAACGTATTTAGAGACAGCTCTGTACTTGGGAAATCTGGATCCAGAGCTGATGAGCAGTATTTGTATCAGCACCAGCACACAGCGACTACTTCAGCTGTTGGGTCTTTTGAGTAATGAATTATCCAGAGCTCGGGGGGGAAGGAATGAAGCCTGTGCATTTGTTTGACGGACCCCAGAAGTAATAACTTCTTTCCTTTTCCTTAGCCAGCGTGCAAGGACTGACAGAAGAGTTAACTGTATTCCTCCTCTACCATCCTAGCCCAAAGACCACTTTTCCAACTGGAAGAGCTACGATGCTTCTCAGGGTATTTTCTTTTTTAACGAGCAATATTGCAAAGACAAGCTACCTGCATCAACAAAAGGAGGAAACACAGTGACAAAGCATCGCTCCACGCCAACACATCTGATTTGGATGTATTATGCTTGGCGCTGCGTAGAACTGATGTAAAAAGCACACGCTGGAGTGAGGCGAGACTCAAACCTCCAGCCGTGGCAGCGGTATTCTCACGGATGCTTCCCCCCTCTCTCTTTTTAGGAGTGTACAGATTTAGAAAGAAAGAAATCTTGCCTTTTACAGTCTCCCATTGATTTTTCTAATTCTATTTTAAACAGCAGTCAGACTTTACTCCAATGTACACATATACTCAGGTTTCACCCCGTCACCTGTTGGCTCCCGAACAACACCCTTCTTTGTTAGGGCTCACAGCCCTCATTTGAGACAAGTTTCCAGAGAAAACACTCCAAGAAAGTGTTCAATAAGTCACAAGACTGGAGTTGTAAAAACAAGATTCCGCGCGTAGGCCGGTTTGTTCTGACAGACGCGCAGAGCCCCCGCGCTCACGGCAGAGCAGCCGCGACGGTGCCTTCTTCCTTCTCCGAAGGACAGGCGGGGGGTTTCCCGTCCTGCTCGAATTTCAGGGACTAGAAGGCGGATCAGGGGGGCCCCAGCCCCGGCTCCAGGCTCCCACCGGCACCCCGCACCTCTCCCGGGAGGAACAGCGAGGGGGGGGCGATACCCGCAACCGCGAATTACCTCTTCCCAGCAGCGACAGCGGCTGGCGGAGCCGGGAGAGGAGGCGCAGAAGAGGCGATGCCCGCTGCAGACCCGACCCCTCGGCTGCTTTAAATCCAGCGCCTTCCCCCGCTGCCGCTCAGACCCGCATCCCCGGCGGTGGCTCCAGCACAGCCCCACCGAGGAAAGGGGCGGCGAACGCTCCTTCTGCCCTGCCGCTTCCCCTCCTCGTCCCGCCCGCTGGGAGAGCTACCTGCCTCCCCCTGCTCCCTCCCTCGGGGCTGCAGCCGGGGCGGGAGCAGCCTCCCGAGCGCTCCTCCCTAAACCGCCGGCAGCGCCTCCCACCCCGGGGCTCCGCGACCCCGGCATCCCCGGCCCCTCACCGCGGGGGGACCGATCCCACCGGGGATCGCCCCTTCTAAGTGCTGCCCCAGGCGGGGGAGGGAGAGGAGGGGGAGAAGAGAGAGAGAGAGAGAGATAGAGAGAGGGAGAGGAGGGCGAGGAGAGGGCGAAGAGAGAGAGAAGAAGGAGGGGGAGAAGAGAGAAGGAGCCGCTCCTGTCCACCGACCCCGAGGCAGGTCGCCAGTCCCGCCGCCTGCCAACCTGGGGAACTCGAGCGTTTGCAGAAGCAATAAATTTCTGCGCTGGGGACACGGCAGACAATGTGGTTTTGCGACAACGCTTTTGTTCGTGTTTAGGCTGGAAATAGCTTTCCCACCCCACCCTCTGCGGCGCTCCGGGCTGACCCTGCCCTGCCCGGCCAGCGCGTCCTGCCGCGGCGGAGCGCACGGAGCGATGCGGGACTCGGATAAGGACGGGAAAACATTTGTTCTAGATCGCTGTCTATAAATAAAAATAACAAGAATCAATCCGAAGCTGCGGACCACAGCCAGCGGATGTCCATCACTGCCTGCCTTGGCACAGCTCAAGTGAGAAAGAGACATCCGAGTCCTACCTTATGCACAGAAAAGTGACACCCGACCTACTGGGGCATTTCCTTAAATTCCCCTGGACTTCCTAGCCCTCACTTTTGCTCCCCCCCTCCCAGCGTGGGCAAAAAGAGCCGCGGGAGCCGGGTGGTTTGGCTTCAAAGGCTGGCAGGCAGCTTCCCCTCCGGCACCGTGAATGTAACCGTGAACACCGCGGTCAAATTTCCTCTTTCCTCTTCCCTCCCGCTCTTTGTCTCCCTTGGGAAGTCATTATCAAAGGGAATTTATTCGCGCTGCATCTCGGGATCAAAGCAGCTGCCCCCGCCAAGGGGGCAGAAGCCCCACAGCCCTCCGCATGGGTCCCGCAGCCTTATCTGCCCCTGCGGGACGGCGACGGGGCACTTGGCAGACACTTATCGCTTCCCGCAGGAGCTACATTTGCATGAATTTAAATTCCCTCTTCTAAATTTGAATGACTTTGTCCGCAGGGTGCTAAGGGGAGCCGGCCCGGTTGGGTAAAGGCGCTGCGGACAGAAGCGCTCAGAGAAGCATCCTGTTCCCATCCCCACCCCGTCCCTCCGCCGGGCACAGGCGAGTTTCAAGCCGAGCCAGGGGGAGCCCCCTCCCCTCCTCCCTTGTGCCGATTAACCCATCGCCAGACGCAGCCAGGATGATGGATCAAGACCGATCTGATCTCAAGTGAAAAAGCCTATCCTGGGTTAACGACGTTAAAAACATCCCGTCGACTAAAGCCCATCCCCACCACCACGTGCCAGGAGATGTGCCCGGAGACCTTACAGTTCTACTCGTAATCGTAGGTGGGTGGAAGAACTATGGATGCAGCCCTATGAGATCAAAGCTGCAGTCTGTGGCTCCTGCAGTGGAAAAAAACTGCTGAAACTCCAGCAAATTAAGCAGCTTCAATCCTTCCACACCCCATTTCACTTCCATAAGCAGTTTCGCTGGTTGTACTACCTTCGTTCGTAAACTGCTAAGTTGTTTTGAGATGAAAGTTGGGGTATCACTTGGATGAACTAAAGCTTTTGTCACTGCTGGTTTTACAAGATCCAGACTGTTTCTATTCTGTTTGTTGGACTGAGCAGACCCCATCTGGTGGCCAGCTGAACATCTGCCAACGCCATTCATCATTAATCAAAAATGGAAATGTCAGGAATAATGTTTAATCTTCCCCACTACACAACTGAATTAAATACCAACAATCTGCATATATTGTCTACTCCTTTTCCAGAGGTGCCTGACCTTTTCTCAGTTGTTCCCCACAGCGAGGGCTTACCACGTCTGCACAGCACATTGCAGAAAGGAAAATTTCACTTGGAGACTTCTGCAATACGACCAACTCAAGGGCTGCAGATAATTTTGCAAAGTTTCCTGACCAAGAGCCTACCAAAGCCAAAGAAGAGGCATTTACTTACTTTACTGGACCGTCAAACTGTCCCCGATCTTGCTAACGCTTTCTCTGACACTGAAGTGTTTGACGGTGAACAGAGATCGTTGGCTGCACTGGTCTTTTTTCCTGGACTTTTCTGGCTTGAGCACAGAAACTACTATATTGTTCTGGGCAATGCACTTAAAGATTATCAAGCCAAGAACAACCATTGTAATCTTCTAGCCTGAACTCATGTGCTCATAGGATTTTCCTAAAATTACTGTCTGCATGAACAAAACATTTGATTTTGATTTAAAAGTATTAGCAATGAAAAACCCACTACAACTCTTGTTAAATCCAATACAGCCCTTGGTAAATTGTTTCAAGTAGTCAATTACTTTAAACTTCTTCTTTTTTTTTTTTTTTAAAATCTCAGATTGCTGTGTTTCAGTGCTCAAATGCTGGATTGTATGATACCCTTGAATGTTAGGCTAAAGAACCAGCTAACTTCCCCTAGGCATTTGCAAATTGTGAAAGTCATTCCTTCACTATGTCTTTAATATAGGTTGCTCCCACAAGAACAAAAGTTTGGCTATGATATTTTTTTTCACATTTTACACAACATATAACGACAGAATACATACTTGTTAATCTGAAGCATAAACTGTGCTACAGAAGTTGCCTTAAAAAAAAACCCCAAAAAAACAAAGCTAAAAAAAAGACAGGCACAAACCAACTTGCCCTTTCAGGCATGTTATAGATTCTTGACTGCGCCTGGGTAGAGCTTATCCTTCAAAGCTTGGGCTGCTTCAAGGGACTTGTAATGGATATGGAACCTTTTGCCCTAAGGTATTAGCACAAATTTAGTCTAGGTAACAACTTTCTTGTACTGCTTACCAGACCAGGGGTGTTCTCTGGCCTGTAAGAAATTCACTATGGTTTCCCAGTTCACAATTATCCACATCAGGGAACATCCCCGGAGATAACACGGGTAATTGCTACCTTTGTTGGCAGTCACAGAAGAGAGACCAAAGAGCAGAGAATGAATTAACCTCTGGTGCTTTAGAGGCGGCTTGTCCGGGTAGGACAGTGGCATAACACCCACCTCTCAAGCCCGATTAGCTCTGTGGATAAACAGAGGAGTTAACCCTCTACATCATCACCCTTTAATGATCACCACCTCCACTCCAAGAGTTTTAATTAAGCATCATCTCACCTGTTCATTTAAAATAAAAAGTTGCGAGTCAGCTATGAAAGGTGGAAGTATGTAGTAAAGTGAATGGAAGCCAGAACAAAAAAAAAAAATAAAAATCTCTGAGTAATAACTCTTCCAGAGAAGTCAGTGAAAAAACTGTTCAAAGTAAACTAGGTTTCGTGTTTTGAAACAAAACAAACCAAGAAAGGTTTTGCATGCTTCTGACAGTACAGGAGTGGTCCATGGAGCAGGAATTACAACCGCTCTCCAAGGGTTTATGCACAAATCGAAGCCTCCTTAACACAGGCAGGTATGCCCCTCAGGAATTTTAGGGACTGTGACTATCGTGTATGGTCCTGCCTGCAGGCTACAGTGCAGAGAGCTCTAAGATGTGTTTACAGCACCAAGGTGCTTTCCACCTTCAGTGGTCCCAGGTCTATTCCCTGAGGGAGCAAAGAGGCCAGAGGGGGATGTGGTCTGACCCACTGAACAACTCAAACCATTGAAAAAATGCAGGTTTAGTTCCCTGGACCTGCTGGTGTCAGCACAAGGGAAAAACAGGACCATTTCCTATGAGGCTGGAATGTCACAGAGCTGCAGGTTCAGTTGTCAGCTTTGCTCCCTCTCTCTTCTGCAAAAACTGGGAGTTGTGGGCCTTACAAACACAAGACCATGCATAAACAGCCTCACCTCTAAGACCACTTCACATTACCCTCAATTACAACAACACCTTGTCAAACCTAGCCCCAGGCCTCCTCTCACAATTTAAGAACATCAGTGTGGAAGTACACCACGTTGGTGGGGACAATGCACAATTTTACCAGTACATAGGATCACTAGGAGACACCTGACACACTGGATGCCCTTGAAGCAAAACTGAAGCCTTGAAGTACCCTACCCCTCTTTGTGTCACTCCACACCTACAGCCATAGGCGAAACCTTGTGCTTCTCCTGTTCTACACTGCTTCCTCCTGCCCACCAAAATGGGAGAGTTTGGCACCAACAGTGGATCACTGTGTGCTGCTGGGAGTACAAGCTACAAGAAGCATATAAGGCTGCTACTGATGTATCAGGGCCTCTCAATTGTACCGCTTACTGGTGTCTTCCTGTATTTTCTTTTCTGAGGCTGAAAACAAAGGGCACAGACGTAGCTCCTCCTCAGTACTGATACCTCCAGAGTCTGAATCTTTGCTAATTTCTAAATAAAATTTTAAAACGAAGAGAAAACCAGCTCTGCAGGAGACAGGCAAGTAAATGGCAACAGAGAAGGGGAGATACGCAGCAGATTAAAAGGAAGTGTGCATAGAGAACGTAACAAGTAAAAAAATGAGGAAAAGGCAACAATACCCCAAACATCTTTAGAAAGTGAAAACATCCAATGGAGATATTAACATCGTACAATAAATCGGGACAAATCAAGTCGCACTAGACAAACAAACAAACAAATAAATAAATAAAATGCTCATTTCTATTTTCACCCGCCAAACACTAGCACAGGGAGCTGCCGAGACTTCCAGCAACCAGACACCAAGACCGAAACAGCATCTGAATAGCTTGCTACAGACAGCTGCACCAGGTACTGCTGGCCTGAGCACTGGCTGGCATCAGCCATTCTGTGTTGGGAATGCAGGTCTAAGAGAGGTTTATTTTATTTCCTTTTCTTAATGCTCTCAGGGTTGAAGACCAGCACACCTTTTAAAACCACAATCCTATTTTGCTTCAGCAGCAAAGAGTTACTTTCATTAAAATGCCCTTCCTTGTGGGATCGGGCTAGGACTTGCTCCTGAACCAACAGGTCTGTTGCTGTATCTGGAAAGTCTTAACCCCACAGGCTTTTCTGAAGACAGTAATCTTGATTTTATCATAATTGGCTCTGTGCAGCCCACAGTCACACAGGGCAGGGGTAGCCCCCCGGGTGCCCACAATACTGCCGCAACCACTGGCTGACGGGTGCGAGCAGGGCTCTTCTACTCACATCGACACCCTCTGTTAATTAGCACCCCGTTTTCCAGGCTGCACAAGGCACAACAAAGTGTGTTGCAACAATGTGTGCCTGCAATGCTTTGCTGGTAGCAGAGGCTGACGCAGAGTGGAATCGCTGCCTAGGTTTTTAATAACGCCCCAGCACAAACACCATTATGCAACAAGGAAGATGTTGCAGAGCCAGTGCTAATGCGTTGCTTGCTTATTGAGGGACTTTTCAGCCAAATATTGTGCCAAAGCCTGTGTGGATAATGCATGACTCTTACCTGTGTCAAGCTCCATTTTGAGGCCTTGCCTCTGAAGAACTCCTCACAATTTATCTAAATTAGTTTGAAAAATTAATTTAGATTAAAATAGGAAACGGCGCAAACTCTGTGGCTCTTCTACTGTGACCAACTCACATACGCACACACACAAAGGGAGACTCACCCCAGGAGTGGGGCATCCATGTAATGAAACAAATATTTAAACTCATATTTAGACAAATATTTGAACAAATAATTAAAAAAATTCCAAACCCTTCATGAGTACAGTTTTGTTGCACGAGTAATGCTCAGGTTACACTCAATTTGCCCTGTTGCTGGTGATGCTTTTTAGCTGCCTGAACTTCAGAAAAAAAACAGGTGATTGAGTTTAAATGAAGGCAAAGTTTGACATGGAGGATTACTACTATTGCTACAGCATTATACCTAGAGAAAACAAAATCAGCTCTAAACCAAGAATGGTATTTGCAAAGGTTTGTGGCAAATTCCTCTTCCTTAAAATCAGCAGGGGGAGGGAAATCTAGCAGTCACTGAAACAGGTTACCGGCAGAGTGCTCTGTTCTTGTTTTCCGTAAGCCATACCCACAGCTCATTAGAAATACAGGGGAGAACAATGTTAATCTTAACTATTAGTTTATTTTACCAAATTAAACTCAGAGGCCATCCTCAAGGCAGATAGTGATGCAAGGAGGATGTAAAAAACGTCAGAGATGCATTACAATTTTATTAGTTTGCTTTAGTACAGCAATTGCAAGACAAAAAGACTATCTAGACTGATGAGCTGTCAAGACTGAAGGCCACAAAACTCTACCACAGGGCATCACCAAAAAATATAACTGTTTCAGTCTTTTGCTTAGGAATATCAATAGCTAAATAATGATCCCAGCCAGGTAAGCCTGGGAAGAAGTCCTCTTGCTTCTTGCTCAGCAAACAAAAAACTCTGTCTCAAATCTAGGCAGGCTTCTACACCAACAGTGGTTCATTACGCTTCCATATCTGTCCAGTTCATGCCCTCTGCCACTACTGTTACTGTAGCTTTCTGTATTTTCACATGGTTTCTTTTTCTTCATGCTTAAGAAGGCTAGGGAGCCTCCAAATGACAAATTGACTTCAGATACTAAAGCATAGTCCATGCTTTAAGTTATTGCTGCCTTAAAACAGAAATTATACTCCAGCGGAGGGGTAAGAAGGAAAAAGGAGACAAATAAGAGAAAGTCCTCCATCTAACTGAATTTCCTTCTATGAGAGATATGAAGGTTTCCCCCTCAATCCCATATCTTTATTGAATGTGTTACAAATCTTCATAAGCTGACACCTTGGTAAAAATAATTCACACTGTCTTGTTTCTCAGTGGAACTGCCATAATGTAACTCGTTACCCCAAAATGGGCACCAAATCAGCTCTCAAGTAAAAATCACTGTGAAGAGGTTTTTGCCCATAGTACAAGATTAAGTTCACTAACATTAATCTTAACTGTGTATGACCAAATAAGATGAGAGGTAAATGTGCGGGGTTTATGCTTGCTGTCTTTTTTCCTAGGAGGGCTGTGATTCAGCACATTTTCTGGGAAACTCAAACAGGCTTTCTGCTTAACAGAGTGAGGAATGCCAATCTGGGAGGTTACAGCTGTGTTTCTCACCTCCTCATCCCTCTGTCTTTGTTTCTTTCTCTTTTTTTTTTTTTTCGTCCTCCAAGGATGATTATTTACTTATTTATGTATTTATTGCTGGTTTAGCTCCCAGAACTGGCTTACTGCAGCTTGAGTTGACTGTAATTGTCAGCATTAGGGAGGGCACAGGAGGAAAGCCCAGAGGGACAGTCCCACTCCTGGTCAGTAGGTAGCTATTTTAACTACACAGACACATCAAAACCACATCAAAAGGCAGTCAGGGAAGATGGCTTTACCCGCACTTCTCTCAGTTGCCTGCCAAGTGCCCTTGGGATTATGGACACACAGGTATGAACTGAGGAGAAAAATTAGTCAAGAAGTGCTGGATCAGTAATAACAGACTTAAAAGAGTCACAGTCCAAAGGCATTTGATAAAGTCAAATTTCTCCAAGTATTCCTTTTGCCACAGAGTTACATGCTTAGGATCAGGTGGCTGGAAATGTAGAAGTGCTTCTTCTCTTCATCTCCACTGCACTTGAAATTCAAGGCCAAGTGGACAAGCAGTGTTTATTTAATGTACGAACAAACATTTTAGCAGGGTAACAGCGAGGATCTCAGTTAAACAAATATTCAAATAGAAATCAGGTAAATTATGCTCCCTAGCTAGCAGTCATTATCCTTTCCACACCAACTGGCAAGATACTGAATTGTAACTACAATAAGGAAAAATCAGTTTAAGTCTCCTAAATATCAAGCTTTGCCTCATCACCCACACGACATTACTACAGACAAGCTTGGAGACTCCAATACATATGTATTTCCTTAGCTGTATTTATAGAAATGTTTGCCGACTCTTAAGAACGTATATTTTCAGAGTAAAAGATTTTAGCTTATTCATAATAATGAAAATTCTTATGAATGAAGCACACACTACAAATGAAGACTGTTTTAAGAACACTCAACTGGTATCCTTGACATGAGTGACCTTTGTACAAGCATCCGTTTATCCCTAAGTCCTTACGGTACTGTCAGCTGCTGAAAACAGCAACTGCTTGACAATACTTGACACCTGATACTTTGCTGGCAGCCTCTAAGCTTTAAGCTACACCCACCTGGACTTGCCACCATATCCCAGCTTTTCTTACCAGCTTGCTTAGGAGGATGGATTCCTTCAGATGTGTGTCCTTGAAGTAATAATGCCTAGTTCTGAAAGAGTATCACAATTTATTGGAACTGACCAACTGCTAATGCAATCCATGGCCACAGACAACGCATGCTTCTAGAACAGACAACACTTCCCCTCTCTTGTTTTTAAAACTGTATTTATATTCAGCCACCATGAACTGAAGCATTTCAGCATTGCTATGAGTTCCAACATCAAAGGTTGAGGGAATCTACTCAAGTGTCAGGCCATTTTCACAAAAATAGTTCTAGATTAATTTCTGCAATTCTGCAGTTTCTAAGGAAAAATGAAATCATTTTCAGGATGAGACAGCAGAAAAAAAATGCAGCCCT
The DNA here is from genome assembly GCF_017976375.1 of Cuculus canorus. Lineage (NCBI taxonomy): Eukaryota > Metazoa > Chordata > Aves > Cuculiformes > Cuculidae > Cuculus > Cuculus canorus. Next base: position 177,178,903 of record NC_071401.1, on the reverse strand, counting down.
TTCTAGCACGTAGTGTTTCAGTATCTTTCAAACAGGTTTTGAAAGCAAATATTTGAGATAGCAATGGGAACTCAGAGCAAATCCATGCATTTTGACAAATCAGGTTTTGTTAAGTAAAATCTGTGAATATCAGAGCAGCTTGATATGACTTCAGACATGTCTGACAGGTGATCTGTCAAGACATGGCATTTTTACAGGTCTGAGAAATGGCAACTGTCACATACAGAGTCTATAAAGAAGTCCTGAGAATATTCATGTATGTTTAGTGTTAAAGTTTTTGACGGTTTAGTACCTTTAAACTTGCATATTTTCCTGACTTGCTTTCTTGTCTACAATTATTGCTATAACAAGATTATCTCTCAGACAATTAGTAAGCAGAGGAAAGATGAGAATAATTGTTTCACAACAGCTGTACGCATATGATTCTCCAGCATGATGTAATGGTTTTGATTTTTGTGCTACACACACATCCCTCCCTCCTCAGTCATCATCTACTTTCTCTTCAGTGGTACTCCTGAATAATTCTCCTTCTCTGATATGCAGAAGTAATGAGTCATTGATAATTACATTGTTTTTGTAAATGCAATCTATTGACAGCCTGGAGTTTACTTCCAACATCAAGAACTTCCAACAAGAACTTTGAGTCTTCTAAAGATACCCAAATCCTGGATCACACAAGTTTTAAAGCAGGAAACACTTTTTCCAAAAAAAAGGAGAGTGGGGATTTGGGCAAGAATCAATTCCTAGGTTTGGATGATTGGCATTCATCAGCCAATCCCACACATACACCTCCAGACTGGTGGAAGCTCCATTCACAGAAAGAGAACCTTAAACAGATTAATAATGGGCACATTAAAGGGGGGAAAAAAAAGAAGGACAAAAGGTTTAAAAAGACAATCTAGTTAAATTAGCGACAGTTTCATTAAGACTACTGCAGTTACAGAATGGAAAATCCTGACATGGCTTTGAGCACTGTCACTGCTTTCTCAATCACCTTGGTGCCATTATGTAGTTGGATTAGAAAGTCTTTCCTCAATCAATTCTTGGCTTGCTGCTCAGATAACACCTAAAGTTTTGCAAGACTTAGTTACCATGCGAAGGTCCAGACAGGTGCTTGCTCAGTGGGAGCAAAACTAGCTCTTGCAGAATTTTATGTAGCAAGTTTGCAGGGGATTAAGCTACAAAAAATTACAAATGCCCACACCAATCCATACTGGCTCTTCGTTGTGACCACAGAACCTCAAGTGTTACTCAGCTTCCTCTTGTAAATGAGATTAAGGCTGGATTTGCTTCTTCACTACACGTTACACTGGGAAGACTACTGGTAGAGAAATCGGCATAGCCCAAACCAGTTTGTAATTTTAAAGCATGTGCTTGGCAGTCTCTAAAATATCCAAGAAGATGATGTCTTGTTAAAATTGCACCTAGATCTACTCCTGCTTCACACTATTAAACTACATGACCATAACTGATTGATTTTTCAAGACATGAACGATCACTTGGTGTCAGCTGTGCCACTGGGATGACACACCTGCAAGAGGGACAACAGACCTCACAAATGAGGAAGAATGCTTGGGTGAAATGGAAGAGGGTGGTGAGTACTCTACAGCCTGGATGCTAACATAAGATCTTCCTATTTAATTATGATCTTATTACTCAGTTGCCACAACTGCAACGGACAGGGTGCCTCCTCTTGATTTCTCTGGTCTACAGATGGCAATGGAGCTGAAGTAAAAAGGTCGAAAAGCTGCATCAATATGCTGTTCCTCCCAGCAGTGGATTTTCAATAGACATCCATTACCATACAGTGAAAATGACTGAGTTAAGTTTAGGAGATGCAATTATCTGCAGCTTTTCTCCATTAAGCCTTGTTACTCTCTCAATGAGAACTGAACAGCATACATACTTCAACTTCTGTGTGAAGTTAATAACTTCACAAGAGACCAACAGTAGAACAAGCCATTCATATTTTGTACTATCAACAAATAAATGCTGGAGAGCAAGTTTTTGGATCCAACGATTATCTCTAATTACATCTATCTCTATGAATAAATGAAAACTAGTTTGCATTTTTTCCCCTGATCATTAGCCTCATTTACATAAGTGTTACGAGGCCAGTTCTTTATCCATTAGCGTGAATTAAGTGATACCCTGCTGGGTGCAGGACTGTTCAGACATGCTGACTGCAGAGCAGCTGCTCTCCTCCTTTGGTATTGAATGTCGATTAGCATCATAGCACATGACACACTGCAGGGCATATTGTGTGTCACACTATGGCATACATCATTTAATGAGAACCCAAAGCAAATCCCATCGTTTAGAAAGCCAATCTCTACTCTGAACAGCAAGGCAGTAATTAAGCACATGGTCTGTCTTGGGAAAGACGGGATCCCTCAGACACTGAGCATTCACTTTTTGGGACAACGCTGACAACCTGAGGCAGAGTAGTATGTTTTCTTAGTTCTTCTAACCACTAGCGAGTATACTCAAATCTAGTCACATTTTCCAGCAAGATGTATACAGTACCCTTTCAATTCTGATCTATGAGACAGAATGAAGCTTCATTAGACCTACACAGAACACTGAAAAGAAGACACAGCAGCTATGAAAACAGAGTTCACTCAACTCCATGAAAATAGATCAAGGTTTGCAATCACCTTCCTGTTACTTCTAACAGATTTCCAGCAGAACCTTTACATTCTTTACCAGCTTTCCTCATCTGGGAGATGGCTTCACATCACCTTGTCTTCCAAAGATTCATTACTTATTTTAATGTTATTTTGACACTACTGTGAAATAATGCATCATTGCATTATCAACACTGCATTACTTTGATACTATTAAATGGAGGCAAAGAAAAGATTTTTACAACAGTGGAGAAATTAATGTCACACTGCTCAACTTTATGGAGAAACTCTGGTTATTTTTCAAGAAAACATGTTTCATGATAAGGGGTAACAATGCGAGAATGCTGAAAGCACTGCTCCCTCACCTCATCTGCAAAGCATCATGCACAAAATACTGACACCAATTAACTTTGTTCTGAATGACTGGAACTTGATTGGTAAAGGTTTCAGCATGTATATCTCTTCTGTAGAAAACCAACACAGCAACAGAATCCACGTTTCCAGCTAAATAACATGTTTTGCTCTGCATGGCGCTCTCTTGCTCTTAGGTACTGATGTAAGCAAACAGGAGAATCCATCAGGCAAGAGCGGGACAAGTTTTGTCACTGGAGTTCATCTAATTAGTCTCATAATGGTATATCTGTTTCAAAGAGCAGAGCTAGAACCCTCCTATGAGAGGCGTTAGAAGAAATTAGACATTAATCAAAGAATGACAAAGAAACACAGAACAGATTTTTCTGTGCCATTCGCAATACAGTCACTTCACAGGAGAACATCATAGGATTAACAACAAGGGGTCAAAAAATTTACATCTACAGCTCAGTCCATGGAAACAGCTACACAAGGGATACATCACCTCTCTCGTTCAAAAGATAAAGGGAAAAAAAAAATCACAAAAGGTCTCCAGGCTGCATGCTCTCTTCTTTTTCTCCTCCTACAACTCCAAGGCACAAAGACATTTTTCAGATTTGGTAGTGAGAAAGGCTGGGCTGATACAAAGGCTGGGCTTTGTATCAAAAGGGGTCTTGTCTTTTAAACAGAGAGCAGATCTAGGTTACACCAGAGATCTTCATAAATTAGGTTCCCGATTTTGATTTTATCAGCCTGTTTCCCCAGGACCTCAGTGAGACTCTCTTCTAGAATGCTTTAGTAAGGAGTTAAGACGACAGTACTATAAGGCAGCAGTGTCCAACTTGTTTTCTAGACAGACCACTGACCTCAGTTCAGGCTCAGAAAAGGCAAACCATCATAGCACCTCCTCATCCTGGCTTTTCTTTTTACAGCCTAGATTAGCTTCTCACATACTGCACATGCAGAATAACTTTTAAGAGCATAGTTACCTTGCAGGTGCAGGATGATGTTCTGGGCATTTCTGACCTGCTGTCACCTTGTAGAGAGGCAGTCATTGGAAAGGAAGCCCCCAGGAGCAGACTGGGTGGACTGCTGTAGTGTGTAGGTCACACTGAGCACTTCAGCCCTAGGGCCCTGGGAGGACGAGCAAGACTTGAGCCATGAGCCTCAATGGAGCTGCAGTCTGTGCAGTGCCCAAATACAGCCAGCAACTACAGCCAGAAGGCACACAGAATACCTCAGTCCTCCTTTAACAGGAAGGACACTCTAGTGTCTCTTCACTAGTAAATGAAACAGGGCCATGGCACACACTCAAGCACTAGCTTGCAGTCACACCATTTAATTGGTGGTGTGCTCCACAGTGTGGTTTTGAGTAACTGGACACAGTGTGTGGGATATAAGAAACGCCAAGGGCTGTTTCTGCCAGGTGTGCCAGAAAAAGAGTTGGGTTTGGATTTCTCCACCTTCCCTCCACAGTCCTTGAGCTCAAAGAGGCATTTAACCACTCAGATCATGCTTTCCTGTAGTACCCCAATGCATGCAACACTAACTCCTTGCTGAGTATTTCACAGACACTGAATGGAAAAAAAGGCAACCCACCAAAGACCAACACCCCAAGGAGGAGGAGGGTGTGTGTGGTGGGGTGCACAGCATAGTGCAAGTACAGGCAAGGGCTAGACAACATGGATTTGGGCAGTCTGGTATCTGATCTCAGGGCCAGGTGAGCACTTACTGATAAATGAAACACGGCTCAGGCAGATGTAGTCTTGGACTTCCAAGAAGTCTTCCACTAACTTTAATAAACATGTTCAAAATGTGGAATAGCAGAAATGCCTTTCCTCAGTTTTTAGGCATACATAAGCTTTGTTATAAAACAAAATTTTGGAACTATGATTTACTCCAACCAGAGCGTTGGAAATATTAACAAAATTCAATGCAAAACATCTGTATAATGTAATACTTTTAAAAACTCTTCCATCACTTGGAGACTTTTTGATAAAATCCAATTTTTAATAAAAATAGCTTTTACCTATACACATTTGAGAAGCAAAGGCAGAAAGACAATTGTTACAAGACTGAAAAGAAAACCAAATTAGAGAGATTTAAAACTACTTTTCAGAGTTAGCATGATTTTTTTAAATGCATCTTACACTCATAGATGGATTTTAGCTTAGAAAATGCAAAGAAGCAAAGAGACTTCAATGTCATTCACATAGCCATTAATTTCAGAGGATACTGCTGTTTTCAATCATGTTTAACACTGTTAATTATTTCTCATTATCAGCAAAACAAAACAAGTACACGCTGAGGATTAGGAAACAGCTTTGTTTATCTTCAAAATCATGTGCTTACCAGAACTAAAGCATGTATTTGCCATATGCCAGCCCTTGCCCTCTCCTCCTTTACATTAAAAATGCATTAATATAGCACAGTGGTGCTATATTGTTAGCAAGGAATAAAACATATTTTAAAGAGCAATTAAGTGGGATAAAGCTACTTGGAGAGAAAGATTTTCCACTGCAGCAGTGTCTTACGCAGACCAAAGGGGAAACCTGACACGAAGGAATGTCAGCCTGAACTTGATGAATTTGTACTCAGAGCAATATGTTCTGACTGTCCTCCTGTCTCTTTTGCAATGGTAACAGCTTCCCATGTTGCTTCGCAATACACTTCATTACAGCTTCCTTTTGTTCTATAGGTCATCCATGATATGGATCTGTTTGGATCAATATATTTAATAGAGATGTATATTCTGTTATTGTCTTGAACTTCTAAACTCAAACCATCTGTATTTGATGTGTAGCCTGCCAGAGAGGGCTGCTTTGCCAAACAGATTGCAGGGGCTGAATCTGCAAAGTCCCAGACCAGAACATGCGAAGCTGAGTCAAATACTCTCATGGACAACAGCAGCCTGTCCAAAGGACCTACTGTGGTTTCCTGTCGTGGTCAAAATAGAGATATGACACAGCACAGGCACACAAGAAGGCTCAAAACCAGGTCAAGCCTGAATTTTAGTTTTCTTCTCTTTGCTTTTTTTGGTACTGGGATTTGAGACAAGAAGTCTAATGACTCTGCTTTATGGCTTAGAAAGGAAAGCCTTGAAAAGCTTGATCCCTGCTTTAAATGACAGTAGATTCTCGCTAACACTGAAGAAACCTAGAGCTTAACAGTGCTTTGCTTGCAAACTTTATGTCGTTGAGACTATGAAGTTTAATGCAGAAGATAGCATTTAATTCAATAGTGAAATGAAAAATGTCCATTAAATATAATTCCTGATTTTTTTGTGAAAAAGGTAACAGCAAAAAAACCCCTTCATATCTGTCCTATAAAGATGTAAAGACTACCCTCACAACTCCTTTCCTTTCTCTTGGGAGTTAGGATGCTCAGCAAGTTTGGCTCTTAAATCAACATACATTTGTTATTTAAGTTATTATCATGGCTTCCCTTCTGTTCTCCAGAGAGCACGTGGTAAGGCTATTCCGTCCAAGCCTGGAAGCAGTATATTTAAGGTGTGAATATTACATTACCCATGTGCCTATCAGAACTAGAGAGAAAACACTTCTGCTGCACAGAAAGACAACTCTAAACATGCTACAATAAAAAGCAAGACCTGATAAAAATTTCATTACTTGCTTATCTTGAGGGATTCTTCCCAGTTCAAAGGGTCAGTTTCCCAGCAGGGAACCAGCGCTTATCAGCTAGCTCTGCTAAGCCTTTCAGTTGCAAAGAGAAGTGTTGCCTCCAACTGGCATGACAATGGCACTATTAAACAGGCACTTCAAAGATATAGATGTTGTAAATGCTTTGATTTTGCCAAGTTCTCTATGTCATCACTATCCAGCAGACTTTTTCATGCAGAGGTCAGAGTCTTCACTAGGCAGGTAATAAAATAAGTTGTGTGAAATGCAGCAAATTGATCACGTTCCTCTACTCCCAAAGCGAGTCTCCACATTTTCCTAGGTGCAGAGAAGCCCATACGTGACCAAGAGAGAAAAAGGGTTACTGTAGTGTAAAGTTCAAGTAACCTGCTGCAGCAGGGAGCCGGGGCTAGTAGAACTGTCTTATATCCCACAAACCCACAACCCTCCTTCCCACAGGAGAAAACATGCAGGCAGTAGCATTACTGAGGAGAACTTGCAGGAGTGGACATTTGGAAGAGCAGATCTATTGATTAGCTGCTTGTCTGGATTCATTTTAAGCTGGCTGTGTAGGCAGGAAAGCTGGTACTCCCTCACATGATAAAAGAGACATGGGGTTTGCTTGTTATCTTGCTACAGGGAATGAAGGTGAGGAGAATGGGCACAGTCAGCATGGACCGACTGGTCATTCTCCAGTTACCACAGGATCACGTGATATAGATCATACCTTAAGGAGTACACACAGTGATCCAACATTTGCCAGTCTGCATCAGTGCTGGATGCACGTACCTTTATCTAGATGTTAGATGACTACCCTCGGACCTCTCCCAGCATTTGATCTGTGACCTTTCCTCGCACATAAACCATATGGTTTAAGTAAAACTCTCCTGCCCTGAGAGCAAGAAGTTTGCACGTCATTCATCTTTCAAAATTCCTTTTCACTTACCTATCTTCCCCACTTTCTTCAGAGCAATGTCCCAGAGACTCAGCCTTGGTTTTTTTTCAGGCCAGCCATCTGCTTGGATGGAGCAACATCTTTTGGAAAGAGCTCTGCAATCTCTTTCGAATGTCTGTACGGCACTTCCCTCTACCTGTTACCCGTAACCCTTGGGATACCAGTAAAAAGAAGTGCCAGAAAAGTAAGAAGCTTCATTTTCATATGAATGAAGAAGACAGGAAGCTTTTCAACCCAAACCATTTCCTGCCTGAATAACAGGCCACAGTTTACACGGAGGAGTAAACATGTGACAGAAAACACAGAAAACACAGAAAACTAAGGCCATCTACACTAAAACATGTCCGTTGAAAGCACAAACAGACTATGATTAAATTAAGTTTTAATTCTAGAAATCAGTTTGAACTCAGATAGGACTTAGATTCAATCTTCACTAGAGTTAGATTCAATCTTCACTGAAGGAATTACCCTTTTTCTAGTCACTCTGGTTCCCTTCAGAAGGGAAAAGGAAACTTTCACTTGCACTTCTCTTGCTCGGTTTATGCAGACGTAGTTAAGAAGGTCAGGAGATGCAAACAAAAGCTACTATACTATCACACCCCAGCAAGTTTCACCATACCAGCAGAGCCCCATTTACTAGCCACAAGTTGCAGCAACAAAGCTGTAAGTGCAGTTTACGTCAACACATGACACTTTACAGAGGCTGCAGTTCCCTTGGCTTAACAAACAAGTGATTCCCCATTGTGTGCCCATAACACAACGCATGTTGTAGTTTTAATAAAATTAAGCAGGACAAAATAAAACCTTAATCTCCACCGTTGACAGGCTGATGCGGATATAACAGAAGTTATAAACAGTTTTGTCTTAGGGCTGTATTCCATCTCAGCTAACACGTATTTATACACTCTCTCCTTCCATGCCGCCGGCAGCAAAGAAGTACAGCTTGTGGCTGTGACCTGCACACAGGTAGTCTCTCTTCCTCTCTTTTGTCCTCTCCCTCCCACCTCCCTTCTATTGCATTATCTTTCAATTAGTCACAGGAGGAGTACAGCAAAACACAATTCTCTGATCTCTCAGATTATATTTTATTTATAAACATTAGTACCTGCCTTCTTTCTAGGAGGAGGAACCTTTCCACAAGGAATATGTTTTTCAGAGAAGAAGAAAGACAACAAAATTGGAGGAACTAAGTAGGAAATGATATAAATACTTACGCTAGCAACCCCTAACAAAAACACTGGTCTTCTTTACATCAAATATACTCAGAAAGGACTCTCTCAAAGCTTAAAGGCAAGCGCTTGTGCGTATGTCTATCAGACTGTACAGGTACGTGTACACAGCTGGCATGTACACCAGCAGTCCCTCCCCTAGAGCTGCCGTTTCTTTACTCCTCAGCATTTGAGTACCAGAGGCAATCTGTACAGGGAAGTCTTTGCACTTCTGTAAACACAGTTGTTTAGACATACACATTTTGAAACAGAAAGCATTTCAATACCAAGCCACGTGCCTTGGTCCTAACCAGTCATCGAGTAAAGCACTTTGGAAGCTCTAAATCTGTGCCCAAGGAATGGTTTATTACTCAGTTGCCAGGGACTATCCAGCCATTTCCCTTCATCAGCAATTAGATGCAACATATCAGTTTATTTCTTTAGAAGAAATTCTAAGCCAGTGTTACTGAAAAATTATCCATGATCCTCAGGGATGTAGCAATGTTTATAGGAAGAAAAAAGCTACTGTTAGGACTTCAAGATAGTAACAGCTACATGCACTCTAGAGCCATGCATCGCCACCTATACTGCACGTCTATTAAAACAAGTATATTATAGAGCGTTTAATCATCAAGCCATTGTGCACTGTTTTGTAAAGTTTTCATAGTACAAAACTATGGGACAGCAGACTATGATGCATGTGTAATTTTTAACTAATGAAGAATAGTTAATTTAATGCCACTTTTCCAATGCATACACAAGCAGGGACCTGACTGACAAAACAGCTCTATTATGAAAAGCTTATTTAAAGTCTCATCTAGATGGCTGTCCTTGACAACACTGATTTAACTGCAGTGTAACCTGTCATTTAGTAACTTTACTTGAGAAAAAAGGACTGAAAAAACACACTGAAATAAGATTTTGCAATATTAAAATTATCCTGAAGCACCTATTTGTTGGACCAAGATACAGGAATAAGCATTTATCAAAAATACCACGTGTAACTTGTAGTGTTACATATAAGCAAGCCAGGATAGCCTGGGGAACTAAACAAAGCAAGATTTGTTCTGTAAAGGTTTATCAGAAACTGATGGATTATGTTTTCTAAAATAGTTACTAATGATCTGATCTTTTCATTAATGTAATTATCTTAAGTTACTCCATCATCACCCTTTTGAGGTTTCTCATGTGGCTCGTCACCTTCTAAGCACACTTCCGTAAGAAAAATCTTGCTGGAAAGTTCATTTAATGTTGTTAGGAAGAAGAAAGTTTCACATCTTCCTTTGCAGTTTAAGGTTCACAGTTGCCCACTTGTTTCCTGGGAGAGTGCTTCAAAGTGGAAGACCAGGGTAGTCCATCCAAAAGCCTGGAGGGTTCAAAACTTAGATATGACTCCATATGGAGTCAGTGAAGATAAGGCAGCGTTGGCAACATACCTTTGCCATATGGTTGCTGGGCTCCTTGCCCATCATAGTTCAAGAATCAGTACTCAAAATGGTAAGATACGGAGAATTACAACTGTCTCAGACCAGACCCCTAAGCATATGCATGAGCAACAATGTGCGTGCCTACACCAAGCAACAGATCAGAAGCAGAGATTCACAAGCTAGTGGAGACTCAGGCTCATAAATCCACATGATGGAGTGCAGCTGCATATTCAGCTTGGGCCAGCAACAATATAGCTTCATTTACATAGCTCTTGTGCTGCTGAACTTGGATGTCTCTATCATTCCCGCACAGCTTCTGCTTCCAAGGAAGTGCAGCCAATCTGGGAAAACTGGGAACACACATCTGGGGTCTAGAAACGCTCCAAGTTAAAGCTGACAGGATGAATCATTGTCTTCCTGCTAGCTAAAAGATGGAAGAGATTTAAGAACAAACCTCCTTCCCCACCCGCCTTCCTAACAAGCAGCTGTGATACCCAGGAGCAGAGGTGGGGATTCAGGTGAACAGGAGAGCTAATGCAGACAGCCTGGATCTGGAAACAGATGCTCATGGAAGAAAGAAGAGATGCCAAAGAAAAAAGAAAATGCTAGAAGTGCAAAACTTTTAAAGGGTAAATTTCAAATAGGAATTCGGTCCTTAACAAAAATCAGAGTAAACCCAGAATAAGTTGATGCTTTCAGTAAACCTTTGAATACCGATGAGACTATGACAGCTTTATATTTAAATAACACTGATCTACCAGATAGCCTAAAAATGACACCAAAGCTTTATTTTAATGATGTCCACTGGGATAAATAAGCAGCACACTCAGCACTGGCAGTATTGGGGAAAAAAGCCAACACCAACACAGCAGATTGAACCAGGATTCAGAAATTGGGAGGAAAGATTCTCAGGGAGGCCTGTAGCCCTCGGCCAAAACACGAGGCACTGCTCTGTAGAGCAGGGAAGGGAATGGAAAGGCAACAGAAGACAACTTCCATTAAGCTACATAAATCACTGCAACTACTTACAGGGAGTGAAGAATACTGGGAACAGAAGTCTGGTCACACACTGGTTGCTGTTTGAGACTGCTTTCCCTTTCCTCTTCTTTCATATTAAAGAGTTAATATCGAAGTGATACAACCACATTTTATTTTTTGCCCACATGAAGTGCTTTCCTTTTTTACACAGAGAACAGGAAGCAGAAAAACAGCGCTGTGCTGTCCTCCCACTTCTGCTCCCCATACCCTGCTGTGCTGGGTCCCAAAGACCCTGGTCCCCCAGACTCCAGCAGGGCCGAGAGATCCCAGGGCAGGGGATAGGCACAACAAGAGGCAGGTCAATAACAGCATCTGCACTTCCAGAGGCTGCCTTTGCCGTGGAGACATCATTGGGGCACAACCACCTTCCCACAGAAGGCAGAGCTTTCAGAAAAGCAAGCCAGAAAGCCATGGTATGCCATGGTTAGAGAGGATGGGCTGCTCCGTGAAGAACATACTTGGCTTTACATGCAGCCTAGCATCTCCTGCTCCTTCCTCTGCCCAGAAATTAGCGATGCCCAGCACCACCACAGGGTTTTGCAGATTTCTTTCTGCTTAAGACCTAATGGGGCTCCAGCTCTCTACTATTTTGTGATGGCAACAATATCCCTGGCAGCTTGCCTGGCGAAAGGAGGAGTTGCCCCACCATCAGGCTTACTGCTCTAAAGTGACGCATACAGGCCTTATGATATCTCTCCCAAGATCATCTCAGTTTTTTTACGACTTCACTGCAGTACTCATCCAGACACATTTCCTCGCTTTCATTTGAAAAGTAAATGAAGTAATCTCAACACTTTGATTACTATTTCTTAGGACGGGAATAATAAGTGCAAGGAGGGAAAGATTTTGAGCCAAGACAACAGGGCAGCAGAGCGCACAGACTGTGAGCTACAACAAAGACATGCTTGGCTGCATGCTCCTGCTGTACACATATACAAGATATACATTACTGATGTGTACATGTACGTATACACACACATAGGCAAGACTATACGCGGGCTGGATGATTCCAGAGCACTTAAGGATACAACAGTAGACAGGCTGAGACAAGTAAGTAATAATACAATTTATAAGAGCAAGCTGACAGCTAAAAGATGCAAAGTAGATTATTCTAAGAAGTACCTCCATGTATTTTTATGGTGGAATAATTCATTTTCTATTCAGTAAAATTTGTTTCCGGAGTAATTCATGCAAACCTGCTTCAAACAACTTTCTTAATTGTTTGTGTGGTTACAAGATTAGTTTGACCTGAAATAGGTTAACTTGAAATCCCAGCCAAGCTTAACAAGTCTTAAATTGTTGTGTTTTCACTTGGTTTTATTCTATGGCTGGATCCTAAATAGCTATAGCTATAGTTTTTGTAAAGCCAGGGTTACTTTTCTTAAAGTGCTAACCTAGCAGTCAGGTGAGACAGGTCTTCCAGATGCTGGATTTGCTGTACTCTGGAGACCCAAGCCAGACGTGGACTGTTGAAGGAGAAGCAAATCCTCTTCCACTTGCACCAAGAATCATCCACAGAACTAACATTTCATAAAGCTTCACCAACAAAGAAGAAAAAGGTTACCCTCTGTCATTGCCAGCCCTGAAACAGGCTTATCAAGTGTGCACACTCACACTCGTTCTAGCAAGTGGCACGAAGATCTGTTTTGTTTCCACTGCAAATCTTCCAGTCACTGGAAGGAAAGCCTGAATGCAAGCACGTATCTGTGACCACATTTCATTTCACCAGGGCAAAGAAATCGTGGATATTCCTCTCCCCAGCAAGCAACATATTTCTGGAGCTCATCTGAGGAGCTTTGTCTGTGCTGCATTTCCAGTGCATAACATTAAGCACACATGAATTAAATTGTCAAGCAAGACTATCTCCCCTACCCCTCCAAAAAACCCCTCAAGAAATCCTGCATCTCAAACCACATCCTTATTAAAAAAAATTAATAAGTAAATAGTCAGAAGGGTGTGTGCAAGCCACTAAACCAAAATTCCTAAACTCTAATCCTTTCCAACAATAAAGCTTTCTGCTTCTGCCAAACCACTTGGTCCATCTGTTTCACTTTGTTTACCGTAAAAAGAAGAACATGGCTTACTCCACAAAAGCAGTCTGTGGGCTCAACATTTATAGTGTCCTTTTCTGAGTAAGCATTTCTTATGTTCAAATAATTTTCACACTAAAGCTTTAGGTCTGATCGAGCTGAAAGCTCAGGTGTTTATATAAGCATTGGTTCTTGTGCTACTGTCATAAACACAGCATCATCCGCTTTCTGTTGTATGGAAAAAACTACATTTTGACTTGGATTATCTTGAGGGTTGAAGGATGGAGAAGTGAGCATCTTCCCACATAAAATGCCACTGCTGTCTTGAAAAAACAGAATTCTGAAGAATCAGAAAAGCAGTTCAGCCAAACTGATTTCAGGTTTCAGCATTTCATTTCAAAGGTCAATCTTTTTCCGGAGGAACCAGTATTTGGAGAAGGTGTTCGTACATATTTACTCTAATGTCTTCTCATCGTGAAGTAAAAACTCATGTATTAAAAGCAGAAATTCTTTTTAGTCAGTCATTAAAAAACTAATTAATGCCTTTTAATACTTCGATGATGCAAATTTTGAAGAAATTACATTTCTTGCCCCAGACCTTGGTAAGCCTTCAAAAATGCATGCTTTGGAGAACCTGAGCAGCAGTCCCTCAAGATCAAGGTAACTACTCCAATACTCTTTGTAACTAAGGCAAGAAACAATTATTTAAAGAATACACACCACTTAACTTGCAACCATTTTTAGGCCTCCTACTATGAGGTATGAAGCAAAGGTGGCTTGAGAGCAACTTCAAAAATGTCTTCTGCAGGCTACCTTTAGAAGAATTGTTCCTGTGGGTGGATATATGTAAATAAGAGTTCCTGCTCCTCAGGGTTTCATATGGAAACATTTACTAAGTTACACCAGCTTAAATGGCTGTAAATTCTCAGAACAAACCTTCTCCTTCAGCATTAGATACTTCACCTCAGATTTTATTTGTAATTAAAATGTTCCACAGGAAATAATAACCATAGCCTTAATTAGGTAATTAAACCTCTACTTGAAGACTTATGTAATGCAAAAGAACAATCATGCAGATGGAAAAGTTTAAACCTACTAATTATACGCATGCAGAAGTTACAAGAAAAAGCTTCTTTCTTAAATCTCTTATTTTAATGTTGGCAAAATTACATGTTCAACAACCAGCTGTTCTGCATCTCAAGTGAAGAGCTTACTAATGCAAACCTATATTAGAGGGCTGCACTGAAAGCCACACTTATTAATTCTCATAGTTACAAGACTCAGAAGAAGTAAATCAAAGATTCTCAAAAATCCTAAGTCTGCTTTCTAGACCCTTTTGTGCTTGTGATGTGCCAAGAGTTCAGAATGACTTATCTTTACATGACTGTAGATGTTCCTTCCCCACCTGCCTGTCCCACCCTTCTCAAACGTGAGTGGTAATAAGGATATCTCAGCTGCTCATAAGGCAGCTGTTAAGCCATGCTACTTTAGAGCTATAAAAAGTACAAGGATTAGAGAGGGTGGGGAAAAAAATCAAGTACAATTATTTTCCTTAGTGCATAAGTGTTTGTACAGTTGTAAATGAGCTCTGAACATTTAAGACAAGGATTTGCCCATTCTGAGGAGCCTTACAGATATTAAAGGGATTTAAAAATGGATGCTTCCCATTCTCTTTTTTGCAACTTGTTGCTCAACGTATGTACAGCCCAAGCTGGGATCTGCATCTCAAAATTAACTTTCCTATGACCAGCCTATGGTTTCATGAACATTTGAAAATAGATAATTGCAGTATACTTATCAGTATAGAAATGCAGTTCCCTAAAACATTTAGAATAGCTTACGCTAGTGTCTCAAGTAAACAGCCAGTGGTATTTTGCAGCAAGTCAGTCAGTTCTCAAAAGCTTTTTACATAGTCATGTCTCTTAGCATTTGGACCACAGAAAGGAGGAAAACGTCTTCAACACGGCTCCCTCTACTGATTAGACTTACATTCTCTGTTACATTGCAAAACAGATGGTTCAGCCGTACAAATTTTATAAGAGGTCAGAAATACTTGAGTGTTATTATATAAATAAGTATCCAGTCTCAGGAAACAAAAAAAAAACCCCAAATCAGCATTCAAACAAGTCAGCCTTGTGTGCCCAAAAGCTATTCAGTACGATGAAACTCCAGGGAAAAAAAACCAACTACATTCACATCTCTCCCAGCTGAAACAAAACTAACCATACTGAAACTCACAGAGAAGTCCACCTTTTCAGAAGCTGGGAAAATAATAATGCCAAACTTACTCATATTTACTAGCCACGGTTTCCCAGAAGTGTTGAATAATTTGAGATTCTTATGTCAAGATCACATAGGCATTTTAGTATCATGAAAAATGCAAACCATCTTGTCTACAAAGGAAGCAGCAAAGGAAAACAGAAAACCAAGCAACTTCCAGAAGTCCTAAATTGAGCCCTAACCCCAGAGAACAGATGCTATCCATCACACTGCCATATTTGTTGCAATTTTAAAATGTTGATATTTTGCCTCTTTTCAGAAGAAATTCGTCTGAGTTTACATCTATAGGTTTTCATTTATGAATTGAAGGCTCATCTCCCAGCATTAAACTCTGATGAGAATTTCACCAAATATTAAGAACAAAAAAAATAAAATTAAAAAAAATCGGCCATTTAAAGACAATCTTACAACAATGCTTTCAAATATATCATGTGACGTTTTTGTGCCTGGAACTTAAGATTCCTGACAAAGACGTCCCTTGAAACCTTAGGAGCTGGAAATTGCAGTTTCCTTCTTTTTCAGTAATATTTGCTTATGCAAAATCTTAGCAACATTTGTTACCAGTAAAGAGTACAACTGGACAGAAATCTTCTACTCAGAGACCCATAGCCTATCTATCATTTTTATGTGGGTCTAAATCAAGCAAGTAATCTGCAATGCAACAAAGATGACAACCAGTAAGAGTAAGAAGTTTTATACTAGTCAATTACCTGGTTTTAACTTCATTTTAGAAAAAAGTAACAGTCAATGACCTACCACCCATCAGAAAAACACTACAGTTTTCTTTGACCTGAGAAGCTACAAGTGTAGACAAGGTACCCAGTAGCTACCTGACCTATCAGCAAGGATTCACTTGTGCACATTTAGATGACATGAGTATGGTGATAAGACTTGTGATGATCGGTATCTGTAGTAATACTTCACAATTACAATTCATGGTGAGAGTGCATCTATTTTTTCAGCCGAGCCCTTTAACCATAAAATCTATGCACAACTAACATTTCCTTCATGTAATAGCTCACTGTGTAATACTTAAGACTCTCAACATGCTCCTCACTTTTTGCAGCATATCAAACAGTAGTCAACAACTGCTTTTGAAGACGGCTTTTCCCAAGTATTCGTCTTACTGGTTCCATTTAGTAAAATGATGTGTATTTATTCCTACCCTTTGGGTCCCCCAGTCTTGTACTGGACCACTAAGTATCAAAGAGCAGATTAGTAGCTCTCCTTTCTCTCTTCCAGTGAGCAACACAGACCAAAATATCAGCGGCTTAACAGTGTGAGGCCACTCAGCATGTAGCATTATTATTTTATTTTAAAATCAGTGGAAGTAGCTACTAGGTGTAACAACACTTGTATATAAATAAGAAAACCATGCTTTGCAGCCACTTATGCTTCAGCCCAAAGGCTGTTTCCAGCAAAAAGACAATCCTGTGAGTGCCCACCCAGCTTTTGCAGCCAGATTTTAGTTACTGTAAGGCCTTTATTGTGGCTTTCTACAAACAGATCTCAAATTACAGGCAAAGATGTCCAAATGCATCATTCTGTTCAGAGTTCCTTTCTGCTCAAGCTTTTCCCTACAAGTATGATGAAATTCACGAAACACATGCATAAAAATATGGGGTTTAAAAATTCCTCCCAAGGAATACCAATTACCTCTAGCTTCAGAAATGCCAATGTTCTTTGGGAATAACTAGACAGAGCCATCTCCTGGCTAGAGAGTAAACAGAACTTCTGTAAATATACACCTTAATGTCTGTGAACAAGCTATTTATCCACTGCAAGAGAAAACCTTTGTGCAGATTCAAGGGTTGGTCTCAAAGGACAGTCTTCACATCTGCACACTTTAGTTCTTCAAAACAATCAGTTAGTAACTACATGGATGATGGAGAAAACCCCATCCTGTTTACTACTAGCTTTTTGTAGTTTATATACTCTGGAGTAAAAGCCCCAAGCGCTAAACCTCTCCCACTGGCTGAGGAAACACTGACAGAGCAGTAAAGCTTTATCCATTTATCCTTAAAAGAAGTCCCATATGAAAAACCAGGGACATCCATGAGATAAACTGCACGCAAACCTGGTCGGTACTATGTGGCATACCATCCAGCAACCCTGTCTGATTTTCTTAGGTATAACAAAGGGATAATTAAACTCAGTTACCTTAATTTTCCATGATCAATTGGTAAAAACAAGCAATAGCTGTGTTTTGGGGATTTTGTTCAGTCTATAGCATTAAGTTAACATGATAAGTTTAACTCTATTCTAAGTTTCTAAGTATCTCATATGTCGTGGATCTGCGTTAAAACAAATAAAAATCACAAAAATAATAGTATCCTTAGACAGGAATCAGTTTTTGGCTTCAGTAGGTTCAAAAGCTTAACTATTGCTTCTTAGACAGAAGTCACTATCAGAACTCTTTCCAAAACCACTTCTCTGCACAACATAGCTACAAGCTCATATGTGAGAGTAATTTTCCTATTTCTACCAGCCCGGAAGACAGATGCGAGCACAGCAAACAATCCTTCTTCAGTACTTGAGCATATCTCTAGACTCCTTGCTAAACCAACATTCAGGACAGCTAACAGAGGTGAGAGGCTACAGATAAATAAGGGAATTTTGTTCAACTAATGATCTTTGTTATTCTCCATCCAAAAAAGGTACTTCTGTCTCTGCTGAATGGTTGTAAACATTGACCCATCTGTAAATATAAACATTAGGGAAGGCAGGGAAGGATGCCACAATCACTAGGCTGAAGCCTAGCAGCATCATGAAACATAGTGGAAAAAAGAACTCACCATGTCAGTAACAATCTCTCACCAGTATCTTCTCCACATTGTGAATGCAAGTAGTAAGCAACTGCAGCCTTTTGAATCAAACTTCTATTATATATTGCACTATGTAAGCCCTCACCTCAGAGGCACTAGCAGCTGTTAAAACTTTGTTTTAACTACAGCTAAGCAACTATCCTTCTGTTCCCTTCTTAGAAGTCGATGAGGCTTGGAAGTGTCTTAAACTACATGCTTGAGTCACCACCAGGGTGATCTGCTGTCCATATGATCACTTCCGAAGATTTGTGGTTTTGACATCTGAAGTGAAAATTCAGCTTTTTCTGTAAAATCCTCATGAGTTGACCTTGATACATAAGCTCTTTCAGCAAAGGAAACATTCTGAAGGACTGTCAAAACACAAGGTTTCCAAAGTCTTGGTTTTCCTGCATACCACCATCTGTACAATGACGTGAGAAGGCAGCAGCTGTTAGCAGCAGGAGCGGACACTGTTTCAAAGCGGATCACCTATACCAGAATTTCAGGATCTCCGACTACAGCAGCGCAGGACGGAGGTCAACAAAGAGAAGCACAACACTTCAGTCCTGCATTAAGGCTGCCGTCCCCTCCTACAGGGGTGCATGAGCAACAGCTAGATCATTGGAGGCATTCCACGTAGGCAGTCTGGCAAGTCACAGATGTCACTTTTAAGTAACACAGACATTATACACAGACATTATTCACAGCCAGTCACTGCTTGCTATCTACAGATAACTGATTGCATTCAGACCAGATTGGGAACAAGGTTGGCTAAAAAAATAGAAAAAGTAAAAACAAAAAAAGAGCCAGACAATCTGTTCTCTCAGAGCTACAACCATTGCTGCACGCAGAAAGTGGGAAAGACTTTGAAAGCCGGGACCCACACTTTAGCACAATAGCTGCTCAAAGTCAAGAATACAGCAAGATAATGGATTACTAGCCAAGCACTGTAGAGACCTCAGCATCTAGAGTTGAGTCTGCCCCTTACTGCAGCTGGAGAATCTGACAACTTTATTTACCAGTCCTTGCCTGCTCTAAATTTATGTTATCATTTTTTAAAGTTTTGGAGACTCACAATAATGCACTACAATCAAGAAGTTTGCTCTCTGAAAGCATAAACTAATATTTAAAAAATGTGGATTTTCTTACAACAACCATTAGAACACAAAGCTGAACTACTAATAATACATTTTATGCACATATTGATAAAATATAAATTCACATCAAAAAAACGTCCTTTAAGTAACAGTAAATTAATTTTAATACTCAATAAACACTTCCTCTCCTTGAAGAACTCAACTCTGTCAGTACCAAAACCCAGGACTTAGTAAAGCTCAATAAGGAAACAACATGCCATTTGGCACTGCACTCCTCTGCAAGCCCTCAGATATAGGGCCTCTGAAATCTTCATTAATGGTATAGCAGTGGGGACACAGTTTGACTACGTTAAGCTTTTTTTTTTTTTTTTAAGACTTCTTGTTTTTCCACTTTTGTATACCTGATGTATACAAGAAGCTGTTTATTAACACCAGACCTGAGTTTGCATTTGCACATACAACATAGATCAACTGATCAAACCAACAACAGAACACACAGGAGAGGTTTACAAAAGCAACCATCACAGAAGAGAGACTACTGTTTGCATTCAAGATCTAGCAAATTCTGGCAGTTTTCAGAGTTTGGTGATTGTAGAACATTCTTAAATCTCTTGCCACTGTACTTTTTGATCCTTAAGTGCATCAAGACCAATATGACACAAATGAGAAACGCAAAGCTTTGGAAAACAAACTCAAACAACCAAAAATACACAAATGAAAGTAAATTATAGTGTCCTAGAAAAAGACTCCAAAGATTCAACAGCAAACTAAGACCAAACACAGAACTGACTACACTAAAAAATATTGTGAGGTTTTTTTAAAATTGGAATTAATTCCATCTTGCTATCTATCACACATCAAAGAAAGTCACCAGGGACAGAAGTTCTCAGATTTTATCTACAGGAGAAATGTTTTTTAAAAAAAAAAAAAAAAAAAAGCCTGTTCTGTAGGAGACTCCAGCTTTAGTAATTACTTTCCTCATCATAGACCTAAAAGATTTGAGGATATGCCTTTTTTCACCAGGGCATGTACTCTTTACCTACCACTTCGGTTTAGACCCATCCTTATCCATGGTTTAGGCTGAAACCTCCCCGAAGTGGCTGAGACCTACACATCCCACCCTGCACTCCACTCCCTCCACTGGGTTGGAGCAGTAAGTTTTGGCAGAGGCCGGGGTAACAACTGTGCCAATGCAGACAAAGCAAGACACACAAGAACTGGATAACAAGGGATTTTAAAGACACAAATTAAACCCATTTGTGTTTGGGATGCTCCAGGGATGGCTCCTTATTCCTCCCTGCTGACTACACAGAGTCTCCTTGTGCCAGCACCGGCACGCAGTTGCTTGCGTGGTAGAACTGTGCAAGAATTTAAACAAGCAGAAAGACAACTCTGCCAAAGTTAAAAAAAAAAAAAAAAAGTGAAATTTCCTGTTAATTTGATTTTTTTAAACCAGTTCACTGTGAGGTCAGACGAGCAGTAAAGCTGCAAAGGAAAAGACAGACCACAGCAGCAATTATCTAAACAGTGCTCTAAGCCAGTGGACTCAGGCCCTCTGTGAGCACTTTTCCCTTGCTGTTCTCAAGCCACTGTCACTGCATTTATGCCAAGTGATTCCATTTTCACATTCAGAGTGACACCCTGAATCTTTCTCTTCTTTTGCATTTGCACATTGAGGCAAGGAAGGAGGAAGACACAAAGATAAATTTACTGTAGGTAGGTATTAGCTGCTTGTATTAATAAAGAGTACTTGAGTTTTAGAGTATAATACGTGAACTCCTATGGCCAAAGTATCTGAACTTTTATTCTATAAAAACAGGATTAAGCAGTGATTAACAACTCACAGAAAGAATAATAAAGTTTTACTTACTTACCTGGAACAATGTAAACTGACTGAACAGTAATAGATTTGCGTGTTGGGCGGTAACTCAAAAAAAAAAAAAATAAATAAGAGTTTCCTTCGGAGCTTGGATTTGAGCATCACTTCAGAACAGTAGAATTCCTTGGAAGGATGCGATTTCCCTGCGTGACCAACTTACCTACCAGTGCTCACTGACAATAGGCCTGTTAAGCTCAGATACCTTGAACAGTTCTCTAACTATCCTCAGAGTCCCAGAAAAGTCATAGGAATAAAAGGACAGCCTCCATGACGGTCCCCATCCAAATCCAACTTTCACTAAATTGCTGTGTATCTCTGGGCACCTGACACGCAGAGTTTTTCTTGTTCTTTGAAGTGTAGCTATGACTTCTCAAACCTCCCCATTACTGCCAAATCACCTGGAAGGAATCCACAGTAATAAAAACTGTCTGACAGGGTAAGAACACGCAGCTTCAGCTGTTTACAAGAGAGCATGATGCAGACACACTGAATGTAAAAACAAAACAAACTTAAGAGGTTCAAGTTGAGCTGCAAAATTTATACTCATTCAGAACGACTGGTTTCTCAAACTTATTTCATGCCACGTAGATTTAAGAGATGACAATCTTTATTGCCATTTACTTATATTTTCCTCTGGAAGTACTCTAGATCAGCACTCAGAAGTAGTTGTTTCTGAATATTTTCCTAATTTTGTAAACATTTTCTGAACACATCTGTCATGATTCATGGGTCATGAATATGAGTAGGGTCTGCTGTCTCACATAGCCAAGTTGCCTTAGCATGACAGAGTTCAGTTGTCCATGAGTTACGGTACATCTCTAAACAGCAACACGAAGCCTGTCCTTCATGAACACCACTTCCAAATTAACATTTTAGAAGTTATTTTCAAATGTAAAATTAGACCCTAATTGTAAAATGTAACTTGGACCCTAATTGAATCTTAATCACCTCCTAACAGTGGTGGAAGACGTTACTCAAGTTTCACTTAAACAGCCATGCAGTCAGATACTTCAACGACAAGAATGAAGCAAGCCACACAAACAGGTCAACATACTCTTTGTAAATGACTGTGATGCAGCACTGCATCCTTGAAGAATAGCTGCATGCAAAAGGGAAAGAATGTTGGATTTTTCTATTATCCCCATTCTTCCAATGGGAACACATAGTAAAGAAGAATTTATGAAGATACAGTTTGTAGAAACATGGGCTTATTTATTAACAGACCTGCTATACGCTGCAGAAAACCAAATACTGCATTGATGTAAGGTTGTCGAGATTCAGTCAACCCTGCTTTGAGAGAAGGTTAGATCAAATGACCTCCTGAGGTTGTTTCCAACCAGACTTCTGTGTTTCCAACACTTCTACAAAAGTACCTGCACTTTCTCCTGTAGGGAACAGAGTAAGTAACTATGCCAGCTCTCACACGGGATTTGTATTGGGTCTGACCTGACACTAAGTGCAGATAATAAAATAAGCCTAAGGGTCCAAAACTTAGTTTTCCAGTGATCTGTGGGTGTGAAGACTGATGTTTTTCAATTGTGATCAAACTCACCCATCCAGCATAGTGGCTGCTTCAGTTTGATGAGAACACACTTGAAGCGCTACAGAACTGTTTGTCCTCCATCAAAATGAATTCGTAACATTTTGAACATGATGTCCGCTGTATTTGCTTTAAGCAAACTACAGGTGGAACAGATATATGAGCACTGCTCATATAATAACTGTTTCCTGATGAGTACAACACTCAAGTTATCCTTTGAAGTGTACATCTCCCACTCAGGTCAAAGCTGGATTGCTATTTCATTACCAGCTATATTGGGTCACTATGAGCTTGCTTCTATCCAAATGAAAGGAGGAACTATTTGAAAAGTAGATAAGGTAATTAGTTTCTCTTTTCTGTCCAGATTCTCAATTAGTTGATCTTTACCTCTTCCATCTTTACTGTGTTTCCATGAGTACCATTTTTCTCCTGTAATCACCACTGTGAACATCAAAGACTCAAGTCCTGGAGTGAGAGAAGAGTAGACCCAAGTCTGGACCAAGTTAACCAACAGCAGGAAAGAATATATGCAATATTTTATATACAAATTAAACTAGTTTTGTAGTAAGTTTAATTTTCTACAGCTTCTCCCGACAGACTCTACTGACAAGAAGAAAAGACTGGGTGGGAGAGGTGGAAGAACGTTCACGCTTTAAATTCTTCAGTTCTTTAATGGATGCTTTTTTTTGTAAGTACAGATGGAAAAATTCAGTTTTGATGGAATAAAAATCTTGTGTTCATCTGCCAAAGTAATCAATATTTACCAGATGTTACTCTATCCCAATAATTTAAGGTATTCCATAGCAATAGTGCAAGTCAAAAGCACAAGTTGGAATTGAGTATGAACACTTCAAGAAAAACAATGGAGTTTTTAAAGTAACATTTTTTGCCTTTGTTAGGGTATAGATATTTGATTAAGGACTGATTTGGTTTTAGAGGAGTAGCTACCAAAGACATTGCCAGCAGTAGTACAAAGTTGCTAAGTCTGATTAGTTTTATACACAGTGAATTTGCCCAAGATCAGCCTCCACCAAATATCAGCTTTGAACAGTCAGGAACTTGAGAGCTGGACATGCTATAGAGGATGGCCTCTTCCAGTGTTCTGGATCTTCACCTTATTCTGTGAGCCAGGTTCCCCAGCAGTACTACATACTTCTGTGAAGCATTTTGTCCAAATGCTGCCCTGATGCACCAGATAGTGGCTTCGCAGAAGCAGATCATGAGCTATGTCTATCAAGTGAATTTAGTCTTATTGAAAAACAACAAAAGGACAGCCAGTAGCACCAGAGCTATACATTGTACAGAAAGAGACAAGGTATATTTTAGATTTTCAATAAAATATAGTTTCATGGAGCAAAGAGGTGCTGTGTAGAGATGGCAATCAGCAGCAGTCACTCATGTAATTTCAGCTCTCCAGTGAACTCACTAGAGCTTCCAGAAGAAACAAAACAACCCTCTCCTTGTTTTTCAATGCATTTTGTCTTATTTCAAGAAACATTTTTGACACGTGGTACAAGCTTGACTGAAGGAGAAGAGTTGTCTATAGTTTACAGAGACACTTTAAGATTGAAGCAACACCGAGATGCGAGTAATTGTATTTACATCATTAGGCTTCCCTGGAGCCAACAATCCTGAGAAGCCTTAGCTTGTCTTGGCGACAGCAGAAGTACTGAACTATGGAATATCAACTGCAGACCGTTACATGTATTATAAATTTTTTTGTATTCCTGTACAAGTCTTTACATATGAGTGTACAGACAGCACACTATCCACTCAGAGGTAGAAGTGTTACCTAATCGATATAAGCTTCCTAAAATTTACACTAGGAGACTTAAGAATAAAAATCCCACATAATCACAGTCCATCATCCCCTGAAGGCACCACAGTGCCAGACATGATTAGAACATAAGAATAGATTTTTAAAAACACTAAAGATCATGTACAGGAAGCAGCTTCAGGGTTATGCCTTATCAATCCAATCTACTGATAGCTTTGTAATTAATAAGAAATGGTCAGTTAGACAAAACATTCAACGAGTGCTTACAGTGAGACTTAAGTATTTTAAGTTCCAATGAAAGTATCTCTAGTTTTAATTGTAAAGTGGTACTTGTTAAGAAGTCTTAAGTCTTCTATTAACATTATAAGAAAAACTGTTTAAATGCAAGGGCCCTTTCCATTCCTCCCTTGTTCTAAACTTCTCAGTCTATTTGTCAGTCAATTTGTCAGTCATTCTCACTACTGGGCAAAATTATTTCTAGCAATTTGTTATTCACACACTTTTGGTATAAAATATATGCAATTTTAATCCTTGAAGTCATTTTCTTGAGCACATTGCTCAAGATGAAAAAGATAACCACAGGCATCACGCACTTTACCATTACCTGCTGAATCTTGAAATGCTCCAACTGCTGCCGATGTTCAGCCAACTGGCATCTTAGATAACACTATATTGGTTTTATTGCTTCCTCACATCTAAAGAAGGGAGTTTTTAAAGTTATCATTCAGACACGTGAAGCCACGCATCATCTGACGAAAACTGAACGGTAATGGAATAACATTAAAAAATTTAAGGCTTGTTTTCCTTTTTAAAAGAACACTTCTCTATGGCATTTTGATGCCTTGTGATTACACAATAAAACTAGCACCAGGGCTGAACAATGCTTCAAAGAAACCTGTCACTCAAGAGACCTCTTATTTTCTAGAAGCACATATGAGTTGACTGTTTTTCCTTCTGGTTGGTGAGTAGGGGAGTGGTTGTTTTGGTTTTACTTAGTTACCATTGCTGTTGGCTGGTAAGTTCTTCCCAGACTGAACTCATTTGTACATACTTCACACCAGTAAGTCCTGCAATTCCAAACTGTACTTTTGAGAGTCTTTCATTACATGTTCAGTCCATTTTAACACCTTATAAGATGCTCCGCATCACAGGCACAATTCCCCAATACCCAGTGGCCAATCTAAGTACTAGGCAACATGCACTTAAAAGTAGCTCTTGCTTCCATATCCCTGTGTTCTGCTTTTGCACAGTCAAGAGGCAACTAGCAACGTACTCTGTCTAAATCCACAACAGGGAGAAAACAATAGTAAAAGAAACCTTAAAGAAGGCCCAGGAATCACTTTAGTTTTTCCAGTATGACAGAGTGGAACTTCTCCCATCATCATCTTACTATGATAGCAAACTGATACGTGGGCACAAACAACATATTGGACAGAGAGATATACAATTAAAACCTGACATTAATATGCAATTGTAGCTTCTTCTCAAGACACAGAACACAGTAACATAGAAATTGCCCTATTCAATTTATATAAGGGCTCTAAATACGTCATCAACAAACAACTGGGAGGAAAGGACATAGAGAAAAAGGCAGAAGGAAGACAGGAGAATTTCTAGAGAAGGTTAAACTGCAGCCACACACAAATACCCTGTTAAACACTGACCAAGATTTGTATGCCATGCAGGAGAACATTAATTGTTTACAGGTACTCAGGGCTGAAGGACTTGGATGAATACCAGGAAGCAGCATTGAGAAAGTCCATTGTACAATTAAGAAGGGAGAGGAATCGCCGAAGGAGGTACTTTCATTTAAGCCCATCCTGCTAGTTCCTAACCTAATTATTTACTACTGAGAGTTTCCTTTCCCAACATTGAATTCAAAGAACAAAAAACCACCCCTGAAAGAATGTCTTCCCCCCCCTCGTGGAAAGAAGCACACAAAGGAGACAGGTCTTGTTTGGTGTAACAGTAACCTGTATTTGAAGAAGATAAAAAAATTGCCTTCTTGTCTATTTGAGAATGGCTTCAGCACCTGCCACTCAGGTGATTCATTATTAACACCTCTGTCTCACTGCCCCATGAGAAATGCTAGAAAGCTAGTAACACTTTTCATGTTAACAAGCTAATACTCACAAAGATTTAGCTAAAAACTCTCAAACCTTATGCCTAAAATACTGAGAAAACCACTATTTTATTTTTTAAAAATGTTTTGGTCAAGTTATCCAGATGCTAGAGTTCTGCAGTGCCAGAAATTCCTCCTCATTTCTTTTCTGCAGAAGATTTTCCAGATGCTTACAATTTCACCATTCTTCTGCAGTTAGGCTAGTTTTATCCAGGTGGAAGAGTTCACCATGCATGCAGCTCAGGGTTCAGTGTTGGACAGCTTTGATCCACAAATCTTCTGGCTATAGGCTGCGCAGGCTGTCACCCTATCTCTTGTTTGCCAGGCAAGTTGCATCCCTCCCTTATTTGACATTCACCCTGCACCTGTGGAAGGAGACTGATATAATTGGGGGTACTGGGTTTTTTTTAGCCTGCAGAATAGGAGGCTGAAGGGAGACCTTATCACCGTCTACAACTACCCAAAAAGAGGTTATAGCAAGGTGGTTGTTCTCTTCTCTCAAGTGAGAAGATGAGGGGAAATGGCCTCATGTTGCACCAAGGGAGGTTCAGATTAGATATCGGGAAAAATTTCTTCACCAACAGGGTTATCGGGCACTGGAACAGGCTGCCCAGGGAGGTGGTCGAGTCACCATCCCTGGAGGCATTTAAAAGATGGGTAGGTGAGGTGCAGGTTAGTAGTGGACAGGTATGGTTAGAACTTGATGATTTCAAAGGTCTTTTCTAACCAAACGATTCTATCATTCGACAGTGCAGCCCATCTGAAGCCTCAATGACTTTGTACAGTGTCTTCCTTCCAAGAGGGAACCTGTGGCAGCTGCAGCCTGCATCCCAAGCAGGATTACTCCACAGGCCTGAATTTAGCACCTGCCCATCATTCCTTCAAAAGGAAGGCCAAGAGTTGCTGACCCCAGACAGCTTCCTTATGATTATCTAATGTTAAGAGTATGTGCACAAGGACACTGAACTCTTAAGCCAACAAAATACATTTCTCCTGTAGTCTCAGGCAGGCCTATCTCACTCCCATACCTTCAGGACATGATCATTGCAGTGCAAAATCTCCCCAGGAATGAGGGTGATAAGGAAGCACGCTCTTTTGGCTGTTCAGCAGAGCCCATTTTTTCCTCCTCCTTCTGTCACTGGGCCTGGTTAAACTAGTTTGGGCAGCTTTACCAGGGGCTTGGAGAGAGACAAAGTGTTTGGTTTTCTTCTCTTGTATTTGTGGAGCGGCTGCTATCAGGCTCCAGCCTCCATCTACACATTCAGACCACTTACACCTTCACGGAGCCGCCACCACCGCCTGAATAGGCGGCTCACGTCCTCATCCTGCCGGAGGGTCTTCTGAGGAAGGAAAGTCTGAGGAGGAAAAGCTCGCTCTGCAGGCACGAAGCACTAGAGCCTGTTGGGCTGTGGCTGTACCTCTCTGGTCAGCCAGGGCAACTCAAGGGCAAAAGCTTCGTTTCACTTCATGTTCTCCAAGTCTGCCCACAAAGTCATGTCCATCTTCTCCTGATGGAAAAAAATGACATCAGATGTCATCCCAAAAGATCATAGAATCACCAGGCTGGAAAAGACCTCTTGGATCATCGAGACGTACATCTAAACGTATCTTTGAGCGTATGGGCAGGGACCTTCAGCCTCGCTCCCTTTTTCTTTGGGTTCCACTAAAATTTTGGGCAGTAGCAGATAAATACAGAGACACAGCGAGCAGAAGAACTGAAAAAAAAAAAAACAAAACAGCAAGCACTCTGGTTTTTGCACTGGCAGACTGCTGTCTGTCCTTCAAATCCATTTATTTCACTCATTTCAAGCAGAATTATATAATTTGAGGGAAAACTCACACTTCATTTTGCACTCGGTGTCACGGCAAACACGTCATTTACAGAGTCCTACGCTTTCTCTTGAAACACAGCCAGGCAGGAGCGCTCCAAGGACCACAAAGCGCAGCGAAAGAGAGGCAGGAGCCACGCAATCCCCTCGCACCCGGCGCTGCCGACGCTGCCGTGGGCGCCGGTCTCCGCAGGGTCGGGGCTGCGGGCGCCACCTAGCGGGGACCGAGCCTCCCCGCCGGAGCGGTGAGAGGGACCGCAGGCAGCCCCGCCGCCCCGCTGGCCCCCAGGCCGAGGGGAACGAGGAAAGGAGCTCTCCGTCACCCACAGAATCAGAGTGGTCAGGGCTGTAAGGGAGCTCTGGAGAGCATCTAGTGCAATGCACCAGCTAAAGCAAGCTCACCTGGAGCAGGCTGCACGGGAACGTGTGCAGGCGGGTTTGGGATCGCTCCAGAGAAGGAGACTTCCACAGCCTCCTGTGCAGCCTGTTCCAGGGCTCTGACACCCTCACAGCAAAGAGGCTTTTCCTCATGCTGAGGTGTAACTTCCTGTGGTTTAGTGTGTACCTGTTGCTGGGCTCCACTGAGCAGTCTGCCCCATCCTCTTGATACCCGCTCTTTAGACATTTATATGCTTAGCATTAGTAAGATCCCCTCTTAGTCTTTCCAGGCTAAACAGATCCACGGTCTCCAAGCCTTTCCCCACAAGAGATATGGACTGGAGCACCTTTGTAGCCCTCTGCTGGATTCTCTCCAGTATTTCATTGTCTGTCCTGAGCTGAGGAGCTCAAAACTGGACACAATCAGAATCACAGAACAGTTTGGGTTGGAAGGGACCTTAAAGATCATCTCGTTCCAACCCCCCTGCCATGGGCAGGGACATGTCCCACTAGATCAGGTTGCCCAGTACTCCAGATGTGGCCTCGCTAGGGCAGAGCAGAGATGAAGAAGAACCTCCCTTGACTTGCTTACTACACTTTTCCCAACGCACCCCAGGACCTTCTTGGCCAAGAGGTCATATTGCTGCCTCATGGTTAGCTTGTTGTCCACCAGGACTCCCAGGTCCTTCTCTGCAGAGTTGCTCATTGACCTTTTACTCAGCTCTATGTTAAGCTGCCATCACAAGTCACACCAGCTCTGTGGCTGCACTCCATCACACCTCTCCCACCTGAGGGGGGTAACAGCATGCAATGCTTCTCCACCAGGACCCCGAGGTCCCCACTGAAAACGAATAACAGCCCGAGCCCTAACATTGCAACATAAGCTTTCCATACCCCACCAGTCAACAGTTAAGTCTCCTGCCATCTTTGAGTCTGTAAAGTGGAATTTTCCTGACCAGAGCCGGCTGCTACCATCCCCACAAGAACACATCCCTTAAAGATGATTATTTTGCAATGTGTCCTTCTGAAAAGAAGGATTATTCAAGACATGCCATACACTCATATGCATGCTTACTGGCACAGAAGACATGGGCACAAGCGTCTATCAGAGGTCTCTTGTCAGAAGGCGTGTAACAAAAATCTTGCTTTCAAAGAGGCCTGGAATAGGTACGTCGTAACAGTAGTTAGTTTTACTGATACCTATGTACAAATCAGGACGGTAAGCAAATGGGTCTGGCTTTATTTATTAGAAGGACTACATCCTAAAATTTACTTTGGGCTTATTCTACTTCCAAAACAGATTTCTGTCCTGCAGATACGTTGCACCATCAGCTCTGTATTTTGAGGAGTTGTCACTCCTCAGAACTATCTATAAACAAGTTCAAGCCCTGGATCTCCAAATACAGCTCAATTTCCTGAGGTCAAGTCTTACACCACCAGTTTCCCAACAGGCAGAAAGTTACTTAAGTCTCTTCAGAGACTTTATTCATCAGCCTTATTACACGATATTGTCTTTGACTAGCTAAAGAGCCAGAAGGACACTCTTCTATTCCCACATTTTTTTCAATAGAAGCTGCTTCATCCATGAAGCTTATAAGGTGCTTCATATTCCTTGGCAAAGATTTCAGTCTTTCTTCAAGCTTGCTGTATACTCCAATTTACACTAAAGATTATTTTTCCTAGAGATCCTCATACTCTAGCCATAGCACTCTTGTTTCTCTTGTACCCAAAAACGCCTTTCGCACATTTGACCTTATGCTTTGAAAATACTACCAAAAAGTAATTTGTCTTCCAGCCATGCATTGCAGCCTCTACAACAGTAACTCACAGAAGAGCTTAGAAATGCTCCAAAGGTGGTAGGACAGATTGAGTCTCAAAGCCATCAGATTAAAAATGAATAAAACCTGCTGCCAGAAGTCCACCAGCACATCTCTGCATTCAGAAGGCCATCAGTTCCCCACCCCACAAGGGCTGCTCTACCAGAACAAAGCTGAGAAGCCTCCAGCTCTGAAGTAAGAGTGTATTTGTTTGACAAACAAATGTATTCCTTTCAAACACGCTTCTGTGCCCCACCACTTCTCCCATCAGCTGCTGGAAAACACTACTGCACACCATCACAGCAGTGAATACCACGTGTTGGTTTAGCTGCCATCATCATGCTAACTCACCGCTGGACAACTATATTTCAAAAAAAGCCAAAGCCGCATCTAAAGCTACAATCAATTCACACCATGATAAATCGAGTATCTAAGATGTTTGATTTTTCCCATGGTAAGTAACTGAAAACCTAGCAGGGACAAGGGAGAACTCACTCTTGGGACTACCACAGTCAAGAGGTCAGAAGCTGGTTGTTCTTTAGCTCTGTGGCTGGGAAGCCACATTGAAGATGGAGGTCTGCAACACCTGTGGCATCCTCTGTCCCAAGTACTTCACTGATACATAAGGCCACCACGTACTAGCTATGCAATCGCTTCTTTCATGGGGGTGGAGGGACAAGAAGAGGAGTAGGGAATTAAAGATGAAGTACTGAACAGCACAAGAGTAAACACCACAGAGTTTTCACTCTCATTGCAATCAAGTTAATATCACTTAAATTTTATTACTAAGCCTATGACATTTTTCAAGTTTAAAGAGACTCCACTGTGGACACCTGTGATTTGTTACTCAAACAGAAAACAAAAATTCAAATAAACCAATAGATCTACTCCAAGTTAGAATACATTACAAGAGTCAACTACTTCATGTTATTTTTTTTTAACTATAAAAAGAGGTAGTCAAAGCAACGTTTCAGTTAGGTAGAGAACACTGCATTAATTTAAAAAACTAAATAGTGGTAAAGTTGGAGTCTGTTGCACTGGTTAATGAATGAGACGACTGTTTTCGAAGATACCCACACATGTACAGATCATAGCAAGCACTAACAGTTTTTACAGCACCGCTGTATAATCTCATTCAGTTATTTGACTACTGATGGTAATTAAGGACCATAATCCATTGCCAAAAAATAAACAAATGTGAGCAACCACAAAAACTAAGGCAATGGTCGAAATTATGTGTGGACGTTCCAGGTTTATTGCCAAGTACTTAGTCGTACAAAGAAAAATCTGAACTTAAAATAAGTTCCAGAGTATATGCAAAGCATAAGAGTGGAGCTGAACACCTAAGAAGCACAGGAAAACCAACAATAGCCAGGAAAGTTTAATTTATGTAGAATTACTATCTTGAACCTGGATAACAAGGAACAAGATTCACAGATTAGAACTATTAAAGCAATAGAAAACCACAAAGTTTGGATCAAGCTTTCATTCCAGCTTTCTTTCCTTCAGGACTGGCACAGGAATACAGCCACACCCCAGACTTTTTTTGTAGGATCTGACCCTAGTAAGGCAAGTAGTTTACCATGCATGTTGCTTATTAACTACCAAAAGTGATGTAGTAGTACTGAGGTAATAAATCAAAGAAATGTGCATCATGATTAGGGGTACTAGCTGTAATGTATTATATATGAAAATGAAACATTATGTATGAAGAGAAACAAGCATAGAGATCGATAGCTACAAACTATAAGTCACAGTGGCACATTGAACAATTTTAGGTTAACCAGACTCACTTAAAAATAGAAACCAGAGGCTGGGCTCTTCTCTCACCCCATTTTACATGTCTTTACATCCATTGATTTCAAGTGGAGTTCTTCACAATTTATGCCATTGTGAGAGGAGAATCAAGCCTTGTGTGTTTGAAAGGAAACTGCAGGCATGTTTCCCACCAGAGTGCAGGGGGAGATTTTAAAAAAACACAAGTATATGAACTGTGAAACCGATAGAGTACACAAGCAAAGGCAGGCAAAGAGGCTCTAGCTGGGGGTGGCGGTGGGGACTTGCAGCTTATCCAGGTTTGTTCATTTTTAAGACTTAGGACTGGCATTAAGAAGTCAGAAGCCCAGTCGTTAAACTGGTTTAAAATAAAATTGTAGAAAAAAATATTGCATTTTCTTTCCGACAGACATTGATTTATATTTTCCTGTAGTTATTCTATAAAATGAGGAGCAAGCCATTTCCTTTATGAAGGACATAGACTTTACACTCACAGAAACTGGGAGAAGGGGGAAGTCTGAATGATTTGCATCACTAGAAGTGGTGCCTAGCCATCATTCATGCCTGAGCTCAAACACCTGATCTTCCAAAATCTTTCAGAATCATCCAGACAACATATATATTGCAGTAGTTATAAAGATACACAAAATACTAGATGATTTATAGGTGATAAAACCACTTCATGGCACAAGAGAAGCTACAGCTTTATAATTTTTTTTCTGTGTAGCAGCATGTGGATCAGGAAGTTCTTCTTTCACCACCCCACTGAGAGACTTCATGCACTAACACACAATCATTGCACCAGTCTGTATGGATGAGTGAAGCTACTTCAAACAGAAAGCAAGAAAACCCTCAAACACAAACATTTTCAGACCATCTCTATGTTCCTGCTCAAGCTGTACCAGCACAACTAAGCAACAGTGCAAAGGAAACAGCTTGAGTATTTTACAGAGGGAAGACATATTTCATTGGTTTATCAGGTTTATATACCATGGGCATGCAAGATTGAAGTAACCCATAGTGATTTAGAGTCCAGCACCGAAAGAACATTACTGTAACTGTCTGTTTGGGAACGCTTTTCTCCTACCTTCACTCATGCGCATGACACAGCTCACAAGTTGTTTTTTAACTCTCCCCCTGCACTCAAGCTGGAAGACATGCTGGCAGTTTCCTTTATAAACAAGTCTAGATTCTCTTCTCACACGTGCATACAACATCGGATGATTTAGTATAAAACAAATCAGCAAGAGAATAAGTGGACAGAATTGCGTGAAGGAGGATGACTTCTACCTGCAGAAAAATGTTGCATAATTCAAGATATACCTGCTGATTTTCATGAGATCTGTTCTTTCAAAGCATTAGGCTCCCTCCAGAGGCCATACGAAGGTGGGAAGAGACCAAAGAACAAACACCTATGACCTTAAATATCTAACTTCGAGAGTTTCAGAGTCTGTATTTAGGTGTTGAACACAGAGTTACACATCAAAGTTAGAAAAAAGCCTTAAATGAATGGGAGCCTGGTATCACCTCAATTCTTAAAATAAGGTCACCAAGTATATCATTGTGCTGCTATGCCACAAAGAGTCCTCATCATAGCAGTACTACCTCTTTACAGCATCAGCTCCAGGCTAATAAGACACCCGCTGATAGGTCAAAAATGTTTATGAACAGCTACAATACAATACGAGACAGACAGAGACATGAAAAACTAACCTACTAAAATTAAAGCCTAAAAGGTGGTAGATTCAGAACTAGACAATAGAGCTCTGCGTGTCAGGGAAGATTGTGCAAAGAAATGCCAAAGGAATAAATCTGCAGCAGTGAAACATGTCTGCTTGTCACTGTGGTCACTTCAGTTCAATCAAGTACCTACACAGCTCAAGTTCAATATATTAACAGCTACTTGAAAACGGCAAGAGTTGTTCTTGCATGAAATCAAGAATTTTATGTAACTGGAAAATCCTATCTTGAGAAAGAAATGGGCCATCAGCCTGGAACACTGAACTACAGCTTCACACCACCTGAAATCCCCCGCAAAGATTGCCCAAACAAATTGTCTGTATGAAAGGTCAAGAGGGAAAGCTTGATGTTTACTGGATTCACAAACAGCTAAATCAACCATTCTGGTCACAACCAGCAGTGCATCCTTCGCTGTAAACACTTCCAGAGCTTTTTGGCAGCTCATACTTGAACATATCAATATGTACAGCTCCCTCTTACCATACAAATGTTCTCTCCAGCCTTACCCTAGTACATGGCTTCCTTCCCCGGAGCCTCCCGAGCAGAGGCCAGTGCCCCACAAAAGGGGACCTACACTCTGGGATGTGGCTGCAGAGAATTGCTGCTGTTAACACCACTGCTTGCTTTTTTAGGCAGCCCACATTTCTCCTACATAGTAGCGGTACCTCCTAGCAGATAACTGCTGAAATCTAAACCTACACTGAGCTGCTGAGAAAACAGAACAAAACTGCATTCCAGGTAACAACATCCTTGCCAGACTGGAAGCTACGTACTTTTCCAGTACCTCAGTACAGATGAAAGCCTAGTCTGCTTTCTACACATTTGGCACTACTCTAAGACGTTCATTGGCTATCGGCCTGCCAAGCTGTTTAGTAGGCTTTTAAGTTCCTTTGCACTTGCTTTATACTATTAATTTTGTTATATACAAACATATCCTCTGTGTATCTTATTCCCACATCCCATATGCACAGAACAAACCCATTTCAGCCCTACGATGAATGGGAACTCAGTATTTATCACACAGATCCATGACGCTTTGCAAACATGACTGAAAAAAACCCTCTCACTATGAAGTTATCCACATGATATTTCTGATGGGCGAAGCATGAGAAAACAGTTCAAAGCTCTCAGAAAGCCATATGTAAACTTTCACAAAAGACATCTGCAATTCACCAGTGAGGTTCTAGACCTAGCATAATTCATTTAGCAGTCCGTATATACAAATGCAAATACACTAGGTTCAGACATTTCTTCAATGACTTCATAAAATTAATTTTAAAGTATATAAATATTCACACTTTGAATAGTCAACTCAGCATATGAAGCTTATTCTTCCACAAAAGTACCGATTCCTGCAAAAAGATGACATTTCTGGAAGGAGGATGAAATAAAGTCAAGATATATTAGTCCTAAAGCACTAACACAAACATATGCAATTTCTTTACATAAACACTTTTGAACTTCTGGGTAATTACCTATAACACTTGATTACAAAAAGATCTTTGAAAAACATCTTCACTAATCATGCACTAATTTTTAACATACTTGAAAACCAGCTTTTACTCTAGTTAGACAAGTTGATACACACTTGAAAATGCAAGGCTGCTTTCAATTTGTGCCATGGCTATTGTGCATTTGCAATGCTACAGACATGGGCCACAGATGAAGGCAGTGTCCGACCAGCCCACATGCTCAACGGGTTGAGCAAGAGTGCCTGGGTGCCTCAGTGGAGCTTCCTGCTGAGCAAGCTCTATATCTGTCACAGGAGTACTTTGTTAATAAAAAGATTAGGGAAGGTAAAATAGGTAAAGCTGAACAATTACAACACTTGTGTCAGATGTGGCTTACATAGCTCCAATGAGGAACACGGGAATACGAAAGAGGTGTGAGCTTTGAGAAGCAGTGTAGTAGTATCCATCTAGATAAGTTTAAAGATTCAGTTGTGCAATTCTTAACATGTAAGTTCTTAATTTCAGTCTTTTTAAGACTGGTGAGAGAACGTGCAGCTTTCCTACAGAACAGGAGTATGTAACACGCAGTGTGATATGAAGCCTGCATTCATAACTGCATCTATATTCTTTCTTTTTAGAACACTCAAACACCTTCACAAATGAAGATGTTTGGACAATGAAGACTCCTTTTAAGAAAATTTAAGGGACTAACATCATCCTGCATTAAAAAAAAAACCCACACCCTGCAAGTTTTAATATAAACATGATGATATTGACATGCAGATTTCTAATCATGCTGGTTGCAATTATACAAATCAGTGATCAAATCCACCGAGAAGTCAGTCTTCATATATACTTCATTAACACAAACATTAGACATGGATTTGGCACATTGCCTTCAGAAAAGCCTAGTTCTGGAATCATATAATATTAAGATCTGGGCTACTTGATGCAAGATTAGAAGGCAACAAGCTCAAAAAGGTGGTTATAAAAACATTACAGGAAACAAATTTTATTTTAAATAAAAGCAAAGCAATTATATTTCAATATTTGTATGGCAGTTGAAAAAAATGCCTTTTTGGCACGTAGCTACTCCATGAAGCCAATATTGTGTGTAACTGGAAACATTTCAAAAACCCAGAATTGTTACTAAAGTCAAAGACTAATTGCAAGCTGTGGGATCTGTGCTCAGATAAGAGAGGCAATTGAATAAAACTGTTACATCTATAAACCTAGCAGCACACTCCATAATACTGTTATCACTTTATTGCCAATTTGGTAGAACTAGAGAGCAAGGAGTAGTGGAGGGAGAGGGAAGAGAAGGAAAATGAAGGAGGAGCACACAAGGCAGAACAGCAAGAGCTATCAGGTGCTATAAATCAATGTTTCAAACACAAACCTTAGACAGGAGTACATGACTTTGGTACAGAACAAGTGAAATAACACAGTTCCAGCTCTTGTTGATGTGTAATCCAGTGGAAATCAAAGGCCTGCCTGAGAGACTGTATACCCCAAGTTTACTAGCTAGAAAAACACTCTGAGCTTGATAGGTTCAAAATGATCATGAAAAGTAACTCACCAATCTTACGGTTATATTTAAGAACTGTTAAGGAGTTGGCATTCCAGGCAGAGTTCCAAAAAAAGGTAAACTAGCAAAAAGCTGTCATTTACAGATATGTTAAAAACACTAAAACTGTTTGTATTGGCTCATACCTCTTGTATCTCATTTTGTATATTAAAAAACCACCTTGCACAAGAACATGCTTGAGAAGTATTGTCAGCATGTGCTGAGAAGTCATTTGCTCATTTAGTTCTGCAAAAAAATTATAATGTATTTAATTCACAACATAAACAAGCAAAATACAGAAACAAAGAGTTAGACCAGACCACTTGTGAGATTTTCTTCAGTAACTGGAAATATCCTTTGACAATGAATGAGGAGCCAAATAGTTGCTTCTGTAAAAAACACTAATTCTGGCAAATTATGATCTGATAGTCTATATGGGAACCTCTGCCAGAAATGCTATGACTTCGATGTGCTATTACTTGCAAAACATGTTTCTTCCCATCATTCTTCAGCCATAAGGTGGGAGGAGGAAAGATGAGTGATTCCTGTGCTGTATCCTTCCAAGCTGTTTTTTCCCCATTATACAACTCATAATCCAAACAATTTAAGCTCACAAGTAAAAGCTACTCATTTTTGTAAACATTTCCAGGAGCAAGACCTAAGCATGCACAGCTTCCACCAAGCAGATACTAATGACTAGAGTTAACCTAAAGTTTACATCTGTTTAAACAGCATAAGGAGAAACAGCACTGGCCAACCTGAAGCTTAAGCCTTAATATAAGGGAGTAAACTGAATAGTGATATAAGCCACTTGGTCATTATGCAGCCATCTCATAATCAAGTATTCCAAATGCAATATTATATCAAACAACAGCTTTCCCAGAAACACAAACTGACTGTCATTATAAAAAAAAATGAAAAGTAATGTTCCAGAGCGTGTTTTTATACCGCAACAGCAGGGATCTCTTTACTTTAGGATAAGGTAGTGGCAGAAGACAGAAACAAAACCCAGCTTGTTTGTTTTAAATGGACTTCACCACTGCATATACAATTAACTCTGGAATGCACAAGACATAGCATCCAAGCAGAGAGAAGCTTAAATTTAAGTGCAACTTTCAGCTGTTTAGAAGCTGGTGTAGCAGCCGTTACAATAGATTACGCAAGATCCTCGTTACAAAGGGAAAGGACTTTTAGGCTAGGATAC
Organism: Cuculus canorus; assembly: GCF_017976375.1. Lineage (NCBI taxonomy): Eukaryota > Metazoa > Chordata > Aves > Cuculiformes > Cuculidae > Cuculus > Cuculus canorus. The sequence goes on along the minus strand of NC_071401.1, from coordinate 177,140,368 downwards.
AAAGACTGCAGCGTTAGAAAGGGGCAAAGCAATCTGCAGAGATGTAATAAGAACCAAAGCCATTTAAATTACTCTGTAAAATGTAGACATTCATTAGCATAGAAGAGTTTCACAGCAAAACAATGACAAAGTAAAAGCCATCTGATTTTCATATGCTAATTAATTAAATATGCCAAATGCATTTAATCTCTTATTATAACCATAGGGGGAGACAGACCAAACTCTTGAAGTTCTGAAAAGCCAGGTCATTAGCGTGCCAAGTCATTCTTCAGATCTTCTCCTTATATACAAATTTACATTCCCAACTCATTATATATGGAAGTAAAACCTGGCTTCTTTCTTCCACCCCCTGCATTTCTCCCTCTTTGGAAGACACTTGCTATCTCCTACTCCTGTATTCTAAGCATCTTATTAAACGTTAGAACAAACTCATTTGCTGGGGGGAGGAGAGGGGAAGCACAGAAGCAGTTTTGCCAAAAGCCTGAGTTAAACACCCTGGTCGCCCTAAGACATAGGACAAGTTAGTTGAAAATGAGATTAATAACATTCTTGCACATACGCATGAAAATCCACACATAGTTTGTAGTCTTTTGCTTTTAAGTTCAGATGGCATTTCTAGCCGTTTCTTGCCTTTCCAAACAAGAAAAGGATTTTGATGTTTACGTAAGATTCTTCTTGCTTAATAAATCTTAAATTGAAACAGATTTTTTTTTTTTTAAACAATCACCTTCTTCAGAGTTATCATACTACAGGATATTAGGAAAAACCAGACTCTCC